>NC_140224.1:7467705-8177705 GCF_951802725.1 Rutilus rutilus
GTTGTGACGTATTTCAAAGTGAAATGGAATATTGAAAATAGGACGGGTTTTACTTTAGCGCACCTCCTCTCCATCCCTCGCTCATAGCAGACTGACGGTTGGAGGGGAGTGTCGTCAAACTGCCGTCATCAGAGTAGGAACGCCATTCCAGACCGGAAGTAACTTTTCAGATTTTGATTAAAGATTACCACGACAAAAAAAAAATTTCTGTGTATTAACTTGCAAGGATTAATTGTTCACCAAAAGACTAGTAATATGCGCTAACAAAGTAAATAGGGTCAATTTTGCTAAAAAGAATGATTAAGAGCTTTAAGGTCCCAGTGAAACGAAAGTTGCAAACGACTTTACTTCAGTGTTGTGACGTATTTCAAAGTAGGTTTGAAAGTAGTAAGTAAATACAAAGTAGTAAGTAAATACAAAGTAGTAAGTAAATAGCGTGAATTTTGATTTCGTGATGACTTTAAGATGGATGTGGATAGTAGGTCTTTGAAGAACTTGATGAGAAATGTCTGAGAGTTCATACCGAGAACTCAAAAATTGGTAAATCAAAGCGTTTGAGATTGTTGAGATCTCTGTTGAAACTCTAGAGGAGAAACATGGAAAAATCATCAAAAATAATCATTTCAAAATCAAAAGATTTAAAAGGGATTTCATGTGTGATTTGTCTTTCCTACAGGTACGCTCTCCTCCAGTTTGTGGACCGAGTGATCGGTGCTGATTGTTGAGCACACACCTCTTATCATGTTGGAAAACATTGAACTAGAGCAACATTATGAGCAGGCTTTGAGCTCAAAGGTTTACCCGACATCTAATGCCGCGTTCACACTGCACGATTTTCAAAGTAGTTGTCACTGTTCTTTTCACACTGCACGACTATCTGGGGTAACGTTCAGTTGCTGCGGTGTTCACACTGCAAGATGGATCGACGACAGGAGGTTTCACACTGCATGACTTTACAAAAGAAAGAATCACCGACAACTTCTGACTGGTCCGCAAACTACGTTTCACAACCAAACACGCGAGAAGTGAAATGGAAAGGAAATAACGCAAGATCATTTTGCAATGGTCAAGCAAATGTTTCTGCTTTGTTTCTGTTTGAAACAATTGTAAATATATCTATTAAAATACCGATATTCTGGTCTATAACTCCTCCCCGAACATCCCGCTGTCCTGTATCTGGCTCTCTCATTGGCTGTAGGTCATCGCCGATGTAGTTTTCAGTCAGAATTCACACGAAATGCGTCAGGTCCAGATATTTAGCATGCCAAATATCTCACGGGCGTTGGCGATTCTCTCAGATAGCATCTTTGATAAATTCACACTGCGTGATTGTCATTCACGTGAACGAGCACCGATTTGCCTATGATTTCGGGCAATTGTCAGCGATCTCACAAAACCTGCCGGCGAGCGAAAATCGGGCCTAAAATCATTCAGTGTGAACTCGGCATAATCGTCTCTAAGACAAGAGAAGCACTGGGAAACTGCTCACATGTCAAACAAATTCCACATATTTCTATGTGGAATGTCACACAGCAGCCTGCATTATCCAGGTTCTTCTGAGGTGAACGTCAGGCTTCTTGGTCTTAAGAAAAAATAAAAACTCACACAATAATCAAAAGATCCCAGGTAGATTTGAGCTGAGATCAAGAAACATTGCAACAGGCAACAAGTCTTGTATGGATTCATCAAGTGACAAGCAAAGCCGTTCATTGCATAATTTGTTTTGACAAGGTAATTGCATGACAACATGCCCTAATACTTTGATAGAAAAGCTACTGATAAGCAAAAATACAAGTTCATCTGCATGACTAAACATGTTTCCACTATCTGTCTTTGGCAGTTCACTATCTCCCACAGTCCTCTGGGAACACACAGAGACTTTTTTTTTATCACAGCTATCAGAAATCTTTGATCTGTTTAATTACACACTCCACACCTTCTCACTACAAATATCTGAGCTTAGGCTTAACATCAATCATTAGTGTAAACATACTGTAGGTAGAAACATTATCTGTAGTAAGCAGTTTAGTCCACAGGTGGCAGCATTAGTGGATTGTGTTATTGTGTGAATTGAAAGTTACGTCACATTCCAGAACAATACAAATATGAAAGTAAAACGAAATAACTGAATAAAAAAATAGCGTGCACGCATTAAAACTAGCCAAGACTTGCAAGTTGGAAGACAAGTTGATTCAAACTGAGAATTGACCAAATTAAAATGAAACTGACCAAACTGTCTCACTAATAGTAAATGTTTGACATTTGCAGTGACCTAGACGGTATTTAAAGGTGTCATAGTTTCAAAGGCTTTTTCAAAAGATAGATTATGTAGCCTAAGGTACCTTCTTTTGTCCAAATTTCTGTAATGCATTGAAAAAATGAAGTGAAAAAGTTAATCCAAAATGACAGACAAAGCAAAAGAAATGGCATTACTCAATTAACAAATATGTTGGAGACTTACAGGTAACATTCTCAGAACTTTGGCTAATGTTCTGGCAAGGTTCTCTCAAAATTATGAACAGAACATTAGTTCAAAGTTATCTGGTCTTTAATAATGTTGTTAAAACATCAGCACAAAAACATTATTTAAACACTGTTCATACATTGTTATTACAATGTAATAACATTAGTTAGCCTATACATTGTTCATGTTTTATTCTGAAGCGTTTCAGTTTTGGATGTTCGGCTAACATTTTCTTAAATATTAAGAATGTTGTTTAAGAAAGTTTTGAGAACATTCAAAAGTAACGTTGGCATAATGTTTGCAAAATTATCCCATGGAATGTTTCCTTAATGTTCGTATAACCAAGATAATTTTTAAAAAAGAATATATGTTTTGAACGTTCAAAGAACATTCAGAAATATTATTTTCATTGCTTAATGAGAATGTTAGCAAGATGTTTTAGAACACTTTTGGGTAAAAGTTGGGTACATTCCAATTAAAAAATTGTGTATTTATTCATTTATATATATATTTTTAACTTAAATACTTGAAGTCTACGTCCCACTTAGTTTTTCATAATCATATCAATATTTAACTTTTTAATTAAAGGACTATGTACAATAACGTTTGTTTACGCAGCGGTAGAAACTGGTATGGAGAATTGTGAAATTTTGGTAATATAACCCTACCTAGAAGGTTAGCTGCCTTAGACAGTTATGGTTTGAAACAAAGCCATAGTGTTTGTGTACGCAAGGTGTGTAATGCAGAAAGAATCAACAGTATGTTAAACAGCCACAGGGAGTTTGGCAGGAGCGTTAGTTCCCATGCTTCGAAAATGACTTGAATTTTGTTGTATTATTAATACCTGGCATTTGTATTAAGCAAGAATTTCTACAACATTAAACGACAACAGGACTGCAGAATGTATCTGAAGCCGCTCAAATCTAAGCAGGATATCAGAAAATGACATGACGCATCATATATAATCATATCAGACTAAATGGGGTTAGAATTTGATTCCACTGGCTGGCGCTGAGGAGAATCATATGTCATACAAATTGCCCATCTTCACATTACCCCATTTACGTGCATTCATCAATTTACAGTGACTTATTACAGCACTGCATTATTTTTAGGCTTTTATCTCATGACTAGCCAAATTTATACATTACAGTACAGTGAAAGATACTGTGGTTTAATAAAATCTGCATAAAGAAATATTGCACTTTTGGTATTAAACAAGTTAGTTTGAATAATAACTTGAATACATTATATTTTTAATAAAAAAAAATGTTGCCATTGTTTACATTAAATATAAAGTCACCATAAAGCAGAAGTTGTTATAGTCTTTTGTGTCATATCATATTTGGAATTGGTTGGATGGTTGTGGTTTGCTATTGGTCGATATCATGTGAGCGACAGATTGTCCCGCCCTCACACCAGTAAAACACATTATCAGAGAACAGAAGAGATGTCGCTGCAAGAGGGAGGGGAAGTTGTTTTGGTTAAAGATTACAAGAACGCATGGATTTAAAATAAATACAGCAATATTCCATAAAAAAATAAGAATTGCCCATTTTGATTTCATGGTGACTATAATTTTGCTAGTTCTGGTTTTCCAAGCATTTCATTTTCACTTTTGTTGTTGATTTTGCTGTCAGTCACAGTAGATCAATTTCTGTGTGTGTGTGTGCATGTGTAGAGAAATGTCTGATGAATATCTTGCATTGCACTGATTATTGTTGTTGTGCATTGAAGGAAGTGAGGATTGAGTTCACATGCTTGTGTTGTTCGGACAAAGTCCCTTTTCAAGTCATGCAAGCACAGCTGCTAACAACTTAAAATGGGGGAAGAATGAAAACAGTTTGTCAGTGATATGTTTTACATTCATCCCATTTCAAATCAGGAATAAAATCAGACAAAAACAGTATTGTAAATTGTGCAAGTCACGCTATCAAACTGTATTTTTCAGACAGGTCCAACTATTGTGAGTTAGTATTCAAGAGTAAACAAACAGGTCATGCTTATTTAACTGTAAAGCTGGACTTCCAATCATCTGCAAAAAAATAATAATAATAAATTCTACTTTGAGCGGTAAAGCAGAACAGCCTATGATTTTCTTTAATTTTATTAAATGAGCCGTCTCCTATCTTTTGTCTCTTAAAGTGTTCCGGGTGATACAGTAACATCATTCCATAATCTCTAAGATTTACTCAAATAGTCTGTGTGCTACAATTTACATAAGATTATATATATATATATATATATATATATATATATATATAGATGTTTCTTGAACAACAAATCATCATATTAGAATGATTTCTGAAGGATCATGTGACTCTGAAGACTGAAGTAATGATGCTGAAAATTCAGCTTCGTCATCACAGGAATAAATTTAATTTTAAAATATATTAAAATAGAAAACAGTTATTTTAAACTGTAATAATAGTTCACAATAAAACATTTTTACGGTATCTTTGATCAAATGAATCCAGCATTGGACAGCTTTTGACAGGTAGTGTAAATAATTGTGGAAAAAAAATAATGGCTTTATTGTCGACCAGCCCTCTTTCACTGTACAATAGACTATTCTGAAAGAAGAAGAAATGTGACACCATGTTTGAGTTTCAACAATGATGTTGTGATACTGAGGTCCTCGGTTCAGGCTTAACACGTGACCTCATGATGTACAGTAACCTCTGACATCAGCGGTGACAGCAAGTAATTGAGCATTTATAATGTTGTTGATGATGTCACTGTGGTAAGTGGTGATGTCACTGTGTACACTGCCCATGATGGGGATGGGGGGGGGGGGGTCTGTTATCCATAAAAGTGTCCTTAGAAAAACACACACACATTGGGTTTTTATGTTTTATGGGGACTTTCCATAGACATAATCATTTATATACTGTCCCTAACCATAATCCTACCCCCAAACATATCCATCTCAGAAAACATAACTTAGTATGATTTATAAGCCGTTTACCTCACGGGGAACAAAAAAAATGTCCCCACAAGGACAAGGATTACATAACGTAGAGTTTAACAGAACCACACACACACACACATACAGTAATCCTGTCTGAGATATGGTAAGGCCACACATACAGGCTTTTTTAATTTTGAGAAGGATCAAACAGATTATTAAAAGCAAAGCAAACAATCACCTGACCTCACTGGAGGTGTGTCTGGTAAGTAATGTGCCTTCTAGACATGAACTCATATGACCGTACATGTAGGCTCAACTCCAGGACGCACCTCTGTCCCCTGAGGTCACATCAACCACAGACGCTTCATCCCTTTGGCTTTCACTATCAACAATCTAATCTTCTTATTATGGCCACACCTCTGAGGCCGGCTCACACTGAAGCATGAAGATTTATGGGAAAGCAGATTAGACTCGACAACTGGAAAGTTATATTGCACACACTTTTCAACACTTCAAAGTGTCTGGCCATTTTTGGCAAGTTTCTTTCTAGGCTAATCTTGAAAGTCACACATAACTGTCTACCGGAAACAAAGCATAATCATTTCCAATCATTGTCATTTATTACTCACCCTCATGTTGTTCCAAACCAGTAAGACTTGTGTTCATCTTCAGAACACAAATGAAGATCTTTTTTATGAAATCTGAGAGCTTCCCTTCATTGACCGTCCACACAACTACCACTTTTTGACGCTTCAAAAAGTTCATAAAGAGATCGTAAAACTAGTCCATATGAATTGAGCGATTAAGTCCAAATTTTCAGAGACACGATCGCTTTATATGATGAACAGAATTTAGGCTTTTATTCACATATAAACGTTGATCAGCAAACATAAACAGAAGCTCAACTGAACCTGGTTGACACACAAGAACACCTCTTGATGAAGCTCAAACGTGCTCTTTATGAACTTTTTGAAGCGTCAAAGTGGTAGTTGTGTAGCTGTCAGTTGAGGGAAAGAAATCTCTCAGATTTCCTCCAAAAACTCTTCATTTGTGTTCCGAAGATGAACGAAACTCTTACATGTTTGGAACGACATGAGGGTGAGTAAATCAAGACAGAAGTTTCATTTTTGGGGGAACTATCCCTTTAATGAAGACATAAATGAAGAACATAATAGTTAGTGCTGAAGTATTACTGATAACACAAAAACACTTCAACACTATGGAAGGTTGTTTCCGCCACACAATAAAAAAATTAAAAAGTAATTGCTACATTTTATCTCACAACTCTTACTTTTTTCCTAGCAATTGCAAGTTTATATCTCACAATTTAGACTGTATAAATCACAATTAGAATGTAACAATTTAACTTTAAGGCTAATTAACAATGGTACTGATTGTCAAATGGTGTGACGTGCAAACTTCTACTGAATATTAATTATACATCATGTATCCAAAAAAATTATATTATGAACATTAAAAGGCAGATCTAGGCCAAAACGTAATCAGTTAAATAATTTAAAAGTTAAAATATAATAATTAAACATTTAAAAAAATGCATATACTTTTTTAATTAAGGTGGAAATCAGGTTTTAAAAAAATAATACGCTATTTCTCCAACCTTTTCAAATCTTTTAAATAATTTTTATTAAATTTTTTACTTTAATGTAAAAAAGGTGTGACATTAGACGTTTCTTGATGCATGGACATACCAACATGCAAATGATCAAAAAAGTAAAAATGCATCAACACACTGGTTGTATTTGTACTTGATATATTTGTTGTGAATTCCAGTGAAAGTGCCTGAGGTATGAGGACGGCAGGACGCTGCTGTGTCATTAACACACATCTGCCAGTAAAGCTCCTCCTCATTCTGCCTGCATGAACCTGCCCTTCCCAGCATTCCCAGTGATCAAAGTCAACACTTGATTAAGACTTTCTGGAAGAATGATAACGCAAATATTACATTTAGATCCAAAACCACCGCACAATAGAAGAATAATTTGCAGACTTATGAAAACAAACGGTGCTCAGCTGAATGAAAGTGTTTTTGATCTGTTTATCTGAGGGGTTGCGTAAGTGCTTGTGTTGCTGAAGTATTTATATAACACACTTATCAAAGCTGACATTTGGCTTATTAGTACTGGCTAACTGCACTGCACAGTGCACGACTTACGTGGGAAATTCAATTACAAAACAATGTCCTCAGCTCTCCATTGCCATGAATATGTCAATCAACAAAATAACCTCTCTATGTTCTTGCCAGATACACAGGGCCTTCTAAAGAGAACAAACCTTGTGAGGCAAATTTGATAGTAGCAACACAATAGCGGTATTTCAGCACAAAACATTGAAATGACAATTCTTGCCAAAACAAAATTAAAATGTTTGGAATAACTATCAATTCAGTTCATGTTATAATATATTTACATATAATATATATAATAACAGATTATAATAATATAACAATAACAGTTAAAATACTGTTTCAATAAATTGATAGCTAAATAGAAAACAATATATCTGGTCTTAAAGGTGCAGTAAGCGATTTCTGAGAAACGCCCAAACAAACACACCTTTTGCTTCACTGCTCCAGCCCCAAAATAACAAATAACATGCTATGCAACACATGCAATGACTGGCACATCAGACAACAATAGGGCTGTCACTTTTGTGAAAAAAATCCTGTTCGATTTTTGAGACATAAGTGTTCATTGAATCGAATGTAAAATCGATTTTCCATGTCTAAAGACGTTTCCATTTTAAACGCCAAATATAGGCAAATCCACGGACTACTAACAGGCATTAGGACGAACGTGAAGAGGGTGCGCCGCGCTTGAGGCGCACAAGTCAGCAATATTTCTGATGATTTATTGGCGTGAAGTTTCGTGCACAACGACAAACAGGAGTGCAACATTATTGAAAAACAATAAGCAGAGTGGACTGCCATAACATCAATGAAAAACATTACTGCAGGCTTCAACATGGCTGTGTTTACGAATAGAAATGTCAAACAAATTTCACCTACGTAGGCGATTGTAGACCGTAGCCCGAATCTGCATCTCTATGCATGAGACTGTCTGAATACCGGCAGAATTCACATTTTTGTAGTAAAAAGAGACACATTATGTTGCTGTGTGACGCGTGTTCGCTGCGGGCGTATCGTGACGAGCTGGACGCTCCGAGAGAAGGCCGTTAAAATCGATTCCCTATTTTCGTTTTCGAAACTTGTGTTGTTTGGTCCGATCGATTGTGCAATTGATTTTCGAACGTAAAGTGACAGCCCTAGACAACAATAACAACAACAGCATAGCCTATATTGGTTCTGCGAAACAGCAAAAAACAACAACAACGTATCGGCAGAAACAAAGCAACCTCAGCGTCTGTTTTCAGCAGGCTTCCTGTTCTTATATTCCTCCGATATTTCCTCTTTGGTAATATCTCAGCCATCTCTCTATTAGACTTTCTACAAATGTCCTCTCTTCTCCCCCATCATAGCGGATATGCTGATTGGCTACAAGAGTGTTGTGGTGCTTGGTGGATCGATCCGATCCACTTTGTTTTTCTCCTATTTACACAGCCAGGACTATGTACAAACAAACACAATAATCTTTTTCAGCGCACACACACAGAACAGACATCTAGAAAATATCCACTAAATTGTTTGTTTAGGTGTTGATTTAAATTTTCAACAGCGTTTCCCAGAAATCGCTTACTGCGCCTTTAATGTTTAACATCGACTGAAATTTGTTCTTGCTATTTTAAACAATTATTAGTAGTAGTAGTAGTACATTTTATAATACTAGTGCTGCACGATTAATCATATCGCAATCGCGATGTCAAGCCTACGTGATTATATGACGCAAAATGCTGCGATTTTATATTAATTTATATTAACAAATTAGCGCTGTTACCGCAATTAACGCAGCATCTGTTCATTTTTGGCATCCTTTGGCTAGAGTTACATGATCCCGCTCTTATTCATGCAAATGCTTTTAAACCATTCATGCGCGATCAGACAAAAAAGAACGCGCTGCCTGTGAATGTCCTGACAGAAAGACTCGTGCTAATATCGTTCGTGCGCACAAAACAGCATGCCAGAATACAGTTCTCTTCCGAGCTTGAACGAACAATAACTTTTTGTCGAGTATCTTCATAACATAAGAGTAGTCTTTTATGACGAACGTGAAGAGTTGTGACTTGTGAGAGAATGAGGTGTGTGAGATCTGCGTCTCTGACAGCAGCGACTTGTCTTAAAGGGACAGTACACAGTAGCCACTAATTATATCTGTCGCTAAAGTTAATCAAAGAACAGAGGGAACAGAGAAAAACACTCACTGCTCTTGACTAAAGAACTTTTTTCTTTAGGCAGATTATCACTAATCTGTGTGTGCATTTATTTTCCTTGAGAACCAAGCAAGTTGACTCATGAAACCATTTTTTTATTATATCGCATATCGCAATCGCAATATTGACCTCTATTATCGCAATATGACATTTTCCCCAAATCGTGCAGCCCTATATAATACTGATGATACTACTACTGCTCTGTGTTGCTTTCACCCTATGAATTACATAAGTCACCAAAATCAGAATGTGAAAACATGGAAAGCTCAATGCTTCAACGCTGATCTAAGCGGACGTGCCAAACTGCCTTCCTCTCCACAAGCACGAGCCCTGATCCTGTTCTTTATGAGACTCCAGGCACAAATGAACCCATCATGTCACAGACACATTGGCTGTCAGATCTGCTCTCATCCCAGACCTCCTGGCCCAGTCGGATTGTTCCTAAGACAGGAACGCTGATTGGTGTAAATAAGTGCTAAAGACTCTGAGCCGTGTGACGGGACTCTCTTCAGCTCAAAGAAGATTAGATCACAGCCTTGGATACCTGATCTTATTGCCCTGCATGTCTTGGGAGCAGAGAAGCGTTTAACAGTGTGTGTGTGTGAGCGTGTTTAAGACTTACACAGTTGAGTGATACTTCCAGGTCAAGTCCCTCCTTTTATAAAAAAAGAAAGACCAAACAGAAGGGAGAGATAAGAGAGTTTGCTTTCAGGATAAACAGGATTCCAGCACACAAACCTGTTCACAACAGTAATGGGAAGGAGGCACCTGAAAAGCTGTTGATCCTGGACACAATAAGGCCACATACACCAGCACTAAACCTCAGTACTCAATGAGGCAACAGAGTTACCTGCAAATATCTGTGCAATTAAACTGGATAAATGTAGGTAGCTAGCTATAAACACGTTAAAAGATTTAACATGTCAAAACTTTAAATAACATGCTAAGCAAGATTCAAGTTGATCCAGGCTGATACAATGTGTGCTGCAGAGGAAATATAGGATTTGCCGTGTCATCTCTTTATTCAATGTTTTTAAGAAAAGAAAAAAAAATAGATATCATAATATTTGTCCATTTAATATTACCGAATTCTGAAATCTTTGCTTATGATTTCTCATGCACTGACTGGCAGATGCCATAAGAACGTGCACAGTCCCAAATTTGCACCGTCCTTGTGACATTAAAAAGGACCTATTGTGTTTTTTTTTGTGTTTTTTTTACATTTTCAACTTTGTTTGAGCATGAAAAATGTTTGCAAAGTTACAAAGCAAAAGATATCCACTCCAAAGGGAGTTATTCTCTATATCAGTGCGCACTGTTTCTAAACTCCCTGAAATGCCTCAATTGTAGTCTTTATTACGAGAATAAACATGTCAAAATATTCCTCATTTAAATAATTCCCACACAAGGCTTATGCAAAAAAAAAGGGGTGATGCCTGGTTGAGTTGCATTAGTAGTGTATTTAAACTTGCGGTTATGGTAAAGGGCGTGATATTTCCAAAACACGCTCGAAGCGGTTGACCAATCACAACACTGTTCCAGCTAACCAATCAGAGCACTTTGTGTTTTTTTGGGAGGAGAGGCTTCATAGAGACAGGAACTAAACAGAGTGTTACAGACAGACTGGGAAGAGAGGTGCTGCAACAATATATGTGAAAAATAAGGTTTTTTGAACAATATCAAGACTTTGTAAAAGGGCATAATATGGCTACTTTAAAGATCAGCCAAATAATACAAAGACACTAAATAATGCAAAAAGAGTAAATAAAAATATATCAAATAAATTTAATATAATCAATAATTAACAATAATAATCATTTACTATTTAAGCAATATTTACTGAAAAAAATATTTAGTCAAAATAAACAGATATTGTGAATGGCTATCAACGGAGAAATATGCTTTTTTCATCAGATGTAGTTACAGCATCTATCAGCAGTGGCTAACAGGGCCATTCTAACCAGACTAGCCTTGACTCCTTAACATACACATACTTGCACAAAGTATGTTTCAGACCTAAACGTAGGTGTATTATCCTACTGTATATCTTGTGAATATTGAATACTCACCTAACCCTTACTCTAACCCTAACCTCTTAGTTTCTCATCCAAAACAAGTGTGAGACATCAACAGCACTTTGAGAATGTTGTCCCAATCTGTGGCTTGAGCAATGATGCAACCATTATTATTCCCTAGAGCGAGTTATGACAGAAACACATTCCATAAGAGGTGTTTTTACTTATGTTGGTTACATAGAAAACATCAATGGGAATAACCCCAAAGAAACTTGTGTTTTTGCTATGTGTGGCAATCAGCCAAATGTTTAAGCCATCCTAAAGTGAGATTATATCAGGGATCAGATGTCAGGCAAACACTTTCTTCATGGATGTTGAAAGACAAATTAGACACAGGTACACATTCACAAGGGAATGTCAAGAATTCTTCTAATTTCCCCTAAGGCTTTTGTTTGAAAAAAATTATGCAACTTTTTTAAATAAGCTTTGTCAGACATTTGTTACAGCATCAGTTTACTGCATATCTAATGACAGAATTTTCATCATGAAACAAGAGATTCATCATTCACACGAACTTTAAAGTCTCAGGGGATTCTTCAAGTCAATAATTTAGGCGTCAGTGGTTCAAGCTGACAAAGGTAGGTTAGGAGCCTCTGGCCTAAAAAACAACATCAGCTAAAAAATGCTTGAAAATTCAATTGTTCCAAAATAACTACAATATATCCGCCGTGTGCATTGCACCTGACGTGACATGACTCTGATCAATGGTCAATGATCTGCCTGACAACAACCTTTATCTATACTCTATGTCTATACTCTACTTACTATGATATATTTAGCAGCATAACCTTGAGTGTATTATTGGTTAATTAAACCAAACAGCTGTTGTAGGCCTAAACTTTACACATTTAGCCACTATGAGTGTGAAAAACCTAATTGCACAATAAATGGCACGTATAATCAGTAAAATCTATCTGTTATGTTTGCAGATGCTATGAGCTCAAATATCAGTAGGCCTTCACAACATTTAAATGCTCTTGCTTGAATGCCTGGGGCACACTATGGAAGACAGTCCCCAGGGTAACCAACACAACAGCCTGATTTCTCCATGGCAACCGAAGCACCATAGGGATATAAAAATGTGAGCAGAAAACACAAAACTAAAGAATAAAGACTATTTGTGTGAGAGACTTCCATACAGGGCCTAAAATTAACACTCGCCAAAGGTGTCAATCACCAGTTGGCCGGTAACATTTTTATGAATTCTAATAATGCAATGTTGAGATAACATTTATGTAAACAAATGTGAATGACGCTTGGGACATTGACGGGGCAATGCTGCATCGTCACAAAACTTTAAGCCTTGACAATTTAAAGGGATACTCCACTTTTTTTGGAAATAGGCTCATTTTACAACTCCCCCAAAGTTAAACAGTTGAGTTTTACCATTTTCTACTCCATTCAGCCGAACTCCGGGTCTGGCGGTACCACTTTTAGCATAGCTTAGCATAGATCATTGAATCGGACAAGACCATTAGCATCTCTCTCAAAAAAATGGCCAAAGAGTTTCGATATTTTTCCTATTTAAAACTTGACTCTTCTGTAGTTACATCGTGTACTAAGACCGACGGAAAATGAAAAGTTGGGATTTTCTAGGCTGATATGGCTAGGAACTATACTCTCATTCCTGCGTAATAATCAAGAAACTTTGCTGCCGTACCATGAGTGCAGCAGGCGTAATGATATGACGCAGCGCCTGAAAATAGTCCCCAGCTCGGTAACTTCCAACGTGACCGGGACTAAGTTTGTCTAACCTATTAGACCTATTTTCAGGCGCTGCGTCATATCATTACGCCTGCTGCACTCATGGTACGGCAGCAAAGTTTCTTGATTATTACGCAGATCGGCTGAATGGATTCGAAAACGGTAAAACTCAACTGTTTAACTTTGGGGGAGTTGTAAAATGAGCCTATTTCCAAAAAAAAGTGGAGTATCCCTTTAAATATTCACTTGGGACTGGGAACTGTGTGGGAACCGAAGCGCGCAACCAGAAAGCCAGGTCTCATACTGCATGCAAATACTGAAATTAGCTCTGTTTCACGTCTTCTTGCAAATAATATTAAAGATTTAAAAAAAAATGAAAAATATTTATGGCTGGTAAATTTTCGTAAGTCACTTCAAACTCACTGAACTTTTCATAAGTTTAATCATTATGTTTGCGACGCATATTTGAATTGACATTCGAGTGGCCCGACTGGACTGGGAGCAAAAACACTAGAACACAGTCAGGGCCGCTTACCGTGAGAGCAGGAAGAAAAAAACAAAGACAACTAAACAGGAAACAGTATAAGAGACATACAGCTTATCTCACAGTTCGCTCACATAAATAACAACCACAACTCAGAAAGAAACCGAATGTGGCACATCAGCGCCTAAAGAAGTGCAGATCTAAACATCATTCAGAATGGCTGCTCTTTCTCTTTTAAAATTTATAGCCTCTGCTCTTGGTCCGTTTCCTCATTGATGGCACAAAAGACATTTTTTAGCCCCTCAAATGGTTGCATAGCAAAAGTCTAAAAGTGTCATCATGGCACTGTGGTCCTCCGGACACAGTTTACCACCTTATATCATACTTTCCCCCGAGGGACGTGTCTTAGTTGTTAGGTCATTTGTTTGTAACAAACTAAATGGTGCTCAGCACCTGGACCAACTGCAGGACACACTGACTGAGAAAATACAGCAACGGATTCATAAGAGACTTTGGAATCCACATATCCTTTCATGAAACTGTTATTTTTCCTGAATATTTAAATTGATGATGAGTCGCAGCTTGTGTGGCTTATTGTTCCAGCACTGCCACATCACCGGAACAACATTCCATGTACACCGCATAATGCTTCTTATAAACAAACACAAAAATACTTCTAATTGCTGAAAGCAATTACTGAGTGATTACTTCTCTTGCTGAAAATACCACATGAAGATCTCCCTGTGACCAGTGCTGTGAACTGTACAGATTCAACAAGATTACAGTTGCTTTGAAAAACTTTGATATCACATTTTTCAACTTTATGACTCATGTGGTGTAACCATCAAGTAAAAAGTAATAACATATTTTCTGTACATGAGTGTGCACATCTTAATCATCTTAAAGAGGACCTATTATGTTTTTTTTTACATTTGCTACTTTCTTTAGTGTGTAATGTTGCTGTTTGAGCATTTTTTTGTGCCTCATTGTTTTTAAACGGTCAAATACATACAAAATGATGTCAAAATGTCCGTCTTGCAGAGTATTTGGAACATAAATAGTTCAGAGAAAACGCATGTGGTGTAACAATATAGTGGATCTGTGCATATGCTCTTAAAGGTACAATATGTAAGAATTTTGCATTAAAATATCCCATAATCTCAAGGCCAGTGTTATATATTTTGTTAAGTTGATTACTTACAATATCCCAAATGTTTCCAACTATTTTTAAATCGTGAGAAAATTGCGATTTTAACCAAGGAAACGGGGCGTTAGAGCAGGGGGGAGCTGGGAGTCGCCAGTCAATTGCGTCATATCCGCGTTATCCTCGGTTTCCGCTCCTACTGCGTGGAGTCCTGGACAAATGCGGAAGTTGTAGTTGTAGCGTCTATCAAGCAACAAACGTTAGCTTGTTTCTTGCAGTCGTTATGGAACACAATTATTCTTTACCGATTGCAGCTGGTTCTGTCGACAAAGCATGCTTAATTTTATATTTTCCAAATGTAGCATTCGGTAATAGTTATGTTTATGTAAGGGAAGTATTATTGCTTTAGATTTGTGTTTAGTTTATTGACATTGTTTATCACGTCTGGTGTTTATGACCATGTAAATAAATATAGCATGTGTTATACATAAAGATTAATCAGTATTTTGGCAAATGATGTGGGTATGTTCGAATGTACTTTTACAACAATTGTTTAGAACACGTAAAACTGCACAGCGTTATCACAACAATGAATTCGACATATACAGTAACATCTACGATAACCAATTTAGTATTAAACCTTACTTTTCTTGCGGTTAATTCATTTTAATGAAATAAAAGTGTGATGAGGTTCAAGAGTCAGGGAGGAAGAAGACAGGCGTGACTGGGACTCGTACTTTATTAAAATAAAGCAAAACAAACAAAAGTCGCGCACAACGCGCATTCACCGTGGCAACCGCGACGGCACAAAACAGTTCAAAAATGAGAGCTCGGATCCACCGGTTTTCTTTCTCTGCGTCCAATTTTCTCTTCAGTCTCTCTCTCGTTCCAGCGCACGGCTTATAAGCGGTCTCTCCACGCGGATCACTGCAATAAGACACAGGTGTTCGTCATTTGCACTTGACCTACTTGCGGGACGCTCGTCTCTTCTCTCTCCCATTACAGACCGCGCTGAACCACGCCCCCCTCGCCACAAAAAGCATGTCATTATAAAAATAAAACTTAACCTCATCCATGAACATGATTTCTCGATTCCCGTCTGACTGATTTACATCCACGGTGGAGTTTAAAACGACAGTTCCCATCATTCCACGCTCCTTCACATCGTCATCAAGCTACGCCATTGTTGTTGTTTGGAATGTAGCGCCCTCTAGCGGCAAAAATTCTTGCATATTGTACCTTTAACTCGTCCCCACCATTGATGAGTTATCTCGTTGTTTGTGAGAAAAAGCAACGATTGACGAGTTTTTACGGTGTTTTCACTGTTATACACTAGGGGGTTATGACGTTATGACACATCTTCTGAAAGAGTACAGTATCTTCCGATTAATGTATTCTTGAATAAATTAATGAATAGGTTTTATTACATTAAACATATGAAATACGTGTTATATTTAAAAGTTGGCCTAGCCTTAATGGCGTGAATTTTATGAAAAACCCTCAGGAGACAATTAATGAAGAATGAGTTGTGTCTGCATCTGCCACATTCTCCACAGAAACTAAAATCAGGAAACGGAGCAAAGACATACATGTGCTGACAGTAATTTGCATAGTGCAACTATATTGCAACACTTTTCTCCATTTTATCATCGTTTGATGAATTACTGCTCCCATTATCAATAGAAAATGTACAAAAACATCTCTTTAATAAAGTTCTGTTCACCACCTGCTTTCCACCGATAATAGCATGACGTTAATTACAGCAGGCAAATATTGCTGACTTTTTTTCTAAGTCACAATCTATTATGAGCCTAATTTACATAAAAATAAAGTGAGTTTGAAACCATGGTGCAAAAATGTCTTTCAATCCATGTCTGTTTCAGTATACTCCTCTAAAGTTCTTTCTAACTGCATTAACAAGCCCCTTAACTCTGCTCCATAAACTTTTATGGATACTATAACAGTGACCCAAGTTACCTAGATGTTAGCAGACACAATAGATTACTAGGGTCCAAAGGTAAACCTCTGCTGTGAAACAATGCTCAGGAAGAATTCTCCGAGCATTCTGGACTTTTCTAAATGTGTACGTTTAGACTTGTGGACATACGCACATTTAGTTTCAGCCTGAGGCTGCTCACATGCCACAGACAGAAAGTTGACTTTCCAATGCTATGAAAACCATCTATTCTGTCTCCATTTACAACATGCAAAGAGTCATTTTTGTCAAACAAATGGATTTCAAAACATTGCAACGTTTTGGTATTTTAATATACCATCTCAAATGCACTCTTGTGCCAAGAGCTGTTTGTTTGACACTCTTGGCAGACTAATATTGCAACAAAGAAAAAAATAAATGCTTCTAGCACATTGCATGAATAATAAGGCCTGGTTTCAAAAACAGGGCTTAGATTAAGCCAGGATCAGGCCTTAGTTCAATTAGGTCATTTAAGTAGCTTTTATAAGTGTGCCTTAGAAAAATATTGAGACAAATCAATAGCAACTGGCATATTTTAAGAAATGTCCGTGCAACTTGCAAGTTGCATTTTAGTCACAAGGCTTAAGCCATGTCTGTGAAACCAGTGGAAAGGGTGTGTTCACACTTGTGCGATCTGGTGTGATTGCTCTGTTAGTGCGGTTCAATTGAATAAGTGTGAACGCTGCCATCTGAACCATGGTGCGCAACTTTCAAACAAACACTGGTGCAAGTTCGACTGAAATATGAATGTAACAAACTAAAAACAGAACGTGATGTCACAAGATGCGACCCTAAAAAGCACAAAATACTCAAGCATACCTGTTTTGTTTTTTTATATAGTGGCGATGTTGCCCATCACAGTACGGTACAGGCATCGGAAACACTGTCTCCTTGCAGCAGATCTTCAGTTGTGTGCAACAGAGGGATTCATGTTGCTGTTTTGACTCCTTCGCACATTTTATAAGCTCTTCACAAGTTCTCAGCTAGTAAAAATACCATCATATGTAAGCACAACGAGCGCATTTAGCCAGGCACACCGCATTGTTTTGAATGTTCTGTAAGTTCAGTTACAAAAGTATGACTTATTTTGAATCTTTAGCTTTGGTCTTAAATTGACAGAGTGAATGCTAAGTGAACCAAATGTATCTGTTACAAGGTGGTTGCAGCAGAGATGAAACATTATCTAAGTGCAACAGCTTTATTCAAAAACAAACTCATAACAGAATCTCATGAACATGACCAGAACAACACATAGAACTGATCAAGAACTGAAAGAAACACAAGTCTTAAATAGACAGCGAACAGAGGAACTAATGAGACTAATTAATGAGACACACCTGAACTGAAACTCAAATCACATCAGTAACCATGGAAACAACTGAACTAATTAACAGATTAACCAAACACAGACAAGAACAGAAATCAAAACAAACTGACAACATGACAGTATCAGGCCCCGTTTACACGTACATTTCCCTTCGGTTGTGCCCCTCGTTTACACGCAAATGGAGAATTCGCCTCTGAAACCGATTCTTTCTAAAACCTCCGGCCAGAGTGGAGATTTTGGATAACTCTGCGCGTTTGCATGTAAACTGTGAAAAACTGAGTATTAGGCAGTCGACGTCACAGTATGCGACAGAACTTCAAAGTCAAAGGTGCGACCTATATTTTCGGGATTCTGATTGGCTAACACGGGCTTGAGCTTCTCGTTACACTGCCACCTACAGGTTTGGCATGCTCTTGAGGGCATATACACGGGTTTGTGTAAACAAACACTTTTCTGAAAACGGAGAGGGTGAAATGTCCGTTTATGAAAATAACCGGCCACGTGTAAACGTAGCCTCAATTTCTTGATTCTTTCTATTATTTATTCATCGATTAGCTTGGTTTGATTAGGACCAGTTTGGACACAGATTTAACCAATCATCATAAGACGTATGAAATGACATTTTGTCTTGATTTTTGCAGTACTGCTGGAACGAGATCTCTTGACCAACTTCACGATGCAAAGGTCGGTCAGCTGGGCAGCTGAAGCCATCCGGACCTAAGACAGATCATGACATGTAGGGGTCAGGGGTGGCCTTTCCTTTTTTTGCCCCATTGCTCGGGGTCGCCGCTAAAAGAGGGTTTCATTCACCATCTCTGTATCATTGCCAGCTGAGTCAGTCAAACAAACCAACAGCGCCAGTGAGTCACGAGCCAGCACTTGTAACGTTTGCATCATCAACGCATCACTGGATCATTTGTTTGTCTCCAGGAGAACCGTGGAGAATAGACAACTTGAATGTGCTGCATTCAGATAGCATAATAACTGTATCACTGTTGTTGTGGCGGCAATGAAAAGTGGACAAGTGCCAAATGCAAATGCACACAAAAGAATCATATAAAGCCCAGAAGCCCCATAGAGGCAAGCAGGCATTTGTCAGGAATGACAGACAGACTCCTAACCGAGGAACAGACACACTCTGTCGTTCAAGTTTACTCCATACATGGGATGGAAACAGTAAATGCATGTCGTTCAGCCTCTCTCTAGTTTCAGGGGCAGGATTTCTCTACCCAATCCGCTCCGGACATCTGAATAACCTGCATTTCCGTGTTCCACCTCATAGTTTGCCAACACTGTAATAATAAACCATTAACTTTGTACTGCCGCTACAGAACATGTCTTTCCCACATATCAGACATGTTGTATGCACAAGCATCCACTTTAAACACTATAAAGTCACGTGATCTAGTTATCAATCACAAAGTTTCAAGTATTTCTTCCGACACTATTGATTAGAAAATATTAATAAATGAATGCTTTTAGGCAGCATTAAACTGATAGCGACAATGAAGACATTTATAATGTTACAAAATATTTCTATTTCAAATACATTCATCAAAGAATCATGAAAAATGTTTATTACGGTTTCCACAAAAATATGAAGCAGCACAACTGTTTTCAACATTGATATAATAATAATTTTTTCTTGAGCAGCAAAATCAGCATATTAGAATGATTTCTGAAGGATCATGTGACTCTGAGGACTGGAGTAATGATGCTGAAAATTCCGCTTTGCCATCACAGAAATAAATTACATTTTAAAATGTATTCAAATAGAAAACAGTTATTTCATATTGTAATAATATTTCACAATATTACTGTTTTTGTTGTATTTTTTATCAAATAAATTCAGCCTTGGTGAGCAAAACCTTTAATAACTGAATGGCAGTGTCCATTATTTTGTATGCCAACGTACCTTACAAGACTTTTCACTTAGTTACCTTTTATTAATAACTTTCATTAATACAATGAACAGATATTTGTATAAGTAGGCCTAATAATATTTAAGCTATATTCAAATGGAAATTTCATGAAACTCCATTTTTGAATGTGCATAATTTGTTTGCTAATGACTTATTAATCAAAATGAATTGATGCATTAATTCAATTATTAATGAAAGTGAAAGTGTTGGCTCATTTATTAGTAGTAGTTAACCTTGTTGTTAGTAATAACAATATAATTAAGAACATAGTAGAGATTTGAGGGATCTTTTGACAAAAAAAATGCAATATGTAGTAAAACACCTTAGCAACCAAATAGCAACACACAGATCCACTCTGAATACCTTAGCAACTGCCCAGCAACCGTCTATGGACCACTCAATACACCTTAGTAACTACCTAACCTAGGAAAACAACTGGAAACCACTTCTTCACCAATGCTGAACTCGCTGTCAGTGAGTTTCGAATGAAAGGAGCATTCAGTTCTACAGAAAATGTAAAAATAGAAATAATGATTATTGTATGATTATGAGCTCACAGCTCACACACATGTTGGTCAATGTGTGTTGATGTGGTAAAAACATTCTTAACTGTCATATAAAGCAAGCATGACATCAAAAACATCAATTCAGATCAAACGTGTTCAAAATCGAAACGGTCAAGGGAAGCTCGCTCGTCAGAGAATTCCCGCGAAATAGACAAACGCGCTCACCTTTTTAAAGATACACTTCACATTTATTCAGCTCAGCCAAAAATGCATGCTTGGAAATATATTTATAAAGACTTTAACCAAACAAAAATATCAAAAACGAACACTGTAGATAACACTCTAGAGCGTGACTTTCACAGCTGTCACGCAGTCTAAAGTAGCAGAAGTCCTCAGCACATCTGTATTAAAATCTCTCTTTTAGTGACAGAAAGTGAGAGAGTGAAGAGAAGAGGTCAGAAGTGATGTCCTCTCACCTGTGCAGGATCGCTTTCACCTGTGCCGACGGTGGCCATGTTGAAGTAGATCCCTGAGAAACTGTACACTTTGAAATATCTGCCCCAATGTGCAGCAACTTCCTGCTCTGTCCATTGGCTCTGTTCCTGAAAAATATGAATGCCAGCATGCAATAACTCTCAAAAGTTTCCTGTTACATATAACGAATGCTTTCGAGAAACATTTATGGAAATATAATATGCAATATAATTGATAATAAAATGTACTTTACTTTACTTTACTTTACTTTACTTTACTTTACTTTATTTTACTTGACAGTGCACCGAAGCTCTGAATTGATGGCTAGGGTGCTATTGAAGAGCATAGCCTAAATAATGTAACTATAAGTGATACGAACACTTTAGGGAAAAATATAAAAACATTACACTTGAACACCAGCTTTGTATTGACTAAGCCATATGTTTCCAAATGTGTCTTCCATAATGTTTATGCTTTTGAGTTGTCGCATTGGGCAGGGCGATAATCCAATATCATCTCAAAAATTAATCTGTAGAATTATTTTTTTTTGCAAGGCAACAGTTTACTTGCAAAAGCTTTAACTAGCAAAATAAGCTTTTCGATTGAAGTGATGGGATTTGAGTTAATGTTGCTTTTTAAGAACACTAGATGGCGCCATTGTTCTATATTTCTATTGCATTGACTGTGCTGTCTCATTGTCCGGGAGACCGGGGCTTGTTGTCACAAGAGATGCATTTATGAGGTTTGGGTCGATTTATATAAAAAATAAAGAAATTCTCTATGTTTTCTATGTAAAATTCTGATTTTGACATTTTTTATATCTTTTGGGTAAGCAAGAACACAATGGGGCACATTAAGGTTAATTATGAAGACATATTTTATACTGGTCACACGTTTTATATGTTGTCCAACAGATTAATTACAAATTATTTTTGTTTGGCAGCTTTTTCATAAATGATTTTAACTTGCCCCATACAGTGACAACATGTCTGAATAAAGGGACATGTTGTCACCGGATGGGGTAGGTTGGAATCTGAAAATGAACAAAATGAGATTTCAATAAACTTTTTTTTCTTCCTTTGACAATAATAGTATAAATGCTTAATTTCTATAAATAAATAAAAAAATAAACTCCCAACATGAAATAATCAGTGTAGTAAAATCTATGACAATTAGCCCCGGCCTTGCCTTTAGTTACATCCGTATTGTGAGTTTCTGTTTAAATAGTGAGTGTTGTAAGACAAATGTCAACATGGTAATATAACTTAAACTTTCAGTAAATAAAAGTAAAAAGGAAACATTGTTTGGTCAGTGCATAGTAAATACTGAGACCTCTGAGTCACTATTGGAATGATGTTTGTTCTTTAGGCGAATTGTCTTTAAAATACCAGGAACATGTTCCAGCAATGCAAGACATTAATGGCAGCTCAGTCTAATAAGGTGTTGAATTACAGTGGAGCAGTCTTCATGTCTGCAGAGTAAACCACCCAATCACAGCAATAACAATCACCCTTACTCTCAAACCCCCTAATATAAAAATGTTTGACATTTCATTTTCATAAAAAAATAATGAAAAATGTATTAATAGGCTATAAAATAATCACTAATATTACATAACTCATAAATCATTTATCGAGACTAGTGTTTCCAAGCCCGGGGGTCACTAAGAATTACGAGGGGTCACCTAACTCAGGGGTTTTCAAACTGGGGTCCAGTTTGGGGGACCCCCAGCGGGCCACAAGGGGGTGCTAGGGGGTCCGTGGAAAAGTCTAAAGAAAAACAGTGTAAAAAAATATATTTAATAATAATTATTTTAAAAAAATAGGCCTAAATAAAGATAAATAAGTAAAAAATAAATAAATTAAAATAAATAAATAAATTATTAATTAAACTTAATAAATCAAATTAATCAAATTAAATATTGATTAAATTAAATTAATTGATTAAAATCAATTAAATAAATAAATAATAGCTATATCTACAGTACAGCCACCGTAATAGGCTGTAGTGAAAAAAAAAAACTAAATAAAATTTTTAGGCATATTTATATATATTAAAAACAATTAAGTATCAATTTAGTCTTCATACATGAAACCATATAGCTGATAATATGGGACCAAAAAGATTGAAAACCCCTGGCCTAACTCACTCGTGGTGTTCAAGGCCTCCTGGGAAGTTCGTATTTACGAAGTCGGAAGTCGTGTTACTACGTCAGTTGCATTCAAGTCATTGTAATGGCAGTGTATCTTCTCTCAGTTAACTACACAAAAATACAGCAATGTTTTTAACTCTATGCTTCTAGAAAACGAAGAACGACGATTAATTGTAGGCTACATATTAAATTGTTATATTACAATAGCCTGCTAATATTCTGTGCAGGCTATTAACTTAGCGCTACTTCGTTGTAAATAGAAAAGCCTGACAATATCACTGATGCCCTATGCTGATACCTTTGTGTTATTCTGCCATGTTTCTCACTGACACGCCCTCAACTCAGTGAGTTGAAACGACATTGTGGTGGCCTTCATGTGCGTTCAACTCGTAAATATGACCTTTCCGACATGACTTGAACAGTTTGAGGGTAACAAGTAACATTAGGGTCGAAGCGGTAGGCCCAGTTGAATATTTTTATCATCATTGAAACCATATTTGATTACTACGTTACGTCACCACGATTTAAAAAAAATCATGCCTAAGTTTTGTTTTGTGTGAAAACGTGGCGAAAATAAGTGAGAGATTTTACATGCGACTGCTGAGGGAAATTAATTAAAGTACGAATTAATATGAATGTATCTATGAAGGGAACTGACTGCCTTGAGAAAAATGTAGATGGCATTTTCTTTTCATCGTACCTCCGTGTTTATAAGTTCAGTCAGAGCCCGTCTACTGGTTCAGTGCTGCTTTGTGTACAGCCGTTACCGGGGAAACAGCTCTATTTCTGTTGTTCCATAAGCGCCATCTACTGTCAGAGGGTCGATTTCCATTTTCATTCATGAAATGAATGTTTTTTGTTTTTTTTTCTAAAAAATCTAAACCGGATAATAAGGCATCTAGAATTATTCATGAAGCTGATAAATGACCTATAATCATTTACCATTTTGACTCATACTCTATTTCTTAAAAATGGTATAAAGGCTAAAACGTGAGGTTCGTCATTTTATAAAACTTTTTGTCAATACTTTATTTGAACATAGTAGCCTAACCTACATGTTAGTAGATAACATTATTGTAAGTCACCCAACCAACACACTTGCTCATTTAAAATCCGGCCGTCATTATTAATGTTATTAAAAACTTGACATCTGATTTTGTAATCCCTGTCCTTAAATGAAATGTGTGTCTGCTAGTGAGGGTTGAGGGGGTTTTGAATGTTACAATAGGGGTCTCCTGGAAAAAAGGTTGGGACCCAGATCCGGTACGCGTTGAATCCACATGTACCAGATGTGGGCCGGATCTGGGCCGACACTATGATGCTGTCTGAGTCTCTCTTTTTCTCTCTCTCTGAGAGTTATACTTATAGATCAGTGGTCGTAAGGGGTTTTGAATGTTACAATAGGGGTCTCCTGGAAAAAAGGTTGGGACTCAGACAGCATCATAGTGTCGGCCCAGATCCGGCCCACATCTGGTACATGTGGATTCAACGCGTGGGTCTGGGTACCAACCTTTTTTCCAGGAGACCCCTATTGTAACATTCAAAACCCCTTACGACCACTGATCTGTAAGTATAACCCTCAGAGAGAGAGAAAAAGAGAGAGAGAGAAAGATTTACATTTGTTCATTTGTTTAATGATGGTTTTAAGTTGTACAGAGTCAAACGATTCAGATGAAAGCAGACCGGCACCCTGACATATAGACACATACAGCCAGGGCTTGACCAATAAAACTGAAACACCAGGTTTTAGACCACAATCATTTATATTAGTATGGTGTAGGGCCTCCTTTTGCAGCTAATACAACATCAATTCATCTTGGGAATGTCAAATACAAGTCCTTCACAGTGGCCATAATTGATTTTGAGCCATTCATCTTCCAGAACAGTGGCCAGGTCACTATGTGATGCTGGTGGATGTAAACGTTTTCTGACTTGCTCCTCCAAAATACCCCAAAGTGGCTCAAAAACATTTTGATCTGGTGACTGTGCAGGCCATGGGAGATGTTCAACTTCACTTTCATGTTCATCAAACTATTCCGTCACAAGTCTTGCTGTGTGTATTGGTGCATTATCGTGATGATACACGGCACCCCCTTCAGGGTACAATGTTTGAACCACTGGGTCACATGGTCCTCCACAATGGTTCAGTAGTGATTCACCCATCAAACACAGAAGGGAATGCCATGATATTGCAAACCCAAACTATCACTGATCCACCCCTGTGCTTTACTTTGGGCACGCAACGGTCCGGGTGTTAAGCCTCTCTACACTGTAACTCCCATGAATGTGGGAAAGAGAGTGAAGGTGGACTCATCAGAGAACAATACATGTTTCATATTTTTCACATTGGCATGAGTTACCAAAGGTTTGGCTATAGCCCAACCATGACTATTGACTCTGTGGAGCTCCCGACAAACAGTTTTGGTGGAGACAGGAGAGTCGAGGTGCTCATTTAATTCTGCAGTGAGTTGGGCAGCTGTGGTTTGATGTTTTTTGGATACAGTCCGGGTTAGTACCTGGACATCCCTTTCAGACAGCTTCCTCTTGCAATGACAGTTACTCCTGTTGGATGTATGCCGACATTACTCTGGATACCATAGCTCTCAATACACCACAAAGACTTAGATGAGCCAGCGAGACGCTCACCAACAATCTGAACCCAATTTGTGGATTACAAAATATTATGTACAGCTGTGCTAATGCTTTGCTAATTCAACCTTGATACTCTCTTTGACTCTGATGGAATGTAAAATTAATGAAGATTGTCCACCAGGCTGTGCATTTAGAGGCATGAAACCCCAACCCTATATATAATGTGTAATTAAATGTACATTTACTATATAAATTATTATAATATAAAGTGTGTGATGAAACAATAATAATATTAAAACATCTATATTATATCTATCTATATTATATCTCAATCCATTTATGACCTGCACTACCTTCGTGTGCTCCCAGGGGTCCCAAATGTAAAACAGTGAATATTGCAGAGTAGACAGAATAGAAACAATGTATATCCACACAATTTCCTGAAGTTCTTTTGAGAAGATTTTCATGAACGAGATATATCCGTCTAAAAAAAGTCATTATGCACTTGTATATATAGCTATAACTCAACCTTTTACTAGCCAAGTTGAAATTACTTATTTCCTTTGTTACTTTCACTTAACTTAGTTAAATAGAGTTTACTTAATTTCATATGTGAAATTTACTTAAAAATACTTATAAACATTCGTGCAAAAACTTGCCAGAGAAAAATGAAGTAAATTTTACTTATTGTTTTTTTCAGTGTACCTGAGGCTGTCTCGGGACATGTGGCTACCGTTGGCCACGGCCTTGGTCAAGGAATTATGCGTCCAGTATCCAGATGGGATTGCATGGAGTGTGAATACAGGATAAATCTAGGGAGGTTTGTAAATGCGGCTACTTGCACATCAGCCTTATGTAACATGTCTCTGGACAGATTTTGCAGGGGCACAATCAAACAGGACTTTTGCCATCTGTTTGAGATTGATCATTGCAGTTTAGAGCCTGGTTGCAGAATGGATAAAAGAGTCTCTCTGTTAGTTATTTCTGTCTTTGAATTCCTTTGGTTGAATTCAGTTTCAGCCAGGATCTGTTTTGATGTTCTGATGAAATGCACAAATTTATGAAACATTAGATATTTGGGGGGCAGCCGCAAGCAATCAGTGCATTTTTAACCAAAGATGATGAATAATCATGAGGATGTCGGCAGTCTGAGGGCATTAATTAACCACTAATATGAATATAAGATAATGACCAACATGGAAATTCAGTAAAATAGCAGCTAAACTAAGATATGTATTTTATTTGTATTTATCAAAATAAAATAATAAAATACAAATCAGAAAAAAACAAAATCAGAATAAAATAAAATAAAAAAAGTTAAATGAAATAAAATCTAAAATAAAGTAAATATAAAAAGTGAAAATGTCTATAAATGCGTGTAAATGAGAATATGAATGAAAATACATAAAAAACTCAAATAAATATATTGTATGCATAAAATCCACATCTGCAAAATGCAAATGCTATTTACATTTTAACTGGTCTCCCAAAAAGTTTGTCTGCATTTTTTCTTCCAAAAAAACAACAACAAAAAAACTACAATAACTTACTGAAATAAACTAAGTAACCACTATATTACAACAAAATATATATTATTAATAAGAATACTAATATACATCAATTTGTAACATTTGGGCAATGGTCCATTCTGTCATTAAAGCAAAAGTTGGACATCCCAAATACTAAAAACATGTTATATTCATGTAGCCTACATTTTCCAGTTCAATTTCAATCAAATTGCTTATTATATAAATATAATGCATTACATTAGAAAACAATGCAAAACAGAAGCATTTTCAGCATTTTGGACGCCTCTTAGACCTAACATGAGTATACGTTAGTACCAGACATGGAGCAATTATTTTCCAAAATTATCCTTCTTCCTGAAGCTATAAACCCAGACATCTAACTGTGCCACTGGCTAAAGGCTGATTAGCACACTCACCTGCCAACTCTCTGCGCATCAATGGCTTTAGTAGATTAAAAGGATTCCCACATCGCTAGTCTTGGTTTTCTTGATTAACCACAGGATCAGGATCTGGAAAAAGGGCCCCGCTATATCACAGAGCAAATCCAAATGTAAAATAATTTTTTGCCCTATGAAGCACAAAGTATATTATCATAATTTTGGTATTTGCAATCATAATGAGACGGCGGATTATTGAGGAAATGCTTCATTCATGATGCCTCATTGGTTATGGAATAGAAATAATGTTTTCTTTTTTGTGCATTTTTAGAACTGTCAACAAACTGAGGCGCACTGACGCTCATTAGTTATGCACAAAATATCAAATGAGTCTGACAACTGGGTCATAGAAGGTATTTATACATGAATTATTTGAATTAATTTGAAGGATTACGTATTAAACACTGGAAATTTTTACTTATATGTTATGCACCACATGATATCACCTACTTGACAAGCAGGCTGCCTAAGACATCACAATACTGAAGCTGAATAATCCTGTTTACAGGATGTGTCCCACTCAACTTTGCCTTCATTCAGTTACTGCCTCCAGTAAACCAAGGGATCAGGCTCCAAGCAGTTATAAATAAATCTACATCACACACTTCATGCATGATTCAAAAACATCCTCTGGGCTTATAGGAATGAGACAGGCCCTGCAGTATCTCTGGATGTGGGTCTGGCGCCGCCGCCCTGGTTTCATTCATAATTTGAGTTGTGTTTCTCTGAGCAAGTAAAAAAGACAGAGGAAATTGCTAGAATTAGGTCTGTTCTTTTACTAGATTCACAGGTCCAGGCTATTTTGACGTACACTGGGTATATGGTGTTATGAAACTGAACTAATCGGCCAATCAGGTTTTAACTAATCCACTATACATGCAGATGCTAATATTGGAAATGAGTTTATGGTGTGATAGAATTATTTTATGTAATAGGTATTTTCAACATTAAATGTACAGAGAAATGCAGACGATGCTCAGGTCAAAGACCATATATACTTACCCAAAAAGTGCTTAACACAGTAGAACTAACAGTCATATGACTAGCTTAGATCATTACAAACCAATCACCAGAACAAATCACAGTGAAGAAGACTTGTGTGACATTGATTTTTACTCAACTGTATGATTTAAATGTACATGTATCTTTCTATTCAGGAGACTCACACAGGTTGTTTTGGCCAGTGATATAAAACTTCATTTCTGCAAAGAGCAACTTGGGAGTCGTGTCAGGTATATATACTCTGCAGCTGAGAAAGACAACAACAAAACATCTATAATAGAAGTAGCCTACTAAAGATTCTATGCTCAAAAGACAACAAAAGAAACAGCTCAAGTGTGACTGAGTTAGTGATAGTAGCTTCTTGACGGGACACTGTCACCTTACTTCAGGGAAGTATTGTATTGTAAGGATTCAGGAAATTACATTGGAATACTGTAGTTATTATTTTTAACAACTGGAGAACTGGAGAAGAAGTCAGATTAAGTAGGTTGTATTCATATTAAGAATTTCCACGACAATAGTAATCTACTTATTTGGATTAAAATGATAGACAACAGACCCTTCTGTCATTTAGCATCTAATCAGAGTGTAAAGAAGTGTGTTTGTGTGTGTGTCTGACTGTGCTTGTAAAATAAATTCAGAATACATTTAATATCCTGTGGAGATTTACAGCATAATGCCTTGTTGTACAGAGTTAGACTTAAATGGCTACCAGCCTTGATAGTGACTGGCACTTATGCAGTCATATGTCAAGTCTAAGTAGCATAAGCAATTCAATTTGAACACCTTTAAGATGATTCTTATATTAAATGAACACGGTTTGCTTTGTGTTCCAGTGAAAATGAGCTTCTTCGAGACGCTGGCTGATGCTCTTGTTTGTCTCACAGCACATATGAGGCACCTTGTTTTCCTGAATGAAATCGTACGCGCGCGCTATTAATAGCACCGGCTCTCTGACGTCACAATGGAAGCCGCATCTGACTCGCGACAGATGATGATTCTCTCAAAGAGCCTCGCGACCGGGAAGGACACAATATCCCCGCTTATTTACCCGTCTATACGCTTGCAAGTATATAGGAATTAACTTTTTTTGCGCACAAACGGGGACGTAGTGGCGGTTAGGAGATGGTTTTGCAGCATTTCCCCAGCTAGCGACGAGCGATTGTTCTTTCATAACATCAGCAAGCTGCAGTCACTGTATTCAGAATTCTTGACTTCTGACAACAATAAACACTCACATCACAAAGACACGGTACGTATGCTTGTGTCCAGCGTGTGATGGCTTTTGTTTGCAGGGTGGTGTCCTCGTGTAATTCATCATGCACCTTGTAGGACAGTTGATCAACTTCTTAAATAGAGACAACGATGTATTGTTTATATGCTAGGCTATAAGTCGATTATAATATAATTTTTGTTGGTTATGGAATTATTTCCCAAAATTACATTTCGTGGACAATGTGGAGAAATGTCAGTATTCTCCATACGGCTATGGTAAAAATGCACAACATAAATGCTTTGCAAGTTTACTACATTACTATTTGCATTTTCAGCAATGAAAATGTTTCATCTATAAACGATAAATAAATAAATGAAAAAATGTGCTTTGTGTGGTAGCATCTAAATTAACTTATTTTATTCACATTTATAATAATAAAATGTCAACTTGGGGTCATAATTTTTAAGGGTCAGATGAGATATGAATGACGCCTTATATGGACACCTGCATGCTTCCACGTTTCACTGTGTGCTCTAATGTTGTTGTATGTTTACATTCGGTTACACTTTATTTTAAGATGTAGTTACATTGTACTTACTCAAATAAGTACCGAGTACTATTAATTAACTACATGTAGGCTACTTACTATAGGGTTTGGTTTAGGGTTAGTTACTTGTATTTATGCATAATTTACTGTTATTACTATAGTAAGTACATGTAGTAAAGTGTAAATATGTCACCTTAAAATAAACTGTTACCTTACATTTTAATTTATATGACATACACACTGCAATATCTCTTGATTCTGCAGTTAGGGTTAGTAGGTTTTTGTATGACTGTTCTGCAAGTTCAAACTTGAATGCGATAGTCACTCCAGATTTATGTGCTTTAAATAAAAATCACGACTTTGTTTCTTACTACCCATTTACTTTTCCATTTCTACTCGATTCAACATGGCTTTCTTCATCTGTAATTGTAAGTGGTTGGAAAAATGCAGTAAACCTGGGTACCACTTTGGTTTTAATAAAATATTTAAGACAGCAATTTTAGTGGGTGGGATTTTTTTCCAAGAACTCAGAACTGATTCTTGCTAAAACCTCATTATTTGTTCAAAGTTAAATTGCAAAAAAAATGCCAATGACTCTGTCTTCGTACTGTATCCACCATAAAAGATGAGTGGATAACACTGTGGTAGTTATAGAGAGCACAGAGGTGCATGCATGGAAGTTTTGTCATCATGCTGAATGAATACACATGCCTTAATCCAATTTTTAATGCACAAGTTTACAGATTGCTGATCTATGCTGATTGACATCACTGTTAAGACATTTTTGAGGTATAGGAATTAAAGTCTCAGTGATGATTTTGCAGAGAATGCTTTTTTACACCTCACCTTTAACAAAAAATCCAGTGGAAGATGTATTGAAGGTGTGAAGGTGAAAATTAGAGGTGATGCTGCATCATGTATCAGCACTAATTGGAGTGATAAAAGGCCACATCAGTAATTTAATATTGTATTATGTAATCAGACGTGTTTTTCCCCTTGGAGTTAAGACATGAGAAATAATTGTATGCTTTCAATATTTAGTAATAATACCACATGGATTATCTTTACTGTTAATGTTATTATTTAATGATTATATTAGATGCACCTGCCAAAGACTTAACAGCCGATAATTACCAGAGCTGTCATTAAACACACCCTTATATTGTTAGCAAATATTTCGACTTTACATTTCAAATTTTTTAGTTTTTAATTAAAATGATCTTTATATTTGCAGTCATGCACACTGCATCTGTCAAGAAAGTCATATGGGTTGTGTTTTGTCCCACTCAGCAGGAATAAGTGGATATAATGTAGGGCAACTATTTTAGGAATGCGAAAACAAGAAGTCCTGTATTATATTGAGGTTTCATTGACCCACGGCAAGGTCAACGCTCTCTGCGGCTTCTGCTTTCTGAAATGAAATACCAGTATGAATGTGCGTCGTTATGAATTGTTGTACAATAATTCCTCTTGTCATAGGGTGCTAAAGTTAAGTATGGACTACGAAAGACCCAACGTAGAGACCATCAAGTGTGTTGTTGTAGGAGACAATGCCGTGGGGAAGACTCGCCTTATTTGTGCCCGGGCCTGCAACACTACCCTGACCCAGTACCAACTGCTGGCCACCCATGTACCCACCGTCTGGGCCATCGACCAGTACAGAGTCTGTCAAGAGGTAAATCTTGTCTCAATTAAAATTACCTTGCCATTATCATTGCATTACGTCAGGCCCATGGCTGGAGATAATGAGCGCATGATCCCCAGATTTGCTTCTGTCAGGATTCATTTAAATTTCAGCTGGCAGAAGGGAAACAGATTACAGAAAAAGATCAAATACGCCTGTGGTCTTCTTTGCTCCGGGGCAGGGGTGCTACTTTAAAAGCCGAATTAACGCTATGACTCCTTGTAGGTCTTAGAGCGTTCCAGAGATGTTGTGGATGACGTAAGTGTGTCCCTCCGGCTATGGGATACCTTTGGAGACCATCACAAAGACAGACGCTTCGCCTACGGGAGGTACAAATACATTCTGTTTGATTTGCACTTCCTGTGTAATAGTGAGGCTAGCTTTAAAGAATTGTTCACCCAAAAATGAAAAGCTAAGCTAAAGCTAAGCTAAGCTAAAATGAACAAAATGCACCATGAATCTCTCAGAATAATCAACATTCAAATATTCTATTTTAAAATATTTAAGTATATTCAAAGGTAATGCTTCTTGGTCTGTGCTGGTCCGTGTACATTTATTTGGTTTTTTAAATACTGAAAGCAAAAAAAAAAAAAAAGATTTCAACTTAATTTTTTAGGTTCATCTTGAGTATTCAACTTCCTTGTGTAGGGGGGCATGAAACGGCCCTTTCCACTGATTGGCAAACCAAATATCAACCCATGCCATTACCCTTTTCTGTGTAACGAATAATAGTCATCTGTTGCTATAGTTGTATGGATTTATAAAGCGTTTACTGTTATTTAATATTTATGAAATAACATATAATAATACAACATATACTAATAATTCTGTGGGACACGTAGGTTGCCGAATTTAATAGGTATAGTTCACCCAAAAATGAAAATTCTGTCATCATTTACTCACCCTAACTTTCGTTCATCTTCGGAACACAAATGAAGATACTTTTAATTAAATCTGAGAGATTTCTGTCCTTTCATTGACAGCTATGCAACTACCACTTAAAAAAGTTCAAGAGATCGTAAAACTAATCCATATGAATTGAGCGGTTTAGTCCAAATTTTCTGAAGAGACACAATCGCTTTATATGATGAACAGATTTAATTTAGTCTTTTAATCACATATAAACATTGATCAGCGAACATAAATAAAACCTCAACCGAGCCTGCTTGACGCACGAGAACAAACCTCATTGGTTCATGCTGAAGCTCAAACGTGCTGCGTAACACGAGAATGAACCTCATTGGTTCTCACATATCAAGCAAGCATGCATGAGCTTCCATTTACAACAACTGATGTGATGTGTGAGTTGAATGTTTATTTTTGAATAAAAGCCTAAATTCAATCTGTTCAGCATATAAAGCGATAGTGTGTCTTCAGAAAATGTTGGACTAATCTGCTCAGTTCATATGGATTAGTTTTAAAATTTAATTAAAAACATCTTCATTTGTGTTCCGAAGATGAACAAAAGTCTTACGGGTTTGGAACATCATGAGGGTGAGTAATTGATGACAGAATTAAAAGTTTTGGGTGAACGATACCTTTTGAATGCAACGTACACGTAACATTATTTGTCTGTCACTTACCATGTTATATATGTGCATTTCCAAATAAGATTTGAGAGCTTGATACTTAAGAATAAAAGTTTAGATTTCAGTTCTGACACCCTAGCTATTGCATTACTACTTTTGCAGGTGTTTTTTGTTGTTCACCATTCATTTTAATTGTATAGAAAATAGAGCAGTGTGAATATAGTGCTGAACATCTTCTTTTGTGTTCCTCAGAAGAAATGAAGAGTTCAGATGCAAAAGCCTCTAAGTGCCATCTGAAATTTTCTTCTAGAATGATCATTTTTATCAAGCTCGTATATTTAACCCTCAGAGAGTCTTCGTTTAGCAGTCACACTCAGTGCCTTCCCGGTCAGAAGTGACCGGACACCTAAAAATGAAACTTCCTCCATCCCAGTAAAAACCAATGCAATTTATTTTTGTTCTATAATATTTATTCTTTTTAATTTAGTATTTTGAGACAATTTGATTGAACTTATTAATATTTATGCATTAGTTATAGTCCATTTTTTGCCATTGAAAATAATGATTAATTTTTTTTTTTTCAATTTTTTCAATTTTTTTTTTTTTATACAGTATTTTCGGTTAAAATAGAGACTAGGCTTTCAGAAAAAAAAAAAGAAAAAAAAATCAATTTATTAAACATAAAATGAAATAAATCATGTTATTGCATGGGTTTACCACTAGATGCCTGTATAGCTCTAAATGGAGATGCTTGTGAATTCTAGTTGTTTTTGGACCAAATTACTTACTTTTAAGATGTGGATTGAATGTATTTTTTTAGAAATTCTCAAATAATACTTTTTGCCAAGGTTTATAACATTTTATTAATTATTATTTTAATAATTTTAATAATTATTATATTAATTATATATATATATTAATTATAATTATTAATTATGTCATGTTTTTCACTCTTGATGTTTTAGAGTTTCACCCCTTCATTGCTGAGCACTTTTTTTCTGCATCGTGGCCGATTTGTAGAGAATTTTTGTGTTTTTGTCAATTTCCCATTCATTTCCTATGGGGGTCATTTTTGACCGAAGACCACGAGTGTGACTATTTTTTTTATGACCACTTAGCATGCTCGGATCATGAACTCAAGAAAAGTCACCAAGTTTCGTAACATTCCGATGAAGCTGTGATTTTTAAAAATTCAAAACAGATTTTTTGTAATCTGAATTTATTGGTGTGTATGTGTATAAAAGTGTGTTTGTATGTGTGTGTGTGTGGGTGGGTGTGAATTTTTTGCGCTCTTGATATTGTAGAGTGTCACCCCTTTACTGCGGTGTACTTTTTTTTAGAATCGTGGCCGATTTGTAGATTGTACAGACAAAAATTCTGAGAATTTTTGTGTTTTTGTAAATTTCCCATTCATTTCCTATGGGTCGGTCATTTTTGACCGAAGACACTGAGTGTGACTATTTTTTTTACGACCACTTAGCATGCTCGGATCATGACCTCAATTTTTTTTTGTATTCACATACCTAATGCCATAAAAGTCACCAAGTATCATAACCTTCTGATGAAGCTGTGATTTTTAAAAATTCAAAACAGAAAATTATTCGGTCAGAAGTGACCGAAGACTCTCTGAGGGTTAAGTTCAATAATTTCACTTAAATGGCAATGCAAATTACCTGTTAATTGTAATTTAAGTGAAATGACTTAACTTAAATATGCAAGGTTTATAATAATGATCATTCTAGAAGAAAATTTCAGATGGCACTCAGAGGCTTTTGCATCTGAACTCTTCAAATATAGTCATATACTGTAGGTGTGAAAGAACATGAAAGAAAATGATGACAAAAGTTTCATTTTTGGGTGAACTAAATTTTTGTGCATTGTATTTATTTATTTATTTATTTATTATTGCAATCAGTGTGACTCAGATTAAACTAAATAAAATAAATATGAGGGTATGCATGAGAAAATGTCACAGTGCTCTATAGTTAATATCTCAACAAATTACCAGAGAAAAAATTGAATTGCTTCTTCAGTTCACAAATGCCGCCACTTTACTGAACAGAAAGACAGGAAGCATCTTGCCATCATATGCTTTCATCATTCGCTCTGACATCAGACACTGAGCTATTTGCAACTGAATGTGTGCCGAACATGACAGCTGAGCACTGTTATGTTAACTCATGGCCATTTTGTGTCAAGCACTTGTTTAATGAGGTGTTTCTTTGCATTCATCACACGCTCACTGCTTCTCATGCTTTCTTTTTATGGCATTTTCAGAACTGAATAAACATAGAATGTTCTCATTTTGGTATAGTGGTGGTAACATAATTAGCATCAATTATGTTATGTTCACAGATGTGTTTAGCATGCAGCATTCATTTTCTTATTATTGCTATTTCAATCAGGGTCTTTTTCTTTTTTTGTTTAACTGTTAATAAAACAAACACATTTAGGTAATATTACTGATATCTGGCCAGTTTCTACTGAAAGGTATTATGGTTGGTGTTATATTCATGGTAAACCTCACTTATTATTCAGCAAGTTTTTTTTAAACAAAATTACATTTTTAGTAAGAGATGGCAGAAACATCTTAACTAACGATATTACACTACCGGGTGTGTGTTAATCCACTGCCTAGTTCAATATTACTGTTCGTGACTGCAGAGGGAATCAAAGTCATTTCCTCTAAAGTTCGGTCCCTATGAAATCCCAGAATGCACTTTGAAAAAAGGGCATCATCTGATCGCTATATTTACTTTATGTTGCTGTAATATAATACCTGGAGCTCATGCCTTGTTATAAAGCGATGTTTTTGATATATATCATTTACATTTTATTGAGTGATCTTGTCATGTCAAATGTAATTTAGTCATCAGTGTCCCAGTGCTTAGTGGATTGTTAGCACCCAAATTCACGTTCATGATATACTGATTCAAACCAGCTAGAGAGGGGAATGAGACGCAGTCCAATAATCCGTTTCAGAGAAATTATATTCCTGGAGTGTTCAGTTCTTATGTCCTTTTGGAGTTGTTTAACAGATGGTGTTCAACAGGATGAGTATGACCCGATTCTTCCCTCTGACAGTCTGAAGAGAGACTTTAGAAATCCAAAGAAAGGTTGTCTGTATATTTACCCTACAAGAGAAAGAGTATGACATGATTTATTGCTAAACCCATCTCAATCCAGATACACTAGACTACTTCAATCAAACACACCTGACTTGTGGCTGGAGAGCATGCCTTGCTCCCTAACTTGCTCTCAGTCATGTTCAATGGAATTATATTTTTAGTCTTCCTTGCTTTATTGCGTCCTAAAATAACACCAAGACACTGAGGTCTGGAGTCATAAAGCTTGGCTCTGACTTAAAGAATGACCTCTAGATGTTCACTACTCAGGGCTTCAACGTGTTAGTGGTGCACTCTGTTGTCTTTAGCAGTAGCCCATCATTTAGGAACCAGATTCTAAAGTCCTACACCTCTTTTAGAATCCCCATGTCCTGTTTGTAACTACCAAATAGAAGCGTGAGAAATGTGTGTCCTGCTTTATGAGCACAGGATAATAGTAGGGGAGGGCAGCATGAATAAATGCTTATATCACAGTATCAATAATATTATATAATGGAAAAAAATGAATGCTGCATCATCTCATTTTGGAATTTTATGGACGCAGACTAAAAGATATGATTTATTCATGAAAAATGATAAATCTCACGTTATGTAACATTTCAAGGGATGGCTCAACCAAAAATGAAAATTCTGCCATCCTTTACTAAACCTCATGACATTGCAAATCTGTATGGCTTTCTTTCTTCTGTGGAGCAGAAGATATAGACAATCAAACAAACAAAACACTGATGCATTTCTACTTTCACAGAAGAAAGGTTTGGAACAATATGAGAGTGAGTAAATGTTAAAAACAAAAACAAATATTATAGAATAGATCGTTCTGATCCCAAAATCTGACTGGAAGAGACGCATTTTTCACCCTGCCGTCAAATATTCATATAAATTATACAACAACTCCACTTGAAGTGGCCTAACAAACGCTCCTGAATATCAAGTTCTTCCTCATCTTAGAAGAACACAATTGCAACATATCAATTATTTAAACATTTTCACTCTCACACAGTATATACTTACATATCTCTTGCTGAGTGACTGGTTTGTTTTGTGATAAACGAAAAGAAACAACTCAGTGAAAGAGAAGTCATAAATCTGGGTGATTAGCTGACATTGTTGACAGTGGAAAAATACAACCTTTACCGCAATCAGTCTACATGAGTTTACCTAAAGGAGACAAAGACCCTTTTGCATGGATGTAGCAATTTTACAAATGACTCCTTCTGTTAGTGTGTTTCGTTTTATTGCTAATTAAGATGATTTTACTTCCTGGATTGATGTATGGTTAATAAGGATAATCGCTGCTTATAGGCTGATTTACTCTCATTTATTCAGGTTGAGGGAGTTATTGTTGAGTGAGGGCAAACTGCATCCATGCTGGCCCTCCCAAGACATTATGAAGTCCAAATAAGTGCTACATGTTTTACCAGAAGTGCATTGATTTTGGCTTAACATCAAAACAGGCTTGTCTCTAGAGCACTAGGGTGATCTGCCAAGAGCCCCATTTCGACCCGAGATGTCAGCAAACAATTACTGCAGGCAGGATAGTCTTTAGCCTAGCAATTATTGGGACCATGCTGTGCCATATCAAAGTGTTCAGATATCTTCAACCTCACGTCTTAAAAGCTGCTTGATATCAGACTCTGGGCTTTATCTGTATCTTTGGACTTGTCATTAAAGATTGTGGAAGTAATGTTGTTCTCCTTCAGACAGATTTCCCTGAACTGTCATTGACTACAAAGGCAAATTATTATGTAGCATTGTTCTGTGCCTCTTTTTGTTTGTAGGGCTCCTATGATCTTTATGCAAGCCTGTGAAACATAAGAGAGACACTGTAAGTCGTCAAGCCTGCTAGCATCTCCATAATTCTCTGCATTGCCAAGTATGTGGTGTGGTAGCTGAGACCTTTGCTTGCCCAGTCAGCAAGAAATGCACGATTCCTTTTGTGGACGATGGCAAACGGGTGATTATACATTATTCACCTACTTGTGTGGTGACGGGTGTTGCTCCCCTCCCCAGGATAGACTTTGTACTAATCTTGCTTCAGGAAGGTATGCCAGCAGTGCGCCAGAATGTCTGCATGTCATCCTCTTTGTGCTTTTGTTTTGTCTGTTTTGTTGACCATGTTTGTTCTAGTCCTCACAGATGCAGCCAAAAAAGCATTGCCAAAGGAGTTTGTAGTCTTGGGCATCCGGTGTGTCTAAACTAAAGGCAATCTTTTTGCGTGCTGTCAACGAGTCAATGTCAGGCTGGCATTAATATTGCAGGTTTTGCATGTCCACCAAACACTGAAGGACTGTGATGTTTCTACGGATACCGCTTGGCACCTGTCACATAAGACACTCTTGGCTTAAAATCCTGTTAGCATGCGTGTTACGTGGTGTCTTGTCCTGTGTTGTTGCACAGACAAGTTTTCATTGGAAAATTACCTGATTTCCTTTTTACCTTTCACTTTCGAAGGTCTGACGTAGTGGTTCTCTGCTTTTCCATCGCCAATCCCAACTCTCTACATCATGTTAAAACCATGTGGTACCTCGAGATCAAGCACTTCTGTCCACGCACACCAGTCATCTTGGTCGGTTGCCAGCTGGACTTGCGCTATGCTGACCTGGAGGCAGTCAATCGAGCTAGGCGACCATTATCAAGGTACTGGTAACTAAAGCCCTTGTCCCTATTCCTTTGCAATTCCTATGAAAACTCCCGAAGTTGCATACGCTTTAACCAGTTGCCCTGTCATATTAATGCGAGAACTGACTGTATTTATTTGTCTCTCACAGGCCTATTAAACCTGGAGATATTTTGCCTCCAGAGAGTGGAAGGGAGGTAGCCAAAGAGCTTGGCATCCCATACTACGAGACAAGTGTTTTCGACCAGTTTGGTATCAAGGATATCTTTGATAATGCAATTCGAGCAGCCCTCATCTCCAGACGCCACCTACAGTTCTGGAAGTCCCATCTGAGGAAGGTCCAGAAGCCACTGCTGCAGGCACCATTTTTGCCACCCAAAGCACCTCCACCACTCATTAAGATCCCAGAGTGCCCAGCCAAAAACCGGGATGGCCCGAGGCAACTTCTTGAAAGCCCCCTGTGCGCTGATGTTATGTTCATCATTCAGGAACACGTCCACTTGTTTGCCCACAGGATCTACCTGTCTACCTCATCGTCCAAATTCTTCGACCTCTTTCAAATGGATTTCTCGGATGAGTCCCAGTGCTTGGTGGTAACAGAGCGTCACAGGCGGGATCAACTGATGCGCACACTAAGCCTGGACACAGAAGAGGACGTCACTGTTCTCCCCAACCTTTCGCCTTGCTCGCTCCGGGCATCCAAGAGTGATGGTACCCTCAAGGTGATGAGTTTAAGTGGGATGCACCGGCGCACCAGGCTGTCCCTGGCCTCTTGGAGCAAGGCTTTCTACAGCATCCACAAGGAGAACGTGATCAACCCAGTCACGGGTACGCCGGCTCTTATGACTGTTGTGAAGATGGATCATTCCATCCACAATGGACCATTCAGTGCCGTCCTACGCTTCCTCTACACTGGTGAGCTGGATGAAAAGGAGAAGGACCTGATGAAGATCGCCCAGATTGCAGAGATCCTAGAAGTGTTTGATCTCAGGATGATGGTGGAGAATATCATGAACAATGAGGGCTTCATGAATCAAGAGATCACAAAAGCATTCCATGTGAGAAAGGCAAACCGAATCAAAGAGTGTCTCGCCAAGAATAATTTCACAGGTATTAAGGAACCCAGATGTGTTTAATTTATCTTACATTGATTGAGAAAGTAGCGTCTCACTTGAAAATGATTATTTCAACATCTGCTACATCTGCTACAACATCTGCAAGCCTCCTGAAATGTATTGTTGAGGAAATTACTTTTTAATAGAATACCAAGCCACAAGCTTTTCATAATTGAAAGTATTTCAACTACAGGTATGTACTATGTAGCTCAAACAGTGCTAGCAACTTCAAGGTCATGGGTTTGATTCCCAGTGAATGCATGGACTGAATGTTATACCTTGTTGCTTTAAAAAATGGATAAATGTACATGTAACTACAGTCAAGTCATAAGAAAGCTGCTAATTACATTCAAGCTATGAGCGATGTTGCAGTTTGTCATGCTATACAGCTGCTTATTGGATAAGTATTTCATTAAAAGCAGCATGTTTAATAAAAAATATAGATATTAATAGCGTCACTACATTCAGTTATTTAATTTCCAACACTGTTGTTGATGTGATAAAGCATTAGTTTTAGTGGTATAAAATGGGATAGCAAAGATGCTATAAAAGATTACTTTGTAAAGAGCAGTTACTCATGGTGTGTTGGACTGTCTTTGCAGATGTGGTGTTCAGTTTGGATGATGGCACAATTAACGCCCACAAACCACTGCTGATCTCAAGCTGTGACTGGATGGCTGCCTTATTTGGGGGCTCTTTCATGGAGAGTGCAAATGACGAGGTGAGTGTGAAAACAATGTTTAATGAGCTCCAGTTAGGGCACTGACAAGTTTACAGAACATCTTTACTTTATCCTTAAGCAGTAATGAGTCTGCCAGTTCATAAACAGATGGTACAAGGTCACACCGCTCAGACATTTACATGTGAATATATACTCAAATAGATGCGCACTGACACATTTTACAGACATTGGCTTGTCAACAAATTGCATCGAATTCTTGAATAACTAAAATAGTCTGGTGTCTCTAAGTGACGTTTTGAAAATCTATTTTTGCGGTGATGAATGATCTGTCAGGTCTTATGAGCTTTGGAGTGAATGATGTTTGTCTTACAAGACATTTATAATATAGCAGGGTTATTACATTTTGAAAAATGTCATTCATTTGCATTTTGTTTTGCATTGATTTTCAATTTAAGTTTATCTGTAGTAATTGTTCATTCTCTTTTTATTTTTTTTATTTGGAAAACAACTGTTTTCCTTTTATCTGGAACTCAATTTCTCTATATTGAGTTCTTGTCTATATTTTAGTGCACATTTAAAGTGTTACTTTAGATTTTACCTATAGTGTTTATTGAGTTACTTCAGATTACATATATTTGTCTTTGTATTTTATTAATGATAATAACCTTATAGTATAGATAGCATCATAATTAATAATTCATTATAATTGCCTAGCCATTGACATGCATAATTCATAATTAATGAGCTGAGATGCACCATCGATACAGGTAAGCTACTTCCTTCTGTTTGAAGCAAACATTATGCTTTTTGCTGATTCCACGGATGCCACATGCACACTTAATCCTGCTTCCACTGTCCAAATAGACGCTTTCATCTGTGGCTCTGTTCAGTAATTTCCTCCTTAATTGGTGGAATAAAGCCAAGGTGGAATAAAACCGAGTTTCCTCCCTGAGGAGGAAAAGCAGACGTCATTCAGAGACAGTGATCTGTTTTCTTCTATGGATCATTTTTGCACATGGGACTTAATGCATGATGGCCAGTCATTTTTATTTGCCTTAGTGCTCTGACATTTCATGCCAGTGTAACAATTGGGACAGCTATATTTTAGGCAGCGTCCTACTTTCAGACATAAGTCTATCTATAGTGCTTGCTCAAATCCGAGAGAGCATGCCTCTTTTTCTTGCGCTCTCTTTTGGAGTGGTTGACTACCCCAGCGAAACACAGACTGTGCTTGCCCTTGAAGAGTATTATGTAATGGGTTACGTAGCAGCATCTATCTGCATGTTCTGCTCAAATGTGCTTAGTAATGCTAGGCTGCTGGTGAGCCGACCATCCGTTTCATAGAGATTAAAGACTGAAAAGTCCCGTTTCCAATCAGCTGACCAGAGACTGCTAAACACACATTGTTTCTGTTCTGAAATATATATATTTTTTATCTTTTTAATTGTTGGTGCTCTTGAGCAATTTTTCTTCAATGGTCGAATTCAAATCTCTTGTGTGAGTATTACATTTCTTTTGTAATCACCCATAAATCCTGTGAAAGTCCACATGAAATCAAAATTGGCCCTATTTACATTTAACTGGTCTCAAAAATATTCAGCATGATTATTAATCCCCAAAAAAACGACAATAACTTACTGAAATAAACTCAGCAACACACTATATTACAAAATAAATAAATACATAAATAATATCAAGAATACTACTAATAATAGTTATATAAATAATATATATATAAATATATTTATAATTATATATTTTTATTATATATTAAAATAAATAAATATATATATAAAATAATACATATTATTATTATTATTATATTTACCAATGTATAGTAGTATATAAAAATATTTATATTAATATATTTAATATATAAAATAATACATATTATTATATTGACCAAGGAACCTAAAAAATGTGCTTCATCTGGTAACAACTTCATGTAAATTTGATTGAGGTCAAAATTTTATGTCGTCTGAATAAATCAACCTCACAAATTAGGTTAGATCGAGCAGAAAACAATATTGTAGGTAACAACTGCAGGTTTTTTGTGCAACTTATAACTTGCTCCGCGTTTTAACTGACTTTCCTCTTTGGTAGATGTCACAAGTCCTTTTATTTTTCAACCTCTCCAAACACTTCTCATATAAAGATGCCCACGAAGTCTCGTTCTACATTTTTTCCACCAATTTCCTATTTCACTCATGTCATATTTCAGAAGTAAATGGGATGTAAATGCTATTTCACGCTGACTTAGTGGCACCAAATGGAATTTTTTTTTATTTTTATAATGACGTACGTTCATATGTGTTGCCAGGTCTCATTCCCCAACACCAGCAGGGTATGTATGCAGGCAGTGCTCGAGTATCTCTACACCAGTCAGCTGTCGCCCATGGCAGACCTGGACCCAATGGAGCTAATCGCCCTGGCCAACAGACTGTGCCTTCCACGGCTCATCGCCCTGACAGGTGAGCTTTCTACCAACGCCCTGCCACACGCTCCAAATGACACATAAGACACCACACGCATTCCTCAAGCACAGAACCATTTGACCACCTCAGATCCAAAGCAAACAGGCCTTTGAGCCCTTTCGGTCTGTGTTGCTTAGCAACGAGTGATGTCAAGGTGCCAAATAAAAGAGAATGTCTCCGCAGAGCTTTGTGTGGCACACACTACAATCTGTCTGGCAGACGTTATCTAATGACGTGGTGGTGACAGGCTGAAATGTATCTGTGACTCCAGATGCAGCTATTTACCTCAGGTTTTGCGTAGCCTGCGCCGCCCCGGAGAAAACACATTTTCTTTTTTTGTGCGCTGTCAGATTATTTACAGTCTGCAAGAGTAGCAAAGCATCATATGAAATATTATTCTGTGTGAATAACGCTGCTTTGCTTAAACTTGACAGTGGGGAAAAGCTCATCTGAATATACCTTCTGTTTAACAGATATTTTCTCCCCTCAGAGCAATACGCCGTGAGCGAGTTGTTAAAAGCATCTAAAGATGGACAGGATATCGATGGAGAGGTACTCACCTATCTGGAGCTTGCTCAGGTAAATCCATCCTTCGTTATTAAAATGGATAAATAATAGTAGAGAAAAGTGTCGGCTAAATGTATAAATGTAAATATTAGTACTGTGGATCATTTCAAAAACACTAATTAATCACATAGGATAGTTGTAGTGAGTCACGATTAATCGGCTGCTAATATTAAAACTTGTAATTGTAAATTCAGTTCTATAATCGAAATGATTCAACCCCCATTGCAAATCAGGCTTACTGGCAAAATTTACAGACAAATCAAACAAAAGTAATTGAAATAGCTCAACACAACAAATGTTTCAAGTGATTTCCCCAAATTCAACTGTAAATGCAACTTTTAATGACTTTTGCAGTCTTCAAAATATTCAACCCCTGAATAGAATCCCTCACATCATCACAAATCTGCAAAACAGGTGTTATCTCATACACACCTGATGTAACTAATCAAGGGCTTCATTAGTTGCACCAGGTGTGCTTGTGTAAGAACACATAAAATATCTGAACTATCTAGGTTTGTCACATTTGACTGCATGTTAGAAATATGGTTAAGTCAAAAGAATCATCTAAAAAGTTAAGAGAAGGTAACATTGCCGTCAACAGCTGCAACCAGATTTCATGAGAAGGCAGGAAATAACCCTTGAGTGACTGCAAAAGTCCTGCAGCAAGACTTGGTTGCAACAGACACTGATGTTTCAGCTTGCACAATAAGGCGCGTACTAAATGCATGCCAAAACTCCAAGACGTACTCCACTACTGACCCAAAAGCACAAGAAAAGTTGCCTCCAATTTGCTCAAAATAATATAAATACGCCACAGAGATTTTGGAATTCTGTTCCGTGGAGCGATGACACAAAACTGGGACTTTTCGGCCCTATGGATCAGCGGTATGTCTGGAGGAAGAAAAATGAAGCATATGCTGAAAAGAACACTCCCTACAGTTAAGCATGGTGGTGCTCTGTGATGCTCTGGGGCTGCTTTACATCCTCTGGCACTGGAAACCTGCAGCGTGTGGAAGGCAAGATGGATTCATTGAAGTATCGGGAAATCCTAGGAGAAAACGTCATGCTGTCAGTGAAGAGGCTGAAGCTTGGGCGTCATTGGACCTTCCAACAGGACAATGATCCCAAGCATACCTCAAATTCCACCGAGGCTTGGTTGTAGAAGAAGTCCTGGAAAATTCTACATAAACCCTATAGAAAATCTCTGGTGGGATTTGAAGAAGGCGGTTGCAGCACGCAAACCCAAGAATATTACTGAACTGGAGGCCATTGCTCATGAGGAATGGGCTAAGATTCCTCAGAAACGCTGCCAGAAGCTGGTGTCTGGATATACATCTCGTTTGCATTAGGTCAGAACAGCAAAAGGGTGTTCTACTATGTACTAAAAGGCTTGCCATGAAGGAGTTGAATCATTTTGAGACTGCAGAAGTCATTAAAAAATGCATTTTCAGTTGAACTTGCGGAAACCACTTTTCCGCAAACCAATTTTCTCTCAAAATCTCTCACATTCAACATTTCATATTAATCAGAGATGTATCTCAAGATCAATGTGTTATTTTCCCCAGCCCTAGTAAATATATACTAAATGAATAAAAAACTTTCTTTTTTTTTAAAGCATACACATAAAGACATTTACTGTAAACAACTGGCAACATTAGTAGAAAATAGAGTATTGCTTTAATATTTTTACTGTAATTTAACAGCTTTCAGAAACATGTTTTATGTAAACACTCTTTGTCTCTACAATAAAATCAGCTGTCATTTTTCAGGTGCAAATTACAGAAGTAAATATATCTGTAAATATCTGGTATTCTGTATAACTGTAACTACTATATGTAATTTATCTGATACTTTTATCCAAAGCTACAATAAACGTATTGCAGTTATAATTGCCTTGGCTTGGAGCAACCCTGAGGTTGCTATATAAGCCCGTGCACTGTTGGCACCATTTAATTTTCTTTTTAGCCTACCTTAAATTGTGCAATAACCTTCAAAGATTTGACAGTAGCAGCAAGAACTCATAGTAAAATACAAAATATAATTTTAGAATACAAGATGACACCCTGTGTTTACAGTGATCATACTGTATTCCAATATTTAGACTAAATAACAGTGTGACTGTTTATCACACAAACAATGTTAACGTCTTGTTTTTTTATTCTCTTTGTTTTGATGACAGTTCCATAATGCTAATCAACTCGCTGCCTGGTGTTTACACTACATCTGCACCCATTACAACAGGATATGTGCCAATTACCGCAAAGAGATAAAGTCGAAATTGCTGGGTAAAAACATTTCCTGAACTATTATGAGACAGATGCAAACATCATCATTGGACCTGCATGATTTAAAGCACCTGTAATTACATTTAACTTTGCTTTATTACATAGAAGTAGCTATGATGAGTCTTTAAGAGTGTCCTCTTAAAGTGATAGTTCACCCAAAAATGAAAATTATGTTTCAAATCCATATGCTGTTAGTTTTTATTCCTATGGAACACAAAAGGAGATTGTTTGAAAAATGCTTACGTTGCTCTTTTTCACTACAGTTCATAGAGACAGTGAAGTTGTTCTTCTACCTTTTGTGCATTACAGACAGCATACAACTTAAATAGGACCTTTTATGCTTTTTTTTGCTCTTTCGTATAAAGTTGCTGTTTGAGCATGAAAAATTCACTTGCGTTAGTAGTGTGTTGAAACTTGCAGCTACTAGACATTTTCCAAACACGCTCAAAGCGGTTGACCAATAACAACACACACTGTAAACAGAGCGTTACAGACAGAAATTTTTCCAAAATATTAGAATATTTTCCAAATATTAGTGTGTTTTTTTTACAATTAAACATGAAAACCTATTCTAGCAGACCCTAAAACCAAAATCAAGACTTTGTAAAAGGGCATAATAGGTCCCTTTGAAGTAAATAAGCAACAAATTTAATAATTAAAAATTTTAGGTGAACTGTTCCTTTAAGAGGATACATTTCTGCTTCCTAAGCTTTGTTGTATATTATTCACCCTTGACATCTTTCTGGGTTTGTGTTGTAATGTGAGCAGAAAACCAGGAATATCTTGAGAAGCACCGCTGGCCTCCGGTCTGGTATCTGAAGGAGGAAGATCACTATCAGCGGGTGAAGAAGGAGAGAGAGAAAGAGGATGTGGTTTTGAATAAACATCACTCGAGGCGACGCTGGTGTTTCTGGAGCACGTCCCCTGCTGTTGCTTGAGTCTGTACCATTCTAAAGCTCGTTTTATTTTCAAAGCTCTTATGTTCCTTCTTTTCCTATTTTGCTAAGATGAAACAGGCCACTCTAAACGAGCAATCGGTTTGAAGCACAATCTCAATGTCCAATCAATGCTGGCCAACAAATCTGTGAAGGTGATGTAAGCCTATTCCTTATGGTGTAATATTCGTTTTAATAATCGTGCTGTTGTGTCGGACATGTTTGTGTCACAGCGGTGATCTGACTGTGTTACACACATAAGAATCTTTAAACACTAAGAGGATTAAGGAATCTGTTTTATCTTGTATTTCCTTTTTTCACTTAGGTGCTATATACTGTATATTTGCATTAACACTGTTAAATGAAGTCATCTAAGTGGAAAATGCTCATTATGCCACAAATTCTGAGCACATACATTGATTTACAAAATTAGCATTGTGCAATTCTGTGCAAATTTTGGGTAATGTGGGAGGCCTGTGATTTGGATTATGACCAAAAACTTTGAGCACTTGATATTTGGGCTTGCTGTAGATTGTAATATAATGGATGTAGTTTGATCATTGTGATTGTAAGAGCTTACAGAATTCAGCCGTATGTAAATAGCAGGGACAGGAATGAATAGCTGGGTTATTCCTATTATGCAATACATTTTGAACTCCTTTTTCAAAAACAAAAAAATGGATGCATTTCTGGAAAAGAATATCCTGGTCTTTTTTGAAATATGTTCTGGTAAAACTCAGGCACTTAAAATGATTAATTATAACTTGGTTATTTACAAAATGTCAAGAAACAGGAAAGATAGGATGATATGGAGCCCCAAAAAGGTCATGGTGACAAAAATATGAGATAGGCGATGCAAAACTATTTCCAACCTATCAGGATTTTAATGTTAGTTATCGTTTAGTGAGATAGTGGCAGTTAGTTTTGAACGTCAGACTGATCTCATGAAATGGCGTATGTATGACACGCCAATTCGTATTTCCATTTTTGGCGTGCTATCAACACGCATAATCGCTTTTCAGCGTGTTTATCAACGCCGTTGACTTAACGTTACATTACTCTCTATATAAATATAGATGACTTACCCCAACCCCGTCCCTAAACCTACCCGTCACTGGGGTTAATACCATTTATGAGTCTTCCCCTACCATCCTAGTAAAAAAATATCGCTCCCCAGATGTAGATATACATTTTGCTTCGTTTCGCTCGGACATTTAACGGCGTAGACATACACGCGGAATCACTCGGACATTTAACGGCGTAGACATACACGCGGAAGATGACGGCGTGGACATACACGCGGATAGCTCAAAATGCATATAGATAACACGCCACTTGACTGGAAAGTGGCGTGTATGTTTACGCAAAGTCATGATGTCATGTTGGTCTTTTTGTCATTTGACAGGCTTTAAGTACACATGACACACGCATAGAATGTTAGCTTAGAACTTTATTGCCTCCGAATGATGTTTTAGAATATTACAAATTCCGGCGAGGAAAAGAAAGTGATGTCTCTTCTCAGAACAAACATAAAACAAACACAACAGAACTATATAAAGGCTTTTCATATGAGTATGTTTAACCTAAAGGATTTAGCTTTAATTTGATACGGTACTCCACATAGGAAGAACAGACATGCCAAACAGTTACAGATTGATATTGTCTTTGTCTGGAGCAATGTTTATATAGGGTAAGGTGAAAATAAGTGGGACAGTCTGAAATCTGCCTCAATGGCTCTAAATTAGCGCGCGTTGCAGTTCCATTTTTTACCATCGATTTATATTGGAAAATTGTGGGGGCGCTGTAGAGCTGGGAAGGGCTCCGAGACCGGCTGCCCTGCTTAGTATCATGATACATGCTAGCTGAAGCCATGCCCTAAATTTGATCATATCCAGCTCACTTTATGACTTAAAAGAGTTTAGAATTTTCTTTTGTTGCAGAATGCTGAATACATTTACAATTTATTGTTGATTCAGTTTATATAGAGGTCATATAAACTGACATATCGATGATGTCAACATGAAACGGAATTTACAAAAAATGAATGGCCTGTTTTCACCAAGAACGATAACTATGAAGATAACGATAACTATGTTTGCGTCCACACCAACACACAAAAACTGTTTATTATAAGCGCATGCTGCAGTTTTGTCGTCTGCTGCTATAAATGCTCGAGCTCTTTAAAGCAAGATGGATTCTGATTGGCTGTGAATGTTTTTATCATTCATCAGCCGGACAAAATCGTTGTGAAAGTAATTTTCTGTGACGTTATCCTTATAGTTGTGGTGTGGACTGCTATTCTTTTATATTTAGAACAAATTTTTTAACTAAATCTTTGTTATAGTTATCGTCCATGGTGTGAACGGGCCTTAATAATTTCAAATTAAAACAACATTCCCAATGAACATTATGATTAAAAAAAAGAATAAGCAACTGAATTTTTTTTTTTTTGATTTGAGAATTTAGTACATGAAATTACGTAAAGTTTTAATTGAGATTTTTATTGTGATTAAAGAAAACGAATTAATTGGGTTTATTTTAATGGTGAGTTTAATATTTGATCCAATATTAAATATGATGGCGACTTCATATATACTGCATAATATGAATGACCCAGCTCTGTCCAGTTGGAAAAGGTTTTACAGGAGCTAGGCCTACAGTCTACCAGTTAAGGCCCTTTCACACCAAGAACAATAACTATAACAGTAACTATATTAGCATTCATAAGCATGCTGCAGTTATGTCGTCGACCGTTTTAAATGCTCGAGATCTTTAGGGGCGGTTCAGACAGAACGCGTTTTTTTCATTGTACTGCGCTAAACACACGCTAGACAGACGTCTTTAACCATTGCGTTCGCGTCTCGCGTCTTTTGCAGCGTGAAGGCAGGATGGATTCTGATTGGCTGTCAATTTTATCGTTCATCAGCTGGAAAAAATATTTGTGAAAGTGACCGTTTCTCATGGTTCTGGTGTGGACTCTGCTATTCTTTTACATTTACAAGGATTTACAAACTATATCTTCATGTTTATCGTTATAGTCATCGTCCTTGGTGCGAACGGGCCTTTACACTTTATTTTTCTAGTCTCTTCCATGTGTTGTAGCATAATGCTAATCTTTACTGACAAACTACACATTCACTTATAATTAGAAGGGCTTAGAAACACGCTTAGTTCAGGGCAAACCATATCTAACAAAAATAAATAGGCCTAATGTAACCACTACTCGCATATAGTACATATAATACATGAATTCCACCATTGTTGTGCTAGAAGTTACATATGTACTGTAGTGGATTGTAACTTTATTTACACATCAAAGATTGTCATAGTTGTGAAAGCAAAAACGATTTGCTGTGTCCTATAATGAATAATTATTAATGTAGATGTTTCATGGGAGGATAATACAGGCTGTTTTCACAGGTAAAGAATGTACTGCGGCTTTATGTGTTAGTATTTATTACACTTGCAAAGACAATGACAGTTTTTGCTCGACAAAACACCCGGTCGGTGCCGATGTATCCTAAACGAAACCAGACGAACGATGTAACTGCCTAATAAAGGAGGAATGTTCATACTTGAAGAAAAATAATAAAGTTTAGTCATTATATTGTAGAAATTATTTAGTTTACCAAAGCAATATATAGATGATCACATGCATAAGATACCATGATTGTTTTTTGTCGTTATTGTTGTTGTTTTTTTGTTTGTTTTTTTTCAGTGGTATTGGCGAAATTGTTAACTATTGGTAGCTGCTGAAAACCAAATGGCTGGTTCATTTGGTTCTTGCTGTCTAAATGCCTTTGATCTTGCTGGTCATTATCTTTAAAGTTGGTTGTTTGTTTATTTATGTATTTCATTAATTTATTTTTTAAAAATGGAATATTGTTGAATAAATTATTGATTTTACTTGGTATCAAGTAATTGTTTTTTCTTATTCTATCAAATGTTTCTAATTATTTTACGTGTTACTATTAACCAATTAATATGGTCATAAAACCGCATTATTTTTTATTATACAGTTTTATAAGTCTTAATAAATTAATACATGGTCCATGACCATGAAAAAAGCAACAAAACATCTGCAAAATAAAATCTACATACAATAAGTATGTAGGTATTTGCACAGGTATTTTAACATCTAAATAAAATAATATGTAAAAGTAATATTACATAAAGCCCTAGAGTTGCTTCACAAAAAAAGTGACATCCTGTATAATGTGGCTCTTTGATCCCGACCTAATCCTTCTCTGACACACAGGGCGAGTTCTGGCGAGAGGGGAAAAATCTGATTATATAACTTGACTTGTAGGGAAACGGCGTGCGTGAGGCTTCCTGTGTCAGTTTAGGATTCGGCTAATGCTGCTGACTGTCATTGACTTCAGTTAAACTGCCAACAGAGCTGTAATCGCATGCTGCTGCGAGACGTTTCCTCTGAGGGGTTGAGCTCAGGTCTCAAGAGCGGGTTACAGGTGGAGTGTGTGACAAGTCAGGACATGCTTCTGGAAGAGTTAAAACACTTGGCGAAGTAAACACATTAAAAATGTTGACTGGGAAACTGTACAAGTACTGTGTGTTCCAATAACAAAATAAATATATAAATAAATGCTGGGGGAGGGGGGGAGGAGACCCAAAATATTATGGACGATTATTTACTCCCTTATATTTTCATAATTTGGCTGGGTAGCAAAGAACAGATTTAGTCTAGAAATTTAAATATTTGTTTAAATTGTCTTAAAGCAAAATGTGGAAATTTTCCCACAGTCCTCACCATGAACTTTGATGTTACAAAAACGTTTCAAAATGAACTACGTGCAGTGTTGGGGAAAGTTACTTTTAATGCGTTACAATGTTGTCTTTTACAAAAAAAACTAACTAATTGTGTTACTTTGTAATGTTTCATGGAAAGGAATGTGTTGTTACATTTGCGTTACTTTTTCTCACCTGGGAGCCGTTCTTCATACGTGGATTACTCCGTTATCTGGATTTTACTGTTGACAATTTGACATGATCCAGGATTTTTAGGTTCTTCGAAGCTCATCCCGGAGTTGCTGTTGTAGCAACTTGTCCGTAAGCTCAAACCTGCCCGCACGGGAGCAGGCTTATTTCATGTAAACAGGATTAGATGGCATCTTTTTAAAGGAACACGCCGACTTTTGGGGACTTTAGCTTATTCACCGTATCCCCCAGAGTTAGATAAGTCCATACATACCCTTTTCATCTCCGTGCGTGCCGTAACTCTGTCTGACGCACCCACCGCTAGCCTAGCTTAGCACAAAGACTGGAGGTAAATGGCTCCAGCTAGCATACTGCTCCCAATAAGTAATATAGTTCCCAGTACAGAAGATGGCTGTGTCTCATGTGACCTTGTTATTTCTACACGCTGTAACTATACAAATCACAACATTTAAATATGAAAATGTTGGCGTAATTTTGTTACTTATTGGGAGCAGTATGCTAGCTGGAGCCGTTTACCTCCAGTCTTTATGCTAAGCTAGGCTAGCGGTGGGTGCATCAGACAGAGTTACGGCACGCTCGGAGATGAAAAGGGTATGGACTCATCTAACTCTGGGGGATACGGTGAATAAGCTAAAGTCCCAAAAAGTCTGCGTGTTCCTTTAAGCGGAGGTGATAAAGTCTGTTCCAGCCACTGCTACTTACATCTACATTTACATTTATTTATTTAGCTGACGCTTTTATCCAAAGCGACTTACAATTGCTATATATGTCAGAGGTCGCACGCTTCTGGAGCAACTAGGGGTTAAGTGTCTTGCTCAGGGACACATTGGTGTCTCACAGTGGATTCGAACCCGGGTCTCTCACACCAAAGGCATGTGTCTTATCCATTGTGCCACACCACCCCCTTTTACTTTCTTACAAGAGTACCCTATTGAACCAGGGAAAATAATAATTTGTATAATAATGTTATGTAGTCTATCATAATATAGACACAGCCTGGAATTTGGGCCGTCTGACTCTTACGTAATCCTGAGACCCCGGCCGGGATGTGTGTCCAAAGTTCCCACCACTCCTTTCAGGGACCAAAAATTCTGTCCTTCTGTCCCACCAGGTACGGTGGTCCAGGCGCCGTACACGGAATGCTGGGAAGGGGCAGAGGTTGTGACACTTTCCATAGGGATCCCATTTCGTCAGTCAGTTCTGATGTCATATTGAACGTGTGCCATTAAAATCTCACATTGGCTTGTTCTTTACCACTCAAAGGTGATTGGGTGATCTCATGCATTCAAAGCTAGCTCGCTATATTGCTAGCCTTTCCGAAATTGCCTGCCCTACCTTTAACCAACAATACAGATTAAAAAAATGGAGTATTTGATTAGTATTTTGGAAATTGTTGACAGCAGACACAGGATTATAGTTAAGGGATTTATAGAACCACAGAACTCAACTGCTAACTGGAGAAGTTTCGATGGTTGCCATTTTACTCCATTTTTCACTAACCCAAAGACGCTAAGATAAATATGATGACTGACATGAAAAGCCATGGAAGTTGTAGGAACCCTTCATTTTAATGTCTTATGTTCTTACTTTGTTCTCAATAGCTGCATATGATCCTCAAACAGACCGGGCTGTTGGTGATTGGTCATAGTGAGAACACAAGAAGGAGATTGAGATACTCTATTTATAAGAGCCGTTGGAATATTTAGTTACTATCACACCAGGAAAATCAATAGATCCTTACTGCTAGCTATTTATAGATAATGTTATGTTCTGGTGATCTGATCTTTTTTTCTTTATTACTAAAATAAAAGGCTTTGTAACACAAGAATATTGATGTTACACTTCATTTTTAGCTCGCCTTTACCTGGTTCATTATATTGTTGCAGTTAAACAATAATATGAATGCCATACATATTTGTAATGTAGTTATATGATATTCTTTTGGGACTAATAATGTACAATTAACAATTTTGCCCTTCATTGAATGGACACACATATAACAGTTCAGCCAGTCAGAATTTTTTGGTGGCTTGATAGTCTTTAACTGAAGTGTGTATAATTAATTCAACGGAATCCGACAGTCGTGATAACAAGAATGTTTCCATAGCTGCATGACATATTTTATTTATTTTAATATTAATGATATGCAGCAAAGCTGGATTAGCCTAGATTATCCTGCAATCTGAAATTTAACAAAAATACTGAATTTTTGCCAATCTGTTAATTAAAAACAGAAAGAGTATTGAAAATGTTATTATTATTATTATTATTATTCATTTGAACTATGAATTCAATTAGGCTATGAATAATTTATGTTTAAAATAAAATTCAACTAAAAACGTGATCTTGTTTGATGCAAACGTTCCACTTTTCTGTTTACCACGTGATGCCCTCTGGTGGATACCTTATGTTAACGGCACAAATACCAAGAGATCAAATGCTTATATAAATTCTTTTAAATATAGATATATACATTTAACGCTTATTTGATAATCAAGAAAAATATATAAAACTAATGTTTTAAAAAAGTATTTCACATTTAATTTTTGTGCTATGTATGTTAAAATTAAAAACAGGAAACCTTTCATTCAGTCAGAAAGAACAAAATAAGAAAAAAAATTAGAACAAATTAAAAAGGGAAGGAAAGAAAGTAAGTTGCTATCACACATAACTTCCTCTCATCCAGTTAGCCTTGCAGGAGAAGACAGAACATATATGAACACATCCACAGCTCTCTGCTCCAATATGAGCTTTCTGATTATATTGGAATTTGATCCATCTTGGTGAACGTGATTTCACCAAGTAACCTACAGCATGTAGCCAACAACATTCCAATCAACCAATCAGATTGAGGCTCACAACCAGGGTTAGGTGCTTCCAACACGACCAATCTCACGACCAATTCGTACGAATTCGTACGAATGATAAAAAGGTGGCTAATTCGAACGAATTCGTACGACCTCACTCGTACGAATTTGTACGATTTGTCTAAACCCACGTGATGGGTCGGTTTAGGGGCGGGGTCAGGGGTTGGTCATTCGTATGAATTCATACGAATTGGTCAATTCGTAAAATATGTACGATTTAGCAAAAATCGTACTAATTCGTACGAGTGAGGTCGTATGAATTTGTACGAATTAGCCACCTCGTAGAATTTGTAGCCTACGTTTTGCCGTGAGATCAGGTGCTTCTGTCATTTCCTTCTGATGTAAGAGATAAGTTATGGACTGGGGTTAAGTTTAGTGGTAAGGATAGGGTTAGGACTACATTTTTGAACTGGAATGTTTTTCCAGGATCACCAAAATATGTACTTGGCAAGTATACGTCTTACTTGGCAAGATCATGGTCTCTATCTGACTTGTATTCCTCTTCCAATTCATCTAGTCTGAGATAAGCATTAGTTTAAAGAGGAAAGCATGCAGCTCATGTGTCTGTTTATTAAGATTTACAGCCATTTCTCAGCATGAGGTCAACACAACAAAGTCCTCAATTTCAGTTTCTTCCTGGTCCAGAACCCAACAAAAGGAAACTTATTTCCTTCTTATGATATCCAAATAGTCAAAGCCAAATAAATGAATAATATAATCGTTTGACAAACACGTTGGCTGTTTAAACATGCTATGCCCTCAAAGGGCACACTGACGTATTTCCATAGTGTGTTTTCATAGTGTTTCATGCTCTTTGTCCTTTGAGCTTAACCATTGCTTGACCTACAGTAAATAAAAGCATTATTATTTAATGAATTATCTTATGCTCAGGTTTCTTCAAGCGTCTTGGAGACATTGCCACAGTTCTTCTGGATTTAGTCTGTCTCGGACTTGATGGTGAGATCAGATCTCCATGTGGATCATATCGGCTGTTGTCAGACTCCTTGTGCATACAAAAATAAATAAATCATTTCATTTGATATGTCTCTGGTTTTGGACATCCTTCTGTTAGACTGTCTCACAAATGAATTAGGTTGAATAGCTATTAAATGTTACATTTAAGTACACAATTAGATAATACCAATTTAGGTCAATCAATTACCAAGCAATGCTTAATTTTGTTCAGTCGGTGGTGTAAAAATGTCGCATTAGCAATTAAAGAAAAAATACTTAAGCAAAACATGGTGAGGTCAAAGTGTCTGAATAATTTTTGTATAAACTATACTGGTTTTTATAATTTTTTATAAATTACACTGTATGAAGAATTTTTGGGTATAATATGTCACAGTTGACTTTATTGGTAACACTTTACAATAAGGTTCATTAGTTAACATAGTTACTGTATTTGTTCATTTTTCTTAATGTTAGATAATACAAATAAAGCTGTTCATTGTTTGTTCATGTTAGTTCACAGTGCATTAATGTTAACACGATTTTAATAAAGTATTAACAAATTAAAGATTAATAAATGTTGTATAAGTGCAGTTCATTATTAGTTCATGCTAACTAATGTAGTTAACTAATGTTAACTAATGAACTTTATTGTAAAGTGTTTACCACTTTATTTTGCTATCCTCACTTACATAAGTAAACTACAGTGTCCTCCTGCACCCACTAGTAAAAAAATATCAAAAATTATATCTGGTGTCTGAATAATTTTTGGTTTGACTGTATGCATAAAGATAAGATAACACACCAAAAAGAAAAAGACAAAAACTCTGTAAGGGACAATAAATGCAAGACTGGATTTACCCATTGTAGTTAGGAATTCAAAACAAAGCATAGGACTGCAAAAAAAAAAAAAAAAAGGCCTGAGGGAATATTGAGTTTTGAGCTGATATAGGGGTCAGTGTGCACAAGCATGGTCTGAATAGAGGGAAGAAACCTTACCTGCAACCTCAACATAAATGTCAGAATCACAATTCAACACCACACTTAGATAAGCCACCGCCACATGTTTGGTCTGATAAAGAGTCGATTGAACTCTTTGGCCACAATCACAAAAGGTATGTTTGAAGTATAAGGAAAAGCAATGGGGAAAAGGAAGTATTAAGCCTGATGGATGTATTAAAGAAAGGGTAGGCAACTTGTTTTATAAACACTTTTTGTTATACTGAAACTCTCTTCACATCCTGATATAAAGATTTTAAAAATTAAAACATGTACATAAATCTTCTGTGGAAGTAAAAGGACCTAAAGGTTATGGTTATACAGTGTTGTAGAGTCATCGAGAGCCACAAACAAACAGCAGCCGCCTTTTACAGTTCCTCCTGAACCAAAACAACGAGCTTACGCTGCGCCGACTGTCATCTCGTGACACTTTGCAGACTCTGGTGTGTGCATTCATGTGTTTTGAAGGAGGCGTGGCTTAAGGGAGGGTGGGATCTTATGCTTTCAAAGCTAGCTTGCTATTGCTCTCCAGAATTGCCTACTCTACCTTTAAGCTCTGAGGTTGTGTTGTAGTAGCACAGGTTATTCTGAGGGGTTTTGGAGAAGAATGTATTCTACTATTAGCAAATTCCGTAAGCTATAATATTTCACATTATAAATATTAATTTTACAAGTAAATGATTATCCAAAACATAGGCTACATCAAATTTAACCACGAAGGATTGATGTTCTGTAATGAATCAGTCTTCGAACTTTTGAAGTATTTTTGGACATCTGTGGATTGTTCTCAAACATGTTGTAACTTCAGGATGACTACTGAAGGCAAACCTTGAGTCAATAAAAATCTGTAATAATGAACCCTTTGATACTGTTTTGGCCATGCATTTTTGGAAGAAAAATTATGTTTTTTTTTTTTTTTTTACTTTTACTTCATCAGAATAGTACTAAACTTGGTGACTTTAGTCCAACTTGCTATGTGAATGCAATAGACATGATTCTAAATGGTCTTAAAACAAAAATAGTGTATTTTTCGCAGTCAAAAGTGACCACTGTATATGAATGGGAAATACGAAAAATACGAGTTGAGTGGTTTAGTCAAAATATTTCTGAAGAGACTCTTCATTATATGATGAACAGATTGAATTATAGGCTTTTATTCACATACAGTTTAAACATTCATCAACTCGCACATCAGTTGTGGTAAATGGAAGCTCAAGCATGTTGACGTGCGAGAACCAATGAGGTTCATTCTCGTGTTACGCAGAGCATCCGCAAGAACCAATGAGGTTCATTCTCGCGTGTCAGTCAGGTTTTGGTTGAGCTTCTGTTTATGTTCACTGATCAATGTTTATATGTGATTAAAGGCCTAAATTCAATCTGTTCATCATATGTCATGGATTAGTTTTCCGATCTCTTTATGAACTTTTTGAAGCGTCAAAGTGTCAGTTGTGAGCTGGAGGGACAGAAAGCTCTCAGATTTCATCAAAAAGATCTTCATTTGTGTTCTGAAGATAAATGAAAGTCTTACAGGTTTGGAACAACATGAGGGTGAGTAATAAATGACAGAATTTTTGGGTGAACCATCCTTTTAAGTGAATAAATCAAAATCAGTTACTCATAAACTCAGCCTGCCACCTACTGGCGTAATGATGAAACCACTAATGCACAGACTGACAGTCCTATTAGGACTAACCATTGGATACAACAACTTTACCCACACTTATGGTCTTACACATGTAAACGTTTGCCACTGCTTGTTGCAACTGTTGATAATCATCAATATTTGTAACATAAAATGTAACATAAGTTACAGCAGGTGCTAGTTCATGCTTGAGCTTCAATAAAAAAAAAAGTTTTTTTTGTTTTTTTTTCATAAAGCCTGAAAATTGTTTAATTTGAACTTTATAAGTAAATTAAGAAGTAATTTATTCTTTACTTATAAACATGCTCTACTGTGGGACTGCTGTTTGAACTGGCACTTGCTAGGTTCAGTCTTAAGAAACCAAAATAACAGAATGAAACAGTTGTCAAATTGAATGGATGTGTTAACTGGCTTGAGAAAACAACACAAAAAGCCATATTTAATTTTTCTGAAGCATTTATTTTGACAGCCTTATTAAAAATATAACATGTTGTACTGTATATGCATGTATTATTGATATAGCAATAAGCTGTTCTATAACAATAAGTCAAAATGTGAGTGTCACATTTGACACAAACAGTGTCACAAACACAGTGTCAGTTCTCAAAATAATGCCAATGAATTTGTTTAACCCAAACAAGATCCTTTTTGCACTTCTCACGATGTGTAATCTTTGTAAATGACCCACATCCTGTAGATATTAAGCATCACTACTAGAAAGTTCTTAATGGTAAAGAAAACCAGCATTTGATGAAAGACAGAAAAAAACATCATAACTGTAAGTCGGACAATAAAGAAGGGGCCGTCTTGAAGTAAAAAACATCCCACAATGTTCCATATATCTGTCCTGTACTTGGAGATGAGAGAGTCATCCTGGCCTTCACAAAAATCCTCAGGTTTGGTGTTCACCACTGAGAAATGCCAATAAAAAACAGAAATACGAAAGTACATTACAACAATGACTAAAATTAAATGGCAGTTTCTTGGCTATAGTTATTATTATGCATAAATTTATGAATATTATGAAACAACAGACAAAAAATATGGTACAGACCTGAAAAATTCAAAGGAAATTGTAGCATACTCCATGTCCAAACTGCAAGAATAATGCACACAAAGACTAGACTGTTCTCCCTAGAACAAGGAACAGCATATGAGGAAAAATGAATGACTAAGAAAATAGAGACCTTATTGTCTCATACCTATGAAGCTTGTTTCCACATGTACGTCGGTTTCACTGTTTTGTGACTTTTTTCTAGAGATTACAAGTTTATGTCTAGCAAATCAGATGTAAAATAACTCACAATTCTGACTTTTTTTTCTTGAAATTTTTATGCTATCTCACAATTCTGAGTGAGATCTTGCAATTCATACTTTATAACTCACAATTCTGAGTGTGTATCTCATAATTGTGAGAAAAAAAGTCAGAATTGCAAAATTAAAAAAGTTGATTGTGACTTTTAATATCACAATTTTTGCTTGCAATTGTGAGTTTATTTCTCGCAATTCATACATTATAACTCATAATTGTGACTTTATATCTCATAATTCTGACTTTTTCTCACAATTCCGAGTGAGTATAAGCTCGCAATTGCAAGAAAAAAGTCAGAATTGTGAGATATAAACAGAACTGTGAGAAAAAAATTCCGAATTGTTTGTTATTTTGAGTTATATTATTCATTTATTATGAATTGCAAGACATAAACTCGCAATCGCTAGAACAAAGTCCGAATTGTGAGAAATAAGCTTGCAATTTCAAGTTACATTATAAAGTCCGAATTGCGAGATATAAACAAACAAAATAAATATATTTTCTTTTATAGAAAATAGTTTATATATTTTCTCCTCTCAGAAATGTGAGATATAGGAATAAAAAGTTGAAATTACCTTTTTTATTTTTTAGAACAAACTAATTTTGTATGGAAGTGGAAACAAGCTTCCACACAGACCACATTAAATAATAGGTTGGGTTTTATTTTATTCTATTTTTATTTTCATTTAAATCTGGAAGTAGACAGAAAGATTTAATTACACATACCTAACAGAAACACATTGAAATAAATGTGAAAATGTGGACTATTTAGTCTTAAACAATACTTGCTTCACATCAGACAGCGTCTCACTGATGAACTCGAGGATATCAGCGGCCGTGCCCACAAAGATGAGCAACAACTGGGACATTTCATCTCTGGTGACCCCTCCAGCGATTGGTAGCAGCCACTTCCCCACTATTAGCAGGATCAGGAGGATTTGGTGAAGGGCTAGGATCCAGTTGTTGGCACAAACCGTTGACAAGAATTTTAGATGGTCCTAAAATACCACCACAAAGTTACTATTCAGCTAAGAGGTGTTGCCTTCTGGAAGAACTGAGGTCAGAATTACATAAAGCATGTCCTGTAAATCTCGCAGGTGAAGGTGTGGCGACTTCTGAACAAATAACAGTAGTTTTTCTATAAGAACCATGCGCAACCATTAACACAGGTCTTGTTTGTGTTGAGGACTGAACCAACATTTGTATTTACAAATCACCCAAGCAAGTAGTTGTGCTTTAAACTGAGTAAATACATGTCTGAAAGACTTGCAAGAGACTTATTTAAGAGATTAGTGTAGTCTACATTTCCATGGAAAAGTCATGATGTTATAAAAGACAGAGACAGTACCTGTAAATTCATGGTTGCATTGGAAGAATTTGTCCTTTCATCAAAAAAGAATTTGAAGCTCTCAGGTGAATCCAGTTTATTGCACTGCAATAAGCAACATTTCAGGCATGAAACATTAAGAAATATAATGCATTTGTCATTGTATCAGACACTGGCATTGAAATACACGTGGGTTTTTATTTTTCTAAAGTTTTCTAAAGGCAGCATGAAATATGTTTGCAAAGCAGTCAAAAGCTAAAATGTATTTATAGAAGTAGTATATGTGCATAGTTTTCCCTTGAGTATTACCTTTATGTCTTCTGATCTGTTTTGCTGATGGTGCAATTCAAGGATCCATATGGTTGGTATAATACTTACGAGGAAAAACAATATTGCTGGAGAAACCCTAAGATCAGAGTTTGAGTCACTCAGCTATATATTGTCAAAAGTCACTCAAGTGTTTAAACCAAGTTACACTAGATGATATTTCAGGATGTTGACCCCAGAAAAGGTTCAATTTGGCTCTCGAAATTCTTATACATACAAAAAGAAATGTTGACGTGTGTACTTACCATTTGTAATCCTTCCCTTTTCTCCTTCTCAGAGTTAAAATCATTTCAGCTACTAGAGGAAGATAGAGGATAGTTAGAAACCAGTATAAATTATTATTTTTCACCCGTGTCACTCTCCATACACCGATGAGAGACACTAAAATAAATAATGCCCTGGTGACTACAACGCAGGTAAATTTGACAAGCATGATTTCTTTCAAAATACAGTTTGAGGCTGGTTGAGGTAATGCGAGGAAAGTTGAGGTTTTCACTCTGAGCTCCTTGATTCAAAGAAGCCGATTTTATCCCCCCCCTTCTTCCCACGTTTCACAACATTTGGGCGGGACTTCTGTTTTGAATCTTTTTAACCATGTTATATTCTGAAAGAAAAATACAAAGTGTGTGGATTTATCATAAGCTAATTTCATGTCACCATATGTGTCACAGTAATTGTTTAAATAATGCATTTAATGCTTTGTTTCGTATTTAGATTTTTTATTTTTTTTTTATAAATATGATTATAATTCGGCTACTTTAGAACGGAAGGTTTTAGGTATTAACAAAGGCTAGTCAAATTTAGGCCTAACTATGCCCTATGCCAGTATAGGCTTAGGCTATATATTTTAAAGAAAAAACTGTTGACGTGAGCTGCGCGAAGAATGATGTCCAACGGTTCTTTTAAATGATTCGATCAAACCAAATCGCAAATCATTGCATTATTACGTGGACTTTTGGTTAAACTTTTAAAGAGTAGGCTACACCATTTTTTTATACTTCACTTTTTTTTTTATCTACTTTTTGAATACACTATATATATATATATGCGCACAATTCTATATGATATAAATTATATTGCATTTCATATTCATTTACATAAGCTATACTTTCACTTCGCTCACTGACCTCACATGCGCCGCCCACTGCTGTTTCCTAAGCAACACCATACAGCGGCTGCAACATGTCTGGAAGAGAGATCACACGAGAGAGCGGCAAATCCGCTGACAACTCAGAGAAAATAAAGAGAGGAGAACAAGCAGACAAAGATGATACTCGGATCAGTGTATGTAAACTAGGCTGCATGAGTTTGGATTTAGTCTAGTGACTCACTGGTGTTTAGACGATTGCTATAGCCATAGGCCTATGATAAAATGAAGATCTGTAACGTTAGATTACAGATTAAAGATACCTTCTTATCTAAACAGAAAGAAAACAAATACACTGAAATATGTAACGTTAACATTATTAATAACATTCACAAAATTTGACATTGTATACTAATGCTTAAAAAGTTAATTAAACTTTGAACTATTGTCATAGCTGTATATCCAATAACGTTACATAACAACCGTTCTACTGTATAATTTAGTGAAAGTCAGTGTAAAAAATAATAATATTTCCCCCTTACATGGTAATATTTTATGTTGGTATGTTTCTTATCCTAATCTCAACCATTATAATTCACACCAAATCAAATATTAAATACAAAAGTTGCTGTAAATAATGCACAAGATAGGCTACTATCACGAAACAAACACTGTCAAAGTAGATTGAAAGTTTGTTGTGATCTTTTTCTTTTCATGCAATGTTTTACAGCTTATTTTTAGTACTGAGACAGTGTCTGCAAAGGTACTAAATTCATAACTGCAGCTGCTACACTGAAAATATGAAAATGTTACAGACGTTATATTATGGGAAATTAACTTGCGGATAATTTGTGGTGGGGTACATTTTCGTACCCTGGTGAAATGTATTATAAGGGTAAGCTAGCTTTATTTTTAATTGTAATAAAGTGTATTTTCTGGAAAATAGTAACCTATTATTATCTCATATTCTAGGACACGAATATATCTTTTCCTCAGTGGGAACCTCTAAAGCATGACCAAATAAATATCCTCCTCAACCTGCCTGTGGACCAAGTACAGTTGTAAGTGTAAAGTAATCATTACAAAAATTAAGCATATGCAAGTGTGTCACAGCTCTTTTGAGCGACACCAGTATCATAATTTGTCAGTTACTATAGTTAGTAAATCTCCTTATATTCACACCATATACAGTGGGTACGGAAAGTATTCAGACCCCCACTCTTTGTTATATTGCAGCCATTTGCTAAAATCATTTAAGTTCATTTTCTTTCCTCATTATTGTACACACAGCACCCCACATTGACAGAAAAACACAGAATTGTTGACATGTTTGCACATTTATTAAAAAAGAAAAACTGAAATATCACATGGTCCTAAGTATTCAAACCCTTTGCTGTGACACTCATATATTTAACTCAGGTGCTGTCCATTTCTTCTGATCATCCTTGAGATGGTTCTACACCTTCATTTGAGTCCAGCTGTGTTTGATTATACTGATTGGACTTGATTAGGAAAGCCACACACCTGTCTATATAAGACCTTACAGCTCACAGTGCATGTCAGAGCAAATGAGAATCATGAGGTCAAAGGAACTGCCTGAAGAGCTCAGAGACAGAATTGTGGCAAGGCACAGATCTGGCCAAGGTTACAAAAAAAATTCTGCTGCACTTAAGGTTCCTAAGAGCACAGTGGCCTCCATAATGCTTAAATGGAAGACGTTTGGGACGACCAGAACCCTTCCTAGAGCTGGCCGTCCGGCCAAACTGAGCTATCGGGGGAGAAAAGCCTTGGTGAGAGAGGTAAAGAAGAACCCAAAGATCACTGTGGCTGAGCTCCAGAGATGCAGTCGGGAGATGGGAGAAAGTTGTAGTAAGTCAACCATCACTGCAGCCATCCACCAGTCGGGCGCTTTATGGCAGAGTGGCCCGACGGAAGCCTCTCCTCAGTGCAAGACACATGAAAGCACACCTGAAGGACTCCAAGATGGTGATAAATAAGATTCTCTGGTCTGATGAGACCAAGATAGAACTTTTTGGCCTTAATTCTAAGCGGTATGTGTGGAGAAAACCAGGCACTGCTCATCACCTGTCCAATACAGTCTCAACAGTGAAGCATGGTGGTGGCAGCATCATGCTGTGGGGGTGTTTTTCAGCTGCAGGGACAGGACGACTGGTTGCAATCGAGGGAAAGATGAATGCGGCCAAGTACAGGGATATCCTGGACGAAAACCTTCTCCAGAGTGCTCTGGACCTCAGACTGGGCCGAAGGTTCACCTTCCAACAAGACAATGACCCTAAACACACAGCTAAAATAACGAAGGAGTGGCTTCACAACAACTCCGTGACTGTTCTTGAATGGCCCAGCTAGAGCCCTGACTTAAACCCAATTGAGCATCTCTGGAGAGACCTGAAAATGGCTGTCCACCAACGTTTACCATCCAACCTGACAGAACTGGAGAGGATCTGCAAGGAGGAATAGCAGAGGATACCCAAATCCAGGTGTGAAAAACTTGTTGCATCTTTCCCAAAAAGACTCATGGCTGTATTAGATCAAAAGGGTGCTTCTACTAAATACTGAGCAAAGGGTCTGAATACTTAGGACCATGTGATATTTCAGTTTTTCTTTTTTAATAAATGTGCAAAAATGTCAACAATTCTGTGTTTTTCTGTCAATATGGGGTGCTGTGTGTACAATAATGAGGAAAAAAAATGAACTTAAATGATTTTAGCAAATGGCTGCAATATAACAAAGAGTGAAACATTTAAGGGGGTCTGAATACTTTCCGTACCCACTGTACATATATATATATTGTATCTAACTTCAATATATTATATGACTTTTATGATATTGTATTGTCTTGCATTTTCAGACAGTTTGAGGAAATACTGAATATCAAAAAGCACCAAACATGTTTAAAAGAAGCTGCACAGTTGGAATATTTTGTCAGTGGATTTTGGTGGGCCAAAGAGATGAACTTCACTTCTCAGCAAGTCTCATTTATCATGGCACTTTTGCAGCATCTACTTGACAGCATAAAATGTAAGTGGCGTTCTCTGAAATAAAGTTTTGTTTAGTTTGAAATTCCACCATGGTTGTTGCTTTAGGTTTACTATATTTTTTTTTAATCCGCTTTGATTGAGAACATGGTGAGCATAGTACATATCTTTTACCTCATTTACATAATTATTTTAGAGTTCAGGCACAGAGAGTATTTGCAAATAAACACAATGCATGTTGCAATTTATTTCAGACAAACAGGCGTCATTTGCTGATAATTTCAAGGCATTTACCCAAACAGTGCTTGCCACTAGAAAGTCCCCATCAACAGAAGCTAAAGCCAGTTTTTTATTCAACACAGATCAAATCAAAGCCATCACAGATTACTTCAAGACCAGGTTTGTCTCACAATGTCACATCCATCCTTTAATTATTACACTCCTCCTAAATACACTATGATTTTGTTTTAAGTGCACGTGTTTAATTGTTGAATATGGATTAAGTCATTCTCAACCCATCACACATTATTCATTGATGCAAAATGCTGCTTTGCCATTAGACAACAAGCAAACTAGATTCCTTTTATGGCCTTCATAATTAATCTTATGCATAATTCATACAGCAACGGATTGTGAAGCATGCAGACTACAGTGGCGAATAACAAACTGCAAGGAAATCATCTGTCTTTTAGAAAGCAAAAAGTGCAATGGAAGAAAAACTGATGCACAGTGAAGAAAAATGACATGCAATATGTGTATTATAGCAGAGCACGATTGATTTCTCTGCTTACCTGAAAGCATCAGTAACGCTCCATTTACAAGACCTAGCTAAATTCAGACTGCTTTTTAGTGCTGGTCCATTTCCTTTACTAAGCATGTTCATTTAAAATATAAATGATTTTTTGTTTTTAAAAGAGTTATTATTCATAGTACATCACCTGGATTTTAATGCAGCATTGCAATTTGAGACATAATCATAGCAATACGAGTTGGGATTATTGTCAAACACCTAAGCATTTACCATAATTACACCATTACAAACTGCTGGCACATCAATGGTTTGAATATTGTCAACAGTTGTGACAGTATGCATATGTCTTTTCATGTATGCTTCTCTATGTGGACAGTCTTTTCCAGTACTACCGACAATATGAATTACTGTTCAGTCATAGAAGAGAGGAGCAACTCCTGAAAATAGAGGTAAGAAAAATCATGTAAAATCATATTTCAAAAATTAAATGATGTCATTATTTACTCACTTTCATGTCATTCCTAATCTAAATGTGTCAAAATGTGTTACACCAAGTTTTATGTTAGTGATGTCAATGGTTCTGTTGTGTTTCGTCATGCGCCACAATGCACCAAATTTTAATGTGTGCATATCAAATTGCACAAGTCAGATTTGATACCTATTGCAGAATGGAACGTTCAGTGGGATTTTCAGTAAATAGTAAATACCAACCAATCCTCTGTTGTATGTCGCTTTGGATAAAAGCATCTGCTAAATGCATAAATGTAAACTTAAACTTAATTTCATCTGTTCCTCGCACAAAGCTTGGAATATTTAACACAAGTTGTATGGACTACTTTTATTATATAGAGTACTGTTCATGTCCATACATGTCTCCTCCATACCATTATCCTCCAATGCGGGAAACACTTAAGTGTAAGGCGGTTTTTCCTGATAAGTGAACATAAGAGTTTTCACAAGACATCATGCATGCACTAAAACAATAAACACACTAAATATGGAGCGAAGATAAAAAAAAAAAAAAAAAAAGATCATAGGACACAACAACTTCTGTGCAAACTTGCCCAAACTTATCTCCTTGCCCATGTAAGCTCCCTTCTCCCTACTCCCTCTCCTTTCCCCAGAGAGCTACGGAAGAAGGGAATGTTCAGTAAGATTTTCAGTAAATAGTAAATACCAACTAGTCGCTTTGGATAAAAGCATCTGCTAAATGCATAAATGTAAATGTTAACTTAAATTTCATCTGTTCCTCGCGCAAAGCTTGGAATATATATCGCAAGTTGTATGGACTACTTTTATGACAGCTTTATGATACTTTCTGTCATTTTTTGGAGATTGACAGTCCCTGGTTGCTATTCACTTTCATTGTTTTGAACATTCCTCAAAAAAAAATAATTGAAAAAAGTCTTGCCGTAAAATGAAAATGAAACAGGTTTGAAACAACATGAGGGTGAGTAAATAACTGTAACAGTCATGTTTTTCTGTTTAGCTATTCTGTGTTCCCTGTCTCTGTCTGAATTATTTGTTGCTATGGTTTCTGATTGAATTTGGCACCTGTTCCTCGTTTCGTTGATTACTTCCGTGACACAATTGCCTTGTACTGTGCCCTGGTGCGATTGCCCCCCCTCCCCACTTCTAACATTCCTGGCCGGAGCATGCTTACGTCATTTATGATAGAACTTTTTGTTTTGAAGAAAACAGGAAGAAAAACACTTTTTGCTAATAGACTGCCTAATAGATTTATAATTTATGCCGCGCAGCAATTTTTACTTGATTGTGTAGCATGTATCAGAATATTATTAGAGGCAGCTGACGTTGATGGAGGAACTCGCAGACTACTCGTAAACTACAATTCCTGTTCATCAATAAGGTGAGAATCAGACCCGTTATAAACCTAAATATACTAGATTTAAATAAATTAATTGAAAAGTGTACTGTCCAAGTAATAATAGAAATGTTCACTGTCGTAATGATGACAGTAGCACACACAAAAGTAGTAGCCTCTTCCAAGTGGGTCATGAGCGGTTCAGCGAACTGCGCCCGTGCACGGTTCGGAGCGATCTAGTAAAACAAACACGTTTCATATCGCCTAGTGTGAGTACACCCTGAGTCTGACAAGAACCCAAAGCCAGAGTCCATCACAGACCCAGAGCCAAGGATAGCCGAGTGTGACCAGGTGTGAGTCGGCTCTTATATCCGTCCAGGAGCTTGAGCCAATGTTCATCCTGGAGCCTGAACCTGCACCTTTTACATGTTTGGACAATGAACCACAGCCCACCGCAGACCCTGAGCCCAAGCCTGCAGAGTCTAACCAGTTGTGTGAGCCGGTAACTCTGTTCACCACAGAGGGAGTGTTAGTGGAGTGTAGGCATGGAGTTGAGTCCATACTAACACGACTGAGGGTGAGCTGTGCCATATACACAAGGAATCCCCCCTGGTTCAGCCTAGCCTGAAGTCTCCTTCGTCGCTGTTGGTCCCGCCCAGCCTCCCACTCCCTCCTCTTCTGCTGAGTCCATCCTGTTCTATGGCCCTGTCGCTGTTGGCTCCCTTCAGCTCATTGGCTCTTCCTTCAGTGGTCCCACCCAGCTACTTGGATCTGCCTTGGCCTTCCCAGTTGCCAGCCCCTCCTTGGTGTGAGGATCCCTTAGCTCCACCTCAGGCCTCCGAGCCCTGGACTCCACCTCGGCTTGTCGACCCATTGTCTCCACCATGGTCCGTCATCCCTCAGGCTCCGCTGTGCTCTTTGGTTCCCTCCAGCTCCACCTTGGTCAGTCATCACCCTGGTTGCGCCTCGGACTTCTGGACCTTAGGCTATGTCTTGTCTCTCCATCCCTTTGGCTCTACCGGGCTCTTCCTTTCCTCCTGCTCCACTGTTGTCCTCGCACCCACTGGCTCCACCCCGGTCTGCCAAGCCCCCGTCCCCAACCTTGTCCCGCGAGACTGTGGTTCTGCCTGGGCTCTCCAATCCTGCAATGTTGCCCTGGGTCTTAGTCTCCACTGCTCCGCATCGGTGCTTCACTTCATACGCCTCAACCTCCATTGGAAGTCCCTTTGTATGGGTCTGTTTCTGGCTCCTTTCACCGTCTCCTCCCTGGCTATTCCCTCCTTTGTGGGGCTTCCCTCTGCAAGCTCCTCCAAGGTCTTGTCCTCCTCCTGAACCCCCCTCCCTCCCTCTCTCCTCTGTTGGAATTTGCGGCACAAGGACGCGCCTTCCGGGAGGAGGATTATACTGTAACGGTCATGTTCTGTTCAGCTATCCTGTATTCCTTATCCACTTTCATACATTTTTCCCAACAAAATTTGCTGCGAAGCGGACCGAAATGCATGTCGATTGTCATAAGTCATTAAGTGGTTTTATGAGACTTATTAGAGAGTGTCAGAAGGCGAGTAACCCATAGAAAAGAGGCTGACCTTTCCATTGTTATTTCTGTTTTATTCAAATTTTTGTTTTTATTGTATTTTGTCTTCTTTATTCTTTGTGAAGCAATATAAATAAAATGCATCATCATCATCATGTTTCTTCCATTTGATAATCAAATTGCAAATCAAATTGTTATCAGAGTCACAGTGGATTACAGCTGCTCACAGAACAGAAGCTGAAGCCTCCTTCATAATGACAGCAATTAAATCACAGGAGCTTGACGAGTCTCTGTGTTGTTGGTTGCTAATTGCCATTTCTACTGATCCAACTGTATCAGATGAATCACCGTCCAATAGTCACAGCATTATGTTGTCACTCGTTGCCTAAAATCACAATTTCTTATTGAAAACAAAAGGCTTCTTGTCACTTAGTTGATACAAATTGCTGTCAGGTTTAAAGTTTTTTAGACCACAAAAAACTTCAACACAACAGTGATGCGACATCAACATATTGCAACATACAGTGCTTTGTTTGGTCTCGAACACCTGTTCAGTCATGTTCAGGGCTTGGTAAATTGTTTTCATATTTCCCAGTATAAAATGTTGCATTGTATGATCAGTTAACTGTGCAGTGTCTCATTCTTATCTATTCATAAAGTAATCAGTTGTTTTCTCACAAAAGTCTGCGTACTTCTTCAGTGTATTCAAGCCTCTTATCTATAAAAAAAATTAAGTTAGTATGTAAAGATATTTGTCCCAAATGTGCAACTTCTTTTTATGTAATTCTATGTAACTTTAGTTTTTACATTGTAAACTAAAATCTGCTTTAGCTCCAAATTCACATTACGCAATTTAGACCGGCCCCCATATAAAGTTTTAAATTCTGCCACCTGTGTAATGATATTTAAAGCAGTCTATGCTCAGAAAGGTAATTTGTTGACTCTGTACACTGTAAAAAAAAAAATCGTAAAATAACGGTAAAAAGTCTGGCAGCAAAGTTGCCAACCACTTACCGTAAAATTAAAGTAAAATATCTTAATTCCAATAAAGTGCAAAAACTATAATTTTACAGAATTTTTCATTAAAAGTTTTAGAAAAAAATACTGTTATTTTACAGATTTTTCCTTGTTTGAATTAAGGTATTTTACCTTAATTTTACGGTAAGTGGTTGGCAACTTTGCTGCCAGACTTTTTACCGTTATTTTACGATTATTTTTTTACAGTGTAAAACTTTTATTTTATGGATTTTTCCAATATTATAATGACCAAACACCTTTAATAAAGTTATGGCACTAAAAGTTCTACTTAGAAACACTGTTATTTTACAGGTATTTCCTAAATTATTACAATTAAACACCTTTAATAAAGTGACGGAACTAAAAGTTCTACTGAGAAACACTGTTATTTTACAGGTATTTCCTAAATTATTACAATCAAACTCCTTTAATTAAATGACGGCACTAAAAGTTCTACTGAGAAACACTGTTATTTTACAGGTATTTCCTAAATTATTACAATTAAACACCTTTAATAAAGTGTCAGCACTAAAAGTTCTACTGAGAAACACTGTTATTTAACAGACCTTTCCTAAATTATAACGATCAAACACATTCAATAAATTGTCAAGACGTGCTCAAGAATGTAATAAAACAGTTTTATTTTAGAAGACAAAATAAGTCTGTAAAAAAACTGTATAAAACTGATTAAAATCATCTCAAACTTTAATTTGCAGCACTTGTGTTTACATATAATTTATTAGTATTTAAACAATGTAAACTTGTAATCTAAATAAAATGGAATTATTCAGACCCCTGGGGGTCACATAGTTCTGCATAGTTCTGATATTAAATATTATATGGTCTTTACATTCAGAATCCTTACTATACAAGTTTATTAATAAGTTAAATCAAAACAACAAAAGTGTACCAGAAGTGACAGATACAGCAAATAAACAGCAATCCAGCAAACGGCCAGTAATCAGCTTGGTGCATCTGGGAATAAGAAAAAAAGGACACACTATGATTCTCTCAAAATGATTTCAATTATTTTTGTTTCCTTTAAACAAGCTTAATACATTTTTATTTAAATTGTCTGTTTGTCTTCTGATTTGTCTGGTATCTAAAACTTATGTCCGATTGAAAAATGTGCATCACCAAAAGAAGGAACACGTAGATTCACAACAATGGACATTCTTTTTCATTGCAAGGTAAACGTGTAAAAATGCCAATTTGTATTACAAAATAAAACCAACAATATTTGTATTAAATGGAGGTGTTTTCAGACTGCTGTGATATGGGTAATGAGGGTCTTTCTCTCATTCTTCAGGGAATTAAATATATGATATGTGTTTAAAAAAAAAGAAGGTATATTCTCATTGTGTGAGATTATTAAAGTACTTGAGATAGTTCACCCAAAAATGAAAATTCTGTCATCATTTACTCACCATCATGTCTTTTCAAACCTGAAATGTCTCTCTTTTGTCAAGCATTAAAATTATATATTTTTGAAGAATGTTGGCAACCAAAAAATGCATAAAGGTTTGGAACAACATGAGGGTGAGTAAATTATTTGGGAGAATTTTCTTGTTTGCCTGACTGTGAACTATCCCTTCAGGTCATGTGTGCCAAACTCCTGGAGGCCAGTGTCCTGCAGAGTGTAGCTCCAAACTGTTTCTGGTTATCCTGAGGATCTTTATTAGCTGGTTCAGGTCAGTTTAATTAGGGTTTGAGCTAAAATCTGCATGACAGTGGGCAAATTCCAATCAAAAGTGAGCATCCCTTTGCCCTGGGTTTTTTAATATATGCTTAGTAAGGGGCCGTTTACACAACTCAGTTTCCAACTAAAATCGTCTCGGTCTAAACTACTGAAATGTGAATCTGTGAAAACGGTAAAGGCATGCATATGCGTATTATGTGTTTGGTCTATAGGCATGCTCAAAAATTCCAAACTCAAATTATTCTGTTAAATTGAACTCTTCCACAATATCTAGTCTTAAAATGAACCACTGGGACTTGCCATCCTAGGTCACATTACCATAAATATAAAATAAAATTACTATAAGATAAAATTACTTCAGTTAAAGGGATAGTTCACTTTAAAATTAAATTTAAATTAATGGTAAATATATTTGGTAAAATACCAAAATTTAATTTCAAAGTGAACTATCCCTTTAATTTACCATCGCATGTACCCTTTGCTAACACATTTAGACTACTCTCCCTTATGCTGTCCGAAAGGTATATGATTTTCTTTCTTCAGATGAACACAAATTTTTGAAAAAATAAACTAGACTTTTAGAAAAATTATCCATCTCTTGTGTTCGTGTGTCGAATAATGCAAGTGAATAGACAACAAAATGCTTAAGGTCAAAAAAGTCCAAACACACATCCTGACAATAATCCAAGAGCATTGTAAAGCTCATATGATAAGTGCATAAAACTTCCTGTGTGAACAACACAGCAGGCTATTTGTAGGCTGCATGTAGTCTCTGGAGCATGCACTTGCATTATATTGGCTTACAATAAATGGATCATTTTTCAAAAAATCTCTGTGGAAAGAAAGTCAGATATACATCTGGGATGGCACGAGGGAGAAAAAAAGAGAGAACTTTTTTTGTTTTATATACTGCAGTGGATACTTACTACTGAATGATGGGCTTGTTTCTCTGTTGGTGCTTGGTCTGCTCCGTAAACATTGTTCCAATGCTTGATCTAAAAAATATAACAAAAATATAAATAAAAAAAACATTTTTTTTTAAAGTGTGTTAATTATTACATGTGTGTTAACAGACTATTGATCAGGGTGACATAGGACCATTTTTTTATGTGTTCCTTAAGTGTTATATAAATCTGGAGAACCCTTACTAACATTAACCAGAGTTTTGCTATACTAACCAAATGGTAATAAAGTACTGTAATCAATCCACCATAAAACCATGGTTTCTAAACTTTTACTATGATAAAAACCAAGGTTAATTTAACAAAGGACCCTGGGAACATGTCATTAAAAGAACAGCTCATCCAAAAAATAGAGTTCTCTCTTTATTTAGGCCTACTCCATGTTGTTCCAAAACTGTATGAATCTCTTTTGTAGAACCTTAATTAAGATATCTTGAGAAATGCCTTCATTGTTTTGTTTTCCCATACAATGGGTTCCAATGTTGTTTTATTCCCAACATTCTTGTGTTTCACATAAGTCATTCAGGTTTGAAAATACTTTCATTTTGAAAGAACAAATTTTTGGGTCAGCTAGGCCTGTGAACTCAAGAAGATAGATAAAATATTGTCTGGAGGGTTTGAACCAGTGTGCCTTTGAGCAGAGTTTACATGTTCTGCCTCTATTTCACGTGTATTTTAATATAACAATACTCACCGCATCTGAAGATCACGTGGCTGGATCATATTTATTCCCAAAATTCCTGGATCATGAGGGAAACACACACATACACAGCAATATTAGCTATTTGTATATTAGCATTTTACTAACAGAGACATTTGTGAAAGCTTGCAAAATTGTACTCACCAACTTCAAAACATATTATGATGACTGATCGGTAACGTTAGGCCTAACGTTATAACGTATCCCGCGATCAACAACTATTCAAAAGCCTAGTTTGCATATTCTTCTAGAGTCAAAGAGTGTGGTTCAAGTCCCTCTCCGTCTAAAGAGACAATGTTCTCAGTCATTGCAGTCAAAAACTATGCCGAGTTTTTTTTGTTTTTTTTTTTAACTAACGTTAAGTTAACGTTAGCTGACAATATTTACACATGCTAGCAACACATAACATTAGCCTAAACATGTATATCGATATAGCTCTAATCGCGTTTAGATTCTCAATTTAACACACTATATTTTGATGTAGCAGACTTGTTTTTATAAAATATAAAGTTATTTAACATTACCTTCCGCAGATTGCAATATGTCCGTTACACGTTGTTAAAATGCGTTGTCCATATTCCTTGTTTGTTCTTCATTTACATCCCGCAGCTCGCTCAAAATAGAAATGTAGCAGTCCGATGTAAAATAATCCATGTTTTAAACAATATTTGCCACAGAACCGACGTATGCTAGTACTGAAGAAGATCCAGAGCAGCAGCACATGCACACACACACACACACACACACACACACACACACACACACACACACACACACACACACACACACACACACACACACACACACACACACACACACTCCAACAGACATATTCAAACTTGACCAGTAAAAGGCGCGCATAGTTGTCATTGGCCAGATTCCTGGATGACAGTCTGAACAACCAATCATGCTCAAAATAACTCGGAGAGACAGCCAATAGTGTGGTAACATTGCAATTACAGGAAAAGATGACATGTTTTAAAAGAAAGAATATGAAAAAATATACACGTGCTATTTATTTAGCTGTATTTGTAGGCTGGCTGTTATATTTATTCAATTGGTTAAATGGCGTTTTCATTGCAGTGTATGATTAAAAATTAAACTTAAAATAACTTATATAACAACATATATTTACCACTGCTCTGCTAAACAGCAATTTAACAGAGCAAACAGATTATTAAACAGAGCAAACTGCCTATGTATTCATATAAAATTCTGTATACCTACATGAAAAACTAATGGATTGGTATCTGGGTGACATTATTACATCCATGTGACCCATAATGACCCTTTTGCACTTTAACAAATGATTGACCTTTCCTTTAGAAACACTCTTATGCCTAATAATGTCTTGCTTTTCACCCTGTGTGGCACTGTTACCGTACACAACCTGTTGGTTTAGGGTTAATCCTCTGTCCAACACAACACTTTGCTAACATTGGCATAATTTGCAACATAAAGTTGCAACATATACCCCGGGTTTCACAGGCAAGGCTTAAGCCTGTAGTCCCAGACTAAAATGCACATTTCAGCTGTTTTACCTGAAAGCAACTTGCACTGACTTATCTTAAAATATGTCAGTGCCATTGTTTTGTCTCAAGATGGTGTGTCAGTGAGAAACATTGAGGAATACCACAATACCTATACTGTAGCAGTGACATTGTCAGGCTTTTCTATTTACAATGAAGTAAGCTAATACCTGCACAAAATATGAGCATTATAATATAACAATATAATATGTAATGATACAGTGGCTTCATAAATTAATTTAAAACATAAAAAAAAAAAATTGTAAAACCTCATGAATACAAACTTCCCAGGAGGACCTAAACGCACCATATGTTCCACCATGAACCCTGTTGGCCTGCTGTCTGACCAGCAAGGTCAATTTAACATGAATTGTGCAGTTTGCTTGTATCCAGAATTACAGAGTTTAAATGTAAAAATACACTTAAATCTAAAACTAATAACATTTACTTAAAAATGACAACACAAGGATATATGTTAAATTGTTAGTATGGATATAAACCTTTAATATAATGAGCTACATATTTAATTACACAATTTGATTGTAATTTTACACAACTTTGTATGTAATAAAAAAAAAAAAACAGAAAAACACTGTATAAGTAATACAGTAATTGTCCTGTGAAAAAAATAAGAATCACTGTAATTTGTAATTAATGATATAATCCTTAAATTAACAGTCAATTAATTAATTTACAGATATTGTTTGTAATTTTACAGAGTTTTGAATATAATTTTTAAAAAAACAGAAAAATTCTGTATAAATAATACAGTAATTGTCCTGTGAAAAAAATAAGAATCACTGTAATTTGTAATTAATGATATAATCCTTAAATTAACAGTCAATTAATTAATTTACAGATATTGTTTGTAATTTTACAGAGTTTTGAATATAATTAAAAAAAACTGAAAAATACTGTATAAATAATACAGTAATTGTCCTGTGAAAAAAATAAGAATCACTGTAATTTGTAATTAATGATATAATCCTTAAATTAACAGTCAATTAATTAATTTACAGATATTGTTTGTAATTTTACAGAGTTTTGAATATAATTTAAAAAAACAGAAAAATACTGTATAAATAATACAGTAATTGTCCTGTGAAAAAAATAAGAATCACTGTAATTTGTAATTAATGGTAGAATCCTTAAATTAACAGTCAATTAATTAATTTACAGATATTGTTTGTAATTTTACAGAGTTTTGAATATAATTTACAATAACAGAAAAATACTCTAAAAAAATACAAAAATTTAGAGTTATTCTCTGTAAAATTAGGATTTTTTTTTACAGTGTAGAGTAATTTCCTTATGCTTTCCTCAGAGCACTGTTCATGTCCATACATGTCACTTACGTGGTATTTAATTTCCTGATAACTGAACAAAAGAATTTTCACAAGACAGCATGCATGCACCAAAACAATAAACCCATTAATCTGGAGAGAAGATCTTAAAGAAAGCAGACACTGACTCCTTGCCCCTACGAGCCCCTACGAGCCCCTACGAGCCCCCTCTCCCCTACTCCCTCTTCTTTCCACCTGGCTCAAGTCACTGAAAGTTCACTAAGACTTTCTATATGAACGAATAGAGCATTCTGTCATCAATTACTCACTCTTGTGTCCTTCCAAACCTCCAAGACTTTCAGTCATCATTGAAACACAAATGATTATTTCTAATGAAATCTGAGAGATTTGTGTCCATTGAAAGTCTATTCACCCAAAACTCAGACGCTTTGAATTGTTCATAATCCATATGAATCGAGCTGTTTAATCGTCTTCTGAAGAGACACGATCGAACAGATTTAATTTGGGTATTTACTCATATATAAATATTGATCAGCTAACATACATAATACATACAAAATCAAATATGGTAAACAGAAGCTCAACCATTATACTTGCTTGACCTGCGAGAATGAACCTTACTGGTTCTTGCACATCAAGCAAGAATGCTCGCTGATCAACGTACATTACATTATTGCATTATTGCAGCACCTCTCTTCCCAGTCCATCTGCTCTGTCTCTTCCCAGTCTGTATGCCTAGTTTATTTTCTGTATCTATAAAGCCCCTCCTTCCGAAAAAGCGTATGTGCTCTGATTGGTCCGCTGGAACAGTGTGTTGTGATTGGTCAACCTCTTTGAGCGTGTTTTGGAAATGTCACGCCCCTTAGCATATCCGCAAGTTTTAACACACTACTAATGCAAATCAAACCAGGTCTTGCCCCTTTTTTGCGTATGCCTTGGGTGGGAATTATTTAAATGAGGAATATTGTTCGTTTCTGGAAGAAAACACACTCCATTTGGAGTGACTCTGTGCTTTGTAACTTTGCAGACCTTTTTCATACTCAAAGAGCAACAAAGAAAGTTGAATATGTAAAACAGCATAATAGGTCCTCTTTAAATTGTGCAAGTAAAAGACCTATATACCATCACCCATGCCATTGGACTCCATCATTGGTCAAAAACATGGGTTGTCGTTTCTCTCTCTGAATTTCAAATGAGAGGCAGATTTTCTGCTCAAGCTGAAATTCAGAGAGAAAAATGACAACCCATGTTTTTGACCAATCATTGGCCCAGTGATTTGCTTATCCATAATTAACACGAAATGATTGCGCTCTGAGTACACTTTCAAAATGTTAAGCCAGAGCAGTATAACCAATCGTTTTATTCCAATTACAGCAATATTTCTATGTGCACGGTTCGTATCTGAGATCTGTAATACTGGAGGAGATTACATCAAAACTCAAGGCTCAGATTTGTTTAGTGTCTGAAATTGCTTTATGCTGTAGAATACAAATAATGATAGCTGCAGTTGAGCATCTTATAGTGAACATCAAATACAGAATCTAGGTCACTGATTTCTGGCACCGAACACCATGTAACAGAACCATTTTTATTTGTTTTGAAAGGGACTTCAAAGCACATTTTGAGTATTAATATACTTGTTATTCCCCTTCAAATTGGAACCAGTTTATCGGATCAAGATGTTTTACGAATAAAACAAAAAGCAAAACAGGACAATGAATTGCAGTCGGCATTCTATTTTTAGTCCGGTTAATATGATACTGTTGACGTTAATTTGTTTATTGCTTGAGATGGAACATGCATGAATCATGTCATTGGGAATAATGGGAAACAATGCAGTAATAAAAGAGCATTGTTCTACTCCCCTGCTTCAATTTGGAATTGTAATTATGTTCAGTATACAAACCACAAGGCTCTTTGTTTTTGTTAGTGTTCTAGTTTTGGATTCTGGGTGAAGGGCCTCCTGCCAAATGAACAGTAAAATGTTCCAGCCAAATGAAGAGAAAATGTAACTCAGCTGTTAATGCAGGCCTAAAGCTTTTCAGATACACCGCGCAAAATAAAGCCGACTGTACTCTATGCCACTTATAAAGACTAATTACCAAATAAGGTTGGTTTTATTTTGCAATAAAGTCGACTGCAATTTCCTATTTAAAGTTGCAAGAAATAATCCTCAATGAGATTTTAATTGGGTCTTTTGTTTCAGAAATGCATTGAGTTGATCAACCCAGCTGACTTTGCCGCCCCGTTGGAAGAAGGCATGTCCACTGATCTGTACTTCCATTATGTGGATCCCCCATGTGTCCAAACGCCTGAGAAGGTAAAATGCTGTCTTTCCCGCCTGGTTCGTGCTGTAATAATGCGCTATCCAATACTCTTCTAATGTATTTGGCTCGCAGTGAAATGTTGTATTCTTTTTGTGGTTCGGATTTTGCTTGGAATTACCCTTTCAGAGAAGATGCGTTTCACATGTTTCTCATTTTCAGAGGAAACAAAAATCTGCTTCCAAGTATGACTAACCTTTTTCCCTAACAGACACTGTGCCGTACAGCTGGAGAACATAGACTGCACTGAGCAGAGGGAATCGTATTTTATAGCAGGAGGATTACATCATAGCTCAAATCTTTACATTTTTCTTCAGTCCCCTGGAGAATTTTCTTTTGCAACTATTTCTGTATTCATGTACTTTTAATGATTTACTGTATTACAGAACATGAAAATTATAAAAACGCCATTCAAATTACACTCGCCTCAATTCGACTTTCCCACAGGCATGGAAAATCAGGGATTTCCAGGACTGGAAAGAAGTTATGAAAATGAATAATATAATAAAAGGCATGGGAATTCATGTCAATATTACCTTTCTGTAGTTGCCCGGCTTTCCTTTGCCGTCTCAAATCAACCCCTAATATGTAATGCCCACTTTTATTTATTTAAAATTAAGTTCCATCCAACATGTTATCTTGTTGAATATCCGTTTTTACTGGACATATGTCAGAGTGCTGGATTAAATTGGTTGCATATTTTAGAATATTTTGAGCTAGAAGTTGCAATCTCTGCAAAATTTTTATTTTTTATTTAAATCATAATTTAAAAAAATCCTTATGGAAAACGCTTTGGTCAAAAGGCGTGGGAACTCAACCGCAGAATCTCATTAGAATGCAGTTTTCCATATCCTGGAAGTGTGTGCTGTTCAGAAAATGGCCACGTGTAGGTGCTGCGCTTCTACTTATGGTTTTATGATTTCCCACACAAGATACTTCAGTTCTGCCTTTCCACACCAATGCTCAATAAATTTCCTCATTATTCCTTGCTGCTGTGTTACATTAAAAGCTAAGAAAAATAAATGACTTTTAATGTCAATAACTAAAAGGATTAGCATTTAATGAATCTCATGGCATATATTTTAAAATAAGATATTTTGATTTTCATTGTACTCATTAATTTGGTCTTGTAATGATTAACCTGGCCACCAGCATTTGCATGCAGAAAGGCATGATCATGTGGAGAATGTGCTTAAAAGGATAGGTCAGGCAAAACTGTCATTTATTATTTACTCTCCCTCGTGTCTTTCTAAACCTACAGTACATGCTGTTTTTTATGGAGACACAAAATGAGAATTTTGAGAATCTTCATGCAGCTCTTTTCTATACAGAGATTACACTATGTTTGTAGGCCTGTCGCAATTATTGATTTATCATCTGATCGTGGTTATTCAATCTAATCACAATTATTTGATATAGCAATAATTGTGTAGTTTAAATTTTAATCACATTTGCCAAAGAACATAAATAAACACAGTTGTCCATCATATAAAGGTTTGCGGGTTAATCAGACTGCATTATATTATTTTATATTATAAGTGCTGTCAACTAAATGAATGGCGATTAATTGCATCTAACAAAAGTTTGTCTCTATGTGTGTACATATTTTATTATATTTATTTATATATATTATATGTACTTTTAAAAACAAACTTTTATGTTAGATGCTATTAATCACGATCAGCACTAATTATAGTTTAGTTTAATCAGACTGCATTATATTATATTTATTATATTATATTATATTATATTATATTATATTATATTATATTATATTATATTATATTATATTATATTATATTATATGAATTTTCACAGCATTTCAGTAAATAATCTGGGCCTATTATAATTTTTATTATCATATTAAATCATATTATCATTATTATTTTTTTAGGGCTGTGAAAAGATTAATTGCGATTAATCACATCCAAAATAAAAGTTTGTGTTTACATAATATATGTGTGTGTGCTGTGTATAATTATTTTGTATATATAAACACACACACATGCATATATATATAAGAAATATTTGCATACATATACTGTATATATGTATATATAATGTATATTATATATAAAAAAAATGTATATATATAAATAACACATTTTTCTTAAATATATACATTCATGTGTGTGTATTTATATATACAAAATTAATTATACACTGCACACACACATATATTATGTAAACACAAACTTTTATTTTGGATGGGATTAATTGCGATTAATCTTTTCACAGCCCTATTTTTTTTAATTGGGCTATCATTGGGTTTACATTAGGCTTTTGTACATGAACAAAACTATTAAATCGTTAATCGCAATTATTAGTATGACAGTTAAACATCAGCACAAAATTCAATTAAATATTGAATTTTGCTTTGATAATGCTTTATAAAATCTGTTTCATTTCCACGGATGAAATATTTTGGGTTTGAAATGACATGAAGGTGAATAAATAATGACAGAATTCTCATTCATGGCTGAACTATTTCTTTAAATGACCCTAGGGCACGGAGGAATCTCACGAGGCGAATGTGGAAGAAGCTGGAAAAGCTGAGCTGGAAGAAAGTCCCGGGAATCACGTGGGCTTCAGCGTGGAAGATGTTCAAGAGGTGTTGGGGGAAATGACCCAGGAGATGTTAGCAAAACTGCAGGTATACACCCTTGAGCAAACAACAGTAGCCTTCTACAACAACAGCCTGTTTATAAGAAATAACATACTGATTACTACCGAGAGAGAGAGAGAGAGCGTTTTTCATTCGCATTAGTCAGTTTCAACAAGAATTACATTCATGGCTTGAGGGCAGGAATATCACAGATAGCATTAATAAAACATCTTAAAAGGCAAATAATGAAAAACAGACTATGTAACGCAACAGCATTTCTGAAAATATCATATTCTCCCACAAACCTCCACCCACAGCGTGATTACGCCAAGAAAAAAGAGAATCCAAAATTAAAACCTGAATAACGCTCTCCTGCTTAATATCATTTGTATTCTCTGCATAACGTAAAGTACATGTGACAGCTGCTGGCAGATAACGTGATTCATTTTACGCTAGACTTAAGGTGGAATTGAATTACCGTGACTGCAACGATTGCACAGAACAACCAGGGAGATCGCTAAATTGTGTCATCCCTATCACAAGTTTTTACACGCCGTAATGTTTCGGAGGTTTGAGAAGGAAAAGGTCGCCGTGGGCCGTGCTCGAGACCCGAACAGAAGGGGCTAGAAAGACACAAGTCATTTTTCACTTTGATGGGATTAATGATTATAGGGGTCATTCAATTCTCCTGCCATGTTCCATGAAGACCTCTGTCTTCCGTGTGACAAGCCTTTATTTCAAATGGCAAACGCTCTGTAATTTGAGAGCCCATTTGTAGTGGCTTGTGTGTGCATCTTACATCTGAGCGATACGCTTTAGAGCCGCCGCTATTTCCATCAATTCTCCTGGGCTTTTCCTCTCCGTTTAATGTCAGAGGAAGGTCAATTACATATATCACTTTGCTAAATATAACCTCATGCAAATTGATTGGTAAAATTCTTGCTGCTTCAATAGATTCTATTGCGTTGTTGTTTTTTTCCGATGCTAATTGTAACCAGTATGGCTCAGGGGAGCGTATGAAATCACTGTGAAGCGTGCTTAATATCACAGCCATGCACGTTCAGTTTCAAGTGTTTGCTACATCCATATTTATTCTTTTCCGTTTGCTTCTTTTTTTTTTTCCTTCCTTGAATATTATTCTTGTTTCAAAAGTTCCCAGGAATGCCACGACTCTGTGGATCTCATCATACCTAATATGGTAGAAACACTGAAAATTACAAATGCTGGAATTACTGAGAATGACTTCCTTACCAATAACATTACCATTCCAGATGTGGACCAGAGGCATTCAATATGCCTTTGTGCTGTACGGGGAACTTCACTGCACAAAATGTGTTGTGCGTTTTCATTTAAAGCTGGAACATTGCGTACAAATATGCACAAATACAATAGATCGTCAATGAATGTCACGAACCTTTCAACATAAGATCAAGGGGGAAAAAAAACAAAAAACAGTCAAGCCTATTTTTAGGACTGTTATGTATTTCCGTTATAATTCCTGTTTATTCTATTGGGGTAGTGTTTATGAGGGTTTATTGTAATACACATTATACTCAAAGGTGATTATTATTTCTTTAATACAATAATGGAATACAATAACATTTATATATATATTCATTCTCTGAAATCAGCACCAATAAAATAAAATATTATATATTATATAATATTATTATATAATAATATACTAGTATAAAAAGTGGAATTTAGTATAAAAACAATCAAGACAATTTTAGGACCATTATTTTTGTTTATTTATTTATTTATTTATATTAATTTATTTTACACTGAGACTTCAATAATATTAGTAATATTTCTGGGCATTATATTCATGAGGGTTTATTTATTTATTTATTTTCATTCTTCTCATAAGTGATTATCATTACTGTAATACAATAATTTAATATATAATGCAATAATAATATTATGATAAAAATCTATACAGTAATTTTTTTTGCAAAATCAGCACCAATTGAAGGCCAAAAAAATTTGTTTTGTTTTGTAATTAATTGTGTGTGTGTGTGTGTGTGTGATTTTTTAAAATGTGACATAATGTATTCTCATTTCTGTATAATATTTCCTGTGCATTGTATTCATGAGGATTTATTTATTTATTTTCAATCTTCATTATATTTTCATTATAATTACTGTAATATAATAATATATTATACAATAATTCTAAAATATAAAGTATATTATTTGTAAAATCGGCACCAATTAAAGGGTTTTGCGATGTTTTTCCAGCGCTATAATGAGAATCATGGGGAGCAGATGTACTGAAAAGTCTTGAAAATAATTTCACAATGCAAAAAAAATAGGCTTCACTTTTCTGAAGCAAAATAGTTTAGTTTTTTTGCTTTTGGGCTGAAATATGACCTCCACCCCATGATTCACTCATCTAACTGTAATCTCCACCCTGGATCAGTTTGGCATTTTTAAGGATGTACAAATTCTTGTGTGTTCAACAGGCCGACTTCACAGAGAAGCTGCGAGTTCACGAGGAGACCTACATCTCGAGGTTAGAACGACTTCAAAAACGCTCTTCCAAATAGCACTGATGAGACGCCAAGAGGAATTCCCACCAGTATTTATTCATTCAAATCCTAAAATAAAACAGAATATGGCACTCGCGGTTAGACGGCCAAATACTCTTAATTTACTGTAAAATGTATTCACTTTGGTTTCGCTTATGTCCAGCAAAATCGCTTCATCAGTTTGTACGATGTTGGTAATAGATTAAATAAATGACTTTATGGTGACGTTCTTGATTTATTCAGCAAGATAAAACGATGAATATGAAATGCAGGATCATATTCAAGGAAGTCAAAAAGGGAACAGAATATCTAATTAAGTTGTTTGTAGAAGGTTTTTGTGGCACCTTTCCCACAAGTCATTAGCTGTCTGAAAGTAGCCCAGCGCTATGGCAACGCTGTGTAACTCAGCCTAAATAGCTGAGTTGCCATATAAAGTGATGTATTATTAAAGCTGAATAGTGACTTTTCCACTGCATTTGAGCAAACCCACATACAACTATAAATATAACCGGCAGTATGAAAGAATGCTGATCGTTTTTTATCTCTCTGCTCTTATTTGCCGAGCGCAATTATTTCACATCACAAAGACATGTGCAATGCCATCAAGGATTATTATTGTTATTATTATAAAGATGAATTATTAATTTGAGTCATGTCAGTCCTATTATTAAAGGTCTTACAATTCTTATACTCAAACAGATTGTGACTGATGGAAAAAAATCTGGTTCATTTAATCAGAGCATTATCAAATTACAGCAATATTCCTCCATGCCTGTGTGTGTTTTTTTTTACGGCATGTTGATTTAGCTCTTCATTAGCCTTTCAGCCCCCATGATGACATGTTGCGGTAAACTTAGCTGCTTACACAGGATGCCTTGAGAACATGTTCAAACAGTTGGAGGTGTTGCTTTGGAGCCGGGGTTTTTTTCCTTTTTTTTTTTTTTTCAAACTGATTGATAGAGTAATTCCTGAGCCAAGAGCTGGATGACCTTTCAGCTCATAGACAACAACAGTCTCTCTTCTGTCCAATCGAGTACAAAAATGACTTCCTACTTGCTGTAAGAAAAAAAATGGTGTAAGGTTTACTTTGAAACTGGTTTAACTCATAACTCATGTTTATAAGGTCATCTACAGACCCTTTCCAAAAAATTTGAATATCATGGAAAAGTCCATAATTCCATTCAAAACGTTAAACTTCCATAGATTATAGATTCAGGGCCCACAACTTAAACGATTTCAAGTATTTAGTTGTTTATTTGTACATAGTTTGGGCTTCCAGCTCATAAAACCCACGAAAACAGGATTTCAAAAAGTTCGAATATTACATGAAATCACACAGTAATTACACAGTGATACCATGGTCATTGAACCAAGTTTTGCAGTGTGGGCAGGTGCAAATCCTGCTGGAAAATGAAGGAAGCATGAAGTGCTCTGAAAATGTCCTGGTAGACGGCTGCGTTGACTCTGGATTTAATAAAGCACAGTCTGACCAAAGTCCTCTTTTCTGATGAGAGCAAATTGTGCATCTCATTTGGAAACCAAGGTCCCAGAGTCTGGAGGAAGAATGGAGAGGCACACAATCCAAGATGCTTGAAGTCCAGTGTGAAGTTTCCACAGTCTGTGTTGGTCATCGGCTGGTGTTGGTCCACTGTGCTGTCCACTCAACGCAGCCGTCTACCAGGACATTTTCAGAGCACTTCAGAGCAAGCTTTATGGAGATGCTGACTTCATTTTCCAGCAGGATTTGCACCTGTCCACACTGCCAAAATAACCAAAACCTGGTTCAATGACCATGGTATCACTGTGTAACTACTGTGTGATTTCATGTAATATTCAAATTTTTTGAAATCCTGTTTTCGTGGGTTTTATGAGCTGGAAGCCCAAATTATGTACAAATAAACAACTAAATACTTGAAATCGTTTAAGTTGTGGGCCCTGAATCTATAATCTATGGAAGTTTAACGTTTTGAATGGAATTATGGAAATAAATCAACTTTTCCATGATATTCTAATTTTTTGGAAAGGGTCTGTATATGATAGGGTACACCTAAAAGTTAACAAACCAACATTTAGTTGTCGGGTTATTGGTTTGCATCTAAACCCAGACAACAGGTTATTTTTAATAAGCTGATTTATGTGAGTTATCAGCGTTCTGGTGTGCATATAAACGTGCTCAACGTGTTTTTTTTTTCTATACTATGGAAGTCAATGGGGACCAGCAACTGTATGGTTTCCAACATTCTTTATAATACCTTCATTTATGTTCAACAGAAGAGACAACTTTATGCAGGTTTAGAGAAACTTGAGGGCGAGTAAATGTCAGAATTTTATTTATTTTTTACTTTTTGGGGGTGTGTACTTACTATACCTTTAAATATGTAAAAATAGGATTAATTTTTATGTTTTAATTAGTAATAATTTACTATTATTAATAATATAATAATAATTTACTGATGGCTAAAGACATAGGATATTTTGGGGAATGTGAGGTTTTACAGTCATTAATGAACCATTTCAGGACTTTTAACGAGACATGCATGATTGCGTTCCTTGGTCCTTGTCACTTTAAGAATAAATGATGCTTACGTTTGTGTTACTTTTTTAAATGCCATTTTTGGCTCCAGCAGATGCCGGCAAGTCACGTTTTCATTTGCCAGGTCCAAATACAATAAAACCTTTCGGTTTACTAAATCAAGCTAATTAGAAACGAGGCTACAGTTGCAAGCAAACTATTGTGTCTCTCGCTGAGTGATTAAAAACATTCCTGAACATTTGATGACTTATATGATTTATAGCTTTAATCATCCCCAAAATAGCTGGAAGCCTAGATTTTTTTTCCACTTATTTCACAACAACCTCACTTCAAGCATAAGAAAGCTTTCCTGTTGACACGTTGTAATGCAGCCCATCATGCTTTGCTCTTTATTAAATTAAGCAGTACATAAATGGAGGACAATAACAAGGGCAGATGGGCTCTGGGCTTCCAGTTATTCATCTTGCTCACTATTAAATTTGTCATTTCGTGGCAGCACCGAAACTCTTTTCCTACATCTGCCAAAATCCTTCACTTTTCCAGGCTGATCTCATTGGGAGTGCTATTAATTGAGATCAAATGCTTTTCCGAACACTCTCTTTGCACAAGTCCACATAGCTGTGGTGCCTGTGAAACCTAATCGGCCTGTTTCTCGAGCGATCAGATGAATGGCAGTCTCAGGTTTGCCTACAGAAGAAGGCTTTGTAAAAAATCTGATGGATTGGTCATTTCTGTGTGTACAATGTGCCACACGTTCACTCTTAAAAAGAAAAGTTATTTATTGACGTCTATGTTTCCATGAAGAACATCCATGGAACCTTTCTATTGCACAAAAGGTTCTTTAGAAATTTCTTCACATAAAAGGTTATTTTAAGAACTGTTCGCTGAGAGGTTCTTTGAGGAACCAAAAATGGTTCTTCATGGTATCACTGTGAAAACCACCTTTTGGAACCTTTGTTTTTAAGAGTAAAACACTGATTGTTTTGTATCAGTCGGATCTTTTGAGAAAACTGCAACAAATTAAGTTTCAACGTTTTTTTGAAACATAAAAAAAAGATTATTGGTACATTGTATAAGAAAATACAATTTCACCCCTTTTCACAATAATTGTATGTTTAATTCAAGCTAAATCCCGGCTAAAACTACTAACTAATATCAATTTAAAAGATTATTAAATACAAGTAAACAGTCAGTAATTAAATAAGAACAAACAATCAAATTAGAAGCAATAGCACAAATACATACAATATAACAAAGACACCAATGAAATAAACAGTGCTTTTCAGGGTTTTCAGGGACAGAAACGTAATAAAGTAAGCAAATGTAATATAACACTGCATAGTCTTCACTGTATAAATGAAACACATTAAAGTTGCAAAAGTTATTCAGTCATGAGCAGTGAGTGGTTTTTTTCGTTGTCCTTTGTTGTTTGAATTACCCTTAAAACAGTAGCATGAATATTAGGCTGCTGTCACTTTAAGACCTAATTCACAGATGACTGATCCAAATGCGAAACGTTTACATTCACTTAAGACATAACCGACTGTTTACTTGGATACTCGTTATTTTCTGACATCGTTTTGTGTGAATTTGTCCGCTCAAGTGCAAGAAGCCATGAAAGAGAGCTCAGTTTAGTATTCGCTAGCGTTTACTAGACGCGCACACATAACGTGAGTAGCGGAAGGTGCTCTCTTTTGCATCTCACTCGCATTTGGCGCGTTCATTTTAGGCTCCTGGTCATGTTGTTTCAGGCATGAAATGTCTAGCAGAAATTTAGAAGAATCTTCATGCTGCACTTTTCCATAAGGCAATTTATAATTATTCAAACTAAAGCTGGTTCTATTTCAAGTCTTCTAAGCTCTGACAGACAGTTGCTATTCATCTACATCTATTCATTCAGGTTTGGTCACGGCACATTGATGGTGTTGGATCGTTGATATGAAACCTGAAGTGATGAAAAAAATGAGATTACAGGTGTGACATGATGGTGAGTAAATATGACAAAACTGTTATTTTTGGCTGAACAATTTCTTACACATGCAGAGAGGAAGTGTCGTAAAAGAAGCGGAGATAATGTGGTTCCCATTTTGAGACTTTTCTTTTTTCTTTTTGATGATTTCAATTATCTGCCAATCTTAATATAACAGCCCTGAGAACTAAATAGAATTTTTTTTTTCCTCTTTTCCTTCGCCACAGAAATTATATGAGATGTGAAAAAAGCCAAGCTGTGTGTTGAAGGCAGCTGTCATTATCCTTTTTTTTTTGCTCTGCTGTCAGGGCTGCCTAGTTTTGGCATAAAACCCTTCAGGCGATGTAATATACATAGCAATTTTGCTGCATTACAGAGAAAAGAGACAAAGTAAAACATTTTTACAAGTTAAAAGGATAAATTAGGATGGAAATGATTTAAGAGGCAACATTTGGTCTTAGTCCTGGGACCAGATGTTGGATTTTCCTCCAGTGAAAGAAAGTTATGGGGGTTATCCAGAATGCTTGACTGGTAGCCTCTTGGCTTTCCGCACATTCCTAAATTGCCATGTAATTTAAGACCTTGTTTTCATTGCAAAATAGCGCGACACGTTCAATTCGGTGCGGTTACAGTCGTGTTACAGGACTCAAAAATAATGTTTGCATTGTTCGAGGAAACCAGGCGCAATTGCTGTGCGGATAGCTCTGTTGTGCAGTAAAATTCTTTTAAAGCCAACAGGTTTAGTGCTTTGCCTAGATTGTTTTGTCAGCCCTACACCCATGCAAATGTTTAAGAGCGCTCAGCCTTGTTTGCATAAGCTCATGACATTTCAACCGCTTTTCCTCGTATCATTTACATAAGAATCGTTCCTCTTTAGAAACCTGAGACTTAAACATGGACAATATGGTTCCTCTTTTGTTTCAACAGAACTCAATAATAACAGCAGCCCATTATCTTCAAGTGTAGTTTATATTCATTCCGAGTCCTGGTGGGCGCCATTAATGTTGCTTACATAATGAAATTCATCGAGTCTTTCGGGCTCATTGTATAAATCATTCATCTCTCGCTACGGCGCAAGTAAATCAACCCCACCCTCTCGTTTCATACGAAAAGAATCATTCAGTTGCTTTAGAGTCGTCTTATCTGGAGAGATACTGTATGTCTACCTGCACTAGTTTCAACTGAAATAAGAAAAAGAAAGAGAATAGTTGCAAAGGTCAGGTTTTATTGACAGAACACTTTCAACCGCTATCAAAGGAATGTTCGGTGTCACACACCATGTGAAATGAACCGGCGGTCCACGTATAAAATGCCGTATCCTATAGTCCCTGGCTGTTGTTCTTGAATTTCTGCTGTGTAATTATTTGATTCAACTTAATCTACGGGTGTCGAATGGAAGGTCGGGAGCAGCACTTAGTCTCGTAGATAAGATAAACTAACTCCATTGTGCTTGAATGTGTCCAATAGGTGTGATACCTTTATCTAAGGCTAGGCTGTACACTTAATACTTTATGTTTCCTGTCAATAAAGCCGGGACCTATAAAAAAGGTCACTGCAGCACGATTCTGTGGCTTTATGAGAGCAGCGTCACGGCCATAGTTTGTGTAACACATCATTATGACTGCACTTGGCAAATATGTTAAAGCAGTGGTTCTCAACCAGGGGGAAACAACAAACTTCCAAGGAGGACTTAAGATGTCAAAATGATTTAAAATAAGACAAAACAAGCATTGAAATGAGCTGGAATAACTAAAAATCAAGATATTTCCTAGCATTTGGTTATTTTTATAATAAATATGCAGCTCTAAAATATTTTGTTGGGTAGAAATTGTAAAATATTGTTGTGGACAATGAAGTCAAAAAGGTTGAGATCCACTGTGTTAAACCATGCAGACAGACAGTTCTCATACGCACACACACACACACACACACACACACACTTTCTTGTACATCTATCTTTATGAGGACATTCATTGACAAAAAGCAATCTCTAGCCGCTTGCCCTAACCTTACCCATCACAACTAAGTGCCTAGCCTGAACCCTGACCCTAAACCTTAACCTAATTATAACCTTATCCCTAAAACCAAGTCTTGACCCTCAAACGGGCCTTTAAAGGGGGCTCAGAAAGTGAGGACCTGCCAAAATGCCCTCACTTTACTCTCTTTGTCCTCTCTCCAATGGTCTAAAACTCAAACTGCATCCTCACAAAGATAGTTGTACAAGTACACACACACACACACACAAAGCAAAGCAAAGCAAAGCAAAACAAAGCAAACAATATAAATGATAAGGTAAGTTGTCACAGTGAACAGCCTTGTTGGAAAATGTAAACAATTAACGAAAATAATTTTCATTATGAAAAACTGAAATATGAAATGATTTATTATACTATTTATAATGTTATTATAATATTTAATTATATAATTGATTGTATTGTTATATAAAAAAAAAAAAATTCAATTGCTAACACACTAAAATGACATGCACAGCACAATTATTTAAACTGACACACAAGAGCAAAACCTTTTCTCAAGTCTCCAAAAGTCTAAACAGATTTTCTGCTTTACACACATTTTGTCATTCAAAATGGCACTTTTTAAACGCACTGAACACGGTTCTCTGCATAAGACACAACAATCTGACATAGTCACATGTTTGCCATTTCAAAACACTGCCATTCAAAATGACACTACATGAGCTAATTGGCCAGAACATGTGCCACCTGGCCAAACACCTCAATGCTTAATTGTTAACACTTCAATCTTTTTCAGTTTACTGTTTTTTGTGAGCATATTTTTGTTCAGTCCATTGTAAATATATCTGCTGTGCATATATATAATAAATATATCTGCTGCTTCATTTTGCAGGATATATTAGGTATTTTGCAGTTTGGGTATGTGGTTTTGTGAATTGTGTTAAGTATTTTGATAAAACCAGCCTAGTTTGCAAAATTGTGCTTTAGAAATTGGAAAAATTATGAAAATGATATGTCTTTATGTAATATTTGTTTGTGTACTTGAAGCTAGTTTCTAAGGCAACATTTCTCATTTTAGTGTTGTTTAATGTTGACATAAAAAGGTTGTAAAACGTATTAAAAAAAAAAACTAATTACAGTTTTTCTCGATTGTTTACACACATTTTCTGGTACTTGAGACACAATGACCACAACATGTAACTCATTCACCAACCCCCTGAACCAATTCTGCTAAACTACAAGCACAATTCCTGCTTTACACTCAAATTGCAGTTCTAAAACACACCTTTTTCAAAACACTACACACAATTCTCTGCTTTTGGCACAATTTTCATGCAGAAAATCTCTTGTTTTCACAAGGAACACACTGCCATTCAAATATGCACACTGACTCGTCACATGGGCAAACACCCGTCACACAGTTTTACAATCAGCAATCAGAGCTTTAGCATAAAAGAGCAACAGGTGAGCTCTTCAATGGAGCAATGGATGCCAACATTGGATTTTTTTTTTTTTTTTTTTACTGTAACTGTATACAGTAAATTCTTCTGTTGTTTTGTATGTAGACCACTGAATACTGTATGTACAACTTTGTGTTGGTTTGGATGTACACTGTGTACATTGTTTTTGTGGGAAAAATAAAATATATTTGTTACCGTGTATTTGTGTGTTCTGAGTATAAAAACAATATTCTCAAATATTTTACAACACACTTATGTATGTACTGTCTGTAGTAAGTGTAACACTGAACAAAAAAAAGGCCTAAGTCATTATGATGAATGGAGAAGAAGTGTTTTCCATTCATCACAGTGTTTTACATTGAGCACATCAGTGTTCAACTGGTTCTTATAAATGTCTATTCATATGATGGTTTGTGTGTGTCATTTGAAAACAAAATACCATTTTGAGAAGAAATAACATTGTTTTGAATGTAAAGTTTCATTTTGCAGGAGAATTGAGGGGTTTTGCCCATTGTGTGTGTGTTTTTGGATTTGTGTGTAGAGTTCTGAGAATATGAGGCATGCTTTCAGAAAATGTGTGTAAACAATCGAGAAAAACTGTAAAATGACAAAAACTAAAAAAATTACTTAATGTAACTACATTTAAAGTGAAAACAAAATATAAAAATAAAATGTAATTCAAAAATATTAACAAAAACGAATAGTAAATCAATCACACTAAAATAACACTCATTTATACACGCATATATATGTGTGTATATATATATATATATATATTAGGGGTGTAACAATATATTGTGTCACAATATATCGCAATACAAAACTGCAACAATATGTATCGTGGATAGTGACAATATATATTAAAAAATATTTAAAAAATTAGATAAAATTAAAGTTTTCAGAGTTTTAGTGTCAGTACTACATTAAACCACTATATATAATGTTGAATATAAAGTATAATAATGAAATGGGGCAATATTTGTGGCTCCTGATAATGCCAAATGTTACCAGTAAAAAGTGGCCTACATTATTTTAAATGTACTGTATCTATTCTAGTCAGTGAAAGAGTGCAAGCATATGTATAAAATAATCCTGTATTTTCAGCTTCAGAATCATGAATATTTTTATTCTGGTGTCACCATTGTCCTGTGCATTGGGTTACCGGCACCAAGTCAAAACCTATTCAATTCCACAATGTAAAATCAAATTTAGCATTTTTTTTTTTATGATTAGCAGTTTATTGGATTTTCCAAAACATTTTACACACAAATCAGTCATGAAAACAAATAAAACCAAACATACAACAAAATAGAATGAAAGGAAGACATAACACATCCATAAAAAAAAAAAACAACAAAAAAAAAACAACAAAAAAAAAAACACCAATAACAGTGATGCCCAGAGTCCTTGAGTTTGCAACCTTGTCTATATGTAGGTACAGTATTCAATCAAATGTGTCCGACAATCCTGTTACAGAGTTAAATTATATGTTTAAAAGCCAGAACGCCATTAAACGCCCAAAGTATACGCATGATACTTCCCCCATTTCAGGTTATACTCCTCCACTTTATCAAGCAACCTATAGGACAGTTGTTCAAGAGAAGCCAGCTGACCCAAAGCAGCACACCACGCATCCGGTGCAGGTGCGGAGGGGGCTTTCCATTCTTTGACCAGAAGTTTCCGGCCTAACATAAGGACAGACTGGGTCCAGTTAGAGAGTGGAGGGGTTAAATCGCTTAATGCAGAGGGGTCAAATTTAGCATTTTAAACAACGGTACATTTTTTGTTAACCTTTTACCATGTCTTAGAGTCTCGCAATAATATCATATCGTGAGTTCAGTATCGTGATATGTATCGAATCGTGACATGAGGGTATGGTTACACCCCTAATATATATTTATATGTATGTATGTATGTATGTATATATATATTGCACACACACCAGAGAGAGAGAGAGAGAGAAAGAGAGAGAGAGAGAGAGATTAGGAGAATAAATTGTTCATAATGTAAGATAAAATGTAAGTATAGGCTATGTGTCTAAATAACAATTTAATAAGTACAAAATATTAAAAATTATCATTCATATTTATATATAACAATGAAATAAAATAAATAACTAGAAATATAATATCAATAAAATTAATAAATAATAATTTAATAAATAAAATAAAAAAATATATGCAGGATGATTATGAAAATATAATTTTAGTTCGCACCACAGAATTCCCAAAAATACAAATATATAATTTTTATGAGAAAGGTGTTTGAAACCACATTTGTGCAGTTTGGCTTTTGGCTCAAAACCAAAGTTGTTGAGTTGCAGGACATTAAACAACTAGTCTCGGCCTGTATTCATGTGTTGCAAATGTAGTGCTCATGTTCTAATCAGCATGATCAGTCCCAGAATGACACCGTCGGCTGTCGGCAGGGACTCAGGCCTTTATGCATGTTACAACCACTGACTTTGTATGAGTGGGTGTTTATTCATGTCACAACCAGCGACGATAATGAGAAATATTTGCCTTTATACAAACTGGTATTAGCAGCATCTCAAACGGGTTAGGAGAGACTGACATGAAACACGATAAGTACATGCAATATAATTGAATGTGAAATTTTACACCGCCTTTGTTAACAAGTCCCAGCACACTGCTGGTTCCTCTGCTGTTTCAAGGCTCCCACATTTTGTTTAATCCATTCTGGGAGTGAAAACGTTAAGGTTCATATAATGCAAAACAGCATTTTGCTTCAGTGACAGATGAAACGTGTTGTATAACAGGCTGAATAATGCATTTTTAATATCACTCCTTAAAGCATAGGAGCTCCATTGTAATGAGTTGCATTATTATATGCAGGAGTGTGAATTATGCAGAACCTTCAGTATTATTTGAACTGTATGGTAATGGCTGTATCCAGTGGCCTCGACATTAACGTATTCTCACCGCGCTCAGAACATGATAGCGTTCGATCATTCGCAGCCATATCTTAAAAAATAAAACAACGTCTCCAATTAGTTGCCTTTCAAAGCCTGGGCCTTTATGCAGTAATGCAGTAAAAGCCATTATGTGCCTAGATGATAGAAAGCAAGTGCTGCTGGAGGAACAGACACGGATATTGATCTAATATTATCAGCCCAGTGTCATATTCCCCAAGGCACAAATTGATGCTTGCCAGCAAACAGATTTTATTTTCATGCAGTGTACTGAAATGAACGCAGGGGGCGCTAGTCTTCTGGAACTGTTTGTTCTTTGCCGGACGGCTCGTAAAGTCAGCATTAAACAGAAGTTGCTTCTTTTCTCATTGTGACGTATATCTGAGTGAAACGGCTTTTCGAAGAAGAAGAAGAAAAAAAAAAGTAGGGCGGGACTTGATTTTGTCCATCGTTAATTGATTGGATGGTTGTGGTTTGCTATTGCTGTGAGTGACAGGTTGTGCCTGAAATGTTAAACGACAGACAGCAATAGTGATGCAGACTTTTTGTTTGCCACTTTGAATTGAAAATATGGACTACGGCCTGGTTTCACAGACAGGGCTTAGATTAAGCCAGGATTAGACCTTAGTCCAATTAGAACATTTAAGTAGCTTTTATAAACATGTCTTTGAAATAAACTGTAGGTGTGCATCTTGAAACAAAACAATTCCCTTTAATTATTTAAATCCTTTAAATATTACCCCCCTTCCCCCACCCCCCCTTCCATGTTCAAGACATGGTTTTGTCTTTAAAGGATTAGTTCGCTTCAGAATTTAAATGTCCTGATTATTTACTCACCCCCACGTCACCCAAGATGTTCATATCTTTGTTTCTTCAGTCGGAAAGAAATAAAGGTTTTTGAGGAAAACATTCCAGGATTTTTCTCCACAGAGTGGATTTCAACGGGAACCAACGAGTTGAAGGTCCAAATTGCGGTTTAAATGCAGCCTCAAAGGCTCTACACGATCTCAGTCGAGGAATAAGGTTCTTCTCTAGCTAAACAATCTGTCATTTTCTAAATAAAAACAAAACATTTATATACTTTTTAACCACAAATGCTCATCTTGCACTAGCTCTGTGATGCGCCACACATTACGTAATCACATTGAAAGGTCACACGTGACATAGGTGGAAGTACCGACCTAGTGTTTACAAAGCGAATGTGCAAAGTTTAAGACAAACGGCATTTGCAAAAAGTAATCGCATCGCAGTGCTAGTGCAAGAAGAGCATTTGTGGTTAAAAAGTTTTTTTTTTTTTTTTATGACCTATCGTTTTGCTAGATAAGACAATTTTTCATCTGGAAATCTTTCATTCTCACATGATCGTGTCGATTCGTATTGAAATGACTGGATTTCACCCAGGAAGCTTCGCTTATCAAAGGCAATGTGACCATACCTCTTTGGACCAAATTTTGGGGCTTTGACAGCTCCAGTCCCCAATTGACTTTTATTGTGTGGAAAAGGGCAGCATTAACATTCTCCTAAATCTTTCCTTTTGTGCACCATGGGGGAAAAAAGAGTTATATATACACGACATGAAATAAATGCTGGGTTTCCAATCCATGTCTGAGTCAAAAATGGACAAACCCAAACACTGGTTTAAATGAACCTAGGTTAGGTTAGCGTTTGTCCATATTTGACCCAAACATGGGTTGAAACAACCCAGCATTTTTAGAGTGAAGGTTTGGAACAACATAAGGGTGACTAAGTGATAGAATTTGTATATTTGGTTCCAAATAATTTCTTTCCAAAAACCAATCACAGCATGCTAATATTAGTGCCATTATTTCAAAGACCTGAAAGGTGAAACCTCAAGAGCGTATCAATGTGTTGTTAGTTCAGTTTGGTTGCCGCTTGGTTCTACACTGCTCTTGCACAATTCCCAAATTCCCAATTGAATGATTAAATGACTCATATAGTAACTGTTTTAATTTGTTGTCATGGAGAAAGGCATCATCCGAAAGCGGACAAGGATTTGGCAATGACTCAAATCAAATAACAGACATAAACATCTAAGAAATGAAAAGGCCACAGAGCTTTTTCTGAGAATCCCCCTTGTTGTTCTGCAAATTAAAGCCATTCATTCTCATGTTAATGATAGCCCTCTGTCAAGCTGAGCTGATGACTATTAGTTTCCACAGCCTTGCCCCAATAAAAAGAAGATATTTATGCTGCACTTATGTATGTTTGGATTTGCCAGTCAGGTTCACACATTTGCTCTTCAACAAAGGTGCTTTTCCCAAGCACGAGTAACCAAGTGATGGTTTTTATGAAACATGCCAAATCAAATGGTTTCCGAGCGCATCCACAATCAGTGTTTGTGACATCCTATGGGAGATATCGCTTTGTTTCTCTGACACAAGACACAGTGGAAAGGGAGCATGTGTTTTCCATTTTTACTGTAAAAAGCTGTAGTGCGCTTTCATCTAGCGAAGCACAATACACAATCCATCAAAAAGTCATGTTGTGAGTATCATGTGAAATTAGGCAAGGGTTTTATGTGCTCAAACAATCCAGTTCTACTTAAAGGTGATGTCTAATGTTTTCTGCATTAAAATACTTTCTTGCATCCTGTACACTTCAAGGGTCATGAAACCCCAAAACACATGTTTTGAGATGTGAACAGATATGTACAGGCTGCACATCACTGAAAAGACTAAAAGCACTCATACGGTTTATCAATAAATGGGAAATTGGTTATGTTGTGCGTTTTTTTCAGAGAGATTTCGTTCTTTCGGGTCGAAAAGCAACGTCACGGAATCTGAGGTAGAAGCGTGCATCCGGAGTGTGCGATTGGCTGGGATGGAGAGAACGATTCTACGTCATCCGGTTCAGAGCATTATTCATGAGAATTAATATTTCAACCCAATCACTGCGCTGTATTAAGCATGAGATCGCATTATTATAATATATATATAATTTGATTATACCCCTGAAAATTGTAAACACTGTGGTGCTATTAAAACATTGTTCTGTTTGAGCAACACAGTGCAACATAGCAACACAGTGGCTCAACCAATGGCAGGACTTTAGGGCGGGGCTTTCTGTTTGTTTGACCAATGGCAGAGTGTTGGGAAACCTGTCTGAAAACAGACATTTTGCACTTCCGTTTGGTGACTTTAGTGGTGCAGGAATGACAAACTTCACCTTTAACAAACAAGAAAAACAGTGTGAAAAACCATAATTAAACCAAAGCATAACTAAAAGTAGACGCACTACGGAGCCCCTAAAGGGACATGACGGGGATGGAAAAAAATATGAGATGGGAGGAAAAATAATTCAGTGTTTTCACTCACAAAACCCTTGCGTTCCCTTGCAAATCTTGCGTTCAAACTTTTGTGTTTCTCGGGGGAACGCAAAAAATTTGGGAGTGATGGCAAAGTTTTGCGAAGGTACGCAAAACATATGTGAGAGAACACAAAAGCATTGATAAATTATTTTTCCTCCCATCTCATATTTTTTTTACTTCATGTCTCTTTAGGGGCTCCTTAACTTACAGTAGTAGATTCAGAGTACGGCAAACGTTAAAAATGTTGGTTGGTAAAAGGAGCCTTTCCAGTGGTTTGGAATATTATTTGGAGTGTAATTTAGAAAGAAATAAATCATCTTTTTAAATACGAGTGAGCGGTGCTGGAAGCGAGTAGCAATATTTTTAGGTTGGAACTCATATGTTGCTTTGTCTGGCTGGTGTCATCATGTCTGCCAGTTTCATATATCATCCTATTTACTGCTCTGTGTCTATGCATCGGAACAAGAGAGAGCAGATGGACCTGTAGAGATGATTGATAAACACTCCCCTTAACGGAAAATTGGTGCAATGAGATTTTCTGAATAAACAAACAAACAAACAAACAAACACACAGCATGACGAATCCCAACTGGTAGTTTGGTGATAATATAAGTATTTGATATTCCTGCGCGTCACTCGACACATGTGCTTTAAACATACGCTCATCTGTTTTTTCAAGCGGAATGTTTTAGCGTCTTTCTATGATGGTACGCTGTTGTTGAGGAAAACATATGAGTGGGATCATTTCAAAATCCTTGCATTTACGTGGACTCTATGTGGATCATCTTTAATGTCTCAGTATGTTTGTGGATGTGTGTATTTCATTTATTATATTACATATTATTAACATAAAAATATGTGTTGCTTTGTATACTTTGGAAGTAACATACAAGCTCTGCTAGACAATATAGAAAAAAACACTTTTAAATGTCACCTTTATTGAAAATTTTAATTGAAAATATAAACTAAAATATAAAAATGATATGCTTATATATAATTGTATATTTGGTATTTTAAATATAAACTAAAATAATAAATATATAATAAATAATATAAATTGAATCTGTATATCTTTAATATCTCTATAATAATCTAATATATACAAATATGTATATGATACATATATATTACATTATAACATATATTAATTAAAAATCTATATACTTATTACAAATATTCTAATGTAATATATATATATAATACATATATTACATTTTTATATATAAATATGGTATTTATTATAAACTATATAAAATATAATATATATATAATACATATATTACATTTTTATATATAAATATGGTATTTATTATAAACTATATAAAATATAATATATATATATATAATACATATATTACAATTTTTATATATAAATATGGTATTTATTATAAACTATATAATATATATATATATATATATATATAATACATATATATATATATATATATAATACATATATAACAAATTTATATATAAATATGATATTTATTATAAACTATATAAAATATAATATATATATATAATACATATATTACATTTTTATATATAAATATGGTATTTATTATAAACTATATAAAATATTATATATATATATATATATATATATATAATACATATATTACATTTTTATATATAAATATGGTATTTATTATAAACTATATAAAATATAATATATATACTGTATATATATATATATAATACATATATTACATTTTTATATATAAATATGGTATTTATTATAAACTATATAATATATATATATATATAATACATATATTACATTTTTAGATATAAATATGATCTTTATTATAAACTATATAAAATATAATATATATATATACATATATTAAATTTGTATATATAAATAGGGTATTTATTATAAACTATATAAAATATAATATATATATATATATATATAAATATATATATAATACATATATAAAATTTGTATATATAAATATGGTATTTATTATAAACTATATATATATATATATATATATATATATATATATATATATAATACATATATTACATTTTTATATATAAATATGATATTTATTATAAACTATATAAAATATAATATATAATACATATATTACATTTTTATATATAAATATGATATTTATTATAAACTATATAAACTATAATATATATATATATAATACATATATTACATTTTTATATATAAATATGGTATTTATAAACTATATAAAATATAATATATTATATTCTTTTTTGGGATGGGGTGCAGTGTGAGATTTCTGCCACTGGTATCAGTGTTGAGTTTGTAGAAATTTGTCATTAATTTATATGTTATCTCTAAAGGGAGAGAAAAAAGTGCTGATGCTGTTTTTGCTGCCCGCCCTGCAAATTACTGACGGTAAGGTGAACAGCATTTCAATGCCCCGGAGCAATCCTCGGAAATTACTCCACTTCTAATTCAAAACAGGTTCTGAAACCAAAGAGGATAACATATAATTACAGCCAATTTACTAAGAAGAACACTACTGCATTTTGGAGTGAATGAATGGCAAGGCGTCTAACTTGTCAGTTGTATTTAAATGTAGCTCGGAAGAACTGGAAATGAAGTACATTTTGTGTTGCATTGTTCTGAAAACAAATATGAGGATTAATGGAGTGCTGAAGAGCGCATAGTCATGCAAAAATCCATTGACAGGCAAAACAGCACATTGAGTCTCACGGTGCGAGAGGGAGGGAGAGAAAGAGAATTCAATTTTTCCACAAGCTTTCAAACTGCAAATGTTCCTTGCAGCTCTGAGAGAAAGATTAGGCTATCAATCTGCTCTACTCATACTGTCAGCAAGCACATGAAATCTATGCTGCAAAGCAGATACTAAAACACACAATCTGTGAGGCGAATTATTCTTAACATTGTCATCATCATTTATTACTGGTGGAGCAATAAGGAAGGAAAACAGTGTTTTAAACTGCTTATGGAGATAGTGAAACGACTATCTGTGATGGTAAACAGACAAGAAAAGCAGAGAGTGGACAAAAATAACAAATAGGGCACATGCAGGCAGCATAAAAATGACGTTTGGGCTTAACAGGAACTTGGTGAAACATTTCATATTCAATCCATATCACCAAAAACAAAATCTGCATTAAGTATGTTGTCTGTTCTGGCCCTTGTCCATGTTCATTAATCTGATTGGGATCTCTGTTTGTACACAGTCTCATGTCAGTGTGTGTCACACAGTGCAGTGAGATGATTGATGGCTTGCTTGAATGCACTTGCTATTACCGCTCACTGTCTCAAATAAAGGAGTTTAATCACAGGCTGACATGACGTTTACAGCACCGCCCTCTTCCAATCACAAGGACGGTCACATACTATCACACTGCTGCAATAAAATCTGCAGAGTAAAATGACTTAAATGCTGGCCGCCCACCAATATCTAGCTAATCTACAAGATTTAAGCTGTTGGCAGCATTTAAAATAGCTTTAATTTGCTAAAATTAGAAAAGATTATATTACATAATGCTTAACAGATCTTTGGATAACAAAGGTATTTTCATTCAACTTTGAATCATGTCAGTATAAATACATTTTTTAATACATTTACATAAGATTTTTTTAATTAATTAATTATATTAATCATTCAAATATCTTATGAATATTATTATGACATATATATGAAAATTGATTCATGTAAAACAAATTTGAATGTACGTGAACTACTGATATGCTTAAGATTACTACATAAGATAACATGACACTAATAAACTAGTACACTAGTAATATATCTATACATTAACTAATATGTTCAGCATTATATATCTGTAAAATTATTTAGATTGAAAATATTGCAAGTTATGAATTTATTAACCTCTTATAAAATGAATCATTTAAGCTATTAGTAATTTTACAAGTTTTCATTAAAATAATCATTAAACGGCATTACACACTGACTCATATGAATATATATATTGAATGTAAACATGACCCACTATGTTAATCATTATATACAATAATTAATTAATAATGAAAGTTATGATGTTACAAGTTATGTATTTAATCATTTTTATTTGGCACAGCCATACAGTATATTTTCATCTAAATTCTTGGCACCAAAACATATTCTATTCATCGTTTCCTCCAGTTCTTCTGAAGAATAGCCCTGCCCCCATAAAACAAAATAATGTCTTATGATTCAAATTTACCAAATCACATTTAAGTCTGTTCAGTTCATTTGGGTTAAGCTGTTAGCTATATGAAGCATGAATGTGATCACATCCATAATCACCAGCTGCCCCTCGTGACTGGAGATAAAACATTGCATAAGACATAAAAATAGCTGACGTAAATGTTACATCCTGTAATTTAGGCCATATGCTACAACTTTTAAGGGCACAGACATACATTACGAAATACAGCAAATAACTATAAAAGCAAAACCTCGCTGGCGTCGATATAGGCAATGCGTGAAATATGCAGCACGCATATAGCCAATTAATGTTTATTAATATTATCGGGTTGTTCTTTATATAGACAGATCTAGTTTAGGCTATATTCGTCTTCATTGAATGAAAGCTCGATGGCAATATCAAATTGTTCCTTAAAACCAATCCCGCGACTAAATAACATTTCGATAAAAAAAAAACACAACAACAACAACAACAAAAGCGTGACTAGGAGTCTGGTCGCTTTGAAAGACGTTTGATTTCTTTTATCAAACAAACGCATTTCTCACTATGACATTTATTCGCCTATTGCACACAAGAGGGGCGCAATATTACTTTTCTATCACTGCTAAGCACCATGTTCAAATCACAGCGGCCATAATGGCAACAATTCAAAGGACGTTATTACAATGTTTCCATTAGTCTCGTTTACACGCGCTTGATACATTTCAACAGCGTTTGCGGTCATAAACGGCGCTTCTCGATGCTTAGAATTCCAATTACATCTAGCCACATCCGGGCTCCTTCACACGCGTTAACGTTGCCGCATTAGTGATTATATTAAAAGTACAGTTAATGCATTCGAGAAATAAAATGAAGAATCTCTGCAGGAAATGTTTCGGTATACTCATACAAACCTTCTTTACACAGGTCCTGACAGACACATACAGACAAAATCGCGCATATTATCCCATACAGCCGTCCGTTTTGTATCTGAAAAATCACTTAATTTAAAACTCATGCTTACACTCTGAGAAGTTTCGTAATTAGTAGCCGGTTTCGTCGAAAGTGGAGTTTAGAATTTGTAAAACGACTTCGGGAGTCTGAGAGACCGCACATGCACGTGCCTCCGTTCGCATTCACGAATTTAATATGAACACGCGGTGGCAAAAAATGTACCAAAATGACCGTAAGTGAAATAATATAGGTTGAAAAAATATTAGACATCAATTGCGGACATTTTAGGTGAGTTAATTTCGCAGTGTGTGGGTTTCATATTGAAGGTCGTCGCGCTGATGCGCGCGTTGATATTTTGCCCTTCCAGGACCTTCGGTGATCCATTCAAGCCAACAAGTTTGGAGAGAATGTTTGAGTTTAATCAATTCAGAGCGACGAGATGGAGCCCAACTCACTCCTGGTAATATCATCCACTCCGCTTTCATTTCTGCGTCTAATTAATTTATTGCGCGCACGCATCTAGTCGTAATGCTACGATAGGGAATCAATGGAAGAAACTTTACGACAAAAGTTAATATTTTATTATTCATATTTATATAGAATGTGATTTATCATGTGATCAGCTGGAATGCTTTGCTCGCCTCTGATCCCGTGTTATATAAAATGTTGCTGAATATAAATATGGCATGTCTATTTGTGTTTCCGCAGTGGGTAGGCTCACCTTGTGGTTTGCACGGACCTTACATTTTCTACAAGGCGTTTAGATTTCACCTTGAAGGCAAAGCGAGAATTTTGTCCCTGGGTGATTTTTTCCTGGTCAGATGTAAAGCAGGGGACCCCATCTGCATAGCAGAACTACAGCTCTTATGGGAGGAAAGGACAACCAAGCAACTTCTATCCAGCTCCAAACTTTATTTTCTCCCAGAAGATACTCCCCAGGGCAGAAATGTCACTCACGGAGAGGTAATTTATGGCACATTTCTTTTGCTTTTGCAGCTTTCTATGAAGGGCTCCGTCCCTTCGCGATGTGTTTATTGTGGCAGGGATGAAATATGAGCGGTGCGTGGCTTTGCATCGCATCTATTCCGCTGTCTGATCACAAGACATCTAATGCATCGCGTTTAATAATAGACACGCAGTCATAGTGGACCCTTGTGTTCATTTCGCCTCGGCTCATTTGCATACGAGCGTTTAGCGCATGCATTTCAAACAGCGTGTGATGATGAGAATGATGCCATTGTGTGAAGTTGTCACATCAGTGTGTTTGCTTGTTTCATCTGTTATAGGGCTACAATAGTGCGGAAACTGACGACTGAAGCGCCTCGTTGTGGCGTTGCGATCTGCTGATTGTTGATAAAATAGTGTTGCTTCTGATGAGACGCGTAGATCAAGGCAAATCATAAATAAATAAATAAATAAATAAATAAATAAATGCACGGGCACGATCGATGTAAAGTATACTGTCGCTGATCGTCGCTAATGATATACGGGTTATGCCGTATAATATCTCAGGCAGATGTTTTAATGTGAACTAATATCAATGAATTGATTAATAACGGCACGCTGATCAAGCAGCTGCTGTGCCTTAAAGCGAGCGAGTGACATTTATGAAGGTTATTATGTCAAAGTGCTGCAGCCTCATTTCACATTACATATTAGCTGAGATGTGTTTGCCCGAAAAAAAAAAAAAAAAAAAAAAAATTCTTTCTGGGGATTTAACCCTTTGATGTACTGAAACATTGTTCGTTCACAATGCTGTGTTTGTTTATGCTGCTGTGCATTTACTTAAGTATGGTTTAAATGCTATTACCAATAACTAATTCATGTTATTGTGTTGTGGAGTTGCTTGTAATTACTTTGTAATAGATGGTTATATTAATGTTATATATCATAATAACGTGATGTCTGTAGGGTACACTGTGAAAAAAGTAGGTACAACTGCATTTGTAAAGGCGTTTCTACCTGATCTGATCATTAAACACGAGTTTTGTTTGTGCAAGCTAATGTAGTCAGGTTGAGGCAGTCATTAATATTAGAGATTGTTAACTGATAACAATTGTTTTTATGTGTTAATTATTAATAATGATTTTCACATTACATCTACAGAGAACCCTTTGATGGGCAAGAACAGATTTTTCTGTTATGTTGCTGTATATTAATAACTCTTTATGTATTTATACTCTTTATGCTTACACACACACACTCACAGATATATAACTGATAACCATTTAATATAACTGATTACAATATAACTATATCTGATAACCGTTTAACCAGATAACCAAGGTAGATTGTAAATATTGGTGAAAAATATCAGTCAAACCAATCATCATTTTATTTCTTATATATTATTTCTCATTTTTATTGTATAACCGATGTTATTTTTGACTACACGTAAAACACATTTTTGTCAAAAGCAGTATTTTTGAGAGTGTAAAAACTGTAATGTAAAGCTTTCCCATTCATTGTGGTTTATCAATTGTGTTGCAATTGCTATTTTAACAAAGCAGCACAGCTGCGTTCTTACATGGGCAATGTAACAAGGTCTGTACCTGTTTTATCTTGCACTGCTCATGTAATCACCGATCCCGGATACAAAAAGAGATTCTGCTGTGTGTGAACCTCTACCGTTCTACTGTCCTCCCCCGTGGAGTGGAGGATCAAATAGCCTTTTCAAAATAATCAACAGGTTCTGTGTGAAGCCCTGTCGAAATGTCAAGGTTGCTTTGCTGAATTATTATCAATATTAGGTGGAAGCATAAACTGTTGCCGGGATCGACCTTGAAAACATGGTGTTTACACAATGTAACGAGGTGTTATTGAGGAAAAGCATTAGTCTTAATGCACTGTTTGTTCAGTTGATCAGAGCTCTGTCCTCTTTCCAACTTGCCACCGGCCTCCCTCCCTTCCCCCACTCAGCAGCAATGCCAATTATTTGCTTTTCAAATTTATTACGCATTCATGACTGCTGATCTTGAAACGGCCTGGGAGCCAAGGACAATGCTCCGCTCTTAGGTACACTTTACAGTTTTGAGAATATGGCGCATTCCATTAGCTTTTAGTCCATTTTGGGAACAATAACCAGTTTTAGAAGTGATAGCATATGCTTATTGTTAACACAAATAAAAGGTTCTGTTCTATATAAAACCTTTTAGCGCTTCAAGCTTTTAAGGGTTCCAATCATGGGATCATTTTATGGATTTAGTTTAGTTTTAAAGCTACACTGTGTAGGATTTTCTCCCATCTAGCGGTGAAATAGTTTATGACTACCAACTGAATATTACTTTCTAGCCCCTCCCATTCCGAGGGCGTTTTAACTCCTACGGTGGCCTTATTATTTCAAATCTGCCGGCAGTCGTGAGTAATCTCCCTCTCGCATTCGTCACGGTGCCACTGAGTGAAAAAACGCGAAAAGCGAAGCTTGAATTTCCAGGTATGTCCCTCTTTGGCTAATGTATTTTCAAGATGCGACTCGCTCGTATGTATTCTAAATGGCAGATTATACACTTACGAGAATACTTAATTAGTTGGTTGAAGTGATTACTCATTAATGAGAACGTATAATTTTGAAAGAACAAAGTGTTTTTTGCTAAAAATCAACTTCAAATATTACACAGTGTAGCTTTAATTAATTAAAGGCAGGGTATGCAATTTCAGAGACTAGCAATAGCAAGCTAGCTTTAAAGATCCCACCCTCCCTTCAGAGTGTCTCCAAAGCCACGCCTCCTTCAAAACACATGGACACGTACAGACAGAGCAGAGTCTGCAAAGCGTCGCGAGAGAAGGCGTTAAATTACTCAAAGCATGTCTCAAAAACTTCACAATAATAATAAATGTAAAACAACTTAGAGCCCTCGGAATGCTGCATTGGTGTTGCCATAGAATTGCATAATTCGGAGTCCGAGGACGTGTACAATTATGGAAATACATGTTGACAGGCAGGTAGGGCATCCTATCAATGCATTCGGACCGAATACAATGATTGGACAAACTTTTTTTGATCCTGAGACATCCACAAGATATATATATATTTTTATATTTAGACCACGTCTATTATTGATGGTTATCAGGATGTAAAGAGAGTTTCAAGCAGTATAATAAATAGTTTTTATGAAACACATTGCCTACCCTAGCTTTAATTTTAATAACATTTTATGAATTAAACAGCTCGTAAACATACTTTATCAGTCGAAAAAATTGAAATAACCTGTTAAACACGAAAGTGTTATGCAATCATTTAAAGGTGCATTGTGTAATATTTAGGAGGATCTGTTGACAGAAATGCAATATCATATACATAACTATGTTTTCAGTGGTGTATAAAGACCTTACATAATGAACCGTAATGTTTTTATTACCTTTGAATGAGCCATTTATATCTATATACACCCTTACAATGAAATGCGCCAACATGTTTCTACAGTAGCCTTAAGCGGACATACTCGTTTCGTCACAAGTCAGCAAATAAAACACTGACACAATGATGAACAAGTAACAATAATATTCGCAATAACATCTCGTTTTACTAAATAATCAAGTAAACCTAATTTCTTCATTTATCTTTGTAAAGAAACCTCATTGTTTAACTCGCTACTCTCTGCTGTCTCAGACGACGACATCTTTTCCTTTCGGCCACCGTAACTTCTGTTGGTTGCGATTCACAACCTCACCACTAGATGCCGCTAAAAATCAAACAGTGCACTTTTAAGACATCTCTCCTTGTTTTGAACCTTTTTGGCTTAAAGCGTTCATAAAGCATCAAGAACCATAGGGTTCTGTATTGAACCCCATTGAGCCTTTTTTCTAAGAGCGTACTGAGTACTAATCAGACAATATTTGGCCATTAAACTGTCTAATTGACCGATTAACAGAAGCATGTCAGTTCCAAAAATACACCCTCAGCTTTGTTCATTTTCATTGCATTATAGCTAGAGTTAATGTTGTGTAAAAGTGTTCATTGAAATTCTGCAATGTTGTGCATATCTTATTTGTTGTAATATTGAGTATGAAGTGTAGTGTTTTACACATGTCCTAACAAGTATTGTGTGAAAAACTGTGAAGAATGTTCGCCACTCTTTTGTGCATTCCCAGTGTAGTTGCTAAATGAGACATGGTGAATTTAAATAACAATGTGATTAAGTGTCAGCCAAAGCACCTGCAGTAATGTGAGCTTCACAACTCGCCAGCCTCAGATGCACTCAGCAGATTGTCCAATTAAATTACATTTGCATTTGCAGCGAATAACCCTAGCGACCGCTGATAAAGTTAATCAGCTATCATAGAAACTGCCATGCGTTTGCAGAGGCTGCGCTATGCTGTTAATAGTACAATAACAGACATGTTTCCTATTTACGAGAACAAAGTCAGTGGATGGGTCATGACCCAGAAACGGGTCACAGATTTGTTCTTATAGGGTCGCAAAGAGCATGCAGAAAAACTGCGCTAAATGCAAATAATAGTGCAACTTAGAATTTAATGGTGGATAAGTAGGGTGGAAGAACTTTTAAAATGTCAGAGGAAATGCAGTATTTTTATGCAAATTTAAAATACTAGCCAAATTAGATAGATGCTGAGGTTGCATCCACGGAAGCTACAAAAGAAAATATGACCCAGACTACATTGGTGTGTTATTATTGGTTAGTTTGATGTTTTTACACGTATTAATTTAATTATACATTATTAACTTTATACATATGTAATATAAGTTAATAATGTAGGATTATTATAATATAATATTTTAATATATTATAATGTAAAATAATATAATTTGTTTTCATTAGTCACATGTCTTCCTTTGTTCTGTTTTCCTGCCACTCCTTTGTATCCATGGTTACTGTCATCATCAGTTCAGTTTTGTCACCTGTTTAGCCATCATCGTTATTTGTATCACCTGTGTTCTGTTAATCAGTGTTCATCTGTGTTTGTATTTAAGTTCCAACTGTTCAGTCAGACTTTTTCCGATCTACGTGGTATTAAGTGTGTGTGAAGCCTCTGCCCGTCTTCTATGTACCAGTTTGATTTATATACATATATGTATAGAATATTTATATATAGAATATATAGAATATAAATTATTGAATAATAATAATAATAAAATATAAAATCAAATAATTTATAATATAATATAACACACACACACATACACACACACACACATATATATATATATATATAATTTATGTATGAATAAATCAAATGTTTAATTAAATAAATTTCATAATTTAATATAATTTAACATATTTTCAATATGTATGTATACAATTTATTTTTATATATATATATATATATATATATATATATATATATATACACACAAAATATTTTTTTTTTATTATTATTATATATTATTATTATTATAACAAAATAAGCTACTTTTATATTGCATACCTGAAAGGAAAACAAACATTCTAGACGTTACTTGAGTTTATTATTATAAAATGTATTATTATTATAATCATTATATTGTGCAATTATATTATTATAAGACTTGTTATAATAATTATAATAAATTGCAATAATTAAAACAATTATAATTTAATTTGTAATTAGTTTGCTATTTTTACTAATAATTATCAAATGTTAGATTAATGAATGTAAATCTTTCATTTTTAATTTCAGTCTGACATTTATGTGCGCTAAACGATATTGACGCTGTGTTGAACCGCTGCTTGATGTTTATTGTAAAAGCCTGAAGCGAGCTGGAGAGCCACTGATCTGGGTTCCTCTGAATCTATACTGTTTGAACACTTGATCAGCATTCTGTCTTATTTGAATGCTCAACTGCAAAGACTACTGCAATGTGCTAATGTTTAGCACGCATGTATGCAAACAGGAAGGTATGCGAGTACAGTTGTGTGATAAAACACTAACAGGGCCACTCTGCTTTTGCCTTTTTGTTTCTACACCCAGGTGATGTAATTTCCCTTCTGGCCGGGGTTAGTCATTCATTAGAAGGATAACAGTGGCTGAAACAGCAACAGGCCTGGAGTGATCTCTTTCTGGCAGCCGGCCGATAAAATTTAACACTTAGAGTTTGTGCCTAGAGAGGGCAACATAACACTCCTGCATGTGAAGACGTGCAGTTTTTGATTTTTTTTAATCGAACCCTCCTGGGCCAACAAATTCTTAGGCGTACAGTCTCACTGTACTCTCTCTCTAACACTGCCGTTCTGCTCGGCTTCACACGGATCTGTTTGTTTCTAATTATATTTCCTCTTTCATCTTGTTTAATCTATCCTTAAGCGTAACACTTTTTTTCCTCTTCTCAGAAATAAAGATGCAGAACTACTCCCTAGCTCAGCCAATATTTCATCTGTGACTGTATTTCACAGAAAATATGTGTCATTTTATAGGGAGGAATTGTTTTGGCAACTGCTCTCACAGTTTTTCAGGGTTTAATTGGACCCAGTTGTTCTAGAGTCCGTCCCTTAGCTCGTAATATCATTGTTTTAGTGTGTGTGTGTGTGAGAGAGAGAGAGGGGTTTTAACGCTGTGTCGACAGACTCCGCACTGGCAATACTCTTGAATAGCATTTATGTGACATAAGAGCAGAACTAAATGGGGTTGGTGGTTTATAAATAGATTCCAGATCAGATTCCAGCAAGCACTGTGCACTTTGTCTAACAGGCATAGTTTACATATCCATATGAAACCTCCAGTGCTGTGCATTTATAGACCATGTGTAAATGGCTGCGTGTGCAAATTCGCTTGCAAATATCCTGTTTTTGAGTGCCGGTGACATCAAAGGATCCAGGGAAGGGCGCTAATGTCTTATTAGTTGCTTCTTTCAGCTGTTATGTGAATTACAAACCTGGAGATTGGGAGTTGTGCAGGAAGCACGTGGCAGAGATCCAGACACATCTCTGCTGCCTGGCATCTGTCCATGTTTGTGTTTGAATCCCTAAGACAAATTTACAGTTCAAATGAAATCAGCACTCCTTTTGTAGGTAACATTCCGTAACATGTTATTTACTTTCCCGTGGCAGTTAGGGATGTGCTGAAGTACATATTTTCGTAATTGACTGTGTGGTGACTAGTAGGCGGAGTTAAAGGGAATATCCCTTTTTTTTATTACCGTATTCCCTCTGACTTTATTTGTTGTGTGGAACATGCGCTGCTCGTCAAAAGTTTGGAGTTATTAAGATTTTTAAAATGTTTTCTGTATATATATATATATATATATATATATATATATATATGTTATTCTCATCAAGAATGCATGTCTTTTTTTAAATCAAAAATACAGTAAAACAGTAATGCTGTGACATAGCTAATTATAATTTAAAATAACACGTTAATGGTTGCTGAACATTCGGCTTTGCCATCACAGGATTAAAAGACATTTTAAAATATATCAAATATAAATATATCAAAGTTCTTTTAAATTTTAATAATAATATTTCACTAATAATGTTCTTTTTTTCCAGTTTTTACTGTATTTTTGATCAAATAAATTAGCCTTGGTGAACATAAAAGACTTTTTATCTTAATTATTCCAAAGTTTCCCCACCAGCGTTTTTTTGTTTTGTTGGTATTTTATCTACTTCAATTCGGCATAGGTTACCTTAATTTCCAAAGTGTTGATATTTTTGGTCCGATTTTTGCATCGGTCTGAACAAAGACCACAGACAGGCTGAATGAAAATGTAAATCCACTCTCTGCCAGTAGATGGCGCTTATGGAACAGTAGAGCTGTTTCCACGGTAACACTACTTTATAAGGCATTACACAATACATGAGGGAAGATGAAAAGCAAATGCCATCTAAACTTTTCTGTAGGCGGGTTTCCCCCTTATATGCTAATATAATTAATTAATTCATACGTTCCTTAAAAGTATGTACAGATTTAATGATAATTGAAATATGAAAGGAATTTTTAGCATGGTTTTTCGTCAATCATGATTTCAGTCCTAGTGAGAGTGAAAGATTTCCCTACGCAGATTTCTTGATGGGTTCAAGTTGGACATGCAGATTTGAAACACTGACCAACAGAAAGTGACTTCTGTGTGAGCTGTGCTTCATACGTCGCTACAATATAGATAATGGATCTTTTTGCTCTCGTAGTTGTTCCAAAATGTTGCTAATGTGGGCGCACTTTTACAGTGAAAGTGGGGACCAGGGACAATCTTTGTCACCATTCACTTTCCCTACTCAGTTTATATTATGCATAATAAGTAACTTTGGATTATGCATAATAAGTAACATTAATTGCTCATGATGGGTTATTGGAAATGTCTTGAAATGTATTGTACTGTAGCATACGGTAGATTTGGAGACTTTACCGTGCTGGCAGTATAACGGTGTGCCAAAGCACAACATACTTCACAAAGCCTCTTTTCGTCTCTGAATTTATCCCATTCTAAGAACCACTGCCAAAAATATTAAGTAGGGAGAAAGAAATTGAGCTAAAATACTCCACCTTAGTTGATAAACGACTAGTCATTTTAGGCACTAAATCTGAATAGTGACACTCGTTTGTTAAAACATGATTATTTGAACTTTTTAGTGTGGTTGACATTGATATTTCTTGTTTTCTTAAACCTTCATCTGAGCATTATGAGCAAACATTTGCGTTGTCTTTCAAAGCTCTCGCGTTTCATGACAAATGGGTTTAATTTTGTAAGGCGGTGTCATCATATTTCAGGTCGGCCCATTCTGAAGCAGCGCTGCTCTTCCACGTCCAATCAGCACGCCGCTCGACACATTCAAACAAACGGCTTTTGTTGGCGTGTTGTAAAAGGAACTGAATTTGATTCAGGAGAGATTTCAGTTGCACATCTGCAAGATATTTCTGAATCAGTTCATGCCTCTTTGACAGCGACTGTGCTAATTGCGGCAGGATGGAGCCACGGGTCTCGTCTTCGTTGTGATTGTTCAAAACAGACGTTTTAATGCAACACTGGAGTTTTGAGATGAGAAGATAAACAGTGACAATTTGTGTCTAAACTTAGGTACTTTTAGCTGGATGCCAGTTAAGGATTAAGGTCTGTAAAAGTTTACCTAAAGGGAGAAATCAAATGTATTTTTTAAGTGATCTTTGCCAGCTGAGTTTGGTTTATTTACTCTACAAATAAAGAAAATGATCAAATGAGATAAAGTAGCTTTCATTTGTAACAGATTTATTTCACTAGAATATCCATAGGGCTTAGCATATGGTAATATATAAGCAGTTTGAATTGAATTCACAGGGAAAATAGCTTTATTGTGATTTCTATTATTTTAGCATGATATAAAATTGTGTTCGTAGCATTAAGTTAAGTGTGCTTCAATTGTGATAGGAATATTAGTAAATGTTAACCATGTACAATTTAGCTGTCGTCTTAGCGTCTGTTGTTTATATGCATAGTAATTAGGGACATCCAATATTAACAGGTATTAAGAGAATCTCTGGGTGTTTTCATTATCAAAATCAATGATTAACATAAATTAAATTGAACATGAATTAGATTGAACATAAGCTTATGCCTTTCCTGCCTTTCTATTTTGATATATTCATTTAAATCTGCAGACTGGTGCCATTTTCTTAGAGTTTTCTATGTTAGGTGTGACAATGAGCTTGGCTAGGTGATATATTTTGAATATTTGACAAATAATATATGTAATATAATGTTTAAAAGGATATTTTATTTGGTTATTAAGTTTCCCAACGATTGTGTCATTAGAATAGTCTTCATTTGTAACAACGTGGCGCAGGACGTGAAAATGATAACTGTGTCGGGCTGAAACTAGCTAAAAAAACTTGTGTGGCGCTGCATTCATCCATCCATCCATCCATCCATCCATCCATCCATCCATCCATCCATCCATCCATCCATCCATCCATCCATCCATCCATCCATCCATTCATCCATCCCCATCCATCCATCCATCCATCCATCACACTTTGATTCATTTGGGAATATCCATTTTGATTCACTTTGATCATCTATCTATCTATCTATCTATCTATCTATCTATCTATCTATCTATCTATCTATCTATCTATCTATCTATCTATCTATCTATTAGTTAAAGTGAAAAGTATAAAAGGTTGTTTGTTTTTTGTCAAATTTTTCTGTGCTGTATCGCCTAGTTCTAGTTTGAGCTCAGAGTAATTATTCAAGCTGAATACTTGATTTAACTTTTAACTAGACTTAAAAAGACTTCCTAAGGATCCGCAAGGCCCCTTTTTCACGTTAGCAGGTCAATAATTAAATGGACATGCAAGCAGGTGTACAAATCTGCGGTGACCTGGGAATTCTTGAGCTGACCCCTGAATCAACGGAGTGAGACGGGCTCAGCGTGACTCTGGTTGAGGGCCTTCGCCGTCTACAACCCTAAGCTCTGCTTCTTAAATACTCTTAAAGTGTAATTAAAAGGAGGCGAGTGTATTTCCAAAAGTAATGCAAGGAAACCTGCTAAAGGCTTTGATTGATTTTTCTCTTAACATCACTTAATAATAGAAAGCAATCTGTTCATCTTTTTATTGTTTTATTTGTTTCCTCCTAAATGAATTTACACGAAGCGATGTTTCGATCAAAGCAGCAGGGCGCAGTCAGAGCTTCAAAGCGGCGGAGCGGGACACATGATCTTATAGTAAAGTTTTGCTGTGTCGCCGACAGGATTAACAGTGTTTGACCCACTTAGTTTTATAGGTGCGTGAAAACAAATACCTCTGCGCTCAGATGGTCATTATGAAGAGGCTAGATTCATTTTTCTGCTGCAAACATTTGGAGGTGTGCAATCTTGAGGGCCGCATGGTTTCCATTTACACCCGTAGTGGTTAAGAAAAGGTCATTTAAACTTAAACTAGTGGTTCTCATATAGGTTTGCTTCAGGTCCCTGATTTTAAATTGAAGCTGCAGTCTAACACAGCACCAAAATTAAAAGTAAACAAAATAACATTTTTTTTATGCCATCCTTACTATGCACAATTTTATAGTTAGTGGCATTTTATTGTTTGGATTTAGTATGTTTATTTTTTTCCCTTGGTATGTTTATCCTTCTTGCTTTTCCATTTTTTTGGATCACAACCCACCAGTTGAGATCAACTGGTTTTAACTGCAATATTCGTTGCAGTGGAATGGTATGTAAACCTAGAGGAATGCATGTATGCCCTGTTGCAAGGAAATCTCAGATAACGCGTTCATATCCTTCCATTAGCTTCTTTTATTAAGGCCAAACCCCCTTCTTGGTAACTTTATAAACCTTTTCATATGTTACGGTTAAGTAAAGTTCCATTTTCATCCCATTACGCTGTCTGTGCGAGAGATAAATTGTTTGCCTATGACAGCATGACAATGGGACCTATTCTTTGGAACCAAGAAAAAAAAAACTGAAACCTAAAAAGAAACAGCCCTACTTAAAGAGGACGTAATTAGACATGGTCTGTTCAGCAGAAAGTTGTTGCTGCCTGCAGATCCAGCAGATATGAACTATATTCCAGTGTCGCAGAGCAGGTATTCCCTCTGATCTATGCTCGCCTTTATTGGGTCAAGCTTGGGGAAACGAAGCCAAACAATGCGAAGGAAGCATTCAGTGAATTTTCTCAGCATGCTGTACGGTCAGTCAGAAGTGCATGATCCAGGGCTCTGCCAAATACAAACGCATCTGTTCCCCAGATTCCCTGTATAACTGGGACTGGTCTGTTATCCCATGCCAGGTCACAAGCAAAGCTCTTACTTCACTTTATAAGCGAATAATGCAAACAAGTCTGCTTGGCAAAGACATTGTAATGATGTTCTGACGCATTAAAATGGAATTGCAATCCAAATTTCGACAACATTTTGAATTGCAACTTGCGCAAGATGTATATTAAAAGGAAGAAATGACTGCAGTAAGGGCTGTGCTTTTTGTCTTTTATCCTAGGCTGTGCACTGTTATCCCAAATGTTCAAATCCAATCTTTAGGACTGTACACTAGGGTTGTCAATTTCAGTAGTCGGTACCAATACCAGTAAAACATTTTCGGTTCTCAGTGCCAATTTTGGTATCAGAGCAAAAAGTGTTGAATTAAATGCTATTAAAAAATGTTTTATCCCGTTTTAACCGTTTTTAAATATACGCTACTGGTCAAAAGTTTGGAATAAGAATTTTGAAGATTTTGAAAAAAGTCCTTATGTTCACTAGGGCTCCATTTATTTGATCAAACACACAGTAAAACATTAATATTTTGTAATATTATTACAATAATAATAATAAAAATTCTCTTTTAATATATTGTAAAATGTAATTTATTTCAAACTTATTATTGATGCTCAATTAAATAATAATAACAATATTAGTGTTGAAAATAGTTTTGCGAGAGAGAGAGTTAAAATGATCATTTATTTATTTTAAATCAAAGTCTTTTATAACATTGTAAATGTATTTAATCATGCCACTTTTGATTAATTTAATATGATTAATTTCTTTAAAAAAACTAAAAAACGTACTTGCCCCAAACTTTTGAATGGTAGTGTATCATGGTTTTAAACAAAAATATTAAGCAGCAAAAACATCGGTAATAATAATAAATGTTTCTTGAGCACCAAATCAGCATATTAGAATGATTTCTGAAGGATCATGTGACTGAAGACTGGAGTAAAGATGCTGAATAAGCAATAAGTTACACTTTAAAATATATTTAAGTATAAAGTTAGGGTTAGGGTGCAAATATCATGAATCATTAATTGATACATTTAAAAATGTTGGGGAAAACACAAGGTCAAATCAGATATTTCAAGAGACTACAATCTTGACGCACAGTAATGAGGTTCCTTTCAATGATATTATACCCTGTTTTATTTCCCACCCCTTTTTTTATATTGGTTGTTTAGTGTAATCATGTAGTTTGGTGGCCACAATTTGGTGAATGTTTTAGGAATTTTACCATGTTTTGCCTGGTTCCTCTTTCAGCCACTTTTACCGCACCTGTGTCCTTCCTCATTTTGCATTTGTGTCTTGACAGGATGAAGTTATCGCCGTCTCAGAGAAAGTCATTGTGAAGTTGGAGGATCTGGTGAAATGGACAGTGGCGGATTTGTGGAGTTGGAAGAAGGGTCTGCGGGCCATACCCCTGAAACCCACCGTGCTGAAGGAGCTCGGCAAGAACGGCCAGAGAGAAGCGCTGCACAAATACAGAGAGTCCACGCTCAACAGCGGCCTCAACTTCAAGGACGTCCTCAAAGAGAAGGCTGAACTCGGTATACAGCATGATTTCTCATACCTCACAGTTCACACACATGAGACGTACCGGTTAGTGGTTCTGGTGTTTCTGATCCGTGATTCTGATTCCATAGGCTTAATGTTTTTAATTACGTCTGGTTTCTTTATTTCAATCATTTCCTCTTGAAAGAACACGCGGAGAGAGATTCACGTACATCTAAAGACCTGCTGTGAACGTTTAATTGCACAAATCTTAAACTCTCATTCAAGATTGTAATAAAGAAGTCTTTTATGTTCACCAAGGCTGCATTTATTTGATTTGTAAAACCAATAATATTGTGAAATATTATTACAGTTTAAATGAAAAGTTTTCTATTTAAATATATTTAATAATGAAATTTATTCCTGCGACGGTAATCATTATTACTCCAGTCTTCAGTGTCACATGATCCTTCAGAAATCATTCTGATATGCTGATTTTGTGCTCAAGAAACTTTTCTTTTTATTATCAATGTTTTTTTTTTTTTTGTGAAAACTGTGATACTCTTATCATTCAAAAGTTTGGGAGAAGTAAAAAATTATATTTTTACTCAGCAAGGATCAAAAGTGACAGTAAATACAAAAATATTAACCAGCAAAAACGGTTCAACACTGATAATAAGAACCATTATTAATAATTGAGCACCAATAATAATTAATGATAACTGATTTTCAATCGAATAAATGCAAGCTTGGAGAGCATAAAAGACAAAAACACCCAAAAAGTAACATTTGAGAAAATAATGTGTTGTTTGTCGTGACCAACTGCCTGCAGGCTTTGATAATGACACGGCTTGAATGTTTCTTTTTATGAGCGTCAAACCTATTTTTTTTACAGTGAGTAGAAACTTAAGCGATTGTACAAGACACAGCAAGAAAGTGTTTGAGAATGACACTTGTTTAAACAGGCAGGGTGTCGCCCCTGTATTCATCTCCCTCTGTGCTTTTTCCTTCTTTGGTTGTTTGTGTCTCTCATTATCTGGGAACAATATGGTGTATAAATGCTCATTAATGTGCAGACGGATCACACCCAGCGTGATTACGCTTCCTGCATGATTGCTCTGAAGGATCTGATTTATCAAAGCATTATACGTTTCGTTTCAGCTCAATTTTGCCAATCAAAAACCCTTATAAAAACAAAACATTTGCTCATGCTTTGTATATTTTATGTATTATAAACAGCAATGATCGTGTGTGCTTTATAGCTTAACAAAACGGGGTCAAACTCCATTTTGTGTTATGAAGGAGATACAATAAAAAATTGCATATGTTTCTTTTATTAGCTGTTGACATAATGATATCACATGATTTGTTATATTTGCAACCTTTGTAATCTAAGAGTTCTTTACTAGTTTGTGTATATAGTTGTGTGCCATATAAATATGTCATTTTGGCTTTGGCTCGGTGATTCACAGTGGTTTTGCTAGTGATTTAAAATTCAGCCTCGCTGTGAATATCATTTCACATACTATTTTTATTAAGTGTTATTTGACAAAACATTTTTTATTTTGTTCAGTGTTAATGAAGTGTTAAGAAAATAGCTTGATGTGAAACAGGAAATTTGGGCAGGACATACAGTATTTAAGGATTTTTTAAATAGCCAATAGGCTTTAGTTTAATTTAAGTTGCAAACATGTGATCTCATTCTAGAGGGCATTTGATTGGACAAACATTTGGTTACGCCCCTGAGTGCAGGATGAGTCATCAATATTTTTGGTCTGTTTTCCCAGAAGAGAAAAAGCTTCTTTTTTTCTATTGCAATTTATTCCAACGCTATCTCACGACCAATTCGTACGAATTCGTACGAATGATGAAAAGTTGGCTAATTCGTACTAATTCGTACGACCTCACTCGTACAAATTTGTACGATTTGTCTAAACCCACGTGATGGGTAGGTTTAGGGGCGGGGTCAGGGGTAGGTCATTCGTATGAATTCATACGAATTGGCCAATTCGTAAAATATGTACGATTTTGCAAAAATCGTACTAATTCGTACGAGTCAGGTCGTATGAATTCTTTTGAATAAGCCACCTCGTAGAATTTGTACGTTTTCCCGTGAGATCGGGCTGTTTATTCCATCAATGTTGAGGAGTACGATTTTAACACACAGTTTTTAGCTTTAAAGCTAACAGACAAAAAGCCACAGTTATTAGTTATGTGATTAGTTATTTGTTTGTCATTATTCAAAAATCTTCACTAAAGTGGCATTTTACTTACTTTTATTAAGAAGGTTTCAGTAAAAAATGTATGTAGGTGTTGGTTATAGTTATTACAATAGTATTATTATATTGGTCAATATAAATGGAAATTCAAAAAATTTAATTGTTAATTTAGTGAAAAAGTGTGGGATGTCTTTATTATTCCAAACTAGATTTTCTGAATCTGCTTGGCTACAATGGTTGTTTGGTTGAAATGATTCTCATGACTGAAAGAACAAATCCATAAAAATCAAGGTCATATAGAACTAAAGAAAATCACGTTAAAGGCAGGAAATATCAAGATAATTGTTTTAGCTATATCAAGCAGTCAGAAAGGCCAACCAGGGATTTCCACGATTCTGCAGACTCTGTCTTTGTATCAGGCAGAATCATATTGCAGAATCCTGAAAAATCCATTTTCAGTGCATAACATTTGAATCAGTTCTCAAGCAGGTTAAAAGCCATTGAAGGGCTAAATATACATATCACCCCCTTCAATTTGGTGTATATAATAATTATGCAGCACTAGTGGATGGATCTTTTTTACTTTGCCAGTTACTGGAATTTGCATACTGCTTTGTTTGGAAGCGTGGAGGCAAACGTGCTCTCAAGTGGGCTGATGTATGAGGTTCCTATGAGATAGAAGAATCAATAATGGATGCTTTGTCACTGTTGCTTATGTGCAGGCTACAGCTGTGAATGACAATCAATAGCTGCACAAAAAGATCTGTGATTTATTCGCTGTCAGTCCTGCAACCTTATTATTTCTTTCTGTATTGTGAGTGTGCGCATTTTTGTAATGTTAATAAGTCGCTTTTTAATGAGTAGATATGAGAGTGTTTGTGTTGTCAGGATGGTAAATGGATTTACTCGAGATCCACTTGGTAAGCGGAATATTCTGGCACGGAACTCCTTTCGAAACAGCAGCCTTTTCAGTATCGGACTTACTCTGTCAATTAAAAAGAAAGAGTTTTTGTTGTCATTTAGGGTGTTCACACTTGGCACGTTTGGTTTGATTAAAACGAACTCTGTTGTGATTGCTCTGTTAGTGCGGTTCATTTGAATAAGTGTGAACGCTGATGCGCAACAAACAAGATGGGTCTCGGTCCGGTTCCAAACTAACTCTGGTCCGGTTGGAGTGAAATATGAACGCAACACAGACCAAAGACATGTAAACGAACTAAAAACAGGACATGATGTCACGAGATGTGACCCTTAAAAGGACAGAATGCTGAAGCATACCTTTTTTTTTCTCGTCATAGTCGTGATGTTGCCCATCACAGTTCGGTACAGGCATCAGAACAGCGTCTCCTCACAGCAGATTTTCGTTTGTGTGTGTGATGGAGGGATTTTATAAGCTCTTCACGAGTTCTCATCTGGTCAATATACCATCATATGTAGGCTATGCACGTACAACGAGCGCATTTATCCCAGCACACAATATTGTTTTGGATGTTCAGTAAGTTCCGTCACGAAATACACGCAATAAAAGCCGACCAATCAGGTTGTGAACATATCCCTGTGCCTTTAGGTTCGGTATCTTTTGGTTCGGTGTTAAAATGCCAATGTGAACGCTAAGAGGACCAGGACTAGGCCTAAATGTTTTGTTTTTTTGGTCCGGACCAAACGAACCGAACTACAAGTGTGAACACACCCTTACTCACTCTATTGTTACAAACCCATATGAATTTCTTCCTTCCATGGAACACAAAAAGTGAAATTTGAGAACTGTACTGCCTATTATTTTCATGGAATCACAATGAATAGGGACTGGAGCTATATTCAGTCTTATGATGAAGTCATATAATAGCTTTGTGTGACAAACAGAAATTAAGCCATTATTCACTGATAATATCCTCCAATGTGTTATTAGTCACCATGAAATAAAAATGAGCAATTCTTATTTTTTATGGTATAGCTTACAGGATTTATTACAATTAAATTATCCGTGCACATAATTTTCTGATGATGTGTTTACTGGCATGAGGGCATGGCATCTGTCACTCACATGAGATCGACCAATAGTAAATCAGAACGATCAAATGGACAAAATAACATCCCGCCATACGTACAAAAAAATGTCTTGCTCAAGAAGTCGTTTCACTTGGATATACGTCACAATAGCGAAGAAAACACAACTTCTGTCTCATGCCGACTTTAAGCGCTTTGACGGAATTTAACTTGTGAATTGAATCAGACAAATCTTTTGAAGCTTCAGCCCCCTTTAATTGCAATTGCATGGAAAAAATTGGTAAATGATCACAGAATAATTTTTGAGTGAACTATCCCATCAACTGACCTTTGTGCATTAACGTCCGTTATTAGTGAAAGCTGAAATACATTTACATAAATAAATGATGGGGTCACAGAGTAAACTCATTTGATTTTTAATATGAGATCAGAGGTGGTTATGAAATGAATTTGGGCTGAGGAGGAGAATGATTCACCGACATGTTGTGCGTTTTAATCTTTGACCTGGAGCGGTTTAACGCACCCTTTCTCAAGTTAAGAAGGAAAGCTGTCTTCAGGTGATATGAAAATTGTGTCAGTCACTCTTGAAACAGCACCGCGCTCCTGCTGGTGTAAAATAAAAAAGCCGTTTGGCTGTAAATGATATCAAATAAAAAGCAGATTGTTCAACTGTACAAATAGGGAGCGTATTAATAATTAAAACAGGGTTTTTCACAGTCTGGTATGTGGACGACAGCCAGCAAAAGACTGGCTGTGATTGTGAGGGGATGTAAAAAATTTAAATGTTTGTAATGAATTGAAACATTGTTTAGCACCTCTACTGCAAATGTATTTTGCCATCCGTGAACGGCTCTGGAAATCTGGCATATCCTTTGAGTTCTGATTTGTGATGCCTGCAATAATTAGGTTTTAAAAGGTCCTGCTTTGCTCTGTGCTTTCGATAGAGGGACTGCAATAATTTTAGCCGCGTCCCGAGGGAAACGGGAGGATAGCTATAAGGATTCTGCCATATTAGGCTCCTGTCAGAGCGCTCTGGGACGCTGCATAATAATAATGCAGATCTTTGGACTGCCCTTGAAAGTGCTGTAGATTTAATGATGTTCCGTTTTGGTTCCGCCCTCTCCAGCTAAATGCTTTTTGTGGCTTTCAAAAATATCACTTTCACTGCAGCTACACATTTCAAGAGTATGCAAGGGATCACGGCCGTGTTTCCAGTTAACGGAGGAGATATTTTGGAATAAGTTTGCAGATAAGCCCAATAAGCGCCTAATATCTTGTAATATATCGGTCTTGTAGCAAGTGCTCATTTAGGTTGCAAAACAAGCGTCGAGTGACAGCAATTAGTTTTTAAGTCACATTTCATTTCCCCAGTAACAAACTCAAAGCAGATTTGTCTTAGATGGAGGGAAAAGGGTTTAATGGCTCTCACTGAAGCTGAACCAAAAAAAAAAAAAAAGGAAAAACAACTTGAAATTGACTAGATGCATTCTTAATCTCGTAAATTAACATATCTCCCCTCTGGCCTTGTTATGCAGAGTGATGAAGTTTGACTTTGGGATATATTTCTCAAATTAATTCTCAGGATGGTAGCGATATCTAATCTAATTTCTGCTTTGGCTGCCGACATCAAAAGCATTCAGGTCACTGGAAGGATGGCGCTGGCTATCTGTCTGTTTACTCTATCACAGAAGCCTGCGCTTAAGTTACTGGGTTCAATTTAGGTTCTCGGACTAATACGATATATATGTATGATATATAAGAAGGCCGCTGAAGAGCGAGTCGTTGTCTTTGAACAATGGCTGGGTGTTATCAGATGCACCGTGTGATCAGAACTCCACCCTGTTGTGCTATCTGTGTATGATATGGGGCATAATGAGTATACTGTAACTCAACGCCGGATGAGGAGTCTTTACGATGATCAGGTGTTGATTTGCATGGAGCGTGAGAAGTGGAAATGTATTTTCGGTGCCGTTTGAGAGATCATTTGTGCTGCACCTGGAGGGTGGTGATCCAAGTGACTACTCTTTCATGGTGGATGAGTTTGAGTTTGAGTTACCTTAATGTAAACTTAAGTTGCATTAACTTAGTGTGAAGTACCTGCTCAATTACAGGCCCCGTAAATGAACAATAGAGCTGAACAACGTGACAGAATACTGTATATCCAATATAAAACGAAGATTTATTTATGTATTGGCCTGTCCGTTTGTCTTTGTGTATGTATCTATCTCACTTTGAGTCATTTTTCCATCCATCCATCCATCCATCCATCCATCCATCCATCCATCCAACTTTGATTAATTTATCCATCCATCCATCTATCCATCTATCTATCTATCTATCTATCTATCTATCTATCTATCTATCTATCTATCTATCTATCTATCTATCTATCTATCTATCTATCTATCTATCTATCTATCTATCTATCTATCTATCTATCTATCTATCTATCTATCTATCCCACTTTGATTCATTTGTCCATCTATCCATCCATCCATCCATCCATCCATCACACTTTTATTCATTTGTCCATCCATCCATCCGTCCATCCATCCCACTTTGATTCATCTATCTATCTATCTATCTATCTATCTATCTATCTATCTATCTATCTATCTATCTATCTATCTATCTATCTATCTATCTATCTATCTATCTATCTATCTATCTATCTATCTATCTATCTATCTATCTATCCCACTTTGATTCATTTGTCCATCCATCCATCCATCCATCCATCCATCCATCCATCCATCCATCCATCCATCCATCCATCCCACTTTTATTCATTTGTCTATCCATCCATCCACCCATCCATCTCACTTTGAGTCATCCATCCATCCATCCATCCATCCATCCATCCATCCATCCATCCATCCATCCATCCATCCATCCATCCATCCATCCTGCAGTGCTAAAAGTGGCATGTTTTTTCATCTTTTCTGCCTGTATTTGTATGTGGAGCCTCTTTCTCTGTGGATCTCTGTTAAAGACAGCTTTTGGCTCGTTGCACGCTGTGGTTATTGGCGTGAATCTTTCTGCTAAATGACATTCATGTCAAAAACATTAATTCTACAGTTGATTTGTGACAAGAATCTATGAGACTTTCATTTTCATGTCCTGAAAAAGGCAATCCACATTGTGCTGACACTGGCAGGGAGAGCGAGGCTAATGCGAAGGAGAGTAAAACAGATGACCCGTTAGCTTTCACAGCCAGGGTAATATATTCCGGACTAAATACAAATGATGTTGCTACATGGAGATTGTGGGCAGGAAATTGCGTCCTATATTTGAGGCGCACATAACAAAATGCATTATTATGTATGTAGAGCATATTGCCGTGTACATTGTTGTAATATTTTACACAGAGCGCCGAAAAAGAGACTTGCTTCAGCATTTGCTATACATCTTTTCTAAAAAGACAGCGTCACCATCTCGCCAAAGCAAATGAAAAGACGCTTTGATATTTGAATAATCCTCATTACAGAAAGGAATGTCTGTGCTTCACTCTCTTTAAACTGAATTAGATTGCTCTGTTTATTCTGCTCTCAATCCAGCGATTATTTCTTTCTTCGTTTTTTCTAAACATCATGTTTTTCTTACTGGCAAGCCTGCTGGAAGTTTACAGGGCTTATTGTCCATTAGAGCTCTCTGATCTTCTTATATCGCTGTTCTCTGACTGAATCCAGGCACCGGAGCCAAAGTTTCCAAAACTGTGAAGTGGGAATTGAAATGGAAAAAGCCTGTTGCTTTGCTAATAATGGCAGAGTCGTTTTTTTCAAACGCAAAACAGGGAATGGAGCTGTAATCATCATGTCCATATGTATTTGTTTTTGTAACTTTGCCCAATATTCGTCATTTCCACAAGGCAAGACTCCCTGAGCTGAAGTATGCGAGGTGAGATAGCGTCCTTGCCAGCAGACAGTCCAACAATGCGCACGTCTCCCAGGCCTGACCTTTGAGGAAATGAATAGTTTTATTGTCTGTCCATTACAGAGGCTGAAACAACAGTCAAGTTATTAACATTACTTCTCCTATAACAGCAAATCTCTCCACCCCTCCCCAACAACCTGAAGCTGAACGGAAAGAGGAAAAACGTAACAAAAGTTGCCAACAACAGATGGAAAATAAGCGTTCATTTGTCTTTTAGGAGTATTGCATTATATGTTCTCAAACAGCTGCATTTGTTCCTGGAGAAGGAAATTCAAATAAATGTTAATGCAGTGTGGTGATCTTTTCTGAAGTGCGTAACTCCCTCCGGGCAGCTATTGTGGATTCTTATATTTTAAAGCGAGGGGGCCGGCTGCGTTTGTCAGGAAACACAATGTGGCTTATTGTGGTGTCTGGTGCCAAGCCACGATGACTAATCTGTTATTATCGTCAACCAATCATTTCATGTTGAGCAAGCTTGGGGGAGCTGCGAAATTCAAGAAGGCCTTCCTTAAATATTAAACGTCTCAGACATTGTGCGGTTTGCATCTCATAGGCTAATTAATGCTCTATTTGGCTGCAGTGTCCTCTTGCCTTTGAGAGATAATTCATTTTGCTTAGTCATATGGCTTTGAATATTGTGTGCATGAGGGGTTTAATTATTTGCTAATCAAATTTATTCCGCTCAATTTTATCGTAACCTTAAATGAAGCCTACTGTATCATATTTGATACACAACTTCTAAGGCCTTTACATTTTAAACGTATTAAACTTTCCTGAAAAACCTGTTTTACACATTATACATGCCTTCTGTCGTCTAGTTTATACTAGTTTATACTAGTTCTGTCGTCTAGTATAAGTCGAAGGCCTTTTAGTATCATTCTGTTAATGTTCCCCTTCAGGTCGTGGTACACGTGTCTTACTGCTGTGAAATCTTTACTGCTTTTTATAAAGTAGGCCTATATGTAAGAATAACTTGTATATCAGCGTGAACACTTACTTGACTGATATCCATACATCTTCTTTTTAAAAAATGTTTTATGTTAAAATAGAAAAAGTATCAAATATTTGAGGAACATTTATCTGTACGTCTCTCAATCATCATTATATATAATTGGATTATAGGTTTTGCCCCCACAATAAAAACTTTGATCATAGACATCAATTTAAATATCATTATTGGGAACATAGAGGGACAAATGATATTTATATGCTAGACTGTTGTAATTTCATTGATTACATTACATGCAGAATTTCATCTCATTTTTGGCCATACAAGTAACAGCATCTGCACCAAATTTTGTTTTTGTATATGTTTTTTCCATCTTGAGTAAATGCTCCATATTCTCCTGAATGAGCCACAAAACCCTAATGTATCACGTATGATACTCAACAAAAAACACATGCAAACTTTTTAAATATATATATTTTTTAAATATTTTGCCTAAAGGTACAATAAACCGTTTCATTTGAAAATAATGAAATATTTCATATGTCAGGCTTTTCATGCTAGGTTAATATCCGGGTTGCATTATAGACTACACTTAAAGTTTTACATTTACATGTTCTTGTTTTTTTTTCTTTTTTTTTTCTTCTGTGGAACACAAATGGAGAACTTAAATTTGTGTCTGTTCCTCACACAGAGCTGTCGTATGACTTCAAAACACTTGAAATATGATGCACAAATCATATGGGACTTTTCAGAAGTTTTCGTCGTGCAAACGGTCGCTATATATCGGCTATATTTATGTCCCATGGAAAAAATTCTAAATAATACAGGTTTGACATGAGGATGAGCACACAATGACAGAATGTTTGGATGAAGTGGGTTTCTTTCTTTGCACTGTTGAGTTTGACCTCATTGATGTTTCTTTAGAGGATGTGGTATTGCTCTCGGGGGGCTGCTCTCAAACCCCCAGGTGATATGCACAAGCTTGCAGAAAAGGAAGACAGCAGCATGCGTTCAAAGCAGTGAGAACTGTGTTCTTGTCAACTGATATTTCAGTGACTGAAAAACTCTCTTGGACTGATTTATCAAGTTAGCTTGTAAGCCCTTCGAGACAGTAGAACAAAGATGCCCTTTACTGCTGATCTGAGACCACTTAGGACATTAAAACATTTCTTATACAGCCAATCAGCAGCCACCTCTCACCCCGTCTGCCCCAGGGCAGTTGTCAGTTTGACCTTTAACCTCCTGTGAGTGTCGGTGCTGCTGAATAACAGCCATTAGTGAACTCTAGTGTTTTCTTTCTTGTCGTCGCACGAACTGTGGTTCTTGAGTTTAAACATGTCGACATGGCACTTCTTAGACATGTGGTGTCTAACATCCATCAAGCTAAACCCTTTCGAGTCTTCAGAAGTCATGAACCGATTTCCCTTAAAGTATAGCTGGGTGGAATGGTGGTAGAGTTATTTCAAATGGAAAAGATTTACTGTAAGAACCCTTTTAATTACGCATAGTAATGCACGTTGTGCTCTCAGTATATTTACAAAGGGCAATATAGCGTTAGCATAAACTTTTTCATAAAGTCTTTTTCTATAGTCAGTTTGATTAGAATCCTTCCTGTTTAGAACTAGCTACTTGAATAATAAAATATATGTTTAACAGGGGTGTAATGATGCATTGATATGGATCGATGCATCAGTCAGATGAATAACGATTATGCTTTTTGTTTGAAATGTATATTTTAACTCTTTCTCTGCCAGAATTCTTGAAAAAAGTTGCCAGCCAGCGTCAGCATTTTTGATAATTTTCACAAAAGTTTCATGGCCCCAAAAATATTTTGTTATATGAATATCTGAACATGCAGTATATCAAAACAAACAACCCTCTGCTTAAAAAAAAAAAAAACTCTTGAATGTGGGTAAGTTTCATAAAAAAAGCAACATTTTGAGCAAAAAGCTGAGAAAATCTCGTCTGGATCGGATTCAGAACGATAATCAAAACACAGATGGAGTTGATTGAGGCATGTATGCCTTTGTGAATACACAGTAGCACTATGCTATGCTTTTTAAATGGTTTTAATTGTCTGTCTAATAATGCGGTACATGGATTCTCGTCCATGGAATCCACCACTTCCGGTATTTTTCCGGTTATACAGCCCTAAATATAATATAATATAATATAATATAACATGATTTTGTATGTAGGAAGACCTTTGACTTGATTATAAAAGTGTTTTCCCCATCTTCTCCCTACCACACATTTCTTTAAGTGCTTAATTTTCCCCTTTATTCGGATGGCAGAATGTGATTGAAATTTAAACTGCACAATTATCTCAAATAATCGCGATTAAAACGAATATCCAAGATCATACGATTAATCAATCGCGACAGGCCTACATTTTGTTCAGACTGCCCACCTCATTTAATCATTTTACATCTGCCTATAAATGAGAGCGTGTGCCTGTATCAGTGTGCTTTTATTCCTTCATAGCAGTTCAAGACGGACTGTGATCCCTTAATATGCATGCTCATTGTGACAGCTCCTAGAATTATGAATGATTAATTCTTTGGACAGTAATTGAAAAGGCCTTGTCTACCGCTGACTGCAGATGAAGAAATCAGCACAATAGTGCATTGATAGCATACTATCTTCTTATCCTCTGTCATCTAATCCCTCCTTTGTGTCACACTCAAAATGCGTTTTAATTAGTTTCATTGGGTAACGCGCTTCTTTTCCTCTGTCTGAGGCTATTGTCATCATGTTGAGTCACATGAGTGCCACCATTGTTTCCAGCGGGGCTCCCCAGAAGACATTTGCTGTTTCCCGTGAACAAGCGCAAGTTAATCGCTTTGACATACATGTCTTTCGTCTCTAGTGTTTGACTGTTAATATATTGAAATTTGTTATTAATATAAAAGAATGTACATGGAAACTTGGGAGCTACGCTCTAGATGTTGTGTCAGGGATTTTATGGTATTCAATGCATTAGTTGATTAAAACATCAGAAAGAGTAGCATAAGTATCTAAATTATTTAATGACTATTATGTAATAACATAATCAGTGCTGGGTAGTAACTGATATATGTAATCTGAATTATGTAATCAGATTTCCTAAATTAAATACTTATATATATTTTTTTTAAAATACTTTTTCATTGATTACATGATTACTTAATATTCACAAAAAAATGGAAATAAATGATTCAGAATTCATTGATTCTCTTTTCTCAAAAGTTTTGTGGCATTGCACACACAGATGGACACTAGTCAGGCGACTATAATTACATGGAAAATTGAAAGGTCGCACAGCATAAACAAATGAAATATTTAGTAGTTTTTTCAGTATTTTGATTGTTTTTATGATTTAATAAATGAAGCTTTTCATAAATGTATAAACCCTCTTCAGTTATTGCACTTTGTCTTGTTGATAACAAAAAATTTTATAATATTTCTTTCTCTTTGTATTTTTTTATTAGTATGGTACAAGATTAAATGATTCAAATCAATGTTATAAACAAGTTAGGTCAAAAGTAATCTGAAAGTAATCAAAAAGTAGTCAGATTACATTGCCTAAAATGTAATCTGTAATTACGTTTTAGTAATTTATACAAATAGTAATTTATTACGTTACTAACTCAATTTTTTATCATGTAATTTGTAATGGACTATGTACCCAACATTACATTAAATTAAATATTGTTGTGCATTTACTATTTCATCAAAATTAGCTATATATGTTCAGCTGTTTCTCCTGGTTTTCAAAGACTGGCAATGTTTAATGCGTCCCTGTTGTGCTTAAGAGTTTCAGAGATGAAAGTGCCTTTATTTCCTTTGTTTTGGACTCGACTGGAGATAAATTCTGGCGTGCCGCTCAAAGAGGCAGCTTTTGTAGTATGTATGAGAGATGTTCCATTATATGAACAATTCATGAGAATTTGTGCAGTACACGTACAATTCCCACGCCTCACGTTCACAAGTCCGTGAACGGCTCGCGCCGTCATTTTTCTGAATGTCGCACACAAATATGCTTGTTCTGTCGCATGAAAGATATATCTGTAGAAAACAAGTAATCTGTTTTATTCATTCAGAGCTAGTGAACACAAAGACCTTGGGCGCACGTTAGAAAGGTTTAGCTTTAAATTGTGTTTTGTGTAATAACATCATAAGTGTGTATTCTTAGTATACGGTGGGTGTCTGAGGCTTAATCACCCGGTGTACTAGCACTTACGAAGGAAGCTATTTATTTTCAGCCATATGGTAATGCTATGACAGTCTGACTGCAGATTGTATACTTTTATTAAAAGTACAATTACATTGTTTACTCTTTATACACACACACACACATATATATATATATATATATATATATATATATATATATGTGTGTGTGTGTGTATATATAAACAGTATTTTGAGAAATTATTATAATTTAATCTATTTTAATCTATTAAACTGAATTTTCAGCATCATTACTCCAGTCTTCAGGCAGTGTCACATGATCCTTCAGAAATCATTCTAAAATGCTGATTTGGTGCTCAAGAACTTAAGTCAGAGACGCCATTAAAATATCTCACCATGCTTGCATACTCGTGTTGGGGAGGCATTGCAAAACTAGCCTAACGACACAGTTTAGGAAACTTAAAGGCCAAATATTTAAATGATTGCAACATTCACAATGTTGCTTAATTTCTGTATGCTAGCAAGCTGAATAATCACAAATGTATTCCTTTAGATTGCGCAACGCTATATGAATAATTCCTTTTTCTTGAGTTCATCATGGAAAGTGATCTTTCTTTCCCAGACACAGTATCTGTGTCTTTTGTATGTGGCTGCACCTTGTTATTCAGTTCTCTATATAGAGGCATCATTAGAATAATAGGCTCAATGTGTCTCTTAACAAAATAGAACATTTTGACATAACCAAATTTCTTCTACCCTGTCATGTTTTTACAAGAGCCATTAAATGCAAAGTTTGCTGCGTGGTAATCAATAATACAGACAGTTATATTTGGAGCCGGTCCCCCTTTAGGAATATTAGAGCTTTAGGCTTGTTGCTAGGAAGCAACACGAATTGTGCTGGAACTGTAGCGGACGAATGCCCACTGCTGTAAAGTATCGACAGGTGCCATAAATCATCAACCGACGCTTTTGTGTCGACATCAGGGGATATCCTGGAAAAATGAGCTCGGGGTAATTTAAGCTCGGACAAGCTGGAATCAAATAAAGAGTAATATCATAGAATTATGGGTAGATTTGTGCCACGTTGTCCTGGCCACAAACACGATATATTGGGTTTAATCGTCAAGTGATTCTTGTGGCACAATCATACAAACTCACCAAAAGAAACAGTTTCAGTATAACTGAGTGCAGAAACATTGTGTGCAACAATGTTTCCTCTCAGTTTGGTGAAAATACCGTACGGTGTCCATCATTGAGTAAATAAAAGGCTTGTTTGAAGGGTAATAGTTGAATCTTGAATGCTTCTCGGGATTTTTAGACAGCCAAGTCCTTGGAGAAGAACAAGAAGGCGTAACAGGGACATTTGAATATAAAACACTTTATATATTTATGTGAAACGGTGGCAAGTGATTGGTTATCTGGGGAATCCGTTCATATTATCTTGCTGACGACCCCATACCTTGTGGAGGAGAATGCAAATAGCCTGAAAGACTAAAGTTAAAGTACTGCTGTTTACTGTGTCCCGGCGTCTTACAGAGGACACAGTCATCGTAAATAGCAGCCTAGCAGGTACCTGAAATTGTCTTTTAAAGTTTTAAACTGTTACAGTACCATCAAAACACTTTCAACTTATAGTTAACATATATAAAGACAACTTGTGTCCATGTATTTAATTATGGTAAAATCTTAATTGTGATAGGGCTAGACATTTAATTGTAATGTTATAATAAAAAAATATGTTGTATAGTAATACAATTTAATAATAATAAAATTGAATATTGCAGTAATGTAGTATTTATGAGACTATTTATGGATTGAGTTTAAGGGGCCGTTTAAACGACACAGGTTTCAACTAAAAACGGAAAACTTTTTATGCGTTTTGGCCATTTATTTACACGACAATGACGTTTTGGGGACCTGAAAACGGTTTAGAAGTGCACGTTTTTGAAAACGATACAGTTATTGTCGCCGCGTAAACTGTAAAAAGGTGAATTCGTGAAAACAGTGACGTCATGTGTATGCGTATTACGTGTTCAGTCTGTAAGCGCATAGTTTTTCTTTACAAAATGACATCGCCAACTACTGGCCTGACATGAATAATACAGCGTTTTTAGTCGTTTTCGTGGATCCGTGCGAACAGGGATCGGTTTGACAACTTTGTCGTGTGTTTGCGAAAAAAGCAAAGGAAACACTTTTTCGTTTTTAGTACATTATTGTCATGTAAACGTAGCCTGAGTGGACCAAAAATAGATCTGAATTTGCTTTAAGTGTTGTTATTAACTAATTTTTCGTTAATTGAAATACAGAATAAATAAAATAAAACATTATATTATAAATTTACATGAAAATGTTACATTTTGTCTTTGCAGCTAACAGAAATAAAATACATTTAAAAGTAAACTAAAACTAAAAATAGTAAACTAAAAAGAACAAAAAAATTCAGCTAAAAAATATATAAAATAAAAATGACAAAAGTACATAACACAATTTCTAAAATTTGTATACACAATATATATATATATATATATATATATATATATATATATATATATATGTATATGTATATGTATATAATACTTAAAACTGCAAAGTGAATGGAATGAGTGGCATAGCAACATTGCTTCAACCAATAGCATGAGCTTGAGGCGGGACTATTTGTTTGTCGATTTCATGGTAGATGAGGAAAGTGTTTGGGGGGGAAATAATTTGCAAATATTATTTTTGTTTGTCATTATTTTTGCTATGATGCTCGTGGCACAGACATTTCTGTTGGTACAAAGAGCTCCTGTTTGAGTGAGATTTCATGCCTTTTATTCTTGTAGCTTTGATATCCAAACTGCAGCTATGAGATGTTAAATGTTGTTAACAGATTGCTTTTCACATCCAAATAATTGCAATAGTATTGCTCTGACCAAATCGTACAGCCCTTCTTTTGTCCTTTACACCTCCAAATAAACCTGTACATTGTTATTCTGTATCATCACGATCGATATTGCTCGGATAGTGTGTGTTAGAATCTTTTCTGGCTCTCACATCAGACATATTGAAGTATCAGAACCCATTTAATGACCCAACAGGGGCGCAGAATCTCAGCAGCCCGCAACATTAATAGATGGATGTTTTTGACTCATTAGAGGTCGCGGCTGTGAATAATAATTAGGGAAAGACTGATTATGCTGAACCCAACTATAATAAGACATGCATTTAAAATGTCTCTACAATCTCTGCACACACACACTCATCACTCCAACATAAAGCACACACACAGGAAATTGATTTGTGGGTTTATGGCTGAAGTGCAATTTTGTTAACAATTATTGACAGGGAGTCTTGCATTAAAACAGTTGCCGTGGCAATGACACACATTTTCCTTTCATTATTGTGTTCTGTGGTGCAGAGAGCACTAAAATACTAACACACGCCAATAACTTTAGCATCAACGCACGCTTATTTTAATATAGTATCCAGGATAACTAACAAGCAGCTGCTGTCAGGATTCCAGGAATGGTTCTTTTTTTTTTTTTTACCTTTCTATCTCTGTCCTCACGCTTGAATTGATATTTTTACCTGCATATTTTAAAGAGACAGGTAGCTATTAAAGCGTGTTTGTTGAAGCTGACTCATTGGCAGGGATAATGTGTTGGGGAAGGGTTGTTTTGGAGGGTGGAGATGTAGAGGAATGTATCTTAAGGTCTGTGTTTGACTTTCTGGGAATTCACCGGCCTACTTGGCGAAGCGTTTGAAGAATATGCGTAATGTACATTAGCGGCGGTTGTTTTTATTGGGGTTTAGTCAGAGTTCCCTGGTGTCTGCAGAAGATGTTTGGCTGATAGCAAACAATGTTGTACTGAGAGCTCAGGTTTCATTGTGTTCTAATCAAAGGGACTTTTCATGTCGTAATCTGGGGTTATGGACTTATTTGTAAATGTTTGTTTGGCGAAAAACCTCACGGAAGACGAGTGACAGGTAATTTGGATAAATGGCCCGGTAAACTCCCATCACAAGCTTGGGCACGTTCGAGAATGAACTTTAAACAAACATTATGAAATGTTTATCTGAATTTATGCACCATAATTGCAATGTAAAGTACACTCGTTTTTTTTTTTTGTTATTGAAAATACCTTGGGTTTCAATTAGTATTTATATACTGTTCTCACTTTATCTGTCTCCTTGGGCTTTTTGTTCTGTCTTGTAACTTGACATTCTGTCCTTTTGCGAAATAATGAAAAAGTCGAGCACCTGAATTTCGTTCCGTCTCATCAAAACAAAGGTTCTGTTCAAAAATGGCTTCATTCGTTTTGATTGATGTCACAGATGCTCAAACCAAGTTTTATAGAACAAAAATATCATGAATTATTAAAACTCAGGGGCGTTTTACCACATACGCCTGTGTTTTATGTTTAATTGGTCCTCTTTGGCAGCGGCGAGTGCTGGAGAGGTGTTATGTAAATATATTCCCACAGAGGCCCATTTGACATTTTGTGGAGCACTTGAGCAGTATACGGAGAGCAAACTGACATAGGGAAAATGTCCATTCATTCTGATCTGATGAGACTTGTTAGGATTGCTCATGCAGATTAAAGTCTGTTGATTTTGCGACCGGTCAGCGCCTATGTGTAGTACTTATAAAGCACATATTAATGCCTTATTCTGCGTGATCATATTTTACATCTCTTAATCCTATCCAATTCCTAAACCTAACATTACCTTATTAACTATTAATAAGGAGTTTATTGAGGCAAAAGTCGTAGTTAATAGTTGGTTAGTAGTGAGAACTGGACCCTAATCTAAAGTGTGACGGAAATAGTTTGAATGAATGATTCAATGACTCACTTATAAATACTTCACTTGTTTAATTTACTGGATAAGTCAGCGTTTTCGAATGATTCAATGACAAATACATTTTTAAACTTGTCACTTGTCGCCACCTACTGGCATAACAATGTGATTTATACAATCTTTATATATATCAATTTACTTTCAAATGGTGATTTGCTCTATTTTGATCGTTACCGTAGACATGGCCTGGGAAAACCCTGACGAACTTCCTGGCAAATTTGAGATTTGCTCTGCAAGTCCGTCTGGCCAAGAGCCCATTCAAGCCCATTTCCAATTTTTCGAAATCGAGGCACCAATCACAAACGTTGAGGCGGGCTTTACACGATGACGATCACTCTGATTGGTTTTAGGTCTATCCAATTGCGCCCAAGAGGCATTTGAGCGACGTCTGTTGGTGACGCCCCTTTGGAAATGGGCTGTGAATGAACCTTCCCCAGACCCACTCTCAGTTACAACTGAGAAGGGTCTGGTGTCAGCCGGGTCTGGTGTTTTTATCCGAAATAAAAACGTCTATCCCAGTACTTCTGTGATAATTTGAACATTTGTAACACAGAAATAATGATACTGTGTGGCTGAAAAGATTTGTGAAGCTGTTTCATGATAACTGCTCTCTCTGGTTCAGTCGCTGTGATCGTACTTGTCAAACGTTTAATAGACGTAGCCGAATCGCTGTCATTTTGGAATGAGATCGTGTGGTTGTTTGATCGCGATCTTTTAACGATTAATCGTGCAGCTCTAGCTCCATGTCAAGTGTGTTACAGGAAAATTGCATAATGTGATTTCCAGTGCTCTCTAATCATAGTGTCATCCTAGCCAATTGAATTGCTAAGCATGAGAAATCCTTTCTTTAGAAAAGGTTAGAATTTATTAACAGTGTGACAGTAGAGCATGTTCCTGACCTCTTCAGTCCAAAGCCAAATCTAATCAAGGAAGTGTATGTAGGATCCCTGCGTGATTCGTATGGCACAGTGCGGCCCTTAAAGGATATTTTGAGACCAACCTCAGTGGTGCTAATTGCAAGTAAATGAGGAGAATACTGTGGGTCTTAAATGGGTCTTCAAACTGTTCAAATTAGGTCAGATTGTTTTTTTAATTCAACAAATGGCCAGTGAATAGAACCTTAAGAAAATGTTATTTGTCCACCTAAATATTATGAGACTTGTTTTCTTTTCTAATAAAATAAAACTCTGTTACCAAAATTGGAAATGTCTTAATACAGTCCAAAGCCCTTATTTGTGTAATTTTAAACTTAAATATCAATGTTCAAAATATCTAAAATAAATTTACAAAATTAACACTATTTAAAAAAATGAATAATATATATATATATAAAAGCAAACAAATATAGTATATCTACATAAACAATATAATTTAAACGTTTGGGGTCAGTATGATTAAAAAAATAAATGTATACTTTTTATTCACCAAGGGCACATTAAATTGATCAAAAGTGTCACTAAAGACATTTATAATATTTTTAACAATTCCAAGGTCTTTTAAAGATTCTATTCTTCAAAGAATCCTATAAAATGATCATGGTTATATATAACCATAAAATATTAAGCAACAGAACTGGTTTTAACACTGATAATAATAAGAAATGTTTCTTGAGCAGCAAATCAGCATATTAGAATGATTTCTGTAGGATCATGTGACACTGACATGGAGTATCACAGGAATAAATGACAATTAAAAATATTCAGAGACAAAACTGTTATTTTAAATATTTCACAATATTATTGTTCTGTATTTTTGATCAAATGGTGAGCATGAGACTTTCCAAAACATCTATTATTTTTTTACTGGGGGAAATCATGTGCTAACAGTGTTGTACACAAAATGAGTTAAATATTCTGTTTTGGGAATTAAAGTCTTCCATGTTTTAAATATCAGTTAAACAGATAATGTCACCACTGTTGATTTTAAATGTCTGATACGGACCAGAATGGCCAGGCTTTTTTTTAAATGGATGAGACAGATAAAAAAGAATGAGAGGAAATGTGCTCTACCAAGAAGAAAATGTAATGGATGCAGTAAAAGTCCAATAAAAGAATAAGCAGTATAAATCAAAATATTTCATGTTCTCTTCTCTACAGCCGTCCATTTGAGACTGCAGTCTCTATATTTCATTTGAAACAGGCCGCTGTAGTCATGCACCATCAAATGCGATCAAATATTTTGAGCAATAATAATATGAGGTCAACAAAAATTATTTTTGACCAAATGATCGTGCATCTGTCATCTGTTCTGTGAAGTTTTTAGATGGTTTGTGTTCGCTCATCTTTCTCTCATGAGCAGATCTGGGGTGGAATCTATTTGTGTGACCAATGGCAGATGGGGGGAGTGTTTGGGAAACCTTTTTGAAAACAGTCATTATTTTTGCAGTTCCGTTTGGTGATACTAGTGGTGCAGAAATTAGAAATATGTTTAAAAAATTGCTTTATAGCTCAATACGTTTAAACAATTGCTTTATAGCTCAATACAGCAGAATGTTTGCGTCCATTGTGTGTGAATAGAGCAAAATAGCTTGTTCTCTCCAGGGATGCCATCGTTTGAGGTTTGCGACTTGCGTGTCATATTGCAAATTTAATTCTGAGATGTCAGGTTTGAGGTCTAGAGATGCGATGATTCTTTGATTCAGCCAAGAGGGGTGTTTTTTTTCGAGTTCTGATGGGAAGACTAACAGGCAAATGCTATTGCTCAGATCTCTGATCTCCAAGAACTGAGTGACGTGGCTTCCTGCCCAGAATCTTTTATATTGCCAATCCTAACAGAGAGCTGTCATGTTAAACCAGCAGCTCAGGCTATAGTAAAACATAAAAGCCTACAAATCTATATCCGCACCCCTGGGAGCAACTTTCCTCCACAATCCTCCATTATAGAATAAGATTAGCTAAATGAAGTCACAGCGCTTTGATTTGGATTGAATTATCATTACTGCCAGGCTAATATTGGAGACGACGGGATTCATCAATGATCTTTGAGCTGTATGCCATTGTAGCATTATGACTCATCAAATGATGTCAAACATTGTTTTTGCAATGAATACACAAGTTGGATTGTGTTAAAGCTGAAATTCAAATATGGTATTGGATGTCTTGTTTCCAACACACTCAGTAAGCAGTAGACCAATCACAACAGATTGGGCCGTCTAACCATTCAGAGCAGCATACGAAAATAGCATAACAGGGGCATTAACTACAATGTTTTTGGGACAATCTTCGCTGACTGCAACCATAAGATCTAGTCCATTGGTAACGGAAGGTTGACTGGTATACGGAAAAAGTTCGCACTTTGAAATGTTCGCACTTAGCAGTCAGATTTGCTGCTGAAACGACGGCAGTACTCATAGCGACAAGAGACTTATTCTGGTGAAGTACCATCTGTATGCAGTATGGTGCCATCAGAATATCCAGAGTAGCCTGACATATCAACATTGGTTCAACCAATGGCGTAACAATGGGGCGGGACTATTTGTTGGTCTGACCAGTAGCAGATGCGGTAGTGTTTGAAAGCCATTTTTATTTTTCCGGGCTTTGGCACACAGTATTGCGGTTTTGCGCTAAATAGGAACCCTAGTTTGAAGTCCTTCATTATCTTACTCTGTAAAAAAATATTTTCTACTTTCTACTTCATATTTTAACGTTTAATTCAATGTGTTACTTTTGTGAAATTTACTCACAATTTTATTTAAAGGTTTAAAGTATTTTATTTAAAGTCAATTTGATCAATTTCGTGTGGCAGAAATGCCAATGCTCTCTTTTAAAAATGTATTATTCTTTCTTGTCTTTAGGTGATGATGCAGAGGGAAAGAAGGTTCTGGTATTGAGTTACCCCCAGTACTGTCGGTACCGCTCCATCATCGCGCGGCTTCGGGAGAGGCCAAACTCCCTCCTGACGGACCATGTGGTGCTGGCCCTGGGAGGAATCGCCTCCCTCACCAACAACACACAGATCCTCTACTGCAGGGACACTTTCGAGCACCCTACGCTGGTTGAGAACGAGAGTGTCTGTGATGAATTCGGTAAGTGGAATTTTTATAAACTGTGAAACAAACTCTACGCAAGTACGTGAACGCAAACATGTTTTTGTGCGTCAGGCCACAGAGATTGAGGGATATTGCCATTTTATGACCGATTGCAATACAGATTCTTTTTTACAGTGTGTTTGATAACCAATATGCAGAAGTAATTTTGAATTTGTTAACAATAATAACTACATGATAACTTTATTAATAATTATTATGATTTCTATTTTGATTTGTCATTATATTTATGCAAAGTTGATTGGTGATCTAAATGGTTGAAAATTTGTTTCCATTTTTGTTTTGGGTTGTCCAATTTTTTAAAGGGGTTATTCGCCGCTAGAAAATGGGCTTTTAATTAAACTTGGCTGCCTATTGAAATCTGTGCTTCCTGACTACAGAAAAACGGCTGTTGTCTTCCCTTTTGCCAAATAGGTAGGAAAACTGCAACACCCATAATGCACTGGGCATGTTGCCGTTCAAGGCCATTCACAGACTGCTCCTATTGGATAGGCTTGACCAATATCAAAAACCACCTTGCTTGAGTATGAAATACTTCTTAGCAAAGTTTTAGTCATAATGGTGTTGACTTGTTGACTTGTATGAATGGTGTTGACCCTAGCACAAGTATTCAAAGAGTAAACGTTTAGCGGATGTGCGTTATCTTCAGTTTCCATTGAAGGATCCAGAGCATTGTTGGCTGTTGATAAAGGCTGCAAAAAAAATCTGAACAACTTTGTGTTTGTAGTCTCCATTTCAATCTGGATGACCACGAACACAGTGTTTTAGGCCGAACGGAGGGGATAAACTGAAAGAAACTGCCATTCCAGCAGTTAATTAAAAAGCCAATGTTGCGTTTTGCATAAGCTGGGAAATAAATGGGAATTTCTTGTGCCAGGTAACGTTCATTTACATATACTACTGACATTTTAACAATACAAAGTGGTTTGAAAATTGGCAAAGTTTACATAATTGGCTCCACATTTGAATTTGAAATTAATAGCCTGTTATTTAAAACATTTACTAATTCCCTTACAGTCTCATTAAATGGTGCTATTTATCTGTAGATGTAGATATTAATAAATAACCAATAACTTATGTAACTTAAATAACCAATAACTTATTAAGTGTGGAAAGTGTGTTTTTTTACTGCCATAATAATGAAAAAAATCATGTTAAGCATTACTTACAACACTACGACTTTCTTGCAATGTATTGACCAAACATTTGTGTTTGCGACTTTGCGTACATGCATGGAGTATGTTTCTGGCCTCACTGTTAGAGGCTAATTACGGCTTATTAGTTCATATAAAGACTGTTTGCAATGTATAATTGAGTGAAGAAAGAATGAATGATTGGAGGATTGATGCCAAATGATTCAGTAATTGAGTCTGTGGTCTAACTAGTCAAATCAGCAAAACAAGACCCTTATCTTCATTACCTGACTGACGATGGGCTGCGCTGCCGTGTGGGAACCGGCTGTTTTATCACTGTTGGCGCACAAACAGAAATGAGTGACTTTCAGCTGATGATTGAAACAGACACTCGTGGCTTTTAGCCTGTCGAGTTGAGTCGAGAGCTTGTTGTATGATAGAGTAGAACTCTCAGATGAACTGAAAGCCTGCTTTTACACTGAGGTCTCAGTCCGTCACAGTCCGTCTGCTTGTGTGAGTAACATATTTTTTCAAAAAGATCCGCTGTGATTTCAAAAACAACGATTCGTCCCACTTTTGGCTGATGGTTAGAAAACCTCAACTGTGCAAGTAATTACTGTCTGTAAATGGCAGTCTTTCTCTGATCTGTGATCATTTTATGTTTGCAGTGTACACTGATGGTATTACTATGTGAATAACAGTGTTTGATTTGATATTATCTGTCGTATTGTGTTTACACAATGTGCAAAATACATGTTTTCAAAATCGACTAGGTTTTAAAGAAGCACTGTATAAATATGCTGATTTTGGGTCCATCAGATCGAAGATTCAGAGATTTGTAAAGATTTTTTTAACATACTCTATTTTAAACGATCAAAACTATTTTTAACTTGACACGCTGTCCTAAAAATATGGTGCTCATGGAGCGAGATGCTAAAAAACAGTGATGCGTATATAGTTGTATACAGCTATTAAAATGAATATTGAAAAGATTGTAAATTTACTAAAAAGAAAATTGACAGATCATAGTTGACCTCACTATTTGGCTACTCAACTACGGTCTGTGCGATTGGATTTAAATATTATGAAAAGTGTTAAATTGAGCTAAGAGTACTATGTTTTTATTGATACCTGAAATAATCAATATGATAATCGCAGACTTACAAGAATCTCTGTAGAACTTTTTGAAAAATGGGTGTTCCAGTACTGAAGCCCTCAGGATTTTATAGAACTAGACCCTCAATGCCATCTACTCTAAAGTTTATAAAGTGACCAGTATGTGAAATGAAACTGAATAATGTTAGTGTGATCAGTAACACACAAATGCCTTCTCAAAAATGCTTCACTGACATCAATTTTTTATTACAGAACATACATGACAAAACAAGAAGTTCAGTTTTGGACTCTCTAAGCAGGGCTTCCAGTCTTTAAATGGCCTGTACTTCAGTGTTTGCGTTTCTTATTGGCTTGAACGGCATATTCAAACACAGCAGTTTCCATAGCTTTTCCATAGATGCTGCCAGTTAGAAAGAGAGGCTCCAGTTTACATGCCCGACTTCCCATTGGAAAAATGCTAGGTTGTTGAATGCTGTTTTGTAAAAGGCAATAGAGCTGTTTACATAACAGCTTTTGACAAGATGGATGAATGAACTGACAGTGAGTGATACAATTGAGTAAATGGCTCCCAATGACTTTAATGGAGATTGCTCGAAAACACTGTATTCTGCTCAAAAACCATATTCTTGTCTTGGAAAGTGTAACATAAGGGATTCTGCTTGAATCGGGCGGCCTGCAGGGATTTGCATACCGTGATTAAAATGTCTTTGTTCTCGCCAGGGCTTTAAACACAACTACGGCACGCTGTATAGAAATCCAAAGATGTCATTCTGTTTAACTTTGTTGGGTGTGTTATTTATTAAGGCTTTAGCTCAACATATGAAGTCATTGTTCATGTAAAGGCTCCCATACGCTGGATTTGTTACAGAGGGGTAGACTTCTAGTGCTTTTTATGCTCGAAGTGACGGCTACTTGGCGGAAAATCTTCTGCGTTTAGCCTTGTCATTAACTTTTTGAAGCGAATAACAGTGCTTGGCGATGAAGAGGGGAGTTCTACACAACTGAGAGACGTCCAGTGCTTTATAGAAGATGAAAATGGAAAGCAGCGGCGCTATTTAAGGAAAAATACAGCTGGAATGGTATAGACGTGATATTGAATATTTTTAGTCATTTGTTCCTCTGCTAATGGAAATAACTGCAGGGTTTGGCTCGCTCTCATGACTCTTTGGTCACATGTTAGGAGACAACAGGATGTTAAATTAACTCAAGTTTTATTCTCACTCGAGTGGGCTTTAAGAGGGTGGGTGAGGATTGAGAATATGGAATTCAATAAGTGATACTGGGGAATTTTGTTCAGGCATCAGCTGATTTGGACCCCTGCTCTGTCACATGGTTATAATGACATCCTCTCCACCATAGTGTTTTTGGCACAATGCCATTAACGTCTGTTCTATTGAAACTGTTCTAGTGAAGGGCACTACATTATATTAGAGGGAGGTATATTCTCATTGATTGGTCAAACATTTAATATAATATTTTATATTTATTGGCTTTTTGCCTTTAATATACAGGACGGTAGAGATTTCTACAGAAAAGTAGAAGTATTAGTATTACTGATATACTACTGCTAGAGTTTTTGTTCATATTTTGAAGTGGACTTTATTTTTTTATTTCCATTTTAATTCTAGTTAAGGTTTTAGTAATTTTGTTGTATTTTTATGTTATATTTTTTGTGTTTTTAAGTATGTACATATAGTTTTAGTTTTAGTTATGTACTTCAACTTAAACTAAATGAAAATGAGAAATTTTACCTTGGCAACTAGCTGAAATAAAATAAGATTACGTTTTTTTTTAAGCTTCACTTTCGACAATTATTTTCAGGGTTCCTACGCAGTTTGGAAAAGTATGGAAAAACATTGTGTTTCCAGAGTATTTCCCCTATTACTAAATCATTTCTAAAAAGTAGAGTGAAGCAGAGTGATTTCATGGCAAAATATTAGTGATTGTCGAACATTAAACATGCTTTCTGTCATGACGGTGTGAGGCGTCGCAGACAGTGTCTGATGTCGTCCACTATGACACACTATACGAGATGTAACTATCAATTCTTGCGTCACGGCGTCCAGGTTTCTTCTTCTCACTATGTAAGCGCATGTTATCACTTTCGAAAAAAACAATGGAAAAAAAACCTGAGAAAATATTTCCAGATGATTGTACTTTATACCAAATGTAATGCTGTATGAACCATTAATGTTAAATACGGTCTTAAAAATCTTCAGTGAGGTTTGAAAATTATGGAAGTTTGAAATTAAAAATGTGTATTTTATTTAAGAATAATTATAATAATATTCTGACCCTTACAAATAAATGGGCCATTTTTGCTACAGTTTCTTTAAAAAACTTCTACATCAGTGTTCTCTTCACATGTAAATAAGCACCTTTTACCTGCCCCATTCTTTTAGGAATGCCACAACGCAACAGATTCACAAAAAAAACACTAAAGTGTTGCTTCAAACAGTTGATATTGAACTGTACTCTTACCATTAGCTCTTCTGCTGTTTAGGAACAAACGTTACTGTTCTACTTCCTCATTATTTGGACGCCAAATAAGTCTTGTTGGTTTGGAAAATGTGGGAGGTCATATGTATTTATCTTGCTAACAGCAGGAAGTTCAGAGTTTCAGGACAAATCATTTTTGCAGCTCAGTTTCAATAGATGCTCTTTTTGGATGGGGATGGATGCGTTTTGAGTTATGAAAGTTACTGTATGTTTTCATGGTCCAATGAACTCTTTTATCTCAACAGATCAAGCAAAACTCAATTCCTTATGATATGACCCCTTTATTAGAAAGATATTGCCAAACCCTCTCATACAAAATGCATAAACAAGGGAGAAGAAAAGCCAGAGAGAAATAAGAGGACAATTCTTTTTTTATCTTAAGGATGTAAGGGAGTTTGGCGAGGGTGAGAGAGTTGTACTGTTGAATTATTGAAGAGAGTTTGTAGGTTGATGCCATGTAATGGCCACACTATTATTTCTCTCTCTTGATTCATTTCCTGCCTCTCACGAGGTTATTTTTAGGAGGTCAGTGTTATTATGTGAGCATATACTTATGATCTTACTGCATAATAGCTGCTTTATGGAAGGAGTTACACACATTTTCACTGGCGCTTCAGAGGAGCAGCTAATGTTCTCAAGTTGTTCTCATCATTGTGACATGTGCTGTGTGGCAAGTGATCTCATCTCTTTGTTCCATGCAGGGGTTTATTGCTCCTCCAGGCAGAATTGGGGTTAGTGATGGGAATCGGCAGGAATTTAATGATTCTGGTTCTGATTCCACTTAATGATTCTGCTTTCATAACTATTTCATTAACCAAATAATTGATCCGAACTATATTAAAACATCAATACATAGTATTTTGTCAATATACAGTATACGCTTAATATAATATTAAAAGTAGGGCTGTCAATGGTATACGCATGGATAATATATATTTTTTTCATTATTATATCTGGGGATTTTTGCATACACATTCACAATGATGAAATTCAGATAAGTTTTCTTAAAAAATTAAGATAATATTTACATTATTTTAAAAAAATTATGTTTTTTATATATCATTTGGTATTTGTATTAATTTGTGTGCATATATATATGCACACAAATTAATAAAAATACCAAATAATATATACAAAATTTAAATAATGAAAAGAAAAGTTTCAATTTAAAGATTGTAAAAATGTCAAGGTAACACCTTGAAGTACACTGTACACTTATATCTATATTTTTCAAAGCAAAAAGTATTATTTTTCCCAAATATTATGAATTAATCATTCATAAATATCATTACATTTTTTGGAGAGTCACACATGATATGATATTTTACAACCTGAACTAAAATCACTTTGTAATAAAAAGGTCAATGTATCTGATATTTTAAGAGACTTCTGCTGAACCTATGATTTCATTTCCTGTTTATTTTCTGCATGTCGGTTGTGCCACATAAATTTGAGTTGGTGGACAAGTGTTTCAAATATTAATAAGCATTCAGGTATTGTAATTCACAAGAAATAATATTAAAATATTATTTTTAAGAATTTTTTTTTCTTCTTTATAATATCAGAACAGTTACACTCAGTTACAATACTAATTAAATTAATTCAATTTTGGATGTATTATTTCTGAATCAATTACTAAAGCAAACAAATAACCGTCATGTCATTGACCCAAATTTATAAACAACTAAATGTCAACTGAATTTTGATGCTCTTGATAATGCTATTTACATTAATCATTGTTTTCCCTGCTGTCTGTGACCCTTTCGAAAACAACCCACAACTTGTTTTTGGCTTATGACCCACAAGTTGAAAACCACTGATCAAGAACCTCCTTCTCAGGAAAACGTTCCTGCCACAGCTTGCAAAATACTAATATTATTCTGACCCCTCCATAAATTTCCCACCACTACCCCACAATCCTTATGAAATACTTCAAATATTTTATTAAGAGCACTCGCGTTACTGTCGGGCTGTTTAAGGTTTCTCCTAGGCAGCATCGATTGCAGTGCTGAGATCTGCAGGGAAAGAAAATAAATGACCCATTTTTATTGCAGTGCATGTGGTAAACTTGCCATCTAAATGAAGGCGCAGACGAAACCGGAACGCGTTCGAATGTCCTCTGCAATTCAAAATCACGATAAAGGAGAAAAACACGTCATCGCAAGAAATCCATTTTCTTTAAGAGCAGATTATTAATATTGAATCATCTAAACTGAGTGGCGTCTTGATGAGAAATATAAATGGGTCTATCTTTTCACTAAACAACATGCTATCATTAATAATCCCCCCAGCAGTGGGCATCAATCACGCTGTAATCGTACACACAGCATTCTCGTCACATAGCTCAGGCCCTGCTGGATTACCCAGCATCCAGTCTGTCTGCCCATCAAATCCATTCAGGCTAATAAAGAAGTGGGTTGTTCATAATCATTCCTTTTGCATATTCCTAAACAGAAGAGGGAATCAATTCCAAGTGGGGGAAAATACACCAAGACAACAATAGTATGATACACAATGATAAAAAGACCCATGTGTGTGTGTATATATATATATATGTATGTATATTATGTGTATGTATATGTGAGTGTGTGTGTGTGTATATATATATATATATTTTTTTTTTTACTAAACCATCATAAATACAAATAGTAAATTTCATAAGAATGTGACAATGTGTTTTAAACTAGAATTTTCTTTTTTGTGGACAATCTTACATGCAATTGACCATTTAGCATATTGTTGGGCCTATGTTGTTTGTTACAATATTAATACGTTTAAATGCTTGCTGTCCAATGTTAAATCTGGGTGTAGTTCTGGGAGGGAACGGATGATGGTTTTTGGTTAGTACATGTGGCTTTTGGAAGCTTTGAATAATTGGATGCTGGGAAAGGATTTATCATTGTGTGAGCACAGAAGTGACTTTTTTGAATATTGAGAAACATCAGGCACTCCCTTTTTCTTACCCATCAGGAAGAAAAAAAGATGGAACTCCAGGCAGAATTACGTATTACCCAGTTGATTTTGCAATCAGAGCCTGTCCTCAGGCATAATACTTAAGTAAACAAAGCTGTCTCCAAATTGGTTCAGCATTTAAAGACTTTCCAGCGAATTCACTGCACTTCTCTTTTCTATTTACGGCAGCAGTTTCTTGTTCAACAAGATAGGATTTGAGCTACTCTGAATGTTAAAATTAAATATTTGGTAGGTTGTTCGCTTGACAGACAGCATGCACTTTGTGTTCACCAAAAAAGAAACTTTTGCTAAGATGCGAACATATCACACATTGTTTAGAAAAACTAGAAAAAGTTAGTTCACCCAAAATTTTGAATTCTGTCATCATTTGCCATGTTTCCATCCAAAGTTGCGAATTTAGGATTACGCACTAAAAAGTGAATTGACAACCAAATTAGCTGCTGTGTGTACGTGGCAAATAATGATTAATGGCTTTTCAATCTGAGCATCATAACAAAGCATGTTAATACATACGTATGGTACTCTATGCAAAATACTGAGGGCCAGATTCACAAGAACACAGACGCAGCCGGATCATTTCCACAATGACCAACGCAATCTACCAGCAGCGTCTGGTTTAAGACATGCTTTTTTTGGTCAGTAAATTATGGCACAAATACCAGTAAATTGACTTGCGCAAACCTTAGTAAATCACCTTGCATGATTCATTTATATACTCTCCTCCCATGCGTCTGAAAGGGAAAAATAACTGTGTCCACGCCTTTTCAGAGCAAATTTTTCACTGCATGTAGTTTTTTAAGACCAAAAAAGGGTTTGCGTCATTTTGGACCTTGACTGTTCATTTTAATTATGTGGAAAAAAAATGTCCAGGTTCGAAAATCATACAGCCTTGGTGGTGACAGCATTTTTATTATTGGCTGAACTATTTCTTTAAACCGCAGCCATTCAGAGATACGGGAATTTATAGTCATTATTTGCATTAAGCGAGAAAAGGGTGCTTATTAGCTCTGACTGTTTTTCTTTCTAACAGTTGTGCAACACTTACAATTGTTTGATGTGTGTGAGGTCACACTGTAAATTCTGAAATGTTCTTTTTCTTTCCCTCTGTTCTGTTTGATTCCATTTTTTTCACTTGTTTCACAATCTGGGTTGGATTACTAAAGGTCATGCATTTTTAAAAGCCCATATGCCTCATCCATGTGTCTTATTAAGAATTCAAGGAGAAACTGAAGGGCCAATTCCCTTTTTTTCATCTTTTTCAATTAATACGAGTTACACTAGTTTGCACATTCCATATACTCCTCTGATTCTTACTCCACTAGCAACAAATAGCCTCTTAAAATCAGAAAATGTTTTACCTTTGAGTGGAATTTACATAATTGTCTGGTGAGGTATGATATCCCTCCCATTCCATAATGAATAACATGCAGATCCAGATGCAGTCTTGCCAGCACACAGCCTTGAGAGATATCCTTCATTGGATAAGTGCTGGCTGTGTGGGAAGGGGCACATGTAATTTGTGGTTTACGCCACTGTGACTGCAGGGTCACTATTTATCAGTTCAAATTAATTCTACAATGGCGTGCTTAGATTTCCCACATGGCAGATCGGTGAAGGGTATTCGGTTGTACCTCCAGGAACCCTCAGTTGCCAGTGGAGATGTTTTGTGAAGTTAACAGCTTCATGTTGGACATTTTTAAGACATTCCACCCCCTGCTGTAATGAGTATCAGACCAGAAACATAGTCCTACACTAGAACACAAATGCAATCCAAATGCATGACCAACACTGTGCAAGGGTGGAGTCGTGTTGTACACAGTTTGCTGTGATTAATCACAATTTATTGCACATTTAAAACTTGTAATCACAGATATACACTGCCAGGGTCAGTAAAGTTTTTATAAAAGAGAAATACATTTATTTTAAATGGACAAATCACACTTCGGCAGATCAGTTTTCCCCACACCTATTCTTTTCCCCTCCATTGACAATGTTCCGTCATTTATGACACAACGCTTCCCCGCCATTGACAGAATTTTCCTGCTTTCTATGTTTTCACTGGTAGGGGGCACTATTACACATCTTCTGAAAATGTCAAATGTCGAATGAAATTTACTTTTATTCCGTAATGATGCATTAAATTGATCAAAAGTCACAGTAAAGATTTTTACATTGTTACAAAAATGTAACTGACCCCAAACAGTTTATTTACACATTATCATATAGGAATTATAATCAATAATTTAAGAATTGTAATCATTTTATATATTACTTTTAACTTGATCCATGCGTATTTTTTTATGTATGCGCTCGTTTGCATTCACCAGCTCTGGAATTGCCACAATTATCCAAGTACGGGGGAGAGCGACATAATGAGTAATTAGCCTGAGCGTATAATGCTAGTCGTAGAAAGTGGGGGAAATAAATGAGTGCTGCATTAATTGCGTCCATTTGTTTTTATTATTATTGTGATGTACAGTCGACACTAATCCCAGAAATTAAGGCTAGAAGTAAAAGGTTTTCAAAGAGATCAGGGTTGGCTCATTAGTCAAGGTCTCTCAGGTGTCTACGTCATGTTTGGACCACCGTGCCAGCACACTTTGGCTTTTCCATGAAAGGCTTTTTGAAATGAGGACTTTAGTTCCTGCATTGCCCTGGGTTCGAGCTCAACAGCTGCCCTATATTCTTGTATGAATCATAAAATGTGTCTGGACAGCATCCCTTTGCAAAGAGAACTTCTCAAAGAAGAAAAGAGAGAGAGAGATGCATAGTCCTCCACATCATTTTCCAGAAAGTGTTTTGGAACACATCACTTCAAATTAAAACCGAATTCCCATTATTTCCACCTAATGTTCCCCGGGGCATTTGGAGGTTTGTTGTTCTGACAGCTGAGAGAGCAACCGACTACTTATTAAGTGCTGAGCGCCTGCTTTCACATTTCCCACCGACTCACAATGCATCCCTCGTGTCTTTAAACACACTGTTAAAATGATGTTGTCAAAGTATCCCAACAATTGTCTATCATAGACCCAGCAGAGCGTCACATAACCCCCCAAAGGCCAACGGGATTAACTGATTCCAACGTAAATGGACAAATCACTTCGGCGGATTAGTTTTCCACACACCTATTCTTTAAGAACATAGTGTCACTGTGTATTTTTTTTTCCTCGTCCCCTCAGCAAATCCTAGAAGACAAATCCGGTTTTGGCCGTATGGATCGTCAGGATTGACATTTGAGGCTGCGCTGATATTTTTAGTGTCCTCCGCTGTGATTTGGACTAATTGCTCCACTGACTCCCTTAAGTTTTAAAAGCTCATTCTCTGCAATAAATCCTCAGGAGAAGCGTTGAGGTTTCTCGCTCAAATGAATCAACTTTGTTCCCCCTCCCCTTTCAGCTTTCTGGAAAAGGAGTATGCGTGTCAACACTTGAATAGCTTGTGTAGTGTTGTAAAGTAACCGGAGAGAAACAGCCATGACGTGCATTGATTCGGAATGCTCTGCTGAGAAAGTAAATATTGAGCTTGATTTTTAGTTGCATGTATCCCCACTAGACTACTTAGAGGCAAGTTTAATAATTCATGCCAAAACAATTGAGCTCACCCTTTTGGGGCCAAGAATGATATATTTATTTATTTCTTGTGTGCACATGCTGGCAGGAAATCTGTTTTTTAGACAGGTGAAATGTCACTTGAAGCCACATTGGGGGTTTAATTCACATTTTTCATATTGTGGCCTGGTTTTTTAGATGCAGATTTTTGTGCATCCTATGATTTATTGCCATGCTCTGTGCATTTCCCCTATAAACATTTAATGAGACTGAATACATGGACCCGAAAGAAATGCACATGAAATAATAGCTTTGCTTCAAGAGCATTAGGAAAACATTACTTCCTTGTTTGTGTTTTTTATGCATCTTTTCCTCTTTCTTGCCAGTCAGAAATGTTCCTAGTTATTATTTGAGAGCCATATAACGGATGTAATTTGTAATTCGATAACGGCAGGCTTTTCGGGGCCCCTTGACTACACTTTATCTCATCTATCTCGAGTAAATAGTTTCCCGTGGAATGAGCGCGCTTGATTTTCTTGTTGCGTTTTTGCTGCGAGTAATGTCTCTCCTTATAATTTTTTAGCTTTGCAATTAAAAACCGCCGCTGTTAAATAGAGCTCAATGTGGATGCGGATGAAAGCAACAGCAAATGCTGTTTCTCTGATATGGGCATTTGAGAATGTTAAGACATGTTTAAAGAGGGTTTTTCCGTTTATAGCCCCTTTATGGAATTCGCAAAATGGAAGACATGCTCTGTTTTCCCACAGCATTACCCTGTGAACAATCGCAGATTGTCAAATAAATTTCAACTGCACACTTTAACGGTAAATTACAGTGAAAGCTCTTTGTTTGTCTACTTTAATTTTCTGTAAAATACATCATGAATGAATGCATTTTTTTTGATGGCGGAGGTTATGCAATGTTCCTAAATGCCACACAGAGCTTTCTATTTGAAGCGCTTGAGCTTTTTACATCAAATTAATCCATAAAAGGCTTTTCCTCCTGTCTAAACAATGACCAATAAACACGGCAACCACGAATAAGCAGCTCAGAGAGGAACTTCAATAACATGCTCATTACTCAGATGGTTATTTATAGTCACATACTGCTTAATCTCTGTTCTCTTTCAGCCAGTGGTCTCGATTTCTTGCCTGAATGTTATTATCACAGGAAGTAGGGCACTAACTGTTCTTCACATATTAAACTTTAATCAGATCCTAGTTTGCAGCATAGCCGTTAGCAGTTGACATATTATAGATTCAGACTTGTCTTTCGCCATCTGTGCTCTTTTGTCAGAGGGTTGACCAGACGTTGGGACGAGCAACAGACACATGCTGTAGAATTGATGCATATTTAACGTATTTCACACTTCAGGCTGAATAAGCAGCATACGTTTTAAGTGCGAATGGGACGTATGGTTAATTCACTCAGAAACAGGGTCCCTGAACCACAGGGGCGACTGCGGTGTGCAGAGGTGATATTAGAGGTGTGGGTTCAAATGAAATCTCTGATAATGGCCCCTTGGAACAGAATGTGCTGTTGTAATGAAGAGTGGGGACTCCTCACACACTAAAACACTGAGCTGAAAATACAGTAAGAAACGGTAATATTTGAAATATTATTACAATTTGAAAATGCGTTTTATTCATGTGATGGCAAAGCTCAAGAAACATTTCTTATTTTTATCCATGTTGAAAACAGCTGTGCTGCTTGATATTTCTGTGGAAACCGTGAAAAACACTTTGATGAATAGAAAGTTCAAATGAAAAGAAATAGCAATCTTTATAACATTAAATATCTTTACTGTCACTTTTGATCAATTCAATGCATCCTTGCTAAATAACAGTATTCATTTCTTTCATAGCTGAACACACATGTATTGTATTAATATTTGTTATATTATGATATAAATAATATATATTATTTATATCATAATATTACAAATATTTACAATCGTATTTAGAATTTAATATAATTTTTTGTCGACTTTTTGCTCCACTGTATGATTGAAAAATCTATATAGTAGTTTATGCAGTAAAGTTATACAGTATATTATATGTTAGTATATTACATTTAGCGCTCACGTTGTGGGTCAGGACTATTGTACTGTATTACATTGACTTATAACCAGCTGTAAACATACAGCACGTGATTGATTATGTCTCTGAGAGGCTGACATGAAATTTTGGACGACTCTGGGTTTTCCTTTATGACCTCGTGTGGACAAATGGAGCGGATTGATATCACTGAGTGATTGATGATGCACGAGCTCTCCGGGCGCAATCTGACTGGCTGAGGAGGATCACATGTCATTGGTCTGTTCCTTGTTTGGCTGACCTGAGCTGATTTACGTCAGATACTGTATATTTGAGTGACGTGGCATTCAGCGCTCTTCAGAAGCATCCTGAACAACATAAAACCATTATTTTAATCTACTGACTGCTGTTCGATAGTCATACATGAATAATACCCTGCTTGCTTATGCGTAGACAAATACACATTTAATTGCGTTACGTTTTGCATCCGCGTGCCCTGCATGGCCCCGGCCGTGCTGAAAGTAAATCCCCCGCTGTGAGCAGTTCCAGGTAAAGAGCCAGATTCCCTGCAGGTGTTCTCTGAGCTCGGATCCATCCATATTCATTTCTGCTACATGCAGAGGATGTCTGTGTTTCCACACTTTTTCTCTTTCATTTGACTTTTTCAACTGATTAGATATAAGGGCTTCAAACGTCAATGCAATCTCAGATAAGAGGCTTCTCATCAGTTCTTATCACTCTGAGAGGCACATTTGACAGCATCATAGCAATTTTGAGTGACGCATGATGTTCGTTCCTGCTTAGCTATTAGTAAACTGTCAAAAATAGATTATCAGTAATTTCTTACAAAAATATTGTATTAAGAATGTTACTTTAATCAATACGGTTAGGTCATTTTCTGTCATAACAAGTTACTTTAAAACATATTGTGCTGCTTTGGGATAATAGAGTAAAAAAAAAAAAAACTTGTGTAGTCACCATTATAGTGATTAGTGTTCCTTTGGATCTTATTTTCTTTTAATTAATTTTCTCCCAGCCACATTGGTTTGCACTGCGTTACATGGAAAATGATAAGCCAGGCTTTAAATATTATAGTCATAATAATATTGTATAAACAATTAAGTGGATTGCAATTATATTGTGGTGAGCTGACTAATTAATAACTAGTTAACCATGCACAGTCACTTAGCTTGATTGCAAAAGAACTTGCTAAAAGTGTAACAAAACAAATAACAGCAAAATAAACTTGAAATATAGAGCCTTATGAAATCTGTTTGTTTGTTTTTTTCTTCCCAAATGTAGTTTTTTTTTCTTTCTGGAATCTGTTTTAATTGTTTAATTAAATTGTTATACTACTACTACTACTAATACTACTACTACTACTACTACTACTACTACTACTAATAATAATAATATCTGATCAATTGAAGCTTTATTAAAAAAAAAAATGTATGGAATTCTAATAATAGTTATAATAATTATCAAAAACGGTTGTAATAAAATGAATGCATAAAAACTTTAAATTGAATTAATCTTTTAAAATGTGATCAAGTTAAACTTGTACAATACCCTTTTTTTTGGCAAATAAAGTCCTGCACAACAGTTTTTTTAAATAAAAAAATTGAGTACATTTTTTTTCAGAGCAGGTCTGGAAAGGTATGTGTGACCCTGGACCACAAAACCAGTCACATGGGTCACATATACTGTAGTAAGACGGCAGACGCTGAAAACATTACGAGTCTGAGTATGTGTAGTAGACGAAAAGTCTTTTTACGGTTTGCTATTCACAATACGCGATTTGATTAAGTCCTACTTTTGATTTATTCATCCAGATTTTGCCATTCCACATTATATAGTAAATTTGATTGACTGAATTTTCCACATCATGGAAATTATAGAGCCCTAGAAATATACTAAAATATATTATACAACCACTTCTGTAAAAATGGCTGTGATGACTGCTAGTAGGCAGGAAAATACTAAATTCAACCTGAAATTCTTTTCAGTGTAACTGAAATATTTGGCTCTCCCTGAGGTGATTTGGTTTGAATTCCATGTGGCAGCGATGGAAGCAAATAAACAAGATTGCCCATAAGCAATGCTACCTTTTGTCATGCCTGTACACACCTCAGCTACGGCTCTCGAGAGATGTGAGGAAGCAATAACCCAGCCATGAGGTGTCTCGGCTGCTTTTAAACTTTGAAGCGGAGATATGCTTGTCAAAGCTCTGCGTCCTCGGGGCTTTAGGGCACAAACGCGATTTGCTTTGCATACCACACTGACATATCAATGACCCAGGGGACAAATTTGCCCCGTTTTGTATTTCACTGTAATTAACTGTCATTACGCTGAGTGGTTTTGGCTACTTGGGAAATTAAAAAAGGGGGTTTAGTTGTGAATAAACAAGATAATAACCAGTGTATTTGTTCTCAAAGTGCTTTCTGTCTATTTGATCATATACAGTCAGTATTATATACAGAGTGGAGCGTTAACATTGATGGAGCAAATGGCTTGGGCCCCGGTTGGGTTTGCATAGTGCAGTAGCATTCATGCAGAAATAATGGAGTACCATTGTGAAGAGCTTCTTTAATAGCCCTCCGCTATGCTTAAACAATTAGTTAGCGCATTGCGCCTCCCTTGCCATTTGGAGCACAGAATCGCTAGGCAAATCATACATCATTCCAAGGATGTAAATGTGAGGGGTGAACATGCTGTTTCAACAAGGTCATTGGGAATCATGTGAGGAATAATTACAACACAAAAAGCTCTTGTGAAAGAAAAAAAAAAAAATCGTGGCCTAAATTGGATGGTGTTGATATGAGAGGCCAGTTTGTGTTTGATCTGCATCCTTTCCTCATTTCTCTGTGTTCGTCTTGCAAACTCTGATTAAATTTACTTTTACTAAATACAGTATGTGTGCATATTAATGTTAATTAGAATGTGTTGTTATAAGACTATCAATATCATATTAATATAATAATATTAATACTGTATGTTTTTATTCTTAATGACAGTAATATAATGTGCAGTGATGTATTTTTGTAGAAGTTCGCATCACCCTGGTTCCCACGGCAAAAACCCAATGGGCTTTTTCTATTGGCTTTATTTAACTATTGCAGAAAATATGCTCCATGGCCAACAAAAGTTTATGATTCTTACACGTTTTGTTTATCATGATAATGTTCACAAATGAACACAATTTGAATTAATTTTGAAGCCCAAATACAATTACCAGAAGTAAAAAGCTAAACATAGGCTCTAAACAAACTTACACCCTAGTCATGTTTCTTCAACGTCACCATCATTAAGCTTCCGACAACTCTTTCAGTCTTTATTTAAAAACATTTTTCCTGAAAGTTTGAGTTATAATAGTTTGCAAAAGCCTGATTATAAATACAATGAGGCTGTGAAAGCGGACTAGATGAGTTTACCTGTTTGGCCTGATGACGTTTAATGTCTCTAACAAACTCTGTAGTCCCATTTAGCAATTTGTTAGCAACTGCCTTTACAAGACAAATATCACATGGGGGTATTACTGATGTATTTTATGTTGTACAATAAAACATTGACTTCAGGATGATAGAACCGGAAGTGCTAAATGTTTTTCTGGTTTTGGCCTCCAAAAATATGGTCTTTCTGCAGCACTCTAATACAATTTCACAGTTTTAGCTTAGCAACATGCTAACGTGCGAGGGGTGCTATGTGGTTCTACCTGTGTTTGAGACGCCTTTTAATTTAAGATGCTGCCTTGAAAGGTTGCTGCCTTTGTAGAATGCTAACTGGTTCAAAACTATTCAGTATTATAGTGAACTTCTAGGACAGTACACAGATGGCTCCTGTTAAAACACTGTTCATGATGGCTAAACCGCTAACAATAACAAGATGAAGATGAGTGTAAAAATGAATGTGTTTGCAAGTGTCTGCATGTTCTTTATTCGGTATAACAGAGGGAAAGTCCATATGCTCCTTCCTTTTCCCCCTAATTTCATTTAGCAGCACTGCCTTGTAGCACTTCATTAAAGTGCAAATGAACTTAAAGAGCGATAAAGTGCAACAGTGAGTCCCCACTTTTTCAGCAGGCTTGGTTAAGGAATCAATCCAACCAGCTCCAATAAGAAATGTTACAAACTTTGAAATTGAAAGTCAGAAAAAGATAAAGGTAATACTCATCCTATGAAGCATTGTAAATACTAATCAGAAATCAAAACAATGGTACAATATATTAGTATTGATTTGTGATCACTAAACAAAAAAAAGTTTATTGCAAAATATTCAAATATGTAGTTTGAGTGTGTAGGGAGATTGACTCAAGTATATAATTTGCATTGCTTCATGGGTGTGGCTACTGGAATTGAAGGACTTCTCTGATTGGTGGATATCTCTGCAGGATTATGGGTAGCGTAGTTCTGCAACAGCTGGGTTTTGGAAGTAAAAAAAATAATAATAATAATTCTCCATAGGAGACCTGATTGACATTTGATTGACAGCTTACAAAGGTTTAAAGACATGCCTACTGTGAGCTTTTCAGTGTTGATTGACGGTATATGCTTTTGAAGCCATCAGCCTGCATTATTTCTACTTATATTTTTAAATAATCATGTTCAGTGGTGAATATTACAGTTGAATCTGCAAATAAATCTCCACCAATCATAGAATAGAAACAAGCAAATTGCGCCAAAAGACATTTTTAGTGCCCACCCACTCCCAGGAAGCTCTGCGAATGTCTTAGAGTCAGTTTCCTATGCTCTCAAGCTACTTAAATATTTGTATGCATATTTGGCAATGTGGCTATATATATAGCAAATTTAAGTCAATAGTTTTATATTTCCCCATCAAATTATATTTATAATATATTGTTTTGATTATTTCTTTTGGAATGCTTTAATTATAGTTCTTTCCCTGATTAAAGCCGTTGACTACACAGTCTTATACATTTGATGTTGTTTTTTTGTCCGATTTTCAAATACTTTTTTGCTTCAAATCAAAATGTGTAATGTTGTGATTCACCTTGCAGCTGGTTGGTTTGTTCATGGCTTCAAACTCTTGTAAAAGTAGACTTTAATAAAAAAATAAAAATAAAAAAAAATTATAAAGAAACTTTCAGAACCAAGGCTGCTGAAAAAAGTGAAGAGGCACTGTTGAAATGTATTAATCAAAAATTTTAAAAATGGAACTGAAATCACATTGACTTCCAACCTATTAGGATATGGTTGAAAGTCTCATGGCTGGTCTGTCATAAGAATCAGTTTTTCTAGGGGAAAAAATAATGGGATTTTTACTCCCCTACACTAGAGCAGTTGCATGTGTGGCTTTGCCTGACCGATTTCACCGATGATTACATATTTCTTAAGGTCAGTGTCAAGGCAAAACATATTCTTATTCATTTCAGTTCACAAAGGTTCTGCTGAAGCACATTTTACTGAGCTTTAATGGTATGGAAGTATATTATTACTACATTATGGCATGTTCTGAATGCCAGTGGACTCTCTCACTCATCCTACTGTCATTAAATGCTTTAACCATTTAGAATTTGCTCTCAATTTCTGCTGACTTCCAGAGGACAGCTTGTGTATTGTTGAGCACAGCAGACCGTGAAGCCTTGCGGAGTGAAATATACTGCAAGTTTACAATGCCGTATTGTTATAGATTGTTTTGCCTTGAGTTTGTGATCCTCAGAGCGTACAAGACGACTTCATGTGTTGAACTAAACTGCAGGTTGCTGATGGTCTATTGACACTATCAGATTAATGATGCATACTGTTATATGGCCATTATGTAAGTGTAGATTAGGAAATGTGCATTCTGATGTATTGCTTTAATATGGTAAAGGTTGCTACCCGCTGTGCAGCTTGTTTTGTTGTGAGAACAGTTTTTTTTTCTCTGGAGTCATTGAGCGGACAGCAAACAATAGTTCTTTGAGTTGTTTAATTACTACTTCCTGGAACTTTTCCCCTCATTGTTGAGATTACTGAAAGATAAAGCCTTACCCCGTCTGCATAATCACTTCTTTTATTTCTCTTCTTAAAGGTATAGTTCACCCAAAAATCTATATATTTTACTTGCTTTCCTGTATTATGTTTTTTTTATATATTTTTTTTTTATGTGCAAACTGATCGTTTTGGACTCATTTCTTTATGCAATGCTATTCATTTATTTAAAAATCCATTAAAATGCAATTTGTACATGCAGTGACTTGAATAAAGCCCTTCTATTATGAGCATGTTTTTAATTTCTGAATAAAATTCATTATGGTACTTTAAAGTCAAAATGTCTAGGTGATACTTGTCCTGCATAATGAAAAGAAAAGAAATTCTTAAAAAGAAAACCTTAAGTAGATTGACATCTTTTGTTATTTCTTAGAAAAAATATTTTAATGAAACTGCTTTTATAAACTTAAAAAAGTCTTTGAAATCAACATCATTTGGTGCGAACAACATGCAGAAATAAAACGGAACATTTTAATTTATGATATTTGTAAAGAAAAAGAAAGAAAAAAATGATATATATATATATATATATATATATATATATTTGTTTTTTTTTTACAAATATCATAAATGTATATATATATATATTTAAAAAATTTAAAAAGGTGAAAAAAATTGTGTAAGATGTAGGTGTAAAGAAAATGTGTTAAAACTTTTCTTGAAAATAGTATACGTTTTTTTTTTCAAAACCATATAACCAACATAAATACAAAGAGCGTGTTTCTAAGAACTTGGCACATGTTTTTTTATTTTTTGTAGGCACTGTTATTTGTCATTGACCCGTTGAGCAACACTGTATGGAGTTTTCATTTTTGGGTGAACTGTTTCTTTTAATTGCTACCTCTTCACTGACCCTAATTAATTCCCCTTTAAACAAAGTAATGTCTTAAAGAGGAAGTCAAGCATTGACCCGATGTCCTGCTTAATATTCTCAGAGTGACATTAGAAATGTATTATTTATATAAATATGTAAATTAATACAAAATTATGCAAACACCACCATTGGCCAATGGAGCGGATCCATTCCCGGGCAAAGGTTTGCCTATAAGACAAACGGCGGTTGTCTGGCGATGAGATTCCAGGCTCTGGTCCCACAGGGCCCGCCCAGCCTACAGGGCCGCAGCAGGTTAACTCGGTAGACCCGTCCTGCCAAGAGCGAGGAACTTGCTGATTCAGATTTTGACAGTGATATGCAAATGAGCTCATTGTGAACGCTGGCAGTGGGAGGGAGGGGCCAAGGACCTGAGCATTGTTCAGCAGAAGAGGAGGAGCCAGAGCAGAGCAGATCTCATGTCATGTGCGGGCATGTGTCCTTCTGTGCTGTGGGCGAGCCGGGCTGGATCCCCTAGTGGAGGCAATGGGACAGCTTGGATGCCACGGGGCCTTGAATATATACTCGGTTTTTATGGCAGATAGTTTGTCTTTAATTGAGAAGTGTTCATAGTAGGGCTGGGCAATGACACACATTTCACGATTCGATTCGATTTTGATTCACAAGCTTGCAACTCGATTTGATTCGATATCGATTCATTTTGGATATATATCTGAAAGAAAAAAAAAAAACCTCTTTTTGAATCAATGCTGTTAACGATATAGGGAACTCTGTCAGTTCATTACATTACTATAATATTGAAGGTTACATTTTTATTTTTTATTATAATAATGTTATAATAATAATTTGTAATGGCATTTATATGATAGCACATAACAATTTATTCAAACATGCATTCAATATTGAAGGTTAAGTAAAAATATAATGAATATTTCATATAGTGCATATACAGTAGTTAACATTTAATGTGAAGTGGATCAAAACCTTTCATTTTGAACAATACCCGTTCTTGTCTTAGGAAACATTGATGAACTTTTTTGATCTACTTCACATTTGTTATTATCTAGAGTTATTTTTTCTAACTAACTATGGAGTTAAGGACATTGAATAGCTTTTCTGTGATTAAATGTAACATTACATTACATACATCGAAGAGGAAAAATATATAAATATATTTTTAATTCTTGTGAAATTTATTAGATACTACCAGTGTTATTTTAGTTTAATTGAGATAGTATTGTAGTTTTTATTAATATTTTTGAATTGAAGTGAAAATGAGGTGTTGAAATGAGAAATGTTTCTTTGCCAAATAGCTGAAAATAAAGTATGTTTGGAATTTTAGATATTTTATTTTATTTCAGTTAATGGTTATTTTATTTCAAGTAACAAAAAAAATATATATATTTTAATGGTTTTAGTTTTAGTTAACTATAATAACCCTGATTACCCTAAATTTGGTCCCCTAAATTTGCAACCATGTTACCCATTTTGCTGTAGTGATCACTTTTATTTAGTTTTGAATTTATTTAATGTTTAAGTGCAAAAAATCAGTGTAACAGGGTTGCAAAAATGGTAAACCTCACATAAATGTAAAATAAAACAGTTCATGTATAGTATTTATTATATGGGAGGTTGATGATCATCTTTCTGAAGGTTATGTACCTCATTTCATTGATCGGTTCCTGTATTTTTTTTTCAGACTGTTTTTAACCCTATTAACTTTCAGTCGCACAGAATGTGTTCTTGTGTTCAAATACTGTTCCTCTAGCTCAAGCAAGGTAAAAAGAATGTACACTTTTAAAAATGATGCAGGTCATAAACAGTGATAATAAAAATATTTTGCTTCTAACTCATGAAAAAGTGAACCAGCTGTCTTTAAAAAACATCAGATGGATAACAAAGAAACACTTAAAAGAGAACTGGATTGAAAGCATTTCTTTGAATACAAGGTGAACCTTGAATGTGACTAGATGTCCGTATGTTATCTCTTAATTTAAAAAATGATAATCTCAAAGCAGCTGCATACTGGCACACTGCTAGTTCCTAAATGAGGCTGTAATATTCCATGTGTGAGAATTGAATCGATTACATCAAGCCAATTCAAACGGCTCATCTATAGCGGGGGGCGCAGACTTCAAAGTTGCCTTAAGTTTCTGGCAAATATACATGCTCCGCCGGTATCGTGGTTGTCATGGCAACGTTGTGGTACGGGGTCGGATGTATAACGATGATTAGCGGCTGGCTTTGGGCCAGAGTTCTTCAGTCGTACATGCAGATAACAACATCTCGTTCCCATTAAAGGTCTCCCCTCCATCTTCAACCTTTGATGTTCTTAATAGGTTTAGACTTAAGGATTAATCCATGCGTTTTATGCGAACAGGGCTGTTTATTTTAAAATAAAGGTCGCAGCTAGACATCACGTGCAAATTTCAGACCGAGCGAAAGCATTTCATAGACGTTTACCCTTACTTATGCGCTAATGAAAATCATTAGTGCTGGAAACACAATGAGAGCTCATGAAATAACCCCCTTTTGTGTTGACTTTGACAAAAAGCACACGCTGTTCTGTGTAATTATATTCAGTGGAAATCAAAGTTTCTGTGGCAGCAGAAGATCCTTTACATGCCGCTCGTCTCCCTGGAAATCAGAGCCGCTGTTGAGTTCATTATATCAGCAGAAATCTATCTATCTATCTATCTATCTATCTATCTATCTATCTATCTATCTATCTATCTATCTGTCTGTCTGTCTGTCTGTCTGTCTGTCTGTCTGTCGTTTATCTATCTATCTATCTATCTGTCTATCTATCTATCTATCTATCTATCTATCTATCTATCTATCTATCTATCTGTCTATCTGTCTATCTGTCTGTCTGTCGTTTATCTATCTATCTATCTATCTATCTATCTATCTATCTATCTATCTATCTGTCTATCTATCTATCCATCTATCCATCCATCTATCCATCTATCCGTCCGTCCATCCATCCATCCATCCATCCATCCGTCCGTCCGTCTATTTGTCTGTCTGTCTATCTATCCATCCATCCATCCATCCGTCTGTCCGTCCATCTATCTGTCTGTTTGTCTATATCTATCTATCTATCTGTCTGTCTATCGTTTATCTATCTCTCTATCTGTCTATCTATCGTTTATTTATCTCGTTTGTCTGTCTGTCTGTCTATCTATCTATCTATCTATCTATCTGTCTGTCTGTCTGTCTGTCTGTCTGTTTGTCTATATCTATCTATCTGTCTGTCTGTCTGTCTATCGTTTATCTATCTATCTGTCTATCTATCTATCTATCTATCTGTTTGTCTGTCTGTCTATCGTTTGTCTATCTATCTGTCTGTCTGTCTATTGTTTGTCTATCTATCTATCTGTCTGTCTATCGTTTATCTATCTATCTGTCTATCTATTGTTTGTCTGTCTGTCTGTCTGCCTGTCTGTCTGCCTGTCTGTCTATCTATATCTACCCATCTATCTATCTGTCTGTCTTTCTATCTATCTGTCTGTTTGTCTGTTTGTCTATCGTTTGTCTATCTATCTATATATCTATCTGTCTATCTGTCTGTCTGTCTGTCTGTCTGTCTGTCTGTCTATCTATCTATATATATATCTGTCTATCGTATCTATCTATCTACCTATCTATCTATCTATCTATCTATCTATCTATCTATCTATCTATCTATCTATCTATCTATCTATCTATCTATCTATCTATCTATCTATCTATCTATCTATCTATCTATCTATCTATCTATCTATCTATCATTGGTCTCTCTGTCGGACAGTCTACAAATAATTTATTTCATTCTTTTTTGCCCTATTACCCCCAAGAATTGCATAACTAACAAACCAATCCATCCATGCTAACTAGTGAATATTTAGCATCTGGCACACACTATATCATAGCTATCATGTGACTGTGCTGCAGGACAGGGGAACTGATACCACAACATATGAAGTGCCATCTGTAACCTGCTGCAGGACCACTTCAACTAACCCACAGTCAACACACTGGCAAGATGATGCCCAGGCCCTTCAAGCTCACATAAGTGGATGAATCTGTCCTTCTCTTTGTGTCTTTCTCAAACACACACACACACACAAATGCTAGGTGAAACACAAGCTTCCAGCTTAAGAGAACTGTCATGCTGGCCTTTTATTTCGTCCCCCAGGATGCATCTGTCAGTCGGGCCGCACTTGCGCTGTGCTGGCGGTAATGCGGTTGCATCAGCAATTCTGATGCAAATTTGCACTGTGCGCTCTGCCCTCCCCGCGGATATCATGCAATTTAGCTTGATGAATCTGCCACAGGATGGTGTGCCTTTTGTCATCTTTTCACATTCTAATGCACTGTTGTTCAAAAATAGGAAGTTGCTCAAAATGTAGCAGTGAAAAATACAGCATATATATTCCGATGGCCCAAAATATATTAGGAAAATATTTTGCTAGCATAAATTTATATATATATATTAGTAATATATCTCAATTTCTTAAATGTTCAATGTTTTACATAAAATATTAGATTAGATTTATATTTGTATAAATGTATTTTTTTTAAATGTTGCAAATAATTATATACACATACATATATAATATATACAGTTATATACAGATGACTAGCTATTCATTTAATAGCAATTTCTAGACCGCACAGATCTATTCTTGAGCTACATTGCTCACCCCTCGTGAATTTATTCCCAGACCGCATTAAAATCCATTGCAACTTAAAGTGCTAACTGCCCTATGCATTAAACGTCAACACAGATGGCCGGTTCTCGGTCAAACCACGGGGCGTATTAGCATCTTCACTGGGGGGAGCAGTGGAGAGCAAGAAAGTTACAAAAATAAATGAGATTTATGAGCAATTGGCATGATGGTTATTACACATTCCTGCGTCAGTATGAGTGGATCCACTCTCAGTCATAACCTCCCCCCCCCCTTCTCCTTGCCCCGGACTATGGCATGTCTAAATGAGGATGAAATCCAGCACAGGGAAGACACACTAAGTAAACGTTGAGGGGCCGGATCGGATGACGACGCATCTGTTGTTCAGCGGCGACTGTTAATTTGGATGTCTATAAATCCCACTCGTAGTGTCCCGTTCCACACCCCCTGTCCCAGGAGCTTGTGCCAAGACTGACCCCCCCCCCCCACACCCACACACACACTACGAGCGCCTGTGCCAGCAGCTTTCAGGAGGAGCGGTGCACTGCTGACGGATGCTGGCTAGATTAATAGACTCTTGGATAGGCTGTAGTCTCAGCTTTTTATATTTTTGTTCACAGGGCAGTCAGAAGTGAGCAGGTTGGGGTGACGGTGACCCGGGGTGCTCATCTTAGTAAGTGCAGGGGGTCGTTATTTTATTGAACCACGCACTTTTTCCATCCTTCACCGTCTGATTTATTTTCAGGAGGGTTTTACAAAGGCTTTCATGCTGAAGTGGGACAATGATGAAGTTAAGTTAAAGCTGTCACATGGCAGCAGGTCTAGTAGAACGAAGTGAGGCCTTTTAAGTGCTGATGTTTTTTTAAATGCAAATGAAAAGTTTCAATGAATCAAATTCATTTATGAAAAATATATTTAAAAAAAACATTGACATTTTATAATAAAAAAATTCTCACTACTATATTATTATTTGCAATGACATTTTATGTTTAGATTGATGTAAAATATTCTCACTAATTTATTATTAATAATAAGAATCATATTTATTTATCATTTACATTTCTAGTCCACATGTAAAGTACTAATATTTGTATTTGTTGTATTCATTTTAATCTACTATTTTGCAATCACTGTATTTCATTCATGAGAATTGGGGGAGGGTGTACTTTATTGTCGTGAAAATCATGTAAAAAAATTCAGTTTTTAGCATTCAGTCAGTTGTATCACACACGTCAGCGTGTCTCTTTTTGGTGTGTTGCACATCGTATAGTTTGATATTTGATTTATAATATCTGTAGTAATGCCATTTTCCTCTTGCCCTTTAGGGAAAGATATTGGGGGTATATCCATTAAGATATTACATTATCTAATATGATGTCATGACAGGAAGGGGTTAAGTGATTCTGCTGGACTGGTTGTATTGACTGCTTGTATATTGCTGCATGTGTGTGTTTCTGGTTCAGTTAAACCCTACATAATGGAGACAAAAGATGGCAATATCCAAAATCCTTGTTCTTGTGGGGACATTTTCTGATCCCCATGATGAATACAGCTTATAAATCATACAGAATTATGTTTTTTGAATGCTGAAGGTTTTCTGTGATGGGTAGGTTTGTGTGTGACTGTGTGACTATTGTCCTGGTATGAGTAATACCTCACAGTAACACTAGAGGGCAACTGGCTGTCACTGAGATGACTCCTGCATGATGTATATAAATATTTATGTATCATCACAAATCTCCAGTACTGGCGATATTCTTACATCTAATCGTTTTAATAACACAGTTTGCTCTCAAAAGAGTTTTTATCATTTAACTATGCCACATTGTGATTTTACCTATATAAAAAAAGTCAGGCTGACAGAAAGGATTGACAGGAATGTGTAGACAAAATGAAAGAGAGAGAGAGGGAAGCAAAATGACGTTGGATTATTTTTAGGCAGAGATCAAATGGCTGTTAGTCAGGCGTTCATAACAGAAGTTGAGGCAGCATATTAGCATATTGAGAGCAGAATAAAAGCAGAAGAGCAGATTAATGCTGCTAAGAACTTACTGTACAGAAGCAGAGCAAAAGAGCTTGATTAAGTTATATTAGATTAGTCTTGTTTTATTTGATCATTGTGGTTACATCGCTATCTTGCTGTTGGTGTTTTCTAAGGCAAGCGCCATTACTATGTGCTACAACATATCAATACCATATTGATTAGTGGGCGATATTAAAGTTTTTTTTTTTTTTTTTATTGTATTGGGCAGTATTTAATTGCATGTTTTAATATTTAGATTAACTTTGCCCTCATCTAACGCTCACTAACACTAATAATTTAATAACACTGTTGAATGTAATCTTTAGCTTATCTCGAAATTAATATCCTTTTTCATGTACATTATAATGTTGTGATGCAGAAATTCACTTCTGGCATTTAAAATGGATCCTTTTAATTTGTAGTGTTTATTTTATGTTTAGACAAAATAGTAAAGAATTTGAAGATTTTAATAATAATTTGTACTATTTTATGTAGTAACGTGTAACTACGTCACCTTAAAATAAAATGTTACCCAATTTGGTTTAGGGTTAGTCGCATGTAATTATGCATAATTTACAGTTATTACTATAGGAACTACATGTAGGACACTGTAAAATAAGAATATATTGCTCATAGTATATGTTAACTAATGCATTAACTAATTTAAACAAATGAAACATTATTGTAAAGTGTTACCTAATTGTAGGCTTTAACTGTAATGTGTAACTTGTCCAACACCATTTGTTGTATGAACATGAGTTATACCTCAAATCATGCAACATGTTGAGGAGTGGCTGTTCTAACGAATCAAAGTTGGGTTAGATTGTCACCTTCAAAAGAATAATAATAATTTAAAATAATTAAAGAAGGGACCCAAGCCATATATACATAGGGAGTGTCATAGAATATCATATGGCGACTTTGGCAGTTCGAAGTTCATTGTGAAGTTGTGAGGATTGTGAGATGAATAACACATGAGGGGGATTTGGATCTGGAGTGTGTGTCGAGAGATCAAGCTGATGCAGCATTCTCCCACAACCGCACATGACATAACACCACACACTCCAGCACAAACGGCCAGATAAATAAATAACAAACACACTGTATGCAGCGTCCTCCGGCATATGCGCAGCTTTCAGTGATGTGCTGTGACTGTGCCACTTGCTCTCTCTTGAATTAGCATCTGACCTTGGTGTGTGTGCGTCATGTACGCACGCGCTCACGCCGCATTCCCCCCCGCGAGGGGACGCGCAGTGACATTGACTCATTGTTTGGTCCAATCTGTTTGCACTGTAAAAAAAAAAAGAAAAAAGGCCTCGCAGAAGTCGCACTGCTGCTGCTGATTCAGAGACTTGTGCTCAACACTATCAGCGATTAAAAGATAGAAGTGGAAGTGTTGCTGCTTCGGTGGGGGATTTGGGAGCGCGCAGCATTATTTAATGAGGGCGATATCATTTATTCATCGTGTATGTTTTGCTCCTTCTGCACCTCACAGTGCCATCTGCTGTATAGCGCTGTATTAAATCACACCGAGCAGAGGAATTCTGTCAGGCCGTGAGAGAGGAAAAATAAAAGGTCTTCACATATAGAGTGGTTTACTGCGACAAAATGATCACAAGTCATTCGTTTTCTTTTTGAGAACAGTTTAAAGCTCAAGTGTTCAAGATTAAAAATAAGAATAATTGTTTCAAACAGGTTTCCAAAAAATGCAACCCATCTGCCACGTCACATGGCATTTAATATGCCTCACGCGATTGGCCCAAAAACTGCCTATCGGCCAAGATTGTGTGGATTCTTTTTTGTCACAGTTATCAGTCTATATGTTGGATGTAATATTGGATATGCCTGAATCCATTTGTAGCATTTGTTTTTACTGATATTTGGCAGTTTTATATTATCAGCATTGGCCGAGAAATGTCAAAACCAGCATTTATTTTGACAGCAACAGGACTTTTATTTTGACAGCACTAAAAATGCCATCACCTGAATGCAGATGCGAGCGTAATCTTTAAATCTTTGATATCAGACTATGCTATGTTATATCCAGTTTTCTGCTATGTTGTATTAATGTCACATGTCAATGTGTACTGTATGTAAAATCAGCGTTACGTGATCTTTTTTTTTTTTTTTTGACTAATTCCCAGTGCGCACAAATTTACCAAATTACTGAGTGCACTGTTGGTTACAGTGTTTACTTCCTTCTTATTTATGTAACTTATTTTTTTTTTGTGAAAAATACTGTAATAGGATTACAAAATCAAGAAGTTGCTAAAGCATCAATAAATCAATCAATAAATAAGTTTTTTTTACATATTGATTGATTTTACAGTTTGTTCTTTCTAATTTAATAAATCTAAATTTAATTCCAGCAATTGTTATGCACGTTATTTAATTTAAATAATGTAATATCATATATATATATATATATATATATCAGCTTTATATCAGCTAATGGTCACCTTGCTCTCTAAAATATTGTTTCGGCTATTAAAAAAATCCATACAAGTCAAGCTCTAAATAGTATAGAATTTTAATTTTGGCCATTTATCTCTGGATCCAAGCTCTGGATTATTGATGAATGTGTCTATCATATATGTGCTCATATAATCCATTTACCTCGCTGGTGTTATGAATGGAACTGAAGCTGGATGATGATGAAAACATGGGTGGGATTAGACTGGCGTACAGCCCCTCCGTCTTCATGCATAATTAAACCAGCGAGTTTCCTAGCAGCATAGTTGATCAGGTGGACGTGTGCCAGGTGGTCATGTGATGAGCGTGACCTTTCAGCAAGATGCAACATCATCACTCTAGCTGTTCTAGCAGTCAGATACCATTGAGATAATATGTTTTCTTTCCCCCCCATTTTCAGCTTATTTTTAGTTAAAGTTTAGTCATTTTGTTTTGTCATTTTTATTAATGTTTATTTTCTACATGTCTATATAGTTTTTTATTATTTTTATTTCAGTTTTAGTTATTTTAGTACATCAAGTTAAACTAAATATACATGAGAAATATTGCCTTGTCAACTAGCTAAAATAAATTTTTAGTTAACTAATAACCCTGATGAACACAAGTCAATTCAAAACTGTAAAATACTAATTAGTCATGTGACTGCATAATCCTTGCTGTTTTGTATTTGTAAAGATAACATATCAAATTTGACCCTATTTACTTTCTATAATGTGTTTTACTGTAAATGATCCAAAGATATATCTTTTTTTAATTTCCTGTAAATATGGATTTTCTGAATCAAAACTTCATTCGTTTATTCACGATGAATGAATGTAATTAGTTTATTCATTATTAATGTAACCACAGCCATGTGAGCAGGTAAATATAATATTAAACAGAGTTAAACATTTTTCCATCTAATAAAATGCTTGAAAATAGCAAGTAAAATAAAATAAAATCTAATCCTTACATAAAATGATATTATAAACGATGCAATAATATAATTTAATATTATTATGTTTTTGAGTTTTTTTATTTATTTATGGTAGTTGTAAATGTACTGTACAAAGATTTGAGCCATGGAATGTGAGGGTGAATATTTTCCCACACTGTTGTGTGTGTGTGTGTGCGCGCAGGGGTGTGGGTCTGACTTTGATTGAGACTCAGATTCAGTTCATTTAATTTGGCTTCCTCTGAAACTTCCATCCACCGCAAATGTTTCAGGTCAAAACTCTGGAGAATCCGCAGATATGCTTCAAACGTATTTGCTCAAAGGAAAAAGCATGACCACAGGAATGCACAAGCAGATATTTGATCTGCGAGAGACCCCATAGTGCTCTGTAATGACTTTGGAAGAAGGTAGAGAAGCCCAGCTCGGCTTCAAAGCTCTGGCCACCCTTCAGCCCCCAGCACCAGGGTAAATGACCTGTTAAAATCCACAGAGGGAAAGTGCAGAGATTACTGGAAACAAAAGCAACTGAGTTGCTGTAATGAGCTTTTGATGTTTGTGACAATGGGAGCCATCAGTTTGGGGGGAAACAAGAAAAGAAGGCATATTAAGAAGAGGTCTGCTGTTCCTTTGGATAATTGGAGGAGCTTTGGTTTGCAGGACAGTGACACAACTTCCTCATTATGGGTGTATTTAAAAGCATTTGGATAATATTACACATTGGCTTATTTAATGTAAATGGTGTACGGTCACATGGAAAATACTCACTGACAAAGCTATTGTATATATATATATATATATATATATATATTCTAACTACAAATTCTAACATTCTTCTTCTGGCTAAGTAGAACACTTAACAGCCAATTATCTCACACTGGCCAAATATTGGCAGATTCTTAGGCCAGGCTGATATATCTGCAATCTTGTCCCCATATTGTGTGCTAGAATAAGGGAGAGAGAGAGAGAGAGACCACAGTTGTTTTGTCTCATCAGCAGGTTCAGGAATCAGGAATTTGAGAGGGAAATCCATGGAATTCTGTGGAATGGATTTAAAGCGGTCATGGAATGGATTTTTTATTATTATTATTATTATTATTTTAATATGTTCCTTGAAGTTCAGTTATAATGTTAATTAAAGCCCCACTATGTAGGATTTCCGTTTTGGTCAAACAACGACCCCTAGAGTCGCTGTGGACTACTTGTATTTAACGTTACTGTCGTAAATACCACTCACGCAGAGCAGTCTCTTCACTCACGGCCTGATTCCCTCCCCCCTGTATACCGGTCCCCGTTCAGTCGGATAGAAGCTGTAACGAGTGGAAATAAGGCGTTGCCCCTTTAAGAGCTGCGCGCGCCCTGTTTAACTTTCGGCAGTCTGTATTGTATGTGCGCCTCGAACACCCCGTAAGCGGGTTGTTTCTGTTTGACGCTCATTCTTGTCCTATTTTTGTCTATCAAGTAATGCTGTGGACGGTAGAACATGTGACAGACAGTTACACGAGTTCGATTGGGGAATAAACACAACGCGTTACAAATCGTCGGACATCGAACAAGCACAGCTAGCCTCCGAAGATGTCTACTAATCCATCAACAAGAACGCCAGGTGCTTGTCCGAGTGATATACAATATAAGCAATATACTTACAAGTCCAACAGCATGTGAGGACGTGTTGGGGGAAGTGAGGTAGCCTATGCTGTAAAGCAGTCGAATTTTGTAGTTCTTTTTGTGCGCGGGTGTTACTACCCGAACCCCGAAGTTTAAAAGTACGATTAAAAACTATACAAACCCCGTCAGGCTATGGCAGACGTGTCATTCAACCTATTTTAAGTCGATGTACCATCACAAGGATTTTGGAAATATATTATGAAGGTTGAAAAGTTACTTAGTGTTACTTTAAAAAAAATATTATTTTCAACCCTCATTCAGAGGGACAGATTCTCTGTCTGAAATGATCGGTTTTTAAAGGGGCGGCTCCTTGTCAGTAAACGGTCACTGTTATGATTGGCTAGGAAACAGTTTCAACGCTCACTCGCTATTGCACTCGAGTAACACCGTGTCCTAACCAGCGGGATGCGATAAGATTCCAGCGACAGATTATTTGTCTGTCCACTCAGACGCGACGCGACTACGAGATGCGTCAAAATCAATCAAAATCCACAGCCAATCAGAACAGCGTGTGGGCGGAGTCTCGCGGCAAGTGCACACTGCACAGCACCAGAGAGTAATCTTGACGGCATTCGCAAGAAAATGGATAAGTAGGCTACATAATCAGATTCACTAATATTACACCAATTTAAACATTAAAAATACATAGGCTACTGAGTTACTAAAACAATCTTTGTCAAAGAATACACTAGTTTGTTCACAGTTTCTAAATGAAGTTCTGGGTAAAAAATTCCCTCTCAGAAAGTCCCTGCTCACAAGGTAGTACTTTTTCAAAAGTTCAGGAACTTGGGCGCTGAACATGCTGATTGGTTGACTCCAGTATTTTATTTCAACCACCATTTTTAAAAGTCTGTTGCGGTGTGTGCCGTAAGAGTTGTTTGCTATTTGAATCAACAGTGGATTTAAAAAAAATACAACCGATGGACCGACTACGATGAGAACTGGAAAGTGGCGTGCAGTCCTGTGTTACTGGACTAATTTGCCTAATCTTCAGGTACTTTAGACCGCGATGGAAACGCAGACAGAAACAGGTCTGGGGAAAAAAGTTCCTGGGACAAACTGGTCCCAGTAATTTCGGTGGAAACGTGGCTTTATTAGTACACTGTAAAAAATTCCATCTATCTTAAGTTAAGTACAATCAACTTGGTTGTGCAAGCCATTTAAACTTAAATTATATTAAACTAACTTTTAAAAAAAAGAGTTGAATCTTGTATATCTTATAAAAAAAGTTTCAATGTGCTTAAATTATTTTGATGGATTAATGTAAAAATATAGCGATCAGATCATTTTGTGTAGCTGATACAATAAATAATTTGTGTAATTTATTGATTTTCAATTTGGATCATGTGATGAAAATTCAGCTTTGTCATCACAGAAATAAATTAAATTTGAAAACATATTAAAATAGAAAACGGTTATATAAAATGTGTAATAATATTTGACAACATTACTGTTTTTGCTTATTTTTGATCACATAAATGCAACCTTGGTGAGCATCAAAAACATAAAAAAAATCTTACTGACCCCACATTTTTGAACCGTAGTGTTTATAATAAACATTAAATTAACCAATAAATTGTATTTATATTATGGAAGTCTGAAAAATGAGAATGGAGTGCTCATATTGGAGAGCTCAACACGGGATTGCAAGCGTGAAGTAAAGGAGCTAATGTACTCCAGCAATCATGAGTAATACATTACTCACATGGCTGGAATTCAAATGATTGTGATGTGGGGTGGAAGCTAAAAGGGAAAGAATTGGCAAATACGAATGCAGAGTGAATTAGTCTAAGGAACAAAGGAAAAGTGACATTTAAGAGAGAAGCGGCCTCATTTCCTCAATAAACGTAAGCCTTTCCTCTGCCTAGCCCACGGATGCCTGCGCAAATGTGTTTGTCATGGCCACAGCAGCCAAGTAAACAACCTGCCTGTTGCCAAGGTGATAAAAAAGGCTTCTTACATAAATGTTTATTTATGAACAAATGGACTCATTTGATGCGCCGTTTCTCTGACCCCAATGCTGCATGCGCCAAATTTGATGAAAAAAGGCGGCGTGTTGAGAAAAGAACCCAAAAATAAAATTAAATAAGCTCTTCTCCAGCTGATTAGGTAATGCTTTCTTTTCTTTTCCCAGAGCAGATCATGTTGCCAGTCTGAGCTTTGTTGGAAGATCAAGTGTAGCGTTGTGGCCGCAGCGTTGGGCCTTGTGTAACCTTGACAATGATTTAATCATCAGCGCACATGGAATGCAGTGCCAGCTGACCGCACTGAACCTGCGCTCGAGAGCACCTGTCCTGGTGTCTGAAGCTCCTCCTGCCTCTCGTTGCTCGGAGTTTGAACTCTTGCTTGTGGTTGTCATTTTCCAGCTGGATGCTGGTGATGCTTCGACGGCGTTCATCAGGTGCACAATGGGCTTTTAGAAACGTCTGGAAATGTGAAACATTTGATTTTTCTCTGGCCCGAAAGACCGTTCACTCGGTCATCACTAGGGGTGGGCGATATAACAGATGACTTGATCAGCAGGTAGAAATGTGTCAACCCGGTAGAGTTACACATGGTTATGCATATCATATGTGACTGTTTTTGCAAGCATTTTTCAGCCTCGCCAGTTTAAACATTCAAGCGATTTAAACCATTCAAGCTCAATACATTTTTTAAAATAAAGGTTGTTTATTGAAGAACTTTAACATCCATGGAAGCTTTCCATTGCACAAAAGGTTCTTTATAGTGGAAACAAAGGTTATTTTGATGTTCTTCACACTAAGAAAAATGGTTCTTTGAAGGACTATTCACTATAAGGTTCTTTGGGGAACCAAAAATGGTTCTTCTACGGCGTCGCTGCGAAAACCCCATTTTGGAACGTTTATTTTTAAGAGTGAAGTTGCGAAAGAAACGTAATTAGTCAGACGGTTTTCTGTGCATATATGGTTAAACGAATGCTCTTAAATGGTCAAACGCGCACACAATTATGTATAAAGGACCGTTTTGGTGAGTATTCACGTAAACAGAGTTGGTTATGTCTTGGCAGTGGTGCCAAATCCTGGGCAAATTCCAATCGGTAGTGAGCATCCCTATGCCCTACTCACTCCGAAGGGCAGAGCTCTTGAAGTAGGGAGCATGAAATGAATCGTGAGGATTCACTATCCTGGGTCACATGACCATAAACGATTAAATTACTTCCTTGCAGTGACCATCGCATGTTCCCTTCACTAACGGACTTGTGGAAGGGCCCTTTTGTGAAGGGATTCAGTTGTTCACTTTCATTTGGAACGTCCCTACAAATGGCGTCTTTTGGAATTTGGAATTCCCCCCCTGTTCCTGGGGATGAAGAGAAGTGAAGTGGCACATGCCCCATAGGGGTAAGTTGTGCCATGTCAAACAGAAAGTTGAGTTATTAGGGAATATGTGAAACAACATTAGTGAGTGAATTTTTCCAAATAATGACAGAATATTCATTCTACTTCTTTAAGGCTGACCCGGTTGCACCCACCTCAATTTTCGCTGTTATTTTGAGCTGTGATGACGACGTATTATGGATTTTATTCATTTGCCCTTCAGGCTTTGTTTGAGTTTTCCGCTTGTTGACACATCCTGTCATTCCGTGAATTGCTTTACCATTAGCATGTGTATTATCTAACAAATTCTGCTTGGAGGCCGATATAATAATGAGAATGATTTGGAACTGATGACCAAGAATGCCTGTAACAATGATGGACAGCATTTTGACCTTGTCTCAGGATTATTAAGTCCTGAGTGCCATTCAATGTAAAAAAAAATATCCAGAATGAAGAAGGATGAAATATAATTTAAAGCAATGTAAGTCACTGGAATGGCTCCAGGGATCACTTGTCAAGCAACCAATTGGTGGAACAATGTTGGCTGTAGTGTATGTGTGTCCGCCACAGACATGGCTTATCCATTGTCATGTTTCCCTATTTGTGCTATAGTGCAGTGAGCAGATGTCAGGGGTCTTTATGGGCTGTGGGTGCTTATGGCTGACATTGGCGGCTCTAACTGGTCTTCTGCTGTCCACAGCTCCCAACCTGAAGGGCCGGCCCCGGAAGAAGAAGCTCTCCATCTCCCAGCGGCGAGACTCGCAGGGGCAGAGCGGTACTGCCAAGGAGCCCAATGGCGTGGAGGGCAAGTCTCTTTTCAAGGTACTGAAATTGTGAAGATAATTATTTTCATATTATGACTCATATTTAGGCTCCCCGAGTGCCAAACTTTCAACTATCAGCATAAGGTCTGGTCCACTTCGCAGAAGAAGTAATCCCCATTTAGACAAGAAGAGACTGTCTGAGCATCATGCACAGCGGTTTCTGGGAAAGTTTGTGCAGAAAATATTAAAGAAGTCAGTAGACACTGGGCCATTTCAGAAAATCATACAATGGCTAGTATTTTAAATGTATATACAGTGCTTAACAAATTTATTAGACTACCTGTCATCATAAAGAGAAAACACAAATATTTTAGGAATCTGTCAAAAACTCGTTTAAAACTAAAAGAAATATTGTCATTTATTAGGCAAATAATAAACTGAAACAACTAAATAGTCTTTATTCACACATAATAACCAAAAAAACTTAATATTTTGTATGGCTTCCTTTTGCCTTGATAACAGCTTGCATTCTTGCTGGCATTGTTTTTATGTACAGTATGTTTCCACAGTCTCTGTTGGTATTGACTTACAAATAATTTTTAGTTGTTCCCAAAGATCTATCTCTGAATCCACTAAATCCCAAATTTGTTCAATAGGATTCAAGTCCAGACTTTGACTTGGCCAACTGTAACTAAAGTGAATATTATATATATATATAGTGATCCAAATATTTAAAAAAAGGAAATCCTAAACCCTAATCCAGTTTTAGATAAATTATACAGTAACAAATGTATTTTCATATATTAAATTGATAGTATATAATACTTATTAAATAAAGTAAAATGAATACAAAATTAAAGTAATATACGTAATACCATAAAAAATGTGTAATTATTATTTTTAACCATAAAAATGAAAAATAAAATAAAAAATATATAAAATAATAATAAAGGTAAAAAAATAAACAAGCCTTGATATTTTCAGCTTCTAATATCATTCAGTGTAGATGCAGATCATTTCAACACATGAGCAGTGGTATTGTTCAGTACACTGGTCACAGAAATATAGGCCATCCTTCATTTTCTGCATGTCTTTCAATAAAAAAATAAAAAAATAAAAAAAACTTTTTTGAGTTTTTTTTAGCTCAGTCTTTTGTTTTTTTGAGTTAGTTCGTTTTAAGATATAGCTCAGTCTCAGTTTCAATCCATCAATCTGAAGTACTTCCCTCCTTTTCCTGTTGTTTGGCATTTAATGTTACTGTTACTTCAGATTCCCATGTTTGACTAATGGGCTACAATTGTTTTTCTTCTTGTTAGTTTATCAACCTTTGCCCTTGCATGTCATTTCCTGTCCATTCTCCTGCCAGCATGAGGGCAGTGTTTTATGGTCATCCTCATCTGGATGAATATTTGTTCAGCAAAACAGCAGCTAATTCACTCCAGCTTTGTTGAAAACCTTAAAACATGCAGTGATCTAAACCGGCCCTGACTCTGTTTTTTTAAGATGGGATCTAATGTGGCTCTATAGGTCATCTGCATGATTGTTTATATCATTGCAAAATGTAAACTGTGTTATCGCACAGCTCTATATACAAATGGATATATATATAATATCCAACTTTATGTGCATACATGCAGTACACTCACATACAGCAACGGTGCTTTATAGCTAATCTAACTGTCTGATTTGTTTGTTTTTTCACAAAATTTAACTATATTATCGCCCAGCTCTTTATGTAAAGTTGGATATATAGGCCTAAGTATGTCCAACTTTATCTCCATACATACATATATATATATATATATATATATATAATTCACATAGCATTAACTGCTTGATCGCTTTTATCTTGGCAAAATGTAAACCATATTATTGCCCAGCTCTAAGCTGCTAAATGGCATGAAGATACTAAGATATTATAAATGAAGATATTAATGCATTAAGATATTATAAACATTAGCACCATGATTTTCTGTAAAGCTGCTTTGAAACAATAATGTATTGTGAAAAATGCTATACAAATAAATTTGACTTGACCCCTTTACCCAGGATTACCCTGGGGTGTAAATATTTGGCGTGCAAAAAAAACCCCAAAATATATATATATATATTTCAGGCAGAGTCATTTGACCTCAGTAATATAAATAAATAGTAAAAACAAAGGGTTTTGTTCTGTAATAGCTCTCACATGATAGAGAACATGCACACATATACATCAAAAACCCATGTTATACTGCTTCCAGTGAGTGTTTAATTCATGTCAACGTAACCTAATGCTTCAGCGTTTCATTCTTTGACTTTTTTTTGTATTCGTTCACATATTCCACTGGCCTTGATAACTCCTTTTGGAAAATAAATGCTCTTGATTACCGGGAACAGATGGTTAAACAGACGTGTGTGGGCCAGCGATGACTGTAGTATGTGACAGCATGGTGAGGCCTGAAACTGTAAAACTGACTCCAGAACAGTTCTCAGACACTCACTCCTGGGTCAGAACAGCTATTTCAAGAGTTTGAAAGTTCGTCGTGGTATTTAGAAAATGCACAGGATTTCTTACAGAACTGAAAACAATCAGTGTGTAAACCAGTGGTTCTCAGTTGGTCACAGGTTCTGATTTTTTCTTTAAAACAATTTGGGGAGGGGGAAAAAAATCACTTTGATGTGTATTTTGGCTTGTTTTTAGTGCCATTCGAAGGTTTGGGATCAGAACGTGGTTTTTGTTTTGTTTTGTTTTTAGAAAATAATACTTTTATTCAGGAAGAATGCATTGCATTGATCAAAAGTTACAGTAAAGACTTACATTGTTACAAAATATTTCTCTATCAAATAAATCAAATGAGTCCTGAAATTTCTTTATCACGTATTCCACAAAAATATTTATCAGCACAATTGTTTTCAGCATCACTCATAACACACACACGTGTATGTGTATATATATATATATATATATATATATATATATATAAAATGTGTGTCTGTGTATGTGTGTATTGTAATAATATTACTGTTTTACTGTATTTTTGATCAAATAAATACAGCCTTGGTAAGCATACAAGAAAAATCTTACCAACCCCAAATGGTAGTGCAAATCAAAATCTTGAATTAAGTTTTTTTTTTTTTTTTTTTTTTTTTTATGAAGTTTTCTGCAGACATATAAAGGGTGTTACAACAGATGTAAAATGAAACAAGGTGTCTGAAAGAAAAAGAAAATCAACAGAACAGTTCCACACAGCAATATACACCCCCACCCCGCCCCTAAGGCGTAGCACCCGTAGCACTCACAAGTAGATAATAAAAAACTAAATAAATAGTAAATACAAGACGAGAAAGTACGTAAAAAAAAATAAAAATAATAATAAGACAGTAGACAAAAGAAGAAAAGTCTCCCCCCTCCCCACAGAAGTCTAATCAGGAGGTCTTGACAACCCGATAAGGCCTTCAATAGTAGTTAGTACAGGGCTCCAAGTTTTATGAAATGATCTCAGCAAACCTTTAAGAGAGTGTCTAATTTTTTCAAGGTGGATGCATTGCAATACCTCTCTTATCCAATTGTCATGTAATGGAGGAGAAGCATGCTACCATTTAAGGAGGATTGCACGCCTGGCCAGCAAAGTAGTAAAGGCAATGACGCAGTGCGCTGTAGCTGGTATACATGTGATTGGGGAAAGGCCGAACAGGACAGTCAAGGAATTTGGGACAATAGTGTAATTGAGGGCCTGTGAGAGAGTTCTGGAAATGTCGGACCAATAGTCTGATAGCACCGGGCATGACCAGAACATGTGAAGATGATCGGCTGGGGATTGTCTGCATCTGTTACAGGCATCACTTCTGTTAGGAAACAATTTAGCCAGTCTGGCATTAGTGAAATGAGCTCTATGAAGCACTTTACATTGTATTAGGGCATGTCTTGCACAAATAGATGAAGAGTGAACTAAACTGAGAATGTTTTTTCCACTGGTCATCGGAAATGTCAATGCCCAAATCATGCTTCCAGGTTAGCTTAAGGGAGTCAATCGGAGAAGGGGTTAATGAGATTATTTTACCATAAATGGTTGAAATCAGTCGTCTTTGACCAGAGTCGAAGGTGAGAATTGAATCAATTTCTTCTGATTCGGGTGGACGATTGGGAAAATGGGGAAATAGCTTTTGAATAAAGTGCCTCACTTGAAAAAAACGAAAAAGATGACTATTAGGAAGGATAAATTTAGCTGATAAAGAAGAGAAAGAGGATTTCGGTTTCATGCAGGTTGTTTAAGTTTATTTATTTTTAAGCATAAATCTAACAATAATTAGTGGTGTTCGCAAAAAGCAAAAACAGTAAGTGATGACAACTTATCTTGTTTTAAGAATTTTTCATAATGTTACTGGAAAACAAGAAAAAAAGATGAATTCAAAACCACTGATTCAATCTCTCTGAGAGCCACTGTTGTACATTAATAGATGCATTATCTTTTGATAATTTAATATTTATTTGATGCAGTAGATCTGATGTTATCCACCTAGACAGACCAGGCTTGCTTTTCAATGTTCTTAAATATTTATTTTTGCTATGTGACGTTTAGATGAAGGTGGACTCAAAATCAGGACTGCCCAAGCCCAGAAACAACAATAGTGGCAGCAGTTGGAAAAAAGCGGCGTCCGAGGACAAACCGAAGGTTGAAGGAGGTGAGGAGTGCCGCACAGATGAGCAGGCCTTCCTGGTGGCGCTGTATAAGTACATGAAAGAGAGGAAAACTCCCATTGAGAGGATACCGTACCTGGGATTCAAACAGAGTGAGTACAGATTCTTAACCAGCTCTGAAGATCTCAAGTGCTAGCTTTATCATCAACCTCAGAGCCAAATTGAAAAAAATGTGTGTGCCATTTACGGTCACTAGTTCAAGGGGAAATTGATGCTATTTCAAAAAGTCAAGAATGCTCGAAGTGTCTGTTTCCAAAAGAAAAACGTACCCTCATAAGGGTCATTCCAAACCTGATCTTCTTTCGTGAAACACAAAAGGATATCTTAGAATGTCTGAACTTTTGTTTTTGCATACAAGATGGATGGTGATTTATACAGATTTATACAGTTTACTGAAGCTTTCAGATCTCATTTGCAGTCATGTGGCATGCGAGAACTGATGGCATTTGCTGTTTATAATGCTAATTTTATGTCATAGAGGGAAAAAACTATATGGTTTTGAAAGCCTTTAGGGTGTGAGAAAATGTCTTTTAGATTATGTGTCCTTCCAGTTCACACGAAACACCTTGCAGTGTTCGCAGTGGCCCAAAACAGAAAAAAAAACGGTGTAATTTATATTTCAAAGTTGCAAAGTAGGTCAACACAACTTAAAAAACATATAAATACAATTATTCCCAGGCAGCTCTGCGGATCGCTTTAATGTAACATATCCAGCTCTGACCTCTAGTACACAGTGTGAATAAACAAGTAGCTTAACGCTCAACTCGAATAAAGTATGCAAGCAATCTGTTGCTATTTAAATGCAGACAGCAGAGATTTTATTATTCATAATCTTTCCCCTTGACTTTCAACACTGTTGTCAGTCAAAAACATTACATTTCCGCATAGAGATATATGCACATGCCACATCCAGGCTGAATCTCGATGTATTCATGACTACGCATATCACTAAATAATAGCTCTGTTCAAAAACCTAGTCAGCTGCCTAAAACACACAATTATCCTGACTTCTAAAATCCCAGAATGCATTGCGCATTCAATGAAAAATAACACAAAAACATTTAAGGTAGCAGATAGAGTCAAGAGAAATATCACTTAGTACCAATGAATACTGCAAATATTAATTAAAAATAGCTCAGGATGATGTATTATATATTATCTGTGCTTGAGTGTTGCATCATTAGCTTAGCGACATGCTAACACTAATCTCCATTGGAGTAAACTTCAAGCGCTATTTGTGGGGTTTCATTTCAATTATCTTGGTGCCAGCAAGGCACCTTATTACGTTATGGAATAAATCTGTTGACTGACTGAAAGCCTATTATTTGAGTTTTATATAGAAGGATCATTTTCTGTCATCCATGATCAAATAGGGACATATTTGACCTACGTCAAGATGCACACACGAGTGTAGGAGTCTCTGCGTGAGCCGGAGAGCAGAAGAGACGTACTCTGCCATGTTCTTACTCACACTACAGATGCTCGTCATTAGGCTATAAACCTTTTTTTACCCTCATATATTGTGACACATACTTTTTGTGGAGGGTGATTCATACTTCTATGAAAGCAATGAATCAGGCATCAGTTTTCTGTCTTAAAAGTGTTTGAGACAAATTAAACATTCCATCTGACAAATAATGTGTTGAAGCGTTAATAAATAGCTTTGTGTCATCTCAAGCTGAATTAAAGGAATAGTTCTCCCCAAAAACGTATCTTATTCTTCTGATAAATCTGTCATTAATAAACACAATCGCACATACACAGAGTACATGAAATATAAAAACAAATTAATTGGTTTTCGCACATCAAGCAAGCACTTTTAAGCTTCCGCAATACCATATTTGATGTGCTCTATGTATGTGTTGATCAATGCTTATAAATGAATAATAGCCTAAATTGTCTCTTTATAAGACTTTAAACTGCTTGATTCATATGCAGTTATCTCATTATGAAATTTTTGATGTGTGCAAGTTCTTGATGGACAAAAGTCTCTCAGGTTTCATAAAAAAAAAATCTTCATTTATGTTTCAAAGATGAACGAACATCTTTTGGTTTGGAATGAGGATGAATAAATGATGACAGAATTTTCAATAGCTAACCCTTTAATACATTTTAAGAGATGTTGGGAGATAATTATGCCTTCAGAAAGGTAACAAGAGTTGATTTTAACAGGGTTGACAGCTCTACAGAAAAAAAAAAAATATGGTAACAGGGTTACTGTATACTGTGCAAAATCTAAACATATATAGAGAGACATAACAAAGACAAAAATCGCATAAAGAAAGGAAATACCAGTGGTAAGAGAACCTAAAATGGTTTTTCGATACTAATATTTTGAATTTAGGGGTATAAACGATGCAAAGTTATCCCTTTAAGGGGAACTGCCCCAGTGACAAGCTCTTTTTTTGCAAAAAAAAAAAAAGTGTACTTTTGCTGATGTATCAAAGTGCCAGAGAGCAGCTCTCGGCTGTAAGTTTAATGTCATTCAGCTGACTTAAAAACAACTCGCCCCGTAACACGACAGTCCATCAGAAGTAGCTATTGGGAGGAGGCAAAAATCAATATGGCCCGATATGAGGACAGAAAAACACCGCTCTCACTCTGACGAATGCCGTGGCTTTGTGTTCGCGGCGATTGAATCTTGATTGATTAGTCCGCCAGCAGCAAAGTCTCTCATTAATTTCTGCTGTGCCTTATTCATAAATGTGGCACAGCTCTGCTTCATTAAACTGACACAAATTTATTTAGTTTTCATTCTCGCTCACTCTCCCCTGCTTAGCATTAGCATTCATGTGATGAAAATTAAATGACAGGGAATGGATTGTCGACAAGCATTTCAAGTTTTTTATTTGATGTTCGATTGAATTGAAGAGGGTGTAAAAATTCAGAATGGAATGCTAGCGTACTTTATACTGCACAGTATACACTATATATGCAGTCTACTATTATGTAAAAGTTGATATTGGAAAAGTAGGCATTATTATATATACTACATAACATTTTTATATGTACTATATAGCAAATCTCAAATGCGTAATTTTTTATATCATTGCAAAATATAATAATAATATCTGCTAAATGAGACTATATAAGGCATGAAGATATTAAGATATTACAAACATTAACATCAGGATTTTCTGTAAAGCTGCTTTGAAACTGTGTATTGTGAAAAGCGTTATATAAATAAAATTGACTTGCCTATTATGCAGGAATGTTACATAGACGCCACATGACCTCATTATTTTTGCCTGTGAGTGGCATCCAATTATCATCTACAAAATGGAACAATATTTTGCCCTTTTTAATTTAATTTAGTGTAAAAATGTTGGCCAGTCTGATCAAATAATGAGTCAAATGGGATGTATAATTACTTCCAGTCCAACGACCACACTGGAAATGCATTGTGGGATACATCAGTGCTGAATAATGCACATTTTTGCATATAGTAGAACAGCCGGGTGTTCCGCGTATGGGGGAATTCTCATACACTGCTGATGCCATATAAGAATAGTATAGTAGTATGTTATTCCGAATACGGCCTATACGAACATTTCCTTCTGCTCTCCTGTGGAACTAATCGTCATCCTTGTTATCCTTCTTACAGTAAACCTTTGGACTATGTTTCAAGCGGCTCAGAAACTGGGAGGATACGAGGTGGTGAGTGTTTACACAATTTGTTTGAAATCCAGTGCCTTTGGCAGCACGCTTTTTCCTTTGGCTCTGAAAAAAAAAAGAGTTTAGTTTTTTTCCAGCCTGCCATGTAATGTGTGTTTACTAAACTCTGGCCTGGATGCGGAACTCTCTCACATCCAAATTTGGCCAGAGCGCTCGCAGTTGTTATAAAATCTACAAGTGGAAAACACGTGTAACCCTTTTGCGGTGGAGGAAATTGGTTGGGGCCTGTTCACTACCCATGTTGAGGCTCTTAGGGGACCATTATTGTGCAACAAGCGAACTGCACAATAAAGGGAATTCGCTTGGCAGCTTATCTGACATCTGCTCTGCTAAAATATGGTGAAAACATTAAAGTCCCTTCTTTGTGACCAGCTATTCAATATTTGCAGCGGCTCTGTACTCATTCATCAACTCTGAAGTTATTTAGATTAAAAGCAAACAGGAAGTCACTTCTCGCTCCTTTGCTCTTTTTATCCGACGTATCGATACGGCTTCCCGTTTTTTTTAAGCGAACTGTCATTCTTTTTTTGTCCTTTGGCTGCCTGGATTCTCTTTGCCACAGAATGCTTGGCTTTAAATGCAACTGACATCTGTAATAAAAATCATTGTGCAGGAGGAGTCATGATGTCATTGGAAACATTTATTTTGCACAAAAAGATCTTCTCCTGGGGTTGAACTGTACTTTAATACGGTTTTAATACCGCAACTGTACTCCAGACCTAAAACCTGCCTCGTACACAACGGCGATGTGAAAACAAACAGCAGTCAAGGGCTATTATGACTGAGGGAGTTTAGAGAAGGCAGCAGAGGCCATAGGGGCGATTCTGTTCTCATGCTGTCAAAACTGCAAGCGCTTCATTAAACGCCTTAGGAGACAGCAGATGCCCTACTCAGCGAGTCAAGTTACCGAAGGAAAGTACAGCTCATGGTCAACGATATTTTAATTGAAGTGTTTCTGCAATCGAATGGATTGTAGCGATTAGGTCTCCGTGGACGTTGGGTCACACTGTATTCTGGAACACTCTGAGAATATTGTTCTTATTTGTGTTGTAACTAGTCTGTGGTGAATATATTGGCCCGGGCGACTAAATCACACATGCATTAATTCCCCAGCACTTGATGCATGTGGTTTTCCACGGAATGCATTTTATTGAGAGAGTCAGCCATTAGCTGAGGGAAACGGCCATTAAAAATCTTTTAACCCTCGTGCACTGAATGCACTAAAGGTCTCTCATGAATATTAATCGCTGTGTATGTGAATTATGTTAATCTGGTGCGCGTTTTCTTTTTTTCTCTTTAGTTAAGAGTACGCATACATCAATTTCATTTCCAAAACTCAATATCTAATGACCTTGCATGGGACATCATGCGCTCAGTGTCATTTATTATATAAAGCTTACGGGATCTGTTTAATATGCATCAAGTGGCCTTCTTATTTTCATCACTCAACAAGAAAGAAAGCCCAGAATACATGTTGAATGCATGAATAGTGGAATGCTAATGTCTTGTGTTTATTTCATTTCTGCTCCATGTTCATCCATTACATGAACGTCTTTGTCTCTCATAATGGACTCCCCCTTCCCATTGCAGATCACAGCGCGACGCCAGTGGAAAAATGTATATGATGAACTGGGCGGCAACCCGGGAAGCACAAGCGCCGCCACGTGCACACGAAGACACTACGAGAGGTATGTCCGATTTTGGGGCGGAATATGCGGAATTTGGTGGAATTGATTTAAATATGGTAATATGTGTTAAACAATGCTGAGAGTATTACAGTTCTATGGGTAGCTGAAAGAATGATTAGACAAAACAATAAAATTAGGGAGGCATGTGTGGCAATTCTGCTGACTTTTCTGTGAAATTCTGTGTGGGTCTGCTCTTTAGTATGCTTATTCATGATAGGATGTGCCCATTAAAAAACATGCACTGACACTGTTGATTTTATTATTTACACCCCATATTATTAGCAGCCCTGCATGAAAGCTGTGCCTGCAGAATTAGCTCAGCAGATTTGGAACACCCAAATTATCATTTTTTATAAGATTAATCACTTTGTCCTACTTAACTTTTTTTTTTAAATCTCTGGTTCCCTTGACTTAAGGATCCAGAACAATGAGACAGTGAGTAACAAATGCTTCGTTTAAGGCATTGATTTGGTACAATATATTACCACAAATCCAGCATAATATAATTACCCTGCAGTATATTACACCAAACTAATGAAGTACTGAAATTATTTTTTTAAAGAAACACCGAAACCGAAATTAATGTTTTAGCTGAAAGTTTTAGTTGTGTATATATAAACATTTAAATTGCACATAATGCAGTTTATATATATATATTCATATGAAAAGTAATTGTGATTATTGGATGGCAGGCGGCTAAGCGCGCTACAAATAATGTTCAGTATTTTGAAAACAGCATAGAGTATCGGTTCATCAAAATGAGGATTGATTAAAAACAAGAAATCAGCCCAGCTGATATGTTTTCCTGTTGTAGTTTAACTACGCTGTGTGCACTAAATAGAGACTGACACGGTCAAAATGCGCCTTCTGAGAAGTTCTAATTAAACATCACAAATTTTACAAAATAAATAATTTTAACACTGTCCAACAGCGACACAGCAGGTAAAGTTACAGCGGGAGTCTGCGTCTCTCTTGCCTCCCCTGAGCCCATTGACTTTTAACAGACGCGTGCACTGGGTTTGATGGGGAGTAATTAAGAATGAATGGGGGAAAGTCACATGAGAGAAGGCAATGCCTCCATCGCGCTATGATTGGATGTGATCGTTTATGATAGGATATGATTGGTTCGTGCGATAAATATCTCCTCTTGTTTTCGTGCGCGTTCGCGAATTGGTCTGAATGAAGAAAATGATGGTGTTAATGGGAAGACTAATTAAAAAGTAAACAACCACTTAGATATCACTGCTTTGTGTCACGTCAGAATCAAACTTGAAATGGCCTGAAAACATGATGACTGTAGAGTTTTTTTAGTGAGCATTCATCTTGGGGAAATTAAAGGTACATCTTCGTGTCTCTGAACAGTGTTTATATAATAAAATATATGAAATTTAAATTGTTACTGCCTTTAGTTGTTATTACTTTGGATGTTATGTTAAATGTTAAAATGCATAAAAACACTAATACTTGGTATTAAATAGAACATTAATTACATAGTGTAAATATACAAAATATAATTGTATCTGATCTCTCTTTTTTATATGTTTATTTAATCAGGAAAAAGTGACAACATTAAGTGTAACGGGGACATAAATATTTGATTATATATAAAAAAAAAAATTAATAAACTGTGAGGACTTTGCCTCCTCATTTTAAAACAATCACTGCACTCCATATATATATACACACACTTTCTATATACAATGAAATTAGTATTATAAAATTAAACAGATAAAGGTGATATAAGACAGTGGTCATGCTTGTGTTTGTGAACTACTGTTTGAAATGCTGCATGTAGGGCAGGTTTTGGCATGGGTTTGTGCTTATTCTTAAAGGTTCGGAGGCAGGAGGAGACACTGTTATTGTATTTGCTCTGAAAGCTATCCAGTTTGACCTTTAAGGTTTGTGTGACATGTCTCTTTCTTCCGTCTGGCTCATCGAGGGCTTTAGTGGGGCCCGGGCAGGTGGAGTTGGCAGGGATTGTGTTCCTGGCAGCGTTCAACCTTCAAACTTAGTGCTGAGTCAATAGCCACCAATAATGTATCTGTTCAATGAATAATAGGCTGCCAAAATTCGATGTTATAACCTTGATCAAACAGTCAGGGATGTGCTGATGTGTCTGCTTGTGCAGCTGCTACCAAGAGTAATTAATTGAATTAATTTGCTCAGCAAATGAAGCCATTCTGTACGTGGTTTGCGAGTGAAAGGCCGTTCAAGCCGCTTCACCGGCTCATCTTCGGTTTTGGGACGAGCTACCTATTGTTCGGCTACAAGCTCTGCTCATTGAAGCCCAGCTCAAGTGGCTTTTCATAGGAGTCCTTTTGCAGGGCCGATGCCAAGTGCAGCCCTGCCAGAGATGGGAATAAAGATGTCGGAGATTCATTTTTTTTCTCTCTCTTTTTTTATGAGTGACCTCACTCCTGCAAAACAAGCCGAACATACCTTGATCTTGTGTGTGTGTCTGTGTGTGTCTTTCTTTTCCTCCCTCCCTACTCAGGGTAAATGATAAGTTCTTAAAAGATTTCTGTTAAGCACTTCCCCGCCCTTTGAAGGGCAGCCGACTGAACTGACTTTGTGTGGAATTACTCATCTTAGAAAGAAGGCACTCTAAAGAAAGCTTGCAAAGTCATGAATGAGGCATGAAGATGGATTTCGATCATGTGGTGCATGGCTGTAACTCAAATGAAAATCAATATTTAAAGGAATAGCTCACCCAAAAATCATGTCATTCCAAGCCTGTATGACTTTTTTTCTTTCGATGGTACACAGAAGGAGAAATGTTGAAGAATGTACTGGCTTTTCCATGTAATGAAAGCGAATGGAAACGAGATGTTATGCTCTAGAAAATTACAATTACAAAATCATATGACAGCTTTGCGGGTTAACAAGTTATCAAAGAATTACAACATAATTTCTGCCTATTCCTCAGAAGACTTGAAATATAGAGCATGTGTTTTATGGACGACTTTTATGATGCGTTTTGGGCAATTTTGTCATTCACTTTTATTGTATGGAGAAGAGCAGCCAGGATATTCTTCAAAAATGTACCTTCTGTGTTCTTCAGAAGAAATAAAGTTGTACGAGTGTTTGAAACGGCTTAAGGGTGAGTGTTCTCCAACTGCTGCTAATGATATTTACTGTATTATCTGATTAGCTTTTGGCTACTATGTTTGTTGTGGGGGAAGAGAATCAAATGTAGATTACAAATTAGGTCATAAAATATGACATCAATAACCTTGAGAGAGACTGCAGCATTCCACCCCTCCTCCCCTCTGCCTTTTAATTATATAGGTCAGTGGCACTGATCAATCTGGCCCATGCTTATTTATTTAATCCTCCTCTTCCCAGAGAGAGAGAGATCTTTGTTCCAAAAATGTTCTGCTTATGAATGCCTCTGCAGATAACAGCATTCCATAAACCTTGTCATGCTACTTTAGTCCCTCTATCGCTGAGGTTCATTTTGTTGTCGTGTGAATTTCTACTGTCCTTTTTTCAAAAAGCTCTACAGATATTTCTCGATGTACTCGGCTCTGCAGAACTAACCAATTCAGGATTCATGTAGATTTGCATAATGTTTGAAAAATATGTACAAATATTATCTTACAATTATGAAAAACGACTGATAGGTGCATTCATTGCCTCGAAATGGAACGCTAACCTACTAGTTACTGAATACCTTTCAGGAAATGCTGTATACTGCATACAATGTGAATGCATTATGCAACAAAAGAATGTTTGGTAACACTTTACAATAAGATAACATTAGTTAACTACCTTAGTTAACATGAACTGTACTTCTTCAGCATTTATGAATCGTAGTTAATATTAATTTCAGCATTTACTAATACATTATTAAAATCAAATGTTGTATTTGTTAACATTAGTTAATGCACTGTGAACTAACATGAACAAACAATGAACAGCTGTATTTTTATTAACTAACATTAACAAAGATGAATAAATACTGTAACAAATGTATTGCTCATTGTTAGCTCATGTTAGTAAATACATTAACTTATGTATAATGAACCTTATTGTAAAGTTTTATCATGTTGCATAGATTTAACATAACGAATGTCATCTAATGGTTAAATTGGAAATAAAATGATCTATTATTATTATTATAATGGAAATTACATTTTGTGTAACATTTGTTACATTTTACAGCATTGCAAATTTGGTCAAATTCCATGCATAGAGAAAATGTGCACATTTTGTAATCTCCATGGTAGAAATACTAAGTAGTATCTGTATGTTAGTATGCTATTCCTAACATAGCCATTGCATTGTGGGATTTATAGTAAAATGCAAGAACCTCGCAGTTCTTGATTATTGATTTTTGTATCCCCCCTAGAATTAATGTTTGCTCTAAATTCAACCAAGTCACGCTTCACAGACCTCATCCTTGAACCTCTACCCAGTATGACAGATTTTAATGCAAGCCCTTTAAGTGAAGTTTAATGATCTGGCTTTGAAGGAAGGCTTTTTCCCAGGGAGTATTGCATCAGCTGTTTTTGTCCCCTGAGAGATCGGCGCTTCATTTGAGACTGCAGCTGTAGTAAACAATAGCAGTATGCATTTATTATCCCTCAAATCATTAGCAAATGCACTGCATTATCCAACAATATATCTGCTACGAGTTCTCTTGAATGTCAGACGATAACGATTTGGGTTCTTAGAAATGCCAATCATTGATCCACATCTATTTATGATTAGCCGTTTATCTGTATTTACACCATTTGCCTGTATTTACCAAGTGGAAAGGAGTGTTGGTGTGACACTGTGGTTGTGAAAGCTGACAAAACCTAATTAAATCCCTGATTGATCTAATTGGTTTATCATCGCAATTTGCATGTCGATTTACAGGCTCATTTGCCCTGCTAAGATTCCATCGTGTTCTTTCTTTAACAAGACATGTGACAGTTTCAACCAGCACCAGTCCGTTGTCAACAAAAATGTTTCTCAATGAAGATAATACTCTTAGGTATACTTTATTACAAAAATTGCATTCTAAAATATTATTCGATGATTCGATACAGGAGGGCTGTCTGACTGGCTAACTTTTATAGTACATAATAATGTGGCTGTGATTCAACATGGCTGTCTTGGCAAGGTATATTATACACTATAAAAAGTGATCAGTTGACTTAACTTAAAAAAAAGTGAGGAAACCCGTTTCCTTTACATTATTAAGTAAATAAGCTTCATGAGTTCACATAACTTAATTTTTTCAATTATGCATGAAGTTTATTACTTAATATTTTTAAGGCAACTGGTTTCCTCACTTTTTTAAGTTAAGTCAACTTAAAATACTTATATAATAATAAGAAGGCAATAATAATGGTTCAAATAAAGTTTCAAAAGCAAGTAATCATTTGGTTTTTATTAAGAAACACTGTTAAAATACATAATGTAATATGCATAATATAAACATAATCAACTTAAGTACAAATGTCTGCAGAGGACGCCAATGGCCTTGTGATTGTTGTTGTTACACTTTACAGCAGATCAAAACATTGGCCAAACAGCATATAATTAAAATGTCCACTTAATCGTTAATATTTGGCCACATCTTTACAATAGAAATGTTACAACCACTTTAATTTCTTGAAAAAGAACATGTGGACCAGTGGTGTAGTCCTAACAAAACAAAAAAAAAGTGGTTTACTATTCGTAAAGAGTAGCATTTACTGTGAATGGAGCCGCTCTGAGCCGCTGGAAGAAACGTGTAAAACGGCCGCGCTTCACTCTGAAACCTGCAGCGCATATATTCATTTAACTGAATCTCAGCATATATAGCACTCTGCTATATTAAGATTTTTAAATGGTTTTAATATATATCGAGGAGCTTCAGAAAACAGACTAATAATGCGGTTAACAGATTCTCGTCCGTGGTATTTTGCCGGTTAATCCACCAGGGTAAATTGCAATCGTTAAATATTAAAAGTTAAATAAAAAGTTAAATATTTGAATATCAATAGATTTTAATCTAACATTTTAAATGAAGTGTGTTCGATAGCTTATCGGTTTTGCTGTTGTATTAGAATTGGTCAAATTTATATAAAGAAAAAATGAAAAGGTGCTTCCCAGTACAACACAGCAGAAACAGAAACCATACTTTTATCAAACTTGTTGCTTGTCGTGGTCGTGGCTGGCTAGGACACACAAAAAAAGATGGCTTTTATTGTCAGCTGAAATTTCTCTTAAAGACATTGACAACAAAGTGTTTGCAAAGTTTGGAAAGTCTGCACTGTGTCACTGACCCATATCAGACACGTCTTAAGGTCTGTCCTGTACTGCTGCACGCTCCGTTTCCCAGAGTATTTATAATGTGGAGTTTAAAAGCTTTTTCTAATGCTTTGTTTTGGAACAGCCACCATGTTGATATAGTTTCTTTATCCATGTATGGCTTATTTATGCTTTATCACTTCACATTGTACTGAGAGAATAAGTGCTGTGTTTATCTTGGGCTAAAGATTGAGCGGCGTTCAAGCTCAGGCCTCTAATTTAATGTCTTTAAATCACTACCCAGGAATGTGGCTTTCATTTCAGCCGCATCACAGAACCAATTCCAACAATCAAATGTTTTGCAGGGAGGATGTCTCTGTACAAACCACATACACTACAAAAACACGGGCTCTCATTGCGCATTATTTAGAACGTTTAATAATTAAAGCTGGCTTTTGAAAGTTAATGGGTTTTAGCCTGAAGGGAGTGAGTGAGGTAATTTAAGGTCTAAAGGCCAGGAATGACAAAAGGCCTGCTTTGGCGTTCCTTCTCGCTGTTTAACTGTGTGAATCTGGATTAGTTCAAGGGTCGACTTCTCAACAAAACCTTTCAGGCGTCCTGCGTAGCTTGGGGAACAATGTCTTTTTCTCTCACACACACAGCTTACATTCTCTCTCCCAGTCTGCCTCTATGATTAATTCACAGTTTTACCCTCTGGAGAAAAGCAGAAAAAGTTCATATTATTCCCCCTTCAATCCCAGCTCGTACAGATGTGATTATGAACGTGCTGGTTTTAGGTTGGTTTTCTCGGCCGTAACCTCTATTATGTCCGATAACAGGCCTCCGGTTGTTTGTTTAACGTCCGTTCGTCATTGGAAACCTGCTGAACTGCCATCTAGCTGTGTGTGTCGTCTACTGCGGCTGTGGTCAGAATTTACGGTTGGTGGCATTTCGACAAGCACTCATTAGGGCCACTTTTGTGGAAGTAAACTTAAGGCTCCATCAGACGGCTTGTTTAATAAGCAGTAATGTCGGATCCCGGGCACGTCTCCCCAACACCAAAGCGGTGGAATGAGATGAATGAGAAAATGAAATTGTTGATGTCAACAACCATTTGTCTTAGTTATTTCGGTATGTGGCCTGAAGGGTGCCGAGCGAGATGAGAGCGTCTCTCTGTGAGCGAGAGCACTCAAAGACAAACGGGCTAAAAATAGACTTGAAACAGTTGAGGTTGTGATTCTTTGTAATGTTTTACTTCCTGTTTTGTGGGCCTGTCACCGCTGGGTATCACGCCATCTTGTGACCAAGAAGCGGAAGTGCATCATGAACAGTGCTGAGCCTATAGAAAAATTGATCTGAAGAAAATAATGCCTCCACAATGGAGGGAGGAAAAAAATCAGTCAAGGTCACATTTTGTCCCAAAATCAAAAAGAAACAAATCGCACTCTTCAGATATTTTGCAGTTTGCACAAATTGATCATTTGACATTTTTACTTCTTTGCTTTAATCACCATTATTCTATTTTGGTGATTAACTAGTAATGTTAACGGGTAATATTTCAATTTAAAATAAAGTAAATAATTTTTGAATCTGTATAAATGAAAGGCAGTGCAAGAAATGCTACTATGACACAAATAATACGTAATAAAAAAATAAATGAATGAATCAAATAATTAATGCTCAATAAATAAAATCTCTTTTTCCATTACTAATAATGAAAATTGTGGGAAGAAATGTGCTGAAACTGTAATGAAAATGTCACAAAAATCTTTGTGCACGGCATGGAACAATAAAAATATGACATTCTGAACATTCTTGACATGTTTCATGAGATTCCCCCAAATACTGCCGCTGTCATATTTATTTTTGTGCTGAGAGACTTTATGCACTGAAATGTACTGGAATCAAATCACATTAATAATGATTTAATACTTGAAGCCACCCACGTCTATCAAGCGTCAGTTTACATAATATGATACAATGGTATATTTGTACTCGCACTGTATTTCTGATGCATTGGTACTTGTATATTTTTCCATTGCTATGGCAACACTGAATGTCCAAATGTTATTCTTCAATTGCAATTCTATTGGATTATGTAATGCTTATGTAAATCAACAGATCTATTTGTGCATGAGCTCTTTCAGTGGGCAGAGGAAACCGGAGTATTGATTGCGGGATGTTGTTCTAATAGCGGCATCCGCGCTCACAGGAGTGCCATGTTAAATATTAGTCATCTGCTCTGTGAGTTAGAAAGAAAAGGGAAAAATATCTCCCAGCCCGAATGACTCACTCTTCACAGAACATCTTTATATATACCAGCGATAAATTTGGCAGAAATTAAATTACACTTTTGGTTCCATTATAGTAACTCAATAATAGCGCGCTTGTATCTCAAAGTCTCAAACTGTTCTTAGATTGGCTATTTTCCAAAGTCTGCTATCAAAAGTCAGTTTGAAAAATTCTGTTATTTGTAGAGTTCGACTGATAGTGGATTTTATAACTAGGTTGGATAGTTTTTAAAATAGATACTGAATGAAAGCAAACACAACACATTAAATTGTGCTGAATTTATTAAAAAAACATTAACAACAGTACTGAACCATGAAAATGTACTGTACTTTTTAAATACTAGTATATTAATTTAATGTTTATGTTAGTTCATAGTGCATTAACTAATGTTAAGAGAAAATGTAAAAAAAGTATTAGTAAATGATGAAATTAACAATGAACAATACTTTTATTAATTAATGTTATAAATGGACTCTTATTAAAAAGTGTTCACATAATTTCATATAAATTAAAACAGTCGTGCTTACAGATGGCCATCTTTAAATATCTACACAAAAGCCATAGCATTTAAATTGACACATATGTATATTTTATGTATCCTCTCACGCTTTATTTGATTCTATTTTAGAAAACTTGATTATCTTATCAAAAAAATAAAGCATGTATTACGGTGACGATAATGTTTCTGTCGGCTGCATGACTGTACAGTTTGCTTTCTCGTGTCTCTAGCTGGAAATATGCAACTTTGCTGCATAACGAACGCATAAAAGCGACCAGCTGGATATAAACTAATGCAAATAGATGGAAACAATCGTGACATTAAACATTTCGGTTATTTTTGTCACATTGTGACTTGAGGTACTACTTATGTTAGCATTCTCTCAGCCTCGACAGCAAACATACTGCTGTTCTCCACTTATACAGCAGTGTCCCTCTCGCTGTCAAAACAAACTCCACGAGGCGTCGTGACAGTTTTTAGTTCGCCTCTAGAGGCCGCTCTCGTACTGTATAATGACAGCTCACCTTTCTCAGCCCGCTCCAGCAAGGGACTCGACCCGGAAAAACTATCGGTATGAATTTTTGTTACAGCAATCGGTTATCTGTGCCGATTATTCAGCAAAACCGATCAATCGGTCGACCTATAGTTATTTCAACCCAAGCTCATTGGAAAAAATGCCTGTCGTGACATTTGTCAAATTATATTTCATTGATTCTTGCTCATTTTGCAAGAGTGGCGCTAAACAGATGAACGTGAATCTGGTCATTTTTTATTGCATTGGTGGTTGTACATATCGCAGCAATTCGTAAATGAAATGTCCAATGAGTGGCGCTAAAAGCTTACTGCTCTTTCGCGAGCAAGTTTACTACTTTAGAAAAGCCATACATATGGTGCTGGTTATGTGATACAAATTTCAAATTTGGTTAGTTTTCAAATGCACTATGGTAAAAGTGTTTTGAGGTCATACAGTTGCATAGTATTTGTGCAAAAATACGAGCTTATTAATCAATAATCTACCCTGTAATCATAATTTGTGTGAAAATGAATAGAAGTTGTGGGTGTTTTAAAGCCACTAGTGGTCATTTCAGCTGGAAACTGCAGTGAATTGAATGTATAGGTATACGTTTTTGCAAAAATATAGGTAGAGGCACCTTTTTCCAATGAGCCTGTGTTGAGTAAAATATTGAAATAATTACAGTGAAATTGAAAAAAAAAAAAGAAATGATTTGAGTTTATTATTTTCATAGCTCTTGCTGTATGTCGACAGTTGACTCATTTGTGTCTATTTTTATTTCTCCTAAGGACTTCTAGAAACATAGTTACTCCTTAAATGTCTCAAGAAGTTTCAATTCAATGTCTAAGTAGTTTCAATTCACACCACAGCTACAGCCGTTATATTCAGAGCAATTCAGCTGGTTGTTGTAATGAGGTCTGTCGAACAAATTTAGAAAGGTGTCTTTTCAATACCATCCATCTGTGCAATTGCATACTGCTGCGCACAGCCTCAATACTAGTCAGTGTCTAATATTGACCAAGTTTTCTGTCCTCATCCGCAAGCCTGCAGGGTTTTCGGTTCCGCCCTGGTCATGTGGTTGCGGTTAAGGTTTCAGCAAATGAAGTTGTAAGGCTGGCAAGCGCTGGTCCTTTAAGGTTCCCCTATTACATGCAGAAATGCCAGTTCTCCATGCAGGAAAGCCCCACTGACCTCAGCACAGCTTCTTCCTCCATAATCCCACCAGCCACCGCTGCTCAGGAAATTGCAAAACACAAAACTGTAGATTACCATCTTCTAATGTGTCTCCTACTACAGCACCCTGCTAGAAAATAACACATCGTCGTTTACATCAACTTTCAGTAACAGTTACGTAAGTCGGGCCTCCGTTACCACGATCACATCTGCATTTACTCTTTGCCCCACTTGATTTTTATAAGCACCACTTTCCAGTGGCCCACGTCTCTTATGTGGAACACATCCCCGGGCAAGGGTGGCAGGAAAAACAGCACCTCGGCGGAGCATAAATGCTGGTCTTTGTATAATTGTTGCGTTCTTTAAGTATGATTAATTTTAATGGTCCGGCGTTCTCTGAGTTTCTTATTATGGAAATTAGTGTTATATAAAGATGGGGGGGGGGGATGCTGCAACACAATCATATTACCCACTCAGCAGTCTTCCCAACAGAGAGAAGTGCGTGCAGACAAAGGCTTATACCGACGCAGTTTCCAGCAGGCTGCTATCTCTCTGATGATGCCCTCATCTGCCCACATTATGAAGCAAGCTTTATTCTCCTCACGATTCGTAAAGCAATTATGCATCTGAATTAATGACAGCACAGCAAAGTCACATTGTGACTGAATTTTTTGTGGACAAATTCAGGTGTTCATATTAATTGCAGCACTTTAAAGGGCTATAAAAAAAGTGTTTGTCCCTAGAAATGATGTTTTTGCTGCCTTTGTGGTCTATAAGATTCTTTTGAACAGGCTCAAGGTGACACATAACCCAGGTCTAGTTTTCTAAACTAAATGATTCATTTGTTCAGGGAATTTTTTTAGTTCAACTTCATTGTGCTGTCTGGGGTAAGTACATTGCTCAAGGACACAAAAGTTCTCTAACAGCTCTTTATCGCCATCATGGCAGAGGATCTGCAACAAACAAAGTTGCATTGTTTGTTTACATGCACTTTAAAAGTTCCATTTCGGAACACTTTAGAACATACATATACTGACTTTCCTTTTCATTCCTATTCTTAATTTGAGGACATGCACTAGTCAGAGTTTAGAATCATTAAGATGTTTTTGAAAGAATTTTAGTCTTACGCTCAGCAAGGCTTCATTTATTTGTTAAAAATACAGTTAAAACGGTAATATTGTGAAATTGTATTAAAATTTAAAAGAACTATTTTAATACGTTATAAAATGTAATTTATTCCTGTGATGCAAAGCTGAATTTTCAGCATCATTACTCCAGTTTTCAGTGTCACATGACCCTTCAGAAATCATTCTAATATGCTGATTTGGTGCTCAAGAAACATTGCTTAATAATGAATCACTCTTAACAGTTTTTGCTGCTTAGTATTTTTGTGGTAAACATAAAATTAAGACTTTTATTCGGCAAGGATCCATTAATTGATCAAAAGAGACAGTAAAGACATGTGTAATGCTACAAAAGATTTCTTTCTTTTTTTTCTTTTTTTTTTTACAATACTTTTGACTAGTAGTGTATTCCCCAAATAATTGTATTCAACATCGTCTTGCTTATTTAACAGATAAAATGAATAGCAGTCAATGCAACACATACGATTTTAATGAATAAAATATTTTTATTTTAGTCAGATGGAGAAAATATGTTGCTGCAGTACCTTTGCAGCACATCAACTATAATTTTCTAATATGAACCCTGTTAATATTCCATCCATGATCTGCTTTCTCTGATTGAGCCGTTACAGGAAGCCTGAAAAGTGGCATACGTATATGTGAGTGTATGCACAACTCGATATGCAGGTGGTGATGGGTAAATGCAGAGCTCTCATATACATAAGCAGTATCACAGTAGCGGGCTGCTCTTAGACAGAGGCTTTGAGAACACCTGAGCCCAGCCTGAGGCTGCAAAACATGTTGATCTGGCCTAAAAATGAACCATTGCAGTCAGTGCGCTGAATAGAGGAACTAAAATAACTTCAGCAGAGCTTATGATTACAGACAGCTCTCAAAATGTAGCCTGATTCGTTTTCATGACTTTGCGGCTGCTCTAAAAGGGGATGCAAATGTTTTTGTGAGTGTTCAAATCTATCTGTTTGCTGAAAAATGTACACCTGCATTTGCAAATATGCCTGATATTAGGTTTTTATTGAGGCAAAATATAATTATATAGTCAAAAAATATATATAGAAGCAAGAGAAAAGAAAAAAGAGGAATCCCATGGTCTCAGAAGTGGTCTGTCTTCAATGAAGCTTTAGACAGTTGTAATGGACTGACAAGTGAAATCTGATGGGGAGGAAAACTCAGCATGACACTCGCACATTACTGGCAGCAGTCCTTTTCGGTTAAACTCGGGTTCACGGATGTATTCATTCTTTGTAGAGATGTTTGGAATGGGGACAGGAAGGGGGATGAGCCTCGTTTCCAGCCACATGAGAGGAAATAGTCCTGTAAATGGATCGCTCTTGTGGCACTTCAAGTTATTCTTTGTACTCCCAGAGTGAGTACACGTTCAGACCATCAAAGAGGTTTCTTGGTTCATTTCCCAGGGAAATGTATTCCACCACACCATTTGTGACAAAATGGTGCATTTTCCTTTTTCCATTTGTTTATTTTTATTTTGAAGGCCGGCCCTGTCAGTGGTCTTGGTCTTGCAACACCTACTTCCTGTCCTTGATGTGCTTTCTGTCTGGCAGCTTTTTAGGATTGCACGTAAAACCGAATCTAATATAGCTATTGTGTATCGTGTTTTCATTCACTGTCAAATGATGTTATTTTATACTTCATTGCACTCAAAGTTTTAGGCAACAATGCAGAAAAAATATAAACCAACAAGCAAAAAAAACAGCAATAAGTATCAGTATAAAAAAAAAAAGTATAATGTTTTACATTTAACATTATTTTATGAAATCAAATTACATGTAAAAATTATATTCCCTTTCGTCAAGCTTGGCATTTAAAGGTACACAAACTTTTCTTTTTTTTCAAAATTAACAATACAATACACCATCAACCTTCCTTCCAAAACGTGTTTTTGTCTTACCCTGATTCACTACGGTAAGCCTCTTATAAGTGTTTATATTTTAGATCTTGTGTACTCGTCTGTGTGTATCTCGTCATATCCATAAATAGTGAAAAGTTGCTGGGCTACTTTGACACGTGTATGGTGTGGGAGTGAGTGCTGGTTACTGTATGATGATTGAAATCGTGAAATGGCCTTAAACAATTACTAAATAAACTGCAAAATGTTACGTTTTCAGTGGCAGCACCATCTGCGGGACACTTTTAGCATATTAGCCAGGGCTCAAAGCGCCAAATGCAAGTAAAAATTGCCGCTGAAGCTGTACTTTATGAATTTTGACAATGCATGGTGGTGAGAATGTGAGATGGCTTGTCTTGTTGGCAGTTGTGTGTTGGAATTATATAAAAATATTGACTGACGCGCTGCATGTTTCAGAGTACCGTAACAGCACTGCGTTTTCAGTTTCAGGTTTAACAACAAAATGAAGACAACCATAAATGTGTTAGTATTGTAATTTTACTGTCGTTCTGTAAAATAAATGAATTATAATTATTATTATTATTAATATTGTAATAATAATAATAACTATTAATACTTCTATTAAATCATACTGTATATTGTATTATAACATAATATATTATTATCATGATTTTTAAATACTCCATTTTTTTTATTTTACAGTAAAAAAAAAGCCTGTATTGTTGCAATATAAGCTACATCTTTTTTAATTTGATAATGTTTTTTATTAATAATTCCCTCGGGGGTGGGAGCGTAATCAGTTTTTCCTTTTTCCAAGTTTTTTTGTCTTAATCTGATCACATGCCTGCTCAGGGGAATCACACGTTTTTTTTTTTTTTTCACGGAGAACAGAGGAGTGTCTGCTGGCAAAAAGAGAACGCGATAGAGCTTGTAATAAAACAAGAATCAACATTGGCTTTGCTTTTCGTAGATGGCAAGAGCTGAGGGATTTGAAATGTTGTTAAAATGACATGGAGATGGCATTTTTATGACTCAAAAGGTTGGTATGGTATTTTATTGAACAGGTAAATTGCCATATTTATCCGCTCAGTCACGCAGAGCCGAAACAGTGTCCATCTACAAAATGCATGATGTTTTGTTTTTTAACCGCTAGAGGGCCAAAACATTTTGCACTCTTTCTATGGGGTATTTGGTTGTCATCAAAGCTCAAAATGCATGAAATATTAACATTACATGTTTTAATTACATTAATTACAGAACACTTTCATATTGTTTTGTTTTCTTTGCTTTAAAAAGAAGTGATTGTTCTGATCTGTTCACACAAACGGCAAAAAATGTAGATTGATGACATTATTGACATTGTTTTATTTTAGCTGTCACCACAAAATTGTTATTTATTGCCTAAGGTATCAATTTAGTATGAGTGCAGAGGAACCAGAGGGCTGGTGTTGTACCCAAGCCAACATTTTTGTATCGATCCAGCCATAATACCCTAAAGATTGGCAAAACCTTGAATACATAAAGACTGCAGAATTAGCGGTGTGTGTGTGTGTGTATCTGTATCCCTACCAATGTTAAAACAAAATCTTCGTGTTTACTTTGCTCTATCTCTCTCTCTCTCTCTCATATAAAAGGATGTTTAATTGCATATTTCCTGTTCTTGGCATTGTGCCCTTCACCGGCTGTATGAAATAGAGTTTTACTGCTGTCTATCTGCCAGCTGCTGAGCTCAATGAAAATAACAAAGATTTCAAATCTCACAGACGCCCTCAACCTCTTAAAAATATTTTCCTCTGAGGAAACACTCCACATCCTAACTTGTAAGGAAAGATTTTCTACAGTTTTTTTTCCCCTCTGTGAACTGAAATGGGAAGGGAACGGTGACTTGTTATTCCCATAAATGGCCATGTGGCAAGAATGAGTGGGGATATTCGTCATGATTTATTCCCTGACTTCTCACCTTGTGACAGAGGGCTATTTCCATTCTTATCTCAACTCTCTCTCACATAAGAAAAGTACTCAGACATAAATAGGCAAGTTTAAACAGTCACATCTGATACCAATTATCTCTCCACCAATCGGAAGAGAATATTAGTTAAATATAACATTGTTTTTTGCACTTTGAAATCAGGCTGTCATAAGACCAGCTTAAAGCTCACTAAGGAATCTATGGGGGTTTGAAAAAAAACTCCTTTAGTTCCAGACGAGGGAGATTTTTGAGGATTAGCTGTGAACAAGATAAGTCATTGTGTGCATTATTATACCTCCATTATGTAAACATGAAGTGAAACATTACAGTGGGAATCAGGTATTTGGCAGCTGCCTGCTATTTTGATTCGACTGCGCGGACCGAGCCGTTTTCCACTTTTAGCAGCTGTAACATGTTTAAACTCTTTTGGTAATGGGATCTGAAGATGAATGTTCCCTCTGGGCTCCTGCTTAGCTTTGCCGCTGGCCGGACGCCAAACCTCAGCCGGCATAGTTTTCCCGTACAGCCCCTGTCTGAGCGTGCTCAGTGCGTCCCACCTCCGAGAGCCCCGAACATCCCGCCGTTGAGTAAACACACGGCTACAGATACTAGAGATAAATCCCTATTGAGATACCACCGGATCTTATTAAACAGGAATGGAGAGAATGATTAAGAGAATTGGGGGGAGTGGGGGGGGGACACCACCAAAAACTATAATAATATAATTGTAATAGAGCAGTCTTTTGCATTTAGCGGTCTCCATCATGTTGATGGATTCCGCTTCTTCTCTTTTTTTTTTTTGCATTTGTGTATCGTGATGCACAAGATGTGAAATGTACTGGATTACAGCTGGTGTATTACAGTAGATATTTATAATTCCGCATGCCTTCAACAGTTTCCAGTCAGACTCATTTATCACATCAGACACATTATAAAAACTTCCAAGCTACAAGAGTAGAAAGGCAGATCATGTTGCTGTGTACCTCCATCCTCAATAACACTCTCAAGTAAATCATAATTTCATCTGCTGTCATCTTGGCTTTGATTTCATTAGTCTTCTGTCTTAGTTTTCTGGATGGTGCTGATCTGACATGATGTGATGCAATACAAAAAAAAAGGTACATTTTCATTAGGATCAAGCCCATTATCCACAATCTGTCCCCTATTTTGCCTCATTGTGGTTAGGCATTTGCTTGTGTAATCATTCATTCAAGTGTTCATAGCTGGGTGTTCCTTCAACTACAGGCACTTTTATGTCCCATTTGCTGATTTTTCTACTAACAAATCTGAACTTTAAACTGTTTTTTAAACTATTTATTTGGGCCTTTTTACACAAATGTTATTTTTTTACCCTTGACCAAGAGTTTCAAGTGCAATGAAACGAAAGTAGCAACTGATCTTTTCTTTGATATTGTGGTGTACATCCGAGTGTAACAGACCATTAAAAAAAAAAAATCATGGTCAAAAAAATAAAAAATAAAAAAGATCAATAACATGCATTTAAAAATAGGGTAAAATTTTCATTTCATGCCAACTTTAAAACATTACACTCTAAACCTTATTTTATTTTTAGTAATAAAATATTACTAATTACTTTTTAGTAAATGTTAATGTGCCATTTCACAAAACAATATTTTTCTAAAAGTATGCAAAAAATGTAAAACTATTTAATTAGGGATATGTATATTAAAATGCTAGCTATGAAATTAGCCATAGCAGTACGTTTATAATGTAATTTCTTCCACATATTGAATAGGGATTTGAGATGCTGTGGAAAAATTACCTTTGTTAAAGGTAAAGAAGATATTTTGAAAAATGTCTGTAACCAGACAGTTGATGGACCCCATTGACTTCCATAGTATTTTTTTTTTTTTTTTTTCTACTATGAAAGTCAATGGGGTCCATCAACTGTTTGGTTACAGACATTTTTCAAAATATCTTCTTTTGTGTTCAGCAGAGAAAAGAAATTCTTACAGGTTTGAAACAACTTGAGGGTGAGTAAATGATGACAGAATTTTCATTTTTGGGTGAACTATCCCTTTAATGTTGGTTAAAAAAGTAAACAATCAAATAAAATAAAAGGTGTTTTAAGGGAATATCATTCCTTTAAGTCCACAGGGCCAAAAGTGCCCATATGAAGAAACAGCCATCTATTGTAACCAAAAACATTTTCAGTAACACCGGTTCATAGGAAGGAGACACATTTATTTTTGTTTTATGTCATGCATGAATCAATTCCACGGTTTGTCTAGGATAACAAATAAAGGCAACAGGAAACAATGCTATCAGTTATTATTTTGTATCAGTTGAGGAAGAAGACAGGAATGTGTAAAGTAATAGAAGTGCAAACAGATGATGAATCGGTCTGATTCCACTAAACCTGTATCACTTCCTACTTTTCCTCAGGCTCATCCTACCCTATGAGAGGTTTACTAAAGGAGAGGAGGACAAACCCCTTCCGCCGGTCAAACCCCGCAAACAGGAGGGCAGTGTCCAGGAGGCCATTGTCAAAACAAAGATGATGGCCATCAAGCGCCCTAAGGATGAACAGAAACCGGTGCCTCGGAACGAAATGGACATCTCAGCTAAAGTCCCAGAGCTGGTCAGTCTTTGAGTGTTTAATCTGTCTAAAAGCAGCACATAGAGAATCTACATTCTGGCATATGAACACTCTTCCAGGCCAGCATGCCAAATGTCTACCATAGGTTTCTAAGGGCTGTCATAGTATTCATTCAATGTCGTAAACGCGGAATAATAATACAGATTCAGTGCATGCTAAAAAGTTGGCTGGAAGAAGAACCATGACAGACCACTTCAAGCTGGGTGCCTTTCCTCTCCTCAATAAAAAAGCTGTCACAAGCGTGTGAGAATAATACTGTCAGGAGCAGCTGCTTTTAACATAATTATTTGGGCTGATTTGGAAGCTCTGACCGCTGCACAACAGCATGGAAATCAAATGCTATTTGTCTGCCTGACTAACTCCAGGTGATTTATACGCTGTGCCCGATTCTATTATTTTCGGTGAATCTCTGGACTGCAGAGCATAAGGTTTCCCTTACAGTTCCTTTTTCCATAAGCTCCTTCTGAGTTTTGTCCACAAATCAATTTGAAGATGAATTGTGGGGGAAATCATGACAGTGCTCCCTTTTTTTTTTTTTTTTATCGACAAGACCTTTTTGTGCACAGAGCAGCTGTGGTGGAAATGATTTCCTATCACATCTTTGAATCCAATATGCACTGCATGCCACATTTGTGTTCTTATAGAAACCGTGGGCTTATTTTTATCCTTGAAAGCCAATAAATCCATGGTGATTTGCAAATGTCTCTCCAGTTAAGCATAAATATGAAAAACGGAGAGCACGGCTGTGGAAGGGAATGAAAATTGAGTTATTATTTTCACATGAATAAGCAAATGATTACAAAGATGAAAGGGCTGTTTGAAAAATTCTCTCGAATTGTCAAATTTAGACACATTTTCAAAGCCGTTACGCAGTCCGTATTCATTTCTACCTCACATGAAATGAGTAATAGGTTATAGTGTGGAAACAAAAAGGGCTGTTGTAGGTTCTTTTCCAGCTGCATGCCTAGCTCATCTGTCTGGTATGTTGTGTAATTTGAAAGGCCTCTCCAGATAATTGATTGAACATTGTACAAGGCAGAAAATGAAAATGGAATTCTCTGTTTGAGGCAGAGCCGATATGACAAGACTGGAGCGCAGAAAGGAGGAAAAAAACACTTAAAGTAGAGTTATAGATCTCAGGGAGGATATTTGGAGAGAGAGATGCTGGGAGTTGTCTCGGGGGCCTGCATGTCAGTAGAGTATAATCAGGGCATGTACAAATATAGGCGCGTTGCTCTGGTAAGAATCAGAGCATTGTAAGCACTGTTAAATCAGTCCTTCCTCAGGCACCAAATACAATCAAGGCTATTGAATGACACACGCTGAGCCAACGGGCGGTCACGCCGCATTACAGCTGGGTAATTTTGCCTGTTAGTCACTGGCTGCTTGTGGCCCCAAAGACATTCCTGCTAACTTGTAGAAGTGTCTAAAGGGCGATAGACAGAGCGACCCCTAGGGTCAAAGGTTTAAGAGGTGTCCTTCTCAAATAGTTACTTGGAAAGCGACTCATTCTCATTTGAGCTTCACAGTGAATATGTGATTTGTGAGCTAGGGCCATATCATGCACCCGGCGCAATGCAGCGGCGCGAGTGTTTTTTTGCTAGTTTCAGTCCGACGCAGTTATCATTTTCACGTCCTGCGCCACGTTGTTTAAATAGCAAATGCATTTGCGCCCATTTGTGCGCCCATGAGCGTGCTGGTCTGAAAACGAGGTGTGTTCAGGCGCATTGCTATTTTGAGGCAACTGAAATAGACTGCGCCATTGATCAACTGAAACCTGGTCTAAAGGCATTTTTTTTTTTTTTTTATGTGTGCCTATAGGAGGGTCCAACACGAGCGTACACTGCTTATTACACACACAGGGACGCAGCAGCACACAAACCAGCCAAATATTACAAATAAAAGTATTACAATGAAAAAGATTATTATTCTGTACATAAAGATGTGGTGGAATCCGGCTTGTCCCGTAGATGGTCTGCTTGCTCGCTGTAACCTCATGCACGAGCAGATCCGTTTCCTCTCTGGAGAAGTTTTCAGTCTTTCCACTATCAAATTCCGTCATGTAAATAGCGAATCCGCCATGGCGCGAGCGCAACTGGCATATAAAGGGAATGGGAGATGAAACTCTGATTGGTTTATTGCGCGTAAAGCCCAAAACACACCCATTACTCATTAATAGAATAGGGAAAACCCTTTTAGACCATGCGCCTGGCGCGTCAACCATTTTTTCCGTCGTTAAACTAGCAAAAGTGGATTCAGACACGCCCTAAGTGCACTTGCGCCGTGCGCTTTAGACAATGCGCTTAGATCATTCAAATAGAGTCAGTTATCACTACCGAAATATCATTACTCTATACCCATGTCCCATAGAGCACATTCCCTTAGTATTTAAAAGCTAAATGTATTCATATGAAATTATATAGTAACTTAAACTTAAACAGGGTTACACATTAGGGTTACACATTATTTTACAGTATGTGTACTTACCCATGAAATACATATAATAAGGTAGAGCAACATAGGTCAAGGTTAGGTTTAGGTGTAGGTTCAGGGTTAGTACCTAGTTAGAACTCAGTTATTGTAATTGCTATAAGTACATAGTGTGTACATGTGGAACAGGACTGTAAAATGAAGTGCTGCCAAAATTATATATATTTTTTTTTTTTTTTGTAAAAAAAACACAAAACAATAACTAATAAAAATGACAAAACAATGAATCCATTAAAACTTTAACTAGAATTAAAATGCAAACAGAAAATAAAAACTTAAACTATAATTGGTACAATACTAAAATTAGGACCTACTGTATGAATTACCATGAAATTGTGCTCAAAAGCTGTCAGATAGTAGATCAAGCCATTCATTCTGTTTTCAAGTCTACAAAAACAAGCTGGGACAAGTTATTTATCTCTGTGTAATGTGTTGTATGAACATGTGATTTTTCACATATAGTTACACATTCATCTGGGTTGAGTGAGGAAGTGGAGTGAAAGGGATGAGGCAGCCTTTTATTTGACACCAGCTGATGTCAAACATCTGTGCATCTCTTCCTCCAACACTGATAATGAATGGATGGGCGGGTGCATGCCTCTCTTCTGCACCGCTGTCACCACTCTGAAGTTCCGGAAAGCATCTGCTCATTAGAGACATGTGAAGTTTGTCCAAAGTGCAAAACTTGCATCGCGCTCTGGATCACGGGGATGGCAGCAGGTGTCAGTTGTCTCTTTTATGCAATCATGCTGACTTTGTTTTCTACTCTCATTTAAGCAGACTGCGTTTAGAGGATTTTGGAATTGATTTGTTCAGCTCTGAAATGATGCAAAGCTTACACAGCCTCATCTTTTATCTCATTTGTGTTAAAAAGGGACAGAAGAGATATTTGCATGGGGAAAGCATTGATGTATCAGCTTTAAACCTGCACCAAAATACTTTGACGTCGGCCATTAGCATGTAGATGCTTAACTTACAGCATTGTTCAGCAAGTTTGTTTATATGGTTTCTGCTGCACTATATGCAAGCTATATGACTTGGTTTGTTTTACTCACACTCAAAATCAAATCAGAACATCCAGAACCACCTGGTCAAAATGATCCCGGCATTGGGCCGACTGACATATCATTGCATGCAAGTTTAAGGACTGTCCGTGAGTGAGCTACATAATCCCATGTTTTGATACACTACAGCAGTAACTCAAAAGTTAAAAATACAAGATTTTATAGTCCAATTCAAACACATGGATAATAATTTGATTTTGTAATTTTATCTTACAACCTCTCCCATCTGTCTAAAAGCTGTTAGAACTCCTCTCTCTGACTGGTTATAATATCGATACCATGCTCAAAACTGAATGCTGAACCCAGTCACAAGCAGACTACTCTTAGAGCTTTCAAAGGACCTTGAAGCTTACTTTGAGGTATAACAGAATAATAACATGCATGTCAATTTTTTCACCCATCTCTTTTTACCTATTCACATTCCAAACACTGCAGAAGTGAGAATGTAGACTTGATATAGCTATAAATGTAAGCTATATTAAAATGTATTATTGGTCAAAAATTTTTTAATAAAATACAAATTCAAAATGTCTACATCTTTTAGTAAATTTTCAGAGTTGTATCACCTGGGGGCACATCATATGCCTTAACTTATGTGTGGGTGTAACAGTGTTAGAAATGTATGCTTGTCAATATTCATAGTTTTATCGTGCCATTAAGTATTGTTTCTATGTGTCTGTAGGGGATGGAGGACACGGAACAGCTCCAGGAGAAGCAGGATAGCCAACAGTCCCTGGCTCTAACCCCAATGGACAGAGAAGCAAAGAGTCCTCTTACTGAAGATGAAGGTGTGCAGCTAGTAATCAAGGATGAAGATCAACCAGTGCTCCACAACGCATATGAGCATGCAAATGGGAATGTTTTGCCCTCACTTCCACAAGATGATGCACCACTCAAGTCAGAGGATTGTGACGTGTTTCCTGTTGCTGCCATGCCGCTGCACCACAGTCATCCTCTCCCCAACTCTCACACACCGGACCAATGGCAGCATGGGATGCTGGAATACAAGGTACCTCCAGGTGCTCTTGCAAACATTGAACAGTCTAGGCCAAAAGATGGCCAAAACCAAGTGGGAATGGTGCTGCCGACCATTAAGCAGAAACCTGCCCCATCTCCTGAAATCTCACCTGAAAGGGTCGAGCCCGCTAAAAAGGAAGAAGCATGCTTCAATTTTAATCCCCTCCTCTACCCTAGGGGTAATCCTGGCATCATGTCCCCATTAGCTAAGAAGAAGATGCTGTCCCAAGTCAGTGGAACAGGACTGCTTAATAATTACCCATATGGACCGCCACCTCCATTGGTCAGTAGGAGGTTATCCAGCAGTAGTACAGAATACTTATCTGCGGGACAGCAGAGCTCCCATGCTCCTTCCACTGCAGAGACCAACATGGTGATCAAACGACCATCAGTTATTCAGCATGCTCAGAGCTTCAAATCCAGGGGAAGTGAGGACAGGAGGTCCTCAACAGAGGGCTCTCAGAAAGAAGGGTGTAGTGAGGGAGAACCAATACCCCAGCCACAGCCTACCCCGATAAGAGAGCCGTACATTATGAGGGCCGACCCCATTTCCAGCATGGAGAAATCTGCTGAGATGCCTCGTCCTGGCCAGGCTCCCAGCTTCCTGAGTGACTTTTACTCCTCACCACACCTACACAATCTCTGCCGACAAACTGAGCACCACCTGAGCAAGGAGCAGATAAGCAAGTATCTTAGCAGAGACATTTACCCTCGAGACTGTGAGACCGCCCAGGGCTTTCCCCCAAGTCAGCATCCCGACAATGTGGGTTTGAATTTTTGTGCCCGGCTTAGTCAGAAAGAAAAGGGACCTCCTGCAGAAAGGGTAACAGAGGAGCAACCGACTGATTTGAGTCTCCCAAAATCCTCTCCTCACAAACTGCCTCTTTCCTCATCCTCACTCACTGGCATCCCACATCCCACAATGCAACAGGACATTAAAAACTCTCCTCTCTTTCAAGCAGGCAACAGTCAGAGCTCAAGCATAGATTACCATCCCAGGGCCTGTCGTGTTCCTCCCATGACCGTGTCCGCGTCTAAAAAGGTAACCGAATTTCACTCAAAGGTTCTGGAGAAATCACACAACGGCAGAGGAGAAGAGACCTTGAGCTACAAGATCGATGAGATGGCTCGGCCCATTCTGAGTGCAAAAAGCAGCCCACAGAATATTTGCACAGCACGGCCACTGAAAAGGAGCGTTGAGGATTTGGAGAACGGACCATCGGAGAAGAAGATCCGGGCTGTGACACCCTTGCACTGCTCGACACAAAGAGACGGCACGGGGAAACCAAGGACGCCGGAAGCTGACAGTGAGTCCATGAAGCCACCAGAACCTGCTCACGCAGTGCACATCAACAGTTACATTTCAGAGGGCCACAAGATCCCCTTGCACTCCCACCTATTCCAAGGGCTGTATCCAGGGACATTTGTATCTCAGGTCCAGGACATGTGTGAGAGCTTGGGCTCCCACGTCACCCCAAGTTACTCCCATCCACTGCAGTACTTGAAGAACCAGGCTGTTCTGTCACCACTCATGCCCCCCTTCGCCATTCATTCCTTAATGATGCAAAGACAGTTCCTGGCCGCCAATCCCGCCCACATGTACAGGCACCAAGTGGACACCTCATACGGGGACATTACCCCATACCCTGGCCTCTACCCCATGTCGGCCCTTCACCCCCAGCCAGCTTTCAGTCCCCCTCAACTCTCTTCAGTGCACCCCAGCACTAAACTTTCCTAGGTGATGCAGTCTTATATTCCCTGGCTGGATGTGCCCAGCCCATACTTAACTCAGACTTGATGCTCCCCTTAAAATCCCATCAAGCATGGTCACACTATGTATCCAACGAATAGCAGTGTTTTATAAACGCTTTAACACGGGAGCAGTTATTTCTATTAATTACCTTCTTGCCACTCAAGTTTATGATTTGCACATTTCTTTGAACAGGGGCCAACTGGGCTGATTGTGGCTTGTTCTCACCGCACTGTTTGAAAGTGTCAGTTGTCTTGTTCGAAAACATGTTGCCTTGGCACAGGTGCCCAAGTGGAGATGGGTATGATGTCCACAGAGGCATCCAAAGGAAAGTCGAGTGACAAATCAGTGCAATGCAACAGTGCTATTTCAGTCCAATCTGAGAGCTCTTTTGTCTGAAACACTATCGATACGATAATGCAAGAGCTGCCTGGGTAACTGTTGGACCTTTTCACATTACTCTTGACTGTACGTTTTTTGTCGCTGTTGTTGTTATTTTTTAAAAATGCAACAGTGGTAGTTTTATGTTTATTTTTCAATCCTACAAGGGTTAAGCAATGAGATATCACATTTGATAAAGACGCAAAAAGAGACCAGAGTATTGCAGTTCGGTGTGTTACACGGTTACATGTAAATAAAACTAACTAAGCTTTCCTTGAAGGAATCTTAAATGTCAGTGATACATTGTGAGATAGGCTTCACAAGCTTCTTTGACCACTGTCTGCTGACCTCCCTTTCAGCTCCTCTCATACCCAGCCAAACTCGCTCCTGTTCAACAGAGCAATGTGGAATGTGTTTGTCAAATGTAGGACTGAGGTGCTTGTACATAACCTTCACAGACCGAACACATTTTGTATCATGTTCACTCGCTACTGTAATTTCTGACTGCTCTGAACTGCGGGGCTAAAGAGCGATTTCGAGATGGTGAAAGGATAAAATGCAGGACTACTTAAGTGTCAGAAAGTGAGTTTTGTATTTGCTGGTGTATACTTGTGATCGTTTACTCAGAGGACTTTTTATCAGGAGACACAACTGAAATTTAAAACTGCATTTGGGGAAAAACATTTTACGAGCACTTAGTTAAGCACACACAGGCTTTTCCATCAATTTCTGTTTAAGGATCGTTAACAGTTCAAATTTGTTTTAGTTATTGTTATTGAATTTTAGGTCTGTAAGTGCTGACAGCAGTCAAATTTGCATCTGTATTAAATGAAGTGTAACACTTGCCAGAAAATAATTTTAATTAAAATAAGCATGATTTCTTTGCACAAAAGATTTTGGGAAAGTACAGAGACATTTTGAAAAGCAACACAGTACTCCTAGGGGTAATCAATTATATTGTTTTTTTTGTTTGTTTTGTTTGTTTTTGTTTTTTATTTTTTGATGTATTAGTAGTAGAAACTAAACTTCAAGAAATGTATTTACTCCAACAATGATTGGAGTAACGCTCAAGGTTGCTATGTAACATTTTGTAATGAGTAATAAACAGTTTTATAACTTAATAGAAGAAAACGGTTCATCTACGTATATTTTCGCACTATTTGCAAAGATATTGTATATTTTGAACACAAACACTAGCCAACTTAAATGGATAATTCACCCAAAAATGAAAATTGTGTCACCATTTAATCACCCTCATGTTATTCCAACCAGTATACGTTTTTTTTTCTCCTGTCGAACTTAGTCGAACGAAATTCAAAATATCTTGTTTTACTGTATGGACAAAACAGTTGCGTGAATAATGAGTAAATGACAGGATTCACCATTTTTGGGTGAACTATCCCTTATAACTTACATTGTATGGGAAAGAACATTGTGCACATTCTTCAAAAAAAAATCTAATTTTGTGTTTCACAGAAGAAAGTCAGTCGTTGACATTATTCACCTTGGGGCTTAAATGATAAAATTTTAATTTTAGAGTGAACTACTCCTTTAAATGAATGCACTAAACCTATTTCTCTGCCCTACTTTCAAACTTTATACCATAACCATTGGCTAGAACTAAAGAGTAGATTACTGGATACTACTATGGATTAAACAATGTTTTAGAAAAAATATTTTGTTATATACATGTATGCAGATAAAGTTTATATATAGAGTGACCATGTAGAAATCTCACACTGCCTTGGTACAGTGCTCAAACACACACTGAAAAGGCACTAGGACACATCTGCTCTAGTTTACCCTGTTCATTATAAATGTAATGAGCACTGGGAATTTTGTGGCCCCATAATTAGACTGTTTGTCAAGAGCACTTAAAGTGTCTCTTTCAGTGTAAGATTGTCACAGCCAGCTGCGTGTTGGAGGTTAGAGTTCAAGCTTGACTGTTCAGACTTCAAAAATCTGGCCTAAATCTTTTAGCTGCAACAGGAATGCATTTTTGCCTTCTTGATGTAAGGTTAAACACTGGTCCATTTAAAGCCTTTGCCACTGTGTTTTACCGCATGATATGTATATAGCATACTACGATTAAAATAGCAGCAGTGGACCAAATTAGACTCTGTATAGTTAACAACTTTATATTTCATGAGGCTTTTTAATAGATGGCACTATAATAGTTTACTTGTCTCACAGCTGGACTTTGCTTACAAAAGAGTCGTAGGATTAAATACCATCAAGTTGACTGTGGCACAGCAAACGTTTTTGTACCGCTTAAAACACTTACTAATAAATATTTTTAGGAGTTCAAGCTCACCATGAAACAACTGCTCTTCATTAAGATATAAAATACACTCCAAGTGTTTTCCAAGTTTTTAATACCTCATCTAGTGGTTGAATTAAATGTATGGTGAGAGAAGCAACAACATAATTACAGACTGCTGTAACTTTGGCTTTGTGGAGCCAAGAAAAACTCCTCAACACCATTTTAAATCTAAACTATATTACCAGTGAGTCCATCTTGCTGGTAACACATAAAGATATTGTTTGATGATGCTGTGGCCAACTTCCATTTGGTAATGTAATTTTGAATTTGGTCTGGGGGGCATGTGATTATAAGAACAGCGCTGGCCCCGACAACCCCAAACCTCCACATGAGCCAAAGTGCCATTAAGTGTTTCTCAAACTCGCTCAGACACAATCGGCTGTTGACTCAGAAGGAAAGGGCATCTGACGCCATCTCTGTATCCTGCCTTTGAATGTTTCTGTGATTAAAATACACAATTGGTTCAAAATGTGGAAAGCCTTGACTGTACCACAAATTGTTTCCACACTGGAACATTTACATTTATTCACGCGTCCTATTGAACCACAAATTTATTTTTGATTGTCTATTTGTATCCAACCTATAAAGCTGACACTTGTAATTGTAACCAATTACATCGATGTTTCGGTTTATAGTTAGTGTTACAACAAATAATTGTCCTTACAATTTACTCCAGACACCTTATTAAATCTATAAATATCTATTGAATCTGAAATACTTCATTAAATCTAATCAGAGTCTACTCCATCAAAACATTAAAACAGAAATAATCATAAAAGAATAAAAATGTGCACCTCTATATACAAAGTACATGCACATGAAGACAAATGACTTGTGCGTGTTCAAACTCACCAGTAAAAAATGAAAGGAAAGTGCATAGACAGAGTGAATGTGTACAGTAGAATGTCAAATAAGAATCCAATAAACAAAGAATCATCAGTTTGCTGCATATCTTCTGCAGCACCCTGCAGCAACGCTGAACTTGAGCAGAGCGCCCCCTGCCAGTCAGACGAGAACACGTCACTACAGGCAAAAGGCATACTATAAGCCTAGTACACACTTCCTACAGTAGCTAAAACTGGGCTATTCAAGAGCCAATTTGTTGTTAAATTGTTACATTTAAATTCATTTTAATAGAAAAATTATATAGATCAGTGGTTTTCAAATAATTTAGCCTAAGAAGCCATCAAGTGGTGAGCCGAAGCAGTACTGAAAAATTGTTTATTGTACAAAAGTTGATCCTCTGAAATAGAGGGCATGAGTTAATTTGTCACAATTCACTGTGATTGCAGTGATACAAGACTTAAATGTGTGTTTTTATCATTATTTAACCAGCCCAATGGGCAATATCTACAGAATGGAGGCAGTTCATTGTTTGCCTGTGCTGTCCTCTCCCGCTCTACCCTCAGCAGCTGTGCTCTGGTAATCTGCTGGCCTGTGCACTATAGAGCCAACTATTCATTTGTTCTGCCCACTACTAAACAATGCTTCACTTCGCGGTTGTCTTTTTCTAACCCTGTAAATCATACACTGTAAAAATTAAACCGTGATTTTTACGGTAAAAAACCGGCAGCTGTGGTTGCCAGAACTTTACCGTCAAAAATACAATAGCAATGTTATTGGTTTTACAGACTTAACTTAAAATTTGCAGTAATAAACCGTATTTTATTATCTGATATAATGTGAATTTACCATCCTATTGAACTATTAATATCTGTTTTGTACCATTGTAATACACTGATAACCACCAATCACAGCAGTGATGAGAGTCACATGATCAATCAAAGCTCATCACAAGCAGCTCTTCCACAAGAAAATGAATTCTAATTTATAAAAGCTGCATAGTGTCATTCACACAAACATTAAACACCATCATGGTAACACATGAAATTTAAAAAATGCAATAAACATTAATTTAACAACATTAAATGTAACATAAAACCCTAATGTACATAACTGATTAGAAAAAATGGAAAAAAAAAACTGAAAAAACAGTTATTTCAACAAAAATACATCAAATGTGAAGTGTCACACAGGGAATTGTGGGAATGCCAATTTACGGTTTTTCACTGTAAATTATACAATGAGTTGTTCTTTTTCACTTTCAAAAACTGTAAATTTAATGGTATTTTACAGCAAAATTACATTAAATGTACCGTTAGATCTATCACAGTTATTTACCGTATATAGTACGGAAACTTTCTGTTAACCAATTAACAGTTTTTCACTGTAGCATTTTTACAGTCTTTTACCGTTAAAATTACGATCATTTAATATATGGCTTTAAAAGCTTTGTTTAACTGCATACAACTCATAAGGATGAGTGTAGCTTATACAGTTGGAGATAAGGATGGTTAGGTATACTATATTGACAGATGAATTAATTAGACAGAATTATTGGCTACCCAATATCTAAACTTCTCAAAGCAACCCAATATAGACTTCTAATGGAAATTACCATCAGATTTCAATGGAAAATGTGGTGTGTTATAGTGAAATAATGTGTTCATGGGAAAAAGAACACCATCGGAAGTTTATATGAGGGAAATATAAAAGGGCCTAAAACAGAACCTTGGGTAACCTCATATCGGTGATTGGGCCTATAGGCAGAAGTTCCCATTAGACCAGTTTTAAGATTGGGCATAAACATCATCAATGCATTGCTTTATACATTCCAGGAAAATAGCCTGATAAGCATGTAAAAAGCAGTCTCTTTGACTTAGCAAAACTACAATGGTAGACCTAACAATAAAATTACAATAATAATATATCACTCTACACTTACAGAGTGGCAAACAGTTATGTTAAATTATAAAGTAAGAGAGTAAAAATATCTTAAAGTTGGGGCTGCTTCTGAAACACCATTTGTTTGGCTTGTAAAAGAAACTACTTATGAATCTGTTTGAGTTATCCAAATATTGACTCAGATCAACCACAGGAAAACCACCAGTCAAAAAGTCGCCAAGGATTATAAGGTTTTATGCTTTCCCTCCAGTTACAACTGGCCAACAGGACTACAGATGAAAACTAGCCCTTGGCATGTTACAGGTGTACTGTTGTCAATATGCACTGTCCGGTAAATAAAGAAAAGAAAAGAAAAAAGAATAACCTTTTAGTAAACGCTCATGTATTTTGCACAAAATGCTAAAAGGCATATTATTCCTATAATGGAGGATTGGGGGAGGATTTGGGGGAAATGGGAAACACAGATTTTCCTATTTTCATATACTTACTGCGATTTGTTTTGAAATATGAAGAGGCCTATTTGAATACAAAATCATAAAAACATTAATTTCCCACCATCCATGATCTTTTGTTCTTCAAGGGATTATCTTGACAAATTTTGATTATAATCTGATTAGATTAGTGATTCATGATTGCTCTCAATTTCCTTTAATTCTTAAGGACGTGTAATGTTAATGCAACAGTTGTTAATCATCGGCTTTATTGATGCCATTGAGCTGAGCGTCAGTCTTAGCAGTGAAAATGTACTAGCCCTCTGGCAAAATCACTAAAATTCATATTTTATGACATTCATTCAATTTTAAAACATTTAGGGGAAAAAAGGAGAAAGAAGGCAAAATGAAGCAGTGTGATTAATTTTAACACCGTTTTGAATCTAACCAATGCTGCATGATTGATGCTGGTAAAATATTTATCCCATAAAGACACAATTCTGCACAGTTGGGCATGGTACTGAGCCAGCGGTTTCAACCTTGGGTCAAAGTCAGAACATTCACTTCTCTGTCCAGCTGCTGAAATGTTGCTCTGTTGGAGGATATGTGTTGGATGTTTCACTTTATTCTGCTACTTTTTTTAAAAAGCGTAATCTTTATAAGCCACTGCCCATGCCAGATCTACCAACACACTTCTTTCTTTGACAGAAGACGGCTTTAAAAATGATTGTGATTTTAACGGTAAAAGATGCTACGGTGATAAACTGTTAATTGGTTAACAGAAAGTTTCCGTACTATATACGGTGAATAACTGTGATAGATCTGACCATTTTACAGTAAAATACCGTTAAAAAGTTTTTGGACGTGAAAAACAAAAACAAAATTTACAGTGAAAAAAAAAAACGTAAATTGACTTTCCCACAATGCCCCACATGACACTTCACATTTGATGTATTTTTGTTGTATTTTTTTCCTAATCAGTTCTGTACATTAGGGTTTTGTTACATTTATTGTTGTTAAATTAATGTTTATTGCATTTTTAAAATTTCATGTGTATTACCATGATGGTGTTTAATGTTTGTGTGAATGACACTGTGCAGCTTCTATACATTAGTATTAACTTTCTCAGCTTGTAAAAAAGCTGCTTGTTATGAGCTTTAATTCATCATGTTACTCTAAACACCACTGTGATTGGTGGTTGTCAGTGTATTACAATGGCACAAAACAGATATTAGTACTTCAATATGTCGGTGAATTAACATTATAGCAGATACGTTTTAGGTTTGTATAACCTAAAATGTTGCTACTGTATTTTTTACAGTAAACCTCTGACAACCACAGCTGCCGTTTTTTTTTACCGGAAATTAAATAAAAAGTTTGGGATCAGAAAGATTTATTATTTGAGGAAATTAATAATTTATATAATCTATTCATCAAAGAATCCAAAAAAAAAAAAAAAAAACCAGCATCACGGTTTCCACAAAAATATTGAAGCGGCACAACTGTTTTCAACATTGATAATAATAAGAAAAGTTTCTTAAGCACCAAATCATCATATTAGAATTAGATTTCATGTGACACTACTGGGACTGCTGAAAATCCAGCTTTGCCACCACAGAATTTACTCCTTTTACATTTACCTTACATTTTTAAATATATTAGATTAGAATATACTTATTTTACATTGTAATAATATTTCACATAATTGCTATTTTTACTGCATTTTTAAGCAAATTAATGCAGCCTTGATGAGCTTAAAATCTTACTTTTGAACATTGTGACTTTCAGTTTAACGATGCGAAATGGACTTTATAGTGGGTAATAGCTTTATGCAAGTCCTGAATGTGCAGCAGCCCACAATGGGACATGAACACGGGAGCAGCCTATAACTACAGAGCTGTTTCTGAATCATTAGGAAAAGAGGACAGAGGGAGAGCTGGATTGATGGCTCTGCCTTGGAGGAGGCTCGGGAACAGTGAGGAGTAATTAAACAAGCTTTAGGAGATGCATTTATCAGTCAGCGAGCGTCTTACCTGCTGATTCAGGATCCTTCAGTCTACCTGATAAGAGAAATGACACCAGGAGCCACGACTTGCTGCCTGAAGGGAAAGAAGATTGATGCATATAAACACAAGATACAGTGAGATTTGTCAGACGAAAGAGTAAACCCATCACCCCCATCACTCTCTTATTTAAAAAACAACAATGTAATAGAGGCATAATCACATTCTTTATAATAACCTGAACAACCTGCAAAGATTTAGACACATTTACACAAAGGGGGAAGCTATTTTGAAATTGTAGCAGCTTTGAACAAAGTAGTCAAACTTTTCTTTGTATTTTTTTGGAATTAAAATTACAATCATTGTTTTTTACAGTTCAGAGTCCAGAACATATACAGAATAAGTAAACATGAAAAAAATAAAAACCCGCTTGAAAATGTAAACGTAATTCATAGCAATTCTATGAATTCTATTAAACAATTCTATTATTGTTAATATAAAATAAAGTTATATTGTTAACGTTTTATGAATTAAATTCCTTTTTGATACTTCATTTAAAGATAATTAAAATAAAACGGAATTAAAGAAGTTCTGATGAAAAATTTGGTAGAAAATAAGACATAGTGTTATTCTTTATTTGTGAAAGCGCAGTGCAATGCACAGATCAAAAGACCATTGAGCGCTGTCTGACTTCCTCTCCTGACTCTGCCATTGATTTTTAAACAGCGCTGTACTGTCAAAGAGATCAGAAGACATGGACTTTGGTTTTGATCATGATTCCCTTGACATCCGTTAACCCTGCATCCTCACATCCTGTCTTTCTCTGCCTTAAATAGCTCCATTATCTCCCACTGTATTTTAAGATGCTGAAAATTATTCTTCTACACACATAATAATTTTTCTCATAAAGAGCACTACCTAAACACAAGTCTATCAAATAACAAATTTGGGGTTAGTATATTTAGTCCAGAATATAAGGCAAAGCCATTTTCACAATATAATGACCTGCTTTAATCAGGCTTATTTGTAAAGTATTGAATCAAGTCAAATTTATGTATACAGCGCATCATTTCAAAGCAACTTATTCATTTAAATAATTATTTATATATGTATTATGCATTATTCACTTGTGGTACCTTAATTAAATCTCAAAATGCCATTATTCACATGAATAATTCATAATTAGTACTCCAGCTTTTGATGTTTATGATTTTCAGAACATTCTAGTTCTGCAGGCTGGTATATATATATGTTTTTTTCATTAGTTGAAGATATTTTGCCGCACATTTGAGTGCCTCTCTCAGCAACAAGAGCACAGAAAACACAAAGGCCAAGACTGAACTGCGGTCTCAGACGTATTGAAAACCTGACCATCAGAAAGTACAGCATGCTCTGTCCTGTGCAGTGGCTGAATCCATTCTGCCATTTAAGCGTACTTTCACACGCTGTACTGACCATGCTCCAACTTCGTACAGGTGTCCTAACAGGGAAAAGTCTATACAAGCATGTGAAAATAAATAATTATATATATATATATATATTTTTTACTTAATCATTTCTATAGATATAAATCAACAACTTTAAATTAATAGTCTGTTTATTTCATTCACAGTGCTTCATGGGATTGTAGTTCTTTCCTTTACCGAAGCCGTTAAGTACACAGTCTTGGACAACCTTTGTCTTTCTGTCCGATTTTCAAATCAGTTTTTGCTTCAAATAAAAGTTTGCAATGTTGTGATTCAACTTGTAGCATGGCTGGTTTGGTTTTTGGCTTATAATGCTTTAGTGAAGTTTTTTTTAAACCCCAATGGGAACAATTAATGAACAAAAAAGAAAAACTTCTGTAACCAACACTGCTGAAATAAACTCACTAATGCACTCTTTAGACCTTAATTCTGCCTTCACATGATATCAGTATTATCGTAAATAATAGTTTCCTAGTCGAAAATTGGACATGAACATGAAAGTAGTGCATATTTAAATATATGAATAACCATTTGAAGCATATTGCATGTTTTACACAGCAAAAAATAGCCTGCATTTGACCAAAATTCCTGTTTATATGGTTGCTGTCAATGAAATGGATGCTAAATATTTTGGCTTTAATAAAATTTCCCCAATAAATAGACAAGAATGAAACTGGTGTCCTCTGGGGAAAACCATTGTAGAAAGGAACTGGACTATTGAGCTCACGTGAGGAGTGATGATGGTGCATGCCTGCAAACACACCTTTTAGTTGCCGTTAAGAGTGAATGAATAAAAAACAATGTTTTTGTCTTACAGGGAAATGTCTTACAGCGATTACAGGAACGCTGGAGGTGGAGAACAGATGAGGGAACTAGGAGACAGGATCTTGGAGAAATCTTAGAAAGGAAATATCTCAGTTAGTTGAAAGGTAACCCATAATCCAAGTATTAGACCAGACAATGACTGGGGTGTGTGTGCTTAAACCGATGATGAGCGTGCTGATCAGGTGCAGGACAGGTGATGGCTGAGTAAGTGCAGATGATGAGCAGGAGGAATGCTGGGAATTGTAGTTTTGAGTGATATTGCAGGACTGTGTGTGTGAATGGAGTATGGAGTGCAGTGAAATGCAGACGGGGAACTGTGACAATATGTTACATAAATACTCGGCGAAAATCTGATAACCAGCAGTGGGGGAAAAGACTCCCTTTTATGATTTCCATTTCCATTTCACTTTTTGAGTAAATGTGCAAATTCACATTATATGTGAATTTTGCCACCTCCAGTATACTGGACTGTTGTGCAGACATGATTTACTTGTATCTGTACAGTTATGAGAAGGAGATTTGTTTGCATTATGGTAATGAGTAAATTATACTTATTTTTCATATCATGCAACAGGAAAGACTGTAACTCAGTGGTTTAATTTTCCCACATGCTATAAATTAAAGTTGTTTTATATCTTATAACTAAACTGTGTAAATTAATAAGTAAAAAGAGTGCTGTTGTTACAACCTACCCCTGTTTTTAAAAGCCTATTTAAAATTAAATGGTAATCTAAAGATCACATGTCTGTCATTTAAAAAACATCCCCCACGTAAAACATTTGTGTGTAAGAAGTACTCTTCTACTGTTATCTCAGGAGGATGTGGTCATGGTTAAAATATCTGTGAAACACTGTATATCATTAGAATTCATGGATACTTTTGAATGGAAATCAATGGAGAAATATGTTTTAGGAACAAGATGGTGTAGGGACTAACTGGACAATGCGAACTAACCGAATCATAACCTGTAGTTTAGGACAGGACCCAGGTCTCCATAATTATTCAAAACATTCATTTGAAAAATCATACTAGCACTTTCTCATTCTGGCATTCTTTTCATCCAGTTTTAGTGATCTCTACATACACAAAAAGTATACAAATGGTTTCACAAGCTTTTAACAAACAAGCTGAAGATAAATAAAGCATAATGATTTGTGTTGTTAAGATCTTTATGTGTATGTGTGCTCTGTTCTGAGATACATCCAGTGATATGGGATAATCATGTCAAGTCTGTCTGCCAAACTGATAAACAATTTTATTTCTAAATCATCGTTGGTGTCTCCTGGAAATCTGTTGTAAATCAAACCTTGAGTTAAATTTAATCATTGTAAACATTCTCCTCACAGAAACACACACACACAGGAAATACCAAAGCGTGATAGGTCAGAATGGATGTATACATTGTTTGACTCACACATGATTGACCTTCTCGAATTCATCATAAAAAGCAAAACACAGAAAATGGCAAATTACACTTATGTTGTTGTTTCTACTTTAGAATATTTAAATATGGAAAGTGTAAGTCAAACCCTCGAAATGTCCTTTGAAATGTTTTTACAGAACATATCATGCCAGTAAAATCTGAGAAAGTTATGTTTCTCTTACAAGGCACTATCGCAATATCTGATGATCTGTACAGGAAAAATGTTCTGCCGGTGTAAATTTTTCCATGAGAATAATTCTGCATGCTCACAGAGGGGTAACGTGGGAAGACATATGGATCCAATCAGGAGAGAGGTCCCTTGGGGGTCCGCGCATGCCCCGAACCGCTGCAACAAAGGCACTGTCCCACATGTTTGAAATGGGACGTAGGAAATCTGAGACTGTGAAATGTGTAGGAATGGATTATGCTTCTCTCTAAGCATAAATAACGTCACGCCCCACCCTTCTTTGAAATGGAAATATTACCCACAATCCTCAATTGAAGGTTTTCATCATTTGGGTTAAGCCCATTGGAGAGCTGGTTAGGGAGTTGATTATAGTCCACAGCACTGCCTGGTTACTGTAGCTATATTTTTTTCAATCCAGCCAAATGGCATTTTTGAATGTCATTTTTGATCTGTAAAGAAAAAAATAGCCCTGTATCGCATCTATCAAGTTTTCAACCAGTGGGTTTGTTTTGCACCACTAGGTGGTGTTATTTACCTGTTTAAAACAGCTCCTCTGTGCAGCTGTGGCTTTCACTCAGTCAACAATCAACATCCCATCCAGCCACAAACAAGATCTCACATGTTCCACAGAAACATCAGGCAAAATCTCAGAATCTGTTAAATAATAACAGAGTGTAATTACAGTTATTTTTGTAATTCCCCTCAAGGGTTTGGGATTTGGTGTCTTGGATCTAACATGTGTTTTGGAGAACCGCCTTTGTTCATTCCTTTGGACTTTGGAAAATATGAGACGGCCAAAAACCAAACACATTTATTTCTCGTTCTTACTCTACCTTTCATCTGGGCCTCTTTTTGGCCATAAACTCTGTGTTTTATATTACAAACAGATAGATTTACAATATTAAAATGCCATCTTTTTTTTATTTAGTTTTTGAGATACTTTTTTGGATCATCAAGAAAGAAACTTTAGCATACTTTTAAAATGAGTACTTAATATGGAAATAATATACTTTAAAAGAATTTACTTAAGTGTGAACTGAATGTTATGTTTTTGGACACCTAATTTCATGTTATTTTCAATTGAATGAAAATGTATTCTAGTTTAAATATATATTAAATGTGATTAGTAGAACTTTAGAGCATTTTTTGACCGACCTAATGGGGACTTATTATGCCCCTATTACAAGATGTAATATAAGTCTCAGGTGTCCCCAGAATGTGAAGTTTCAGCTCCAAATACCTCACAGATAATTTTTTATGCCAAACCATTTTTGAGAAGAAGGAAAAATAGGCTGTTTTCGGGCATGTGCCTTTAAATGCAAATGAGTTGCTTCTCCTAGCCCTGCTTTCCAGAAGAGGGCGGAGCCTCGTGCCTCAAACACTCTGCCAAAAACTAATAAAACATCTGTTTGGTCTTGATTATCATCTCTATCGCAGTCAAGCTCAGGTGACACTGCAGTTTATCATCATGAAAGTTTAGTATTTTTGCATGTGTTTTAAAGCTATATCAGTTTAAATTTCTGACAGGCCTAGGCTATATGTTTTTTTGAGCACACACATCCGAAGCACGCACAGAAAGCTGGCTGTCAGACGGTCCTGTGAGTATTAAACTAAGTTCTCTTTCACGTCTTTTTGCGCTTAAACTGTCAAAAACACACAAGGTTATGTCAAAAACACAGAGTTCACATAAACGCAGTCAGTTATGTCTGCGAATGTAAACAGCAAGTAAATAATTTGCATGTGTATATAAAATCTGTGACAAGTGACAGCAGCGTAATGCAATATATGTAGGCTATATACTGCTATAAATGCTATGAATATGAATCAATTAACAAAAGAAAAAAAAAATCACTCTTGATTGAATAACTTTAGTAGCTTTAATAAAGCCCAATTCGGACGGGATTAACTTTACAAGGGTAGATGGAGTAATGTAATTTTACCACAGTACGTCTGTAATAATAATGGCCAATTCGCACGGGATAAGATGTCTCAGTAAAACTAGCAGAAGTGGGAGGGGTAACTCGATTTACACACCGCTGTCACCCTCCTGTCGTCATGTGTGTATTACGTTGCTTCCTGATATCACGTGTGCAAACAACCTATATTTTATATAGCCTATATAAAACAGTTATGTCTGGTCGAACAATGTATTAATTAACTTCAGATTGGATTGTGTTGGTAATAGGCACTTACCCAACAAAAAAATGTTTTGTGCCTCTAACAAGTGCTTTCGGCCTTCTTTTTGATCTGAATGGTATGTGGAAAACACTTGAGGTTTGCCACAGACTTGTCCCAGCGTCTAGAACGCAACTGAACGCTTTTTCAAGCGCCTCCATACTTGAAAAACTGCGGAAAACGACTTTTAAACAGGAATGACGGAATATTTACGTACATTTTTATAGCTGGTCTATTCGCACGGTATTAGAATTACCTGAGGTCATTTTTCTGGACCTTTTTACAGAAGGTAAAAGTCACTGTAATCTTAACTTACATTGTTCGTAATGATTACTGAGATGGCACATTCGGACGGGACTAAAATCACTGAGAAGCTCTGGTTATAATTACTTCACCCCACCTCTCCATGTTAAACTAGTCCCGTCCGAATAGGTCTTAAGAATACATTTGTATAATGCTGCTGTTAAATGCCTTGGCAGTGTACAGCTCACTGAGGGGAGGAGCTAAGCTAATAGGGCAGATTCAGTTGCCAGTCATGGGCGGGGCATTAAAGTAATCTATGCGACTCCAGTGGTTTAACCTCAATTTTATGAAGTGACGCTTACTTACATTACAATTTACAACTTTATTTACAAAATATTAATCTCCAATCCACATTCAAGAGAGCACAACGACTCATGCACGTTGTGTTGACATGAGAGCGTACATTGTTTATATATTTAAAATATATTAACTTTAATATTAAATAACACACTACGGTAAATTACAATCAATTACTTTACATGTGCTATGCTAGACCACACATCAAAATAAATGTGCTTCTTTAAACCACTTAAACAATCATTTCAAATGTACTTTAAAGTAAGATTAATAAAATGAAGTGACTTTATTTCATTAATATTGTATTATCTGCAAGTACAGTGCGCTTTCAAACAGTTAAGAGCACTGCTTTTTCACTAGACATTGGATCATGTGGAATTCAAGTTTAATCTCACATGCTTTCCTGAAAACGACACGTTTACAATGCATTTCTTGGTGTTGATGGTGTAGTGTTTCCAGGTGGGCTCAGATGTATGAACAGGCCTGTGTGAAGCACTGGTAGTCAGCGAAAGAACTTACTAACCACATGGCTCTTTTACAAGGCTTCTCAATTCACCACAGAACATGAAGTGCTTTCCCACACTGTACACCACAATGTCAGCTTTGATTGTGCCTCTCTTTGATTGGAGATGAGAAGGACACAGAGTTTTGCAGATGTTAAGGTACATTGCTGTCTGTCCCTAAAGGTTGCGTACCTCTCACAAAGGGTCACTCTCAAAGATCCAGATTTCCAAACGCTAGCAACAAAAGAGGCTATGACTGTGCCTCAGCGGAGCTGGGGAATAAATAGTGAAATCTTAACAGAAATGCCATTGAGTAAGACTGCCTGGAAATGTCACAATGTAATAAGAGTGTTTGTTATTTGTGGTCATTTCATACAGGCTTGGCAGCACATCTGAGGGAACCTTGGAAAACATCTAGATCTGAGCTTCTTGCAGTAATGGCCCTCTTCAGTGCAGTGTCTGCCTTTTTATACCCCCAAGTCTCTGTCATTGTTCATTGTTTCCTCAGAAGTTAGTTGTCAGACTGTATGGCTAGCATTTCAAAATGTGCGCTTACTTACATTATTATTCTATGCAAAAGTCTGTAAAAGTACAGCTCAATGCACTGTTGATATGAAGGAACTTTCTGTATTGATTTGTCAAAGGTGCTGTACATGTATTTTGAATTACACATTGATTGCATATGTTGTGTTTTAGAGTTACTGGAAATCTACAGAAAATTTGGTAATTTTCTGCCAGAAATTAATCCGTTTTTCCATTGATATATATTTTTTTCTGATAGTGTATACCTCTTCTTATTTAGAAATACCCTATTCTATGTGGTAAACTAGTGTGGCTTGTGGCCACAATAAAACCCTTGCATTTGGGTTTGTGGATGGCGTTGGAACCTTTTTGGATAGCATTTGCCTTGACATGCTTTCTGTGGCTCCTTGTGGAATCGATATACTTCCTATAGACCTTATTCAGAGCAGCGACATGACAGGTATGAAAGTGAGGCTGTGAGGGATAGACTTGCCTTGTTTCCATCTGCTGTAAAAAGCTGTATAAAGGTCCTAGATTACTTCGAATTTTCCACAGTGTTTCATGACCAGAACAATCCAAAAACACATTAAATAACAGCACAGCCCATTGAAAAGATGCATGTCTGTCCCTCCCAGCCTCGCTTTCATTCCCATTAAAAATCAAAGATGGCGCTGCTGTGAATAAGGTCAATTGAGGATAAATTAACCACTAAGCATAGATATACCTAAAGCTAAAAGCTGAAGGCAGCTGAATCTTAATATATGATGGCCACAGGAGTGTCACTGTGCTGTGCTAACACACATGCAGGACTGTTCAGTCTGTGTTGTTTTATTAGAGCATCCCAGAAAGGATATTCCAGTGGTTTCTAGTGATATTTGCCAAGCATCACTATTATTTTGGTCCATAGAAACCCACCTTAAATTATACACATTGAGTATAGGCTTTAATTTAAGTAATTAGACTTAAAGTCGGCATGAACCAGAAGTTGTGGTTTTTCTTCCCTATGATATCTGAGTGAAACGGCTTCTCGAACAAGAAAATATGTAGGGCGAGACTTGATTTTGTCCATCGGGAACAAACGTGCTTTTAACCACGGGTTATTATCGTTCTAAACACCGCTTTTAACCCCGGGTAAAGGAACGTTTCACACTTTAGAAGCGGGGTTAGTCACCGCTATTTACTTGAGGTTATGAAAGGCTACTGTTAGTAGGCTACTGCATTGCCAAACTTGTAAAGTGTGAAAGTGAAACGATGCGGTGTTGGAATGTTACAGCTAAAAGCTTAGAAACAGACAACCAATTGCGTATAGGCCTACTCAAATTTGCATGCTTTGGACAGTCACGGAAACACTGGACATTGTATATAAAGAGTAAATTCAGCGTTTGATAGGAAAAATGTCACATTCTGACAGAAAACAACAATTTGAGTGAAGATGAGACATTTTCATTTTTTACAAGGATGCGCAGTGCTCGAGCTTTTACGTAAACAGGTCGCGAGCTACGTTCATCCAATCAATGACACTGCCACAAATATGCAAATAACGTTAACCCAGGGTTTAGGAATGTACAGTGTGAAACGTAATTTTATGAATACCCAGGGATTAATTGTTAACCCCGGGTAAATTATGAGCAGTGTGAAACGTGAAGCTGGATAACCAGGTTACCGTTTACCCGGGGTTTAGTATGTTAGCTATTTCTAAAGAGGGATCGGAGCAAGAGGGAGAGGAAGTTATTTTGATTAGCTAAAGATTATGTCTAGGCTACACATGAAATAATAATAATGTGCACAGATAAATCATTCTAATAAACTCGGCAATGTTCCTTAAAAATAAGAATTGTCCATTTTTGATTTGATGCATATAGCCTAGACAACAGTTATCAACATCGCAAATTAAGTTTTTCATAATTTCATATTTAAATAGCATAAATTAATACACATTTATAACAGTACCCTATTTGTTTTATTTTACCTTGGCAGTAAATTACAAAAATGAATTAACACTTGAATAACACACTTGAAATTAATGTGTTTCTAATAGTAATAATACAGTTACAATTATTTTTATTATTTTATTGTTTAAATTAATACATTATTAGCTAGAACAGTGTGATTTGTATTATGTACATTTCTGAAATACATAACTTGGATAGTCACCTGATAACAATTCACTCTAATGTAAAGACATGCATTTTCTGTGAAGCTGCTTTGAAACAATATGTATTGTGAAAAGCGCTTAACAAATAAATATGAATTGAAAATTGAAGTGAGTTAATACATCTTTCATCTCTTCTGAACAACGTAATCAATCATTCAATATTTTTCCCTCATTTGGAGGCAAACGGAAATACAAAAATTAAATTTGCCTTTTCACCACTCTTCAATTTACCCAACTATGACGACTTCCGCTTCTGAGAACCCCGGAAATATGAAAAGGGTTCATATAGAGACTTGAAGTGGATCAGAAAGCAATCACTTAGCAACCACACAGAACACCTTAACCACTTAGCAACATCACCCACAACATCCTAGCTTCTCATGGCGGCGGGATTTGCACAGGCAAACACCACTCACTTGGAAAAATGGAAAAAAATGTATACAGAATTGTAAACAGTATACAGTAATAAAGTCAATATCATCTCTCTGAGTTTCTGGCACCAGGTATGCCTCCGCGCTCAAGGCTATTTGCATCAGTATTTACATATTTTAAATTTGCCTGTGCAACATTCAAATTTATTTTTGTCTTGTATCTATAATTTCTTTTTTTATGCCCACCAGGGCCTATCATCAAATTTTGTATGAAAATATGCCATGAAAATTATTTGTAATAGTTTCCATAGTCTCCAGAAATAGGCTCCATTTACCTAAAATATTATTCCGGAATTTATTATTCTGGTTTCTTGGTGTGAAATATGACTGCATGTTAGAGTCACCCAATGATGTAAGACCACAGTGTGAATAAGCGTCAAGATCAAATGTGTTCTATAACACATGAGCTCAGTGACCACAAACAGACCAAACAAATCAGCTGTGACATCATTTCTGAATCTCAAGAAAAATCCACACTAGGTAGACTCTTGTACATTTGCAGCACTTCCCCATAATGCTTTGGGGAAACAATTCATTTCCTCTTGAAATGCTCTTAAATAGCCACTAGGTGTCATCCTATGGACACAGATTCTGTGCGAGCCTCCTCAATTTGTCTTTTATGAAGTTGTGTGGTCGATCCACACCACATTGTGTCTGTCAAAGCACAGTTCCCCATTGAAAGACCCATGCCGATGATATATTTGGTGTATTTGTTTATAATGAGGCTGAAGCTTATGTAGTCTAATCTAATGTGAGGGCAGTTTTCATGCTCACACACTATTTTTGGTCTGAACGATCACTGTTGTGTGGTTCATAATTCACTTGAAAGGTGAAAATGCGCCAAATCTTTTTGTACATTCTGCATGAAATGGTTGGACAAGTGTAGTTTTCTTTCTTTCTTTCTTTCTTTCTTTCTTTCTTTCTTTCTTTCTTATTTGCTGCTATTGCTATTCATATGCGGTATTAAAAGTCATTGTGGAGAACATTTCAGTGGACAAAACTACACTTTCAAGTGTTAGGCGAATGCCAACATTGTTTTTGGTCCATTCCTCCTGGATGAGAAAACTGTACAAATGTTAATAAAAGATCATTTTTAGGCGTACACTAGTATACAGATGTTACTGTTAGCATCAAAGCTAATAGACTTGAACTAAACATCACAAAACTCCAATAAGAAAATGGCAAATCAATTTAAAGGTTTAAAATACACTACGGTCCTGTTTTACAGACAGGGCTTAGATTAAGCCAAAATCAGGCCTTAGTTCAATTAGGACATTTAAGTAGCTTTTATAAACGTGCCTTAGAAATTACTGATGGACATCTTGAGACAAAACAATGGTACTGACATATTTTAAGATATATCAGTGCAAGTTGCTTTCAGTTAAAACAGCCCAAACATGCATTTTATTGACGTGGTAAGTGACTTAAACTCAATATTTAGCTGATCTTACATTATGAGCTCTTCTTTCATTGCAGGCTTAATTTTTTATGCCAAAAGTGAGGTTTCAAACAGTGATTCTTACTCACAAAGCATGCAGGCCTATTTTTCCTCATCTCCCCTTCACAAAAAAGGGAACAACACACATGTGTCCTGTCCGTATATTGTCTGTCCCTTTTCACCCAGCTAAAGTCGTCAAAGGGTGAAGTTGGCAATTGCAATAGCGTTAATGATCAAGAAAGGAAGAAGCAGCAAAATGAATGATTGTCCTGTAAAATCACATTCACTTTACAATGTGTTCTATGTTCTCTGTGTGTTAAATGAATGTATTTTGAACAGACATTTATCCATTAACATTATTATTATCTTTTCTTGTCATGTTACAAATAACCTTTATTTCCCTTCATATCATGTCCATACATGTTATTTAAGCATTATTAAAGTTGGCATGAAATGGAAGTTGGGATAGTCTTTTCTTCACTATTGTGTACCCAAACACACACATGAACTTGAGGAAATGACTAACAGTATGGGCACCATTCTCTCTATTACATTGGGAACTGTTGAACCGATCAGATTAAAAAAGGTCAGAGAGAAATGTACTGCACCATGATACAACAGTAATACTCTCACTATCAAGAGAGAAACTAGTAATTTAGAGCGCAAATGGAGACAAACTCACTTAGAGGTCTTTAGAATTGCGTGGGAAGATAGAAATTCCTGTTATAAAAAGGGTCTAAAAGCAGCCAAAATAATCCAAGGTTCTTGTTGAGTAAAATGGCAGGATTAACAAATAAGCAGACATCACCTCAACTGAATATTCCATTACAGTTTAGTAGCAATGACTTTATGAATTTCTTCACTGAGAAAATTGAAGGCGTCAGGAGTACAATGGTAAATGTACAACCTTTGACAGCGTTTTATGATTCAGCCTCAATTATTGCCCCTCAATAACAATTGCAGTGCTTTACAACTATAGGACCGGAAGAGCTAAATAAACTTATCATTGCATCTAAACCAACAGCATGTTTATTATATCCATACCCACAAAACTACTGAAAGAGTTTTTCCCTGTAGCAGAAGACCCTCCTCTCAATATTATTAACTCATCTCTGTCTCTAGGTCATGTCCCAAGACAGTTCAAGCTGGCAGTTATTAAGCCTCTTATTAAAGGAACACATCGACTTTTTAGGACTTTAGCTTATTCACTGTATCCCCCAGAGTTAGATAAGTCCATACAAACCCTTTTCATCTCCGTGCGTGTCTGTCTGACGCACCCACCGCTAGCCTAGCTTAGCACAAAGACTGGAGGTAAACGGCTCCAGCTAGCATAATTGTTCCCAATAAGTGACAAAATAACGCCAACATTTTCCTATTTACATGTTGTGATTTGTATAGTCACAGCGTGTACAAATAACAAGGTCACATGAGACACAGCCATCTTCTAACCGTATACATACTGGGAACTATATTCTCAGAAGGCGAAGCACTGCTACTTGGGCGGAGTGATTTGCTCGCAGCACCTGAGAAGCCCCGTGAGGAGCAGAGAGTTCGCTCAGAGTTGGAGTAAATCACTCCGCCCGAAATTCCTGAACACTCTCCCTTGTCTTGGGTTCTTCTGTGGATTGTTTGCAAGTGTTTTTGACTCTTTGCCTGGCATGACTACGATTCTGTATTTTCCAATAAAGCTGCGCTTGGATCTCACCTAGTCTCAGAGCTATCCGTGACAAAAACCTCGATCAACTCAGATCCAGCAGCATGGGAATTCGGATTCTTCCTCCAGCCACTAAGAAGGAGCGGAGGGCACGACGTCAAGCATTGTCTGCCCTGCGTCAGCAGGGGTGCAGCGTAGGTGGATTTGCTCAGCTGTTTTGGTCCCTGGCTGTGGGGCTGGAGTATAATGATATTGCACTAATAGTTGTTTTTAAAACTTAAAAAACTGGGGTTTTGGGGCTTCATTGACTACCTTCAGTATCAAAGTCAAGTTGTTACTCAGGTAAAGCCTATTCCCAAGATGGCCGCCACCATTCCAGAGCCTCGTCCCAAGATGGCCACCGAGGCAGAATCTTCAGACAAGATGGCCTCCACACCAGAGCTTCCAGCCGCCAGGCCACCGCCTCACCCTTCCAAATGGAGGAAGAGGAGGAGGAAGGGTTCCTCTGTCCCTCAAGGCCCAAAGCCTGTTGTCGTCCCACAGCCTGCTGCAGGACCGGAGGCAGTCCCAGAGCCTGTCCCAGAGCTGTCCTGGCTCCACCCGCGCTCTTTGCCCTGCCGGCTCTGCCTGCGCTCCTTGATGCCCGTCAAGCCAGAGACTCTTCACGTCATGCCTGTCAAGCCAGAGAATCTTCATGTCATGCCTGTCAAGCCTGGGTTTCTTCAAGTCAAGCCTGTCAAGCCTGAGTTTCTTCACATCATGCCAGAGTTTCTTCACGTCAGGTTTGCTGAGCCAGAGTTCCTTCACGTCAGACCTGAGATCCTTCACGTCATGCCTGTCAAGCCTGAGTTTCTTCACGTCATGCCGGAATGTCTTCACGTCAGGTCTGCTGAGCCAGAGCTTCTTCACGTCAGACCTGCTGAGTTAGAGACTGTGCACGTCATGCCTGCCCAGCCAGAGACTGTGCACGTCATGCCTGTCCAGCCAGGGACTGTGCACATCATGCCTGCCCAGCCAGAGACTGTGCACATCATGCCTGCCCAGCCAGAGACTGTTCACATCAGGCCTGCCCAGCCAGAGACTGTTCACGTCAGGCCTGCCCAGCCAGAGACTGTTCACGTCAGGCCTGCCCAGCCTGAGCTTCACGTCAGGTTGGCCGAGCAAGAGCTTCTTCACATCAGGCCGGCCAAGCCAGAGACTGTTCCCACCAGGTCAACCATGCCTTTGTCTTCAGACAAGATGGCTGTCTCCATGCCTGTGTCTTCAGACAAGATGGCCGAATCCACGCCTGTGTCTTTGGACAAGATGGTCGACTCCATGCCTTGTGTCTTCGGACAAGATGGCTGACTCTATGCCTGTGTCTTTAGACAAGAGGGCCGCCTCTACACCTGTGTCTACGCCTGTGTCTTTAGACAAGATGGCCAACTCTACGCCTGTATCTTCGGTCATGATGGCCGACTCTACGCCTGTATCTTCGGTCATGATGGCCGCATCTACCCCTGAACTGTCTGGTCCGCCCTGGCCCCCTGAACTGTTTGGTCCGCCCCGGCCACCTGCACAGCAAGTTAGAAAAGTTAGTTCATGCATTCATGACCTCTGGATTACTGTAATGCATTACTATATCAGGTTGTCGTGCATCCTCAATAAACAAGCTGAAATTAGTCCAAAATGCAGCTGCTAGAGTTCTTGGTCGAGAAAATATGATCATATGACACCAATTTATCATCTCTACACGGGTTACCTATTAAGTTCCGTATCAATTACAAAATGCTGAACTACAAAGCCCTAAACGGTTTAGCTCCTGTGTATTTAACTGATCTTTCGCCCTACAATCCATCACGCTCTTTAAGGTCACAAAACTCTGGGCTTCTGGTAGTACCTAGGATATCTAAGTCCACTAAAGGTGGGAGAGAGTTTTCGCATTTGGCTTCTAAATTCTGGAATAGCCTTCCTGATAATGTTCAGGGCTCAGACTCACTCTCCCAGTTTAAATCTAGATTAAAGACGCATGTCTTTAGCCAAGCATTCACATAATGAATCTTATAACCTTGTACTCCAGTTATATCAAATCAAATGCACATGATTGTCTTTGCTTAATGTTATGAACAGCAGCGACGCTAATTATTTCCATTTGCATTTCGTTTTTATCTTGGGATGCCCATCTTGAGGTAACTAGAGAGTATATCAGCTCCAGTTTGGATCCAGCCTCTGAAGACTTAAGATGTCCCAACACCTGTGAAGAGATGACCCAACTCCTGCAAAGACTTCAGGTGACCCAACTCCTGTGAAGACTTCAGATGACCCAACACCTGTGAAGAGATGACCCAACTCCTGCGAAGACTTCAGATGACCCAACACCTGTGAAGAGATGACCCGACTCCTGTGAAGACTTCAGATGACCCAACACCTGTGAAGAGATGACCCAACTCCTGCGAAGACTTCAGATGACCCAACTACCTTTGAAGAGATGCCCCAACTCCTGCGAAGACTTCAGATGACTCAACTCCTGTGAAGACTTCAGATGACCCAACACCTGTGAAGAGATGACTCGAAAGGACTCCAACTCCAGCAAGGACTTTAAATGAAGCTAACTCTGAATCAACATGCACCAATGCTAAATTTTCTATATATCCTATCATTTGTTAACAACATGTATTCTTTACTTCAATGACCTCATTGTTTCTGCCTTAAATGAATACATTGTTTAAATGAATACACTGTTAGCTAACTTTATGATTTGTATATGAACATTTCGGAAATACATAACTTGGACACAGTCACCCGATAACAGATCATTCTAAATTGTAATGTAGACACGTGCATTTTCTGTAAAGCTGTATTGTGAAAAGCACTATACAAATAAATGTGAATTGAAATGAATTGAATATTGTGACGTATATCCAAGTGAAATGAAAAAATGTTGGACCGGTTTTGATTTAGGCCCAATCCCAATTCTATTTGATACTTTTTTACCTACCCCTACACCTACCCCTTGAAACAGAGTGGCAAGAGGTAGGGGTGAAAATATTCCCTTAACAAATGGGACACCACTACTACAACGTTACACGTCATCATACGTCCTTGTTAGCTCCTACGTCAAAAGAGATGCGCCGATTTTTATCGTTAACTAGATGTCATCGTCAGCTGTGGTCATCTTAGTTGTGTCTAAGACCAAAGACCAAACACTTAAGACCAAACAACTGGTCCATCACAGTTCTTTTTAGTTCAATATTTAAGATCTTCATTTCATCTTTCTTCATTCACTTAAGACCAAACAACTGGTCCATCACAGTTCTTTTTAGTTCAATATTTAAGATCTTCATTTCAGCTTTCTTCGTTTGTGAAATCATCCTTATGTGGCATCTTGTGTTCCAGCTATATTTTTCAAGTTCTAAAATGACACAAAAACAACGTATCAAGGTTAATGACTTAAATTTCAGACTGTTCGTCATACAAGGCTATATTATAACATAAGATTTGAAACATAGAGTATGAATCATATGGACTTTTCTGTTCTTTTTTATATTTTTAGTTCTTGACAAGACCATTTCCCCATTCACTTTCATTTTAGGGAGGGGAAGTTATAAATAAAAAATAAAAAAAAATTAATAAAAAAAAAATGTGCATGGATAATTCATTTATGATAAATACTGCAATATTCCACACAAAAAAAAAGGTTAATTATGAGGTTGAAAGCAATTAAATAAAATATTAAAAAAGGACTCACACACATTATACCAAAAAAAAAAAATTGTAGGATGTTGTCCTTGTGTGGAAGTGTGCATGTTCTCTTTTTTCTTTTATTTCTGTAACAAGGCCATGGAACATTTCTTATGGGCATCATTGATGATGCAATTGCTTGACTTGCTTTTTGCAGCGTTTGGTTCGAAAATAAATTTCTTACAGGCACTATTAATTCTCTGAATATGGTTCCCCAGCTAATAAAAAATCGTTTTGCTAATGTTCCCATTAAGTTATAAAAACATTATGAATGTTCTCTGAACATTCAAAACATCCAAAAACGTTTTTCTTAGTTGTGTGAATGTTAAAGGAACATTAAATTTGATCATTTTGCAACCATAATGGGAATGTTACTTTTGAATGTTCTATGAACATTTTGAAACAAGCAGTGACATTTAAAAATGTTAGGTGAACATCTACCTAAACGTTTCAGGTAAAAACATTCCATGAACCTTGTATAAAATGTGCTAACTTTTTGAGAACATTATTAAAGACCAGATAACTAAACAAATGTTTTATTAACATTACTGGAAGAATGTTTGTATTAGCTAAAGTTCTGAGAATGTTCCCTGTTAGTTGGGTCTATCAGAACTTCAAACCAGAATAAAAATTCACAAATATGTTCAGAGAGTTAAATGATATGCGACTTGACATAATAATTCTCTTACATCCGATGTACTAATAGTTAACGATTCTCTCATAATATTCCCATGAGTGTGTCAGGTGCATGAAGACCTAACGGTTGCATTTACAAGTATCCTCTGAACTGGCACCATTCTCACATGCGTCATTGCCGTATTTTTAGTGCTTCATGCCAAGTGGACACTCCAACTGTGTCCCATACTCAGAAGTTTTTGCCAGGACGTGGAGAGAGCCCATCTCATCTCTGAAGAGGACCATGGGTAATTAGCATCAGTTCTGCAAAAATGTTCAAAGTACTCACTGAACCCTGTGAGATAAGTGGCCTGGCAGTGTTTCCATATCACTGTTTTATTGACACATACTTGATGAGCATGTAAACTAACATCAAATGAAACAGTATTATACAACGCAGCTGAAGAAGCAAAAATCTCCTCTTATACGCTGCAATGTTTGAACGAGCCTCAGTATTTCAACTTGTGTCATGCAGGGACAGTTAGTCAAAGGTTTTGTTAACTTCTCAACTGTCCTCATATAGGCCAAGATTCTAGGGCTGAATGCAGAAGGAGTTTTCAAATTAGTCAACAATTGTGAGTTTTTCTGTGCCCTGTAATCTTAAATATACGGTTACAGCCTTGCAAAGCACAAATAATGTATTGTGTGTCAAGAACTGTATTTTTCAGAGCTGAACTATTGAACTTGATGAGAATAATGTGTAAACGATGAAATAGGCTACTGATAAAGACTGTAAACACATCTCCATGTGGTCAAATGAAATAGTGAAGTTAATAGAAGAAGAAGAAGAAGAGGTTTTATTTATATAGCGCCTTTCCGTAGCTCAAGGTCGCTTTACATTGTACATTACAATACATTTACACACCCGCACACACATTACAATCTCATAAGGACACATATAGCCACATTATCCAAAATACATGTTAAATAGATATGTTTTTAGCTGAGTCTTGAATGTAGCCACAGATGAGATATTATGAAGTGTAAGGGATATTGAATTCCATTATTTAGGAGCATTAACACTAAGGGCCCTATTTTAACGATCTGAAACGCAAGTATCAAGCGCGAAACGCAAGTAACTTTGTGGGCGGGTCTTGGGCGCTGTTGATATTATACCGGCGGGATAAATGACTCTTGCGCCCGACGCAAATCTAAAATGGGTTGGTCTGAAGTAGCTTCATTATTCATAGGTGTGGTTTGGGTGTAACGTGAAATAAACCAATCAGAGTGACATCTCACATTCCCTTTAAGAGCAGGCACGCTTGTTCTATGGCGGACTGCTATCATAACGGCGGATTTGCCAGGCGCGCGCCAGCAGCGGTTCACAGCCAAGGAGACCGACGTTCTTGTCAGGGCCGTAAAACACAGAGAAGTGACATTGGGGATGGGAGAAACCCACCCAAATTAACTTCGGTTAAACAGGCGTATAATAATTTGGGTAAATGTGTAAGCTAGATTTATGTTTTATAATAAACTATCTATCTATCTATCTATTGTAATAATGTATGATTTGCAAAAATGAAAACTGCTGCTTCTGTGTAGATGAGAGAATCAAAGTGTATGCGCGTTGTGCACACGCTACATTGATTATGGCCAAGCATGCGCCCTTAAAATAGCATATGAATAACATGCGCAATGCAGGTTTAGAAAACAATTCCGGAATTGTTTTCTAAACCTGCAAAATAGAATCAGGGAACGTTTGCGCCGAAACACGCCTCCTCTTTGCGCTGAACCGCCCCGGGAGCGCAAGTGTATTTCCTAGTTTACCGACGTGCATCTGTGGAGGGAAAAGTCCGCTGTGCGCGGGGGCAGAATAGGAATGATACAAGCGTCGGTGTACAAAGTCAATTGCGCTGGGTGCAAGATAGAGCCCCATATGACCTTCCACCTACAGTAGACAACCGAAAACGAGGGATGGACAATAAACCGAGTTCAGCTGATCTAAGGGACCGGGCAGGGCGGTTAAGAGTAAAGTACATCAGACAGATATGGAGGTGCAAGACTATTATCCACATATGACTAAACCATCAAGGCATAATCTTAAAAGGGAAAAATGTCACAGCTACATAAGATTCACTTGAATATACTGTATGTGTTACATCCGTTTATTTGCTCTATGTCCAGTTAGAGCAAATAAACAATTTAAAAAAATAGAGCAAATTATTTTTATTTGAAAACATCCACTTTCTGCTTTTCATTTACATAGTCTTTCAGCAATGAGAACCAGCTACGTGTCTGCTCTGACTTCGCCTAAACAGTAGTAAATATGTCACTAAGCAAAAACAGACAGATGTTGTGGCTGTTTTACAATAAGCAGCATCCTGTGGAGCTAATATGTGGAGCCTCTTCTTGACATTATTAATGTTACTTAAACTGTAAACGTTCTAATTCAAGAACCTTTTATGAATTTGAAGTGATACAACTGCTCGATAAATGTTCATAATCTGGTGCAGCAGGTAATGTCATTTATCCAAAAATGACTTTCTATTTATCCCGGTGTGATTAGCATCTTCGTTTCTGGTTCTCATACATATCTGCACCACACTGGCAGCTTTTCAAATAAGCACACTGTCATTGAATACACTGTGTGATCTATTGCTTTTGCTTTATTTGAGCAGCAGTTTTCCTGTTTTCCTCTCGCTGATCCACAATAAACAGCCGTGTAAACAGACAAGCATAACAGAGGATGGCTCTCAGAACAGGGACTGACACAAAGGCACTGTGCCAGGGTAAATAAATGTCCTGAGATGTGGCGTGCTTTCTGACAGAAAGGTCTAATCTGCCCCTCGCCTTAGAGAAACCGAGCATGCGAGACCAGGCTGATCCTTAGACGTGCACATTTTTTATTAAATGTGTCATGAGCTAGTCATTTATTAAGTGAATAAGTTGATTTAGGCTATCTTTTGCAGTTATATGATCTCACAGTGAATGATGCTGTGTATGAGCAAGTATTAGTCATATTTTTGAGTGAAGGCATTGAAATTAGTATTCACTATTCAGTCTTAAAAGGCATTTGAGTGTTCATTCTTAAAGAATGTGCTCATAAAGCTTGGGGTATTGTGAAGATTGGTTTACCATCATAGGCTCATTGGAAAGACTCATACTTTTTGCTAAACTCTGAAAACGTAACTATGCTTACAAATTTCCGGCTGATAAACACTAGTGGCAATAAAACATCAACACGGTTTATTCCTTTGCACACAAAATTGTTGATTGATAAAAACGTATTTTCTCACAGATTCTTGCACAACATGACCTCAAAACACTTTTACCATAGTGAATGATACATTTTGACGTTTTCCTCACACAACCAGCTCCATACGTATGGCTTTTCTGACGCACCTTAATAAACTTGCTTGGTAGCTCTCCTGATATCCAGCACTGATGTGGAGGAAAGTCATGTAAAGCTCAAGTCACTCAACATAAAAGACCCCAAAGAGTAAAAGCAAATTAAAATGGCATGATTATTTCAGCAAATGCGTTTTCTCACATTTGCTTTTGTTATTTTCAAGCTGTTTTCTTCAGTTTCGAATAAAACTGAACACGCTTTTATTGCCACTGGACATTTAACCTTTGAAAGTGTTGCAAAACCTGTAAGAAGCAACATATAATTTTGCTGAAATGTTGCTTTTCCAATGAGCTTTGATTGAATTATTCACTAAACTGTCTTTAACACAATCCTGAACAAAAAAGGTCTGTACTAATAGCACAAAAAAAAACATCACTATAGCAAAATAAACAGTCTAAAGAAGGGGCGCCCCAAATTTAGTGATTCAGGTTTCTCTACTTTGATATTTTTATTTCTTATGCATCTGTTGTGATTATTTTACGATTATTTCAATTATTTTTCTATGTTACCATTGTGTATGAAATGTGCTGTATAAACAAACTTGCCTTGCTTTTCCTATTTTTGAATAATAAATGGTTTTAATGGTATGTTGATTTTGAGTCTTAAAATAAAACCAGCTAAGAATCATCAGGCCTGCTCGACACATGATGCATACTTAGTGGAGACTCTATGAAACTGTGCTAAGCTAATGTTAGTCATAATGTTGAGCATGTAACCACATCACACTGTTGAAGAGTTTTTTCATCTCATACCATGTCAATTTCCTTCTTTCTTACAGATAAAAAATCTTTTTCAAAAGTTTCATAATGAGCCAACTATGCCATTACGTACCGTTAGCATTGCAGCTCAATTGTTATGCAAGAGATCTGATGAGATTTCTGAGGCAAATTAGACAGAAAGCCGCCTATGCTTGTCTTCCTCAAAACCGATAGTAAAAGCACGGAAGACAAATGATATGTGAATGTCAAATGAATGTGTTTGAGAAAGAACAAACAGAGAACTCAGTGGAAAGGAATCACCTCAGGGACAGCAGTCAGCCGTTCAAGAAACAGCCCCGCTTCCTGCAAATACCCAATGGACTAAGATGACATGTCTGGGGTAGTACAACATATTCTCTCACACTGTTGCTTAACATAGCTGTCACGCTAAAGCGTTGGGCATAAAGCCTGCACTGAATCTCTGGGTAAATTATTGTTTACATATTTTTATGACCTTGCATAGGCCAATAAGACCCTTAAAATGCTTTTAGGGGCCGTTCGCACAGAAAGCGTTTTTCCATTCCACTCCACTCCTCTATTCCATTGTGTTTCAATGTAAACACGCGCTAGACGGACATCATTAACCGTTTCGCGTAGCACATGACACGGCATTCTAAAAACGAGGCACTCGAGTTCAAATAAGCTCAGTAGAGATTGCGCTTTTTCCGTTCCACTGACCTGCTTCTCTCGTTTTTAACAGCACACACACCGCTTTAATGGTTGTGATCGTTAACACTTTAGCTCATTCAAAGTATTACATTTTTCTAAATATTTCCCTATGAAGATTACATGAAATGTTATGCTCTAAAGGTTTTAGGTAGAGTTTAAGGGTTTTTTTCATGCTGGTAATTCTGCCCTAGTAAAAATAAAACTGATACAGAAAGTAGTTTATAGGATGCAGTGTAAGTATGTTTTATAGACTAATGTTGTCAAGCAAGTCAATTGCATCCTGTTTGAAAAATGAATTAAGAGTTTTTATTTTCTTGCTTTCGCCACAGGGTAACACAACATTGTGATTTAGTATCCCCAATGACAGAGCAAATAGGCTTACAAACGGTCTCAGAAGACTTGAGAAAACAACACTCATTTATCAAACTCCCATTTGGGGGAGGATCAAACCATTTTGTCATGGAAAAAAAAGTCAGTCTGCCTCCACTGGCCTGCGCGCCCACCTCCACACTGAGGTAACTGTGACCTGATGAATGGGCCTACTTTCACTACTGTAGCGGTCTAAGGTGGAATGAACACTCATCTTAGTACAATGGCCAAACCCCATCAGAAACACAGAAAGTCATTTTGCCTGAGATGGATGCGACAGTTAGTCTTGCTATATGCAGTTTCCACCTCACTGACTTTGTGCTCAGGCCTGATGAATGTGAAGACGGTTCAAACTTCAGCTATTTACAGGGGTATCGAAGGCCCTGTTTACACCTGGATTTTGGTCGATCGGATCACAAATCACAAGGAGAAGAGGGAAGCACATTCCCGTTTACACCTGGTGTTTTAATCCGTCTCTTTTGTCCACTTTCAACCACTTCTGTCCTGATTTCTTCGAGGGGAGGGTCTATGCTGAAAATGAATGCTTTTTTTTTTTCAGATCTTTCTATCTAATGGACAAAATAAGTTTTACATACGGAGAACAGAGCTTTCGTTTCTGCTCTGATAGCCGCAAGACCACCTCTGGAAGTGTTCGAAAGTGCTCAAAAATGTTTTAGACCCTCTTTACACCTGTATATAGCGTCGTCCAGTTGTGATGTACCAGGTGTAAACAGGGCAGAGGAGAGCATTTTCTCTAGCTTATTGTTAGTTTGGTTGTGTAAATTACTTTTCCTGTTATTCCAATTCAACTTCCTGTAGGGTGTGGTAAATTCAATTCAAATTCACATATATTAACCAGTTTTTGTAGCCTGGATGCCAGCAGAACTTAGCCCCGCCCACAACATTTTTAGGTCGGGAAGTTCGGTCTGGACTTGATCCGTTGAGGAGCTATTATGCCCGAACAAAAGTTGTTTGGACCAATCAAATTGTCAGGGCGGGCTTTATACGATGATGGACAGATGATCAACAGTAACGCAATCATCCACGTCACCAAAGAGCGCTTGGGTTGAATTCGTTTACAACAAAGATGACTGCCGCTGGAGAATTGAGATTTCACAAGTTCACACTTACAAATAATAAGTTATAAGTCAGATAGAATAAATGCATATTTGGCGTGCTGTCCGAGGAGAGGCTGAACCCAAAGTACTCCCCCCATATTCCTGGCTGTGGAAGAACAAGCCGAGAGTGAGTGGAGGGATGCTGAAAACTGTCAAGGAATGTTAGGTGAGTTGACAGAGTGAATAAATATAGTCTTCCTCTCATGCTGATAGGGTAGACATGGTAATTGTTTGATGACAAGTTGATTGGATTGATTATTTGAACGTGCTCCTCCCGAACTTTGTTTATAAAACATAATGTGTAGATTCCGCCATCGCGTCTGTTATAGAAGATATCGACCGCGATCAAGGCATTTGTCGATCGGAAACATTAATGAAAACATACGTCACTTACTCCGTTGCTCTGATTGGTTGTAGGTCTATCCAATTGAGTGCAGAGGCATTTTCTTTCCTGGTTCGGTTGAAACACGCCCTATAATCACAGCCCAATGGAGCATTATCAGACTCACATTCTGACTAGAATCTGAGTATGATGACGTCAGGCTACAGTTTTTGCACAATCCCATTGTAAATTGACAAAAATCTACTTTTTTAAGCTTTTAAACAGTTATCTTATAAAATATCGATAGAGTAATAATTTCTAAATGAACAACTGAGCACACAAACGAAGGTGAAGGGATGCTTGTTAAGTCTATGTGATCATCGCTATTACTGTTGTTCATATAAACGTGCATAACGCATCTTACTCTGTTTGTCCTATAGACACGATTGATCTCAAATCATGCAGCACGTTTAAGAGACTAAATCAGGCTTAATGGTCATTAATCATTTGTGGTGGCAAGTGGTGTCCCTCTACTTTGCAAGCAACAGTTGAAATAAACTTTAAATATGAATAAATATTCAAATGTTTGCATATTTTTATTGTGTAGGCCTAGGGTGACAACATTTTGTGCACTGTTAAAAGTTACATTTTTGTTTTAAAATACATATTTAATGGAGCCCTCCATAATGGAGTTTGAGAGATTTCATGTGTAACAACATTTGCATGATCCCACCATATATCAAAGAGACATTCTGGGAAGTAATTGCAATACATAATTTGAACAAAAATAGAGTGGTATATTGTATTTATACTACAGGGCTGTAAAATGCTTTAATCTGATTGGTTGACGAACATTCTAAGGTGTACAATTATTTTCAGGGAAACACACATGCACGGCTAAAGTAGTTCCAGGCAGGTCTTGACGCATTACAGTTCCATATCACTTCACCAAATGATTTCAGTTATTTCAAAAGGTCCTTACAGCCTACAACAGCAAAAGAACCCAAACTTACAATGACACTGATCAAGCAAACAAAGATAGTAAACAATATACAAATGACAAATTATTTCCATGTTTTTTTCCCCCACATAATTATGTTTTATTCTTGCGGGAAGCACATACTCTCCTTCTCCCGCTGTCTCTCCCACTCAAACTGGTTAAAGTGATATTTCTTTTCATTTTAAATTAGCTTTTTCCAAAAGATGGGCAAAAATCTTACACTAAACCATGTCAAATTATCCATGTTATACCCATTAGAAATGTGGGTCTTTTATAAGGTGAATTTTACATAAAAAACCTATTTAAAGCTGCATTCAGTAACTTCGGGATTTCTTCGCTGTATTCTCGCTTTTTGCTCGCAGGTTTCTCTCTAGAGCTCCCCCCACAGCTTCGGAATAGATATTTGACAACACTGTTGTAAAAACTCGTTGGCTATTCTCAGACACCAGAGGCTAGTAGATCAACGACATCAAAGCAGATGGGACATTCTTTAAAACGTCTTCTTCATTCGGGTTCGAACAGCGTGAGGGAGCGCAATAATGACGGCATTTTAGCAGATTTCTTTTGGCCGTAAAGCAATTGTTTACATCGCGAGACCTGATATCACGCGAGACTTCCTGACGTGGCGGCCGGCGGCCCGCCGGCTCAAAGTTGCAAGTGCGCATTTTCCGGTCAGGGGCACCAGGGGGGTGCGAAACGACCACCATTCAACCCGAAATAAGTAATATAACCATTCCAATGACTCCGAAGCTGTTCAGTTAAGGTAAAAAAAGTTACTTAGTTCACCTTTAAATAAAAAAAAAAAAAAATTATTTATTTATATAATTTTTGTGGAGTAAAAATGTCCAAATGTGGAGTAAAAACATTAATAAACTGAATAAAATTACATTTGTTTTAAAAAACAAAACAATTATTTTGTTACAAAATGACATTTTGTTGCCTGGGGTCTCTGAGACGCCAAACAGCCCAACTGTAAACCGCAAAAGAACAGCGTACAAGGGTTAAAGTGGTGGAACATAGTGCAGAACAAAGTGCAGCCATAACAGGGCATTGTGTATCAAAAAGTTAAAAGAAAATAAATAAATACAAATAAATAGAATGAAGAAAAAATTATATCTATATATCAAAAAAATAACAAAATGGCAAATAACAAAAATAACAGCGCATACAGACAATTTATGAACAGTAGAGATGTAATTTAAAGGGTTAAGTTATGTTTATGCACTAAACAAGACCAATAACCTTGATTTATTAACCTATTAACACAGTATACCCCATTTCCCCATATATACTTACAAAGCATTTTGCTTGGACTTTTGACTAAGTATACAAAAAACTATAAATCTCTTGTAAGATTTGTTTTGTTTGGACGATTCTAGAGACCTTCATGATTATGTAGATATATATATGTCAACAAAAAATACTTATTAGTAACATGAAAATGAAACCCAATGAAAACTCTTTCTTTGGGAGGGTTTGCCTTCGCCATGCTTCCTGGAAGTAGGGGTAGGAAGTTGACAGCCTCATGTGACAGGAAGGAAGTGAATACCTTTTTTTTTTTTTTTTTTTTTAATCCTTTATTTGGTTGTTAGCTTTCATGTCATTGAGACATAAAACATGGATAACATCTAGAAAAATACTTACAAAAGGAAAATGACAACTATACACTGTGGCAACTATAGTTGCCGGTGGGCTTAAAGGGGGGATTCAGTTTGACTAATTTCTGTAAAGGTCATGGTGATGGTTGGTGAGAGGACTGAATGTTGAATTCATTCTTTCATTTTACAATTTCACGTGTTGCACTTTTTTAACTCTACGTTATACTGATATTTTAAATTGTTTTATCTATATTTGATAAATATTGTCTTATTAATATTTCTGAAATGCCTGTAATCTTGAAATTATCATTATGCCAAAAAATAAGACACAGGTGATAAACTAATGAGTTACTATTATAGTCACTGACGTAAACACAGGTGGCACATGAATGGTGAAGACAAACAGAAGAGGAAAAGCAGCAAAATAAGAATCTTTGAGTATAACTAAACCAAATTTGTGACAGTTGTTACTGTCTCCCTTGGTAGAACTTGTAACACCACAGACATAGGCTAAGTGGTTAGCGCCAGTGTTTTCAAGCATAAGCACCAGTAATTTAAAATCTAAATTAAGTTAATAATGCATATTAAACAAAATGTTTGAACATAGCAATGAAATGTATCATTGTCATCTTCATGTTGGGTTTCTCTGTCTTGTTTAGTTTAGAGACAGTTTACACGACACCATTTTCAACTAAAAACTAAAAACTTTTTAAACATTGTTCATTTATATGACAATGACGTTTTGGGGGCCTAGTATTTTATTTTTTTTACAAAGTGACCGCCAAATACTGGCCTGGCATGAATCCCTTTTCACACAAATCCGCTAAATGACTAAAAACACTTTATTATGCTTGCCTGGGCAGTAGTTGGCGATGTCACTTTGTAAAGAAAAACTACACGCCTATAGACTTAACACATAATACCCATGCACATGACTTCACTGTTTTCACAAGTTCTAATTTTTGTTGTTTACATGGGGATGATAATGGTATGGTTTTCAAAAACTTGCACTTTGAAACCGGTTTTCAAATATTAGCATTTTCAGGCCCCTAAAATGCCGTTGTCGTGTAAATTAACGGCCAAAATGCTTAAAACGTTTTCCATTTCTAGTTGAAAATGGCGTAGTGTAAACAGCCTCTTAGGCCCTGTTTACACGAGAACGCTCGCGGGTGAAAACATAAAAATATTTTATCAGATGTGCCTTTCGTTTAGATGGCGACGGCGTTTTTGGGGCTTAAAAACGCAAAAAAGTGAAACCACCCTCCAGAGTGGAAATCCTAAAAACGCTCCACCGTCGCGTTTCCATCTAAACGGTAAAAATGCAAAAGTCTGCTAGACAGTGAAGGCACCGATCAGTGCTTCACATTGCCACCTAGCCGCCTGGAGTGCATACTACATTGAATTTCACACACTTTTGCGTCACCATATGCACGCAGATTTCGCCCCCATAACGCTCGTCTAAACGCAGAATAAAAAGTGATCACTTTTGCGTTTTCTCTTCAGATCGTTGTAAACATAGCCTCAGTCTTAGTTCTAGTCATTCATTAGTTGTCATGGTTTCTAATTAGTTTACACCTGTACCCTGTTTTTAGGGGCCAAGCACCAAAGGTGCGTAGGCACCTATTGTATCTGTTCCCGTTCTTATTATTATTCTGCCGTTTCTTCCGACTGGGTGTCTATGGCAGCCCAAAGAACCGCTTGCGGGAAAGTTATGAATTTTGGCACACTGATAGAGGACAGTCCAATCTGTCACCATAGCAAATTTGGTGTCTTAAAACCAATCCCTCTAGCGCCACCAACTGTCCAAAGTTGCACTCATGTTTATGCTAATAACTTTTGAACCACATGGGCTAGAAACAAAGTTCTTGCCATGGAAATTATTCCGCCATTTTGAATTTTCTGAAAAACCTACTTTTTCGAACTCCTCCTACGCCGTTGCTCCGATATTCACGAAAATTGAACCAGATCATCTCCAGACCATGCTGACAAAAAGTTATGGAATTCAAGTTGATTCGGCAAACCGTTTTCGATAAACACATGAACAAATTTTACGTAGCGCTTATGAAAACAGATGTAAGGCTGTATCTCCGCAACGCTTTATCAGATTCAGACCAAACTTGGCACATATCGTCACAAGCATGACCTGAGGCTACATGCTGCGTTTTGGCGTAGCGCCACCTACTGGTCCGGAGATATGAAAAATGGCTATTTTTGCTTATAACTTCTGAACAGTTTGTCCAAAAATCATAAAATTGGTCTCGTTAGATTCAGGCCAACATGCCGAGTCAACTGATATCCAATTTTACCACATCGGCCATTTTGGCTGTCGGCCATTTTGAATTTTGTGCTAAAATGCTGTATTTTAAGAATGCATGAACGGATTGTTACGAAACTTGGTATGGGTCATTAGCACGATGTCCTGGAGGAGCGTGAGAAGTTTCGAACCAGTGCCACCTAGTGGTCAAAAGTTATAACAGAATTTCTAAAAAGACTAATAACTTTTGAATAAATCTGCCTATTGAAATGCCACTAGTCTTAATAGATTCATTGGGTCAAGCTGAGAACATAGCTACCAAGTTTTCCTAATTTGGCCGCACTTCCTGTCCGCCATCTTGATTTTCATTCAAAACCTACTTTTTCGAACTCCTCCTAGACCGTTTGTCCGATTTTCACCAAAATCTAATCGTATCATCTCCAGACCGTGCCGACTAAAAGTTATGGATTTCGTGTCGATAGACAAAACCGTTTTCGTATAGCGCAGCAGCAAAGTTGAGGCATGATGCCAAAAGGACTATTCTGGCTTTATCTCTGCAATGCCTTGACATATTGACACCAAACTTTGTATGTGTCATTGTCACTTCACTCTGACCACATCACATCAGTTTTGTAACTGCGCCACCTATTGGTTGAAAGTGATAATAAAATAAATAATATTTTTTATTACTGTTTATGTGATTTTTCAGCCATTTTGACTAATTTCATCTTTAAATGTCTTTAATTGCTCATTGCTGCTATTGGGCTAACACTTTCAGCCATGTCTTGTCGTCTTATTCTGCTTGGCCCCGATAATTGCTGCTTGCAGCTATATTAATAATAATCATCCTCTGTGTATTTAAGCCTTCAGTCTTCCTCAAGTTCATTGTCTTGTGTTAAAGTTACGTTCCTGTGTGTTGTGTGTTGTGCTTTCTAGTTCCTGTTCATTAAAATGTGTTATAATCGTTCATTATGATTTCACTATACACGCAACCCCTGACAATTATCCTGACAAGTTGAAGAATTACCATTATGTTTTTTACCTTTGCTAATTCATACAATGAACCGGTGAAACATCCCATAGACTTCCCTAAAACAACCTAGCAACTGCTCAGAAAACTCTAACAACCACATTGCAAATCCCTAGCAACCGTGCTGAACACTCTATTTAAGAATAATGAGTTTCGAACACACAAATACCACTTACATCTTCAGGAACCTGAAAAATGTAGTTGAGTTTTATAGTTCCTCTTTGGAGAATAGGGCAAAAGCTTAATCATTCACTTCTCTCACTGGTAAAACTATGACTTTGTGTGTCATATATCTATAATATAAATCTTTTGTTGTTTGATTTCCTTTTTGTTTGAGCTGCTCTTCAATTTTCATACAAAAACCCCTTGAATGTTAGGTAAATAAGCAAGTGTAGAAAAGGTCAAAATGTGACCTTTCATAGAAAGGGTTTTGGCAGACACGTTTCATATCCTTATTTTGAGGTCTGTGGATTCCCCTAATAGCCCTGAGCTTTGTACTGAGATCTGTACCCTTGCGCTAACCTCTAGAGTGCATTAATCTCACTTTCTCTCCATTTGAGTCTTCTGGGGGGAAGAATGTATTTGCAGCTGCTTGTGTGGAGAGCTTCTGCATTGTTAGACATCAAATGAAAGAAGTGAAAACACAGCATAAATAAACGTGGAACAGAGACAGTCTGGCTTCACAACCTTAAAATTGTTGGACAGGACACACTATCGCAGTTGACATGAAGAAATTACTTTAAAAGGCTAGTTCTCTTCTCTCTCTATTCATGTGAGCTGCCCTTTCATACCTCATGACTGAATGTAACTGTTTTGCACACACAAAAAGCAGAGGCATTCATGTCAATGTTTTATCTAGTGTTTCAATATTCTAAATGTAAATCAGCATTTCAGGTCTATTAGTCTTTTAATCTTTTAAGAAGCGGCCATAAATGCTGTGAGTTTATCTTTCAATAATGATTGGCGGACTGTTCATTATGCCTTACTTAGCATTAACACTGCTTATTAAAACAATGATGAGTTTTTAAGACTTAGAGTCAGCTGATTGCTATTATTGTTTCACGAGTTCACTGCTCTGTATTTTGGCCCGAACATAAAGTACTCCCCCGTATCACTGGCTGGGATAGGAGCCAGCCAAGAGTGAGGAGTCAGGAGAAAACTGTCGAGGAATAGGTGAGTCGGCTATGTATATATATATATAGGCCTCCTCTCAAGCTGATTGGATGGATCATAATATGAACATGTTCCTCCTGAACTTTGTCATATATATTCTATGATTTACCAACATTTACAGAAACATTATACCCATTCTGGGTGGATTCGTCACTTGCAACACAGAATATGCAATATGAATAAGAATTATGTCAACATACAGAAAATCATATTAGTAGCCTATAATCATTAAGCAATGTGATCGTGCAACATTGTGAATATGCAGTGATATACATCAATCACCACTGGAGTGTGTTTTATAATGATCATTTTGTAGAGAGATTGACTGATGGATGTTGCATTATAAAGTACTTACTCCAATGTTCGAAAAGAATTCAAACCAGTCCCATGAGGAAACCTGCTTTTGAATTTCAGTCCTGTTCAAGTCCTTGTTTTTAGGTTGGTATGAAGTCTCTTTGGCGAAGGCAGGAAATGATTCATCACTTTTTCTTCCTTAGATATTAGTGCCACTATTATTACTAATATTTAGTGTATAGTAAACCCTCAGCGGTTTGATTAAAGTCACGAAGCATGGCCTATTACGTTCTCGGCTCCCTGGTAAACATCCATTATTCCTTTCCACACACTCACACGCTCACACACTCACAGGATCGACAGCTTTGTCAGAAGGAGGAAGTCAAATCTCACAAGCTGACATGTCAGCGTACATCCTCCATTCCATCCCGAGAGTTTTCCAATGCAGGGAAATGCAAGGAATGCCTCTCAATGTCATGGAGGAATCAGCGGCTCTGAGCGGCTGTCACCTCCAGGAGCTCGGGATGGAAGGCCAGTGGCGAGGGCAGCGTGCCCAGCAGACGTGAACCGCCAACTGGATGAGGTACCTCATACGAAGGGCCCGCTTCAATCTTGATCCTCAACAATAACAGGGGGACAGGACAAGGCCATCAGTCTCCATTACGGAGACACTGTTTTCTCTCAAATTACCCTCTCTGTCGTGTTCTCCGCAGCATCTATAGGAGCGGCTGTCTCGTGCATCATTTCGCTCACAAAGCTTGAAAGCCCCCTGGAGGGGAGAGAGAGCTCCTTCCTGCCCCGCTGGCCCCTCCTCGCATGTCCGTCCACCTTGACAGGGACAGTCTCTGCCAACAAGGGGGGAAATTAGCATAGCAATGGAGACCCTCTCAGGGCTGACAGGGGCGGACATTGTAAGTGACTCTACGGCTGCCCACCCCCCCCCCCACCTCCAGCCTCATTTCTTCCCCAACAACATCTGAGACCTGCTTAACAAGTCCCGGATGAGAGCGGGACAGCCGTCTCACCTTAAAGACCCACCTTTCGTGCTGACACACAAAGGGCAGGTGAAGTATCAGATGACTGCCGGCATAGTGTTCGGAGACTGTGCATTTCCACGTTTCTCAGTAAAAACAAACACAGACCAGAGCGAATCTGCAGCGTCACTTTGACGTAACTGATGCAGATGGATCAACACGTATCCGAAAACCTCCTCAAGCAGGTGCATGGATTCAGTCTGTTTATATTTTGTCTACCTCCATCTCAATAGCTCCACTATTCACTCACTCACCAAGAACAGCACTTCAGTGCATCTATAATAAGGAGATCATAGTCAGATGAATGATCGTATATGAATAATGTCATGTTATTTTTTGGACAAAGCAATATACTTGAAATTGCTCAAAATTGAAATTTCCGGTTATTCCTGATTTTCTACTGACATAAGTATAGTATTATTATTTACTAAGTCTAATTCAAGTTTTGTTCAACAACAAAGGCAGTTGAGACTGACAATTCATTTGAATGAAATTAAAACAAGTACATATTTTGTGGAAAAGTACAGGAAACACACAAAAGTAAATCAACAAACTTACAAAAAGATAAACCTAACAATAATATATATTCTTTTCTTTTCTCTTGAAGTGTCTTGTGCTCATGAAGGTCAGTACTTGAAGCAATTCAAATAACTTTTCTATTTTAAAACATTTTAAAATGTAATTTATTCCTGTGTGTCACGTTCAGTTTAGTTTTGTTCATGGACTTTGAGTGTGTTTTCATCTGTCACATGTTTCTTTGTTCGCTACTCATCCATCTCCTTGGTTACCGACATTATTAGTTCATGTGCGTCAGCTGTGTTTAGTAATTATCCTCGTTATGTTCACTTCTTAAGTTGTTCCTTCTCCTGCACTCCTTTGTCTGGTCACTGTAATATCTTCACTGTGTTAACGTGAGTTCCCCTGACTGTTACTTTTAAAGTGTTGTTTGGATTTCATCTTCTGAGTCTTCAGCCTGTTCCTGAGTGCACCACAGTGTTACACTGGGACGGTACAGCTGATTTTTTTTCATTACAACAGTATTCAGTGTCGCATGATCCTTCAGAAATCATTCTAATATGCTGCTTTGCTGCTCAAGAATAATATCTTATTAATATCAATGTTGAAAACAGTTAATATTTTACTTTGTGGAAATGTTTTCAGGATTTCAAAAGAACAGCGTCGAAATTTGAAGTGTCTTTACTTTCGCTTTTGATAAAAATGATGCTTCCTTGCTGAATAGAAGTATTATTTATAGTAAATATCTGCTATCAGTCTTACTATAATCAAACTGTGTACAGGCAACTCTTCTTGCTGTGGTTAAGCCTCTCGTGTAATGCCCTCTGTCTCTCTTTGAGCAAGACTTACCCAGCGGCTGACAAGTGTCAGCTCAATGATCCAGCAAGTCTTCTTTCACGTCTTGTCTCGCAGAGAGCTCATCAGCCCTCATCCTTTCTACTTCAGATTGCATTGGAGGACTGTTTCAAATCATAGACCAAGCATGAAAGACAGCGAATGACTTTAGTGATATATAGTGTTACTGTTATTATCAGGACCTGTTGCTCAAAACCCACAGCTTCTGTGAATAGTGTCATTTTAGACAATGACAGTATTGGTTATAGTTGATGTCTGTTTTTCTTCAAGTGTGTATGTGTTTTCTGAAGTCTATGCATCAAGACTAGAAGATTCTAGTGTTTGGAAGGACCACAGGTCACAAATAGCGCTTTGGAAAAACAAATATAATATTCAAATGTTGAGCTTTTTTAAGCTTAATAGTAAAACTGTTTTTCTCATTATCCAGCCAGCATCAGTCACTGACCCCTGCTCATCAGACACAGTTATTGACCCTTGTCATTGGGGGAAGTATTTGCCATTGAGATAAAATAAAATGCATCTCTTTTTCTTTTTTGCAGACAAATATCCAGATATGCAAATTGCACATGTGAAGTTTGATACACTCTTAAAAATAAAGGATCCTCATTGGCATTGATAGAACATTCCTACATCCATGGAACCTTTCCATTCCACAAAAGGTTCTTCATTGTGGAAAAAAGTTTTTTTTAAACTTTCTTCACACTATGGTTCTTATAAGAACTGTTCTCTGAAAAGTTATTTGGGAATCCCAAAATGGTTCTATCACTGTGAAAACCTCCTTCTGGAACATTTATTTTTGGAATTATTTTTTTTTTATTTTTTTTTTGTCTATTATCCATTTGCTAATAGACCATCAGTATACGCATGGCAAATCATTTCAACATGACTATTCCATGTTGCACTGGGGATGTGCTGCAGAAATGTGACCCTGCTTTTGATCTGGTGAATCAGCTGTGTAGCTGGAACTTTATTTAATAAAGCGATGACGAAGAAAGCTTACGCATGTGCTGCGTGAATGACAGCCCCTCATTCACGGAATACACACATAATCAAAGCACTGCATTAAAGTGGAGTGATCCTTCTTCACATAAAGAACAACAACATTTTCTTTGCCCTTTGCCTCTTAACCATGCAGATATTTTTCCGAACAGCCAAAACATGAATTTTTATGATCTGAGGGAATAGCTGGCATATCTAAAAACAGTAACCGCTTCAGTTTCCTCAAGAAATCAATGGAGTCTCGTTTGTGAAGGCATAAAAGACTCTTCACTGACAAAGGCATGCATGTACCACCAATCATAACAGAACAGACGGCAGATTGAGCACAACAATGGGGACGTTCACCACAAGATGTCGGAGCAATTAGAAAGTCTTATTGTCCTCTGCTCTGCTCATTCAGGATTCTTGGCTGGAATTACCAGAGATGCATGAACTCCATTCTGTCTGACCTCTATGCAATGTTAGTCATGCACATTTTAAGCATCGGCGAATAATGTTGCCTTTATCTGCCCCGGACTTTAGCCGCTGAGAACGATTGCATCTCGCTTGGAAAAAACCTGCTTATTCTGAGCTAACGTACACATACAAGTCGGCTGAATTATTTATGACAGTAAAGGGATTGTAAGAGAACTGTAAGCCTTCCATGATATCAGTTTCTCTATACAGAGAGAGAATGACAATTTAAGAGCTGAAATTCATATCTGAAGTCTTTGTTGATTCATTCTTCTTGGAGTGAGATTCAATGTTTTTGACATTTTGACCCAAATCACAAAAGTCCAAACCACATAACCATTAACTAAATATTTATACTAATAGTTACTTTATATTTATACTATATACTAAATATGGTAACACTTTACAATAAGGTTCATTAGTTAATGTATTAACTAACATGAACTAACTAGCAATACATTTGTTACTGTATTAGTTAATAAAAATACAGCTGTTCATTGTTTGTTAATGTTACTTCACATTGCATTAACTAATGCTAACAAATACAACTTTTGATTTTAATAATGTATTAGTAAATGTTGAAATTAATATTAACTAAGATTAATAAATGCTGTAGAAGTTTTGTTAATTTTTAGTTCATGTTAACTAAGGTAGTTAACTAATGTATCTTATTGTAAAGTGTTATCCTAAATATTTATTTTGTTAAATAAAACAAGTCAGCAGTAAAACAAAAATATGAATAGCACCACATTAACAAATGTGACAAATAAGCTCAGATTTCACGAAAGGAATGCGCTTCATAATTCTTCCTGGTTTAAAAGCGAATCATTAAATTATGCACATTTTAATAATATTAGTATTAATATTAAATGGTCATTTTGATTTGTTGAAAAAGGTATATGGGACTACATAAGAGCAAAAATAACTTAAAGAGAGGACATTTTCATGACTAGTAACTTTGTAATAATGTCAAATTTAAAGTTTACTTTAAAGTACATTTTAAATGATCATGGTTTAATAATCTTTTGTCATGCTTTAAAGAAGTACATTTATTTTGATGTCTGGACTAACACAGTAAAGAAAATATATTTAATTACAAATGAAAAGTGCCATCTGAAATTTTCTTCTAGAATGATCATTTTTATTAAACTTGTTTATTTAAGTTCAGTAATTTCACTTAAATGGCAATTCATTGGTAATTTTCATTGCCATTTAAGTGAAATTACTGAACTTAAATATACGAGCTTCATAAAATTGATCAGTCTAGAAGAAATTTTCAGATGGCACTTAGAGGCTTTTGCATCTGAACTCTTCAAATATATTCAAATACATGACATACAGTACACGTTTCTATACAAATAAAGTATATTTTAGTTTATCATAACTTTTTGTTAGTACACTTAGCACACTGTACCATATTTCAAAGAAAATAGAAGTACTTATATAATTATATAGGAAGATGTTTTAAGTCCTACTTAGTTGGGTCCAAAAAAACACTCTTACTAATTGCATTTAACACTCTGATGCCCCTTTTTACTTTTGTTTTAAAATGTTATACTTCATCGGAATGGCACGAAACTTGGTAAAGGTTTTGGCACTCGCTATGTGTATAGACAAAAAAAAAAAAAAAAAATCACACTTGTAACTACTCACGGCCAAATATTGGAAATCAATGGGAACCGAATTTCATCTAGTAGTGGAAACTTTTGGGACTGCGCCCCTCCAAATCTTACTGAAAGCTCTTTTTTTTTTTTTTTTTTTTTTTTTACATATGAAGCTCATATGGAACACAACTTGTTCTGATTTATTTGCTTTGATTTTCTCGCAGTTTTAGAGTAAAATGGAAATATAAATATGTCTCATTTAAAAATTGAAAATAGTATGTTTGTGTATTTGTTTTTATAACAATAAATGTAAAATTCTATAATTTACTCTATAATTATACTTTTTACTTTTTTTTCTTCAGCAATAATCTGCCAAGTGTCGTCTTTAAAAAGACACCAAACTTAGTCTGTGCTACAAAGCATTTAAGATTTATGAGAGTTTAAGTTGGAAATTTATTTTTCAGATATATGCTCAAAAAGTGAATAAATGGATTATAACTACTGCATAGGCCTAAATATCATTTAGTACCATAACATCCCCTCAAAAAAAATAAACAAATTTAAATAAAAAACATTATAAAACTAAAATATACATTAATTTCATGTCGTGACCACCACGAGAGGAGCAGCAGAGGGTTCATATCAATTGAATCTATAATACATTTTCATTTTATTATAAATAGCAAGCAATTGAGTGTCCAAAAACATTAGATATAGTTCGTACTAATGCATTTTCTTTTAAAGTATTTTATTTCTGCAATAAGTGCTGAAGCGTACTTCTTTTTCACAAGGGTACACCCTACTCTTTGCTTTAAAAAAAGACCAAGGCTTCAAGACTGGATGGATGTATCTGTGTCTGATCTCCATTTCCTGGCCGCTGAGAGAGGATCTAACTGAATTATCCAAACGGAAGTGGTATTTGGATGCGCTTGCTCTTTGAGTAAATGAGCGGGCCTCATTATTTCTCAAGAGCATGGTCTTTGTGGTGAGTATGCACAAAGGTACATGTCCTGAGGACGCACTTCACTTACTCAGTGCTGCTCTCCATCCATGCACACTTCCGGTCTTCTTGCTATCAACACCAACCTGACAAAAGATCATGAATGACTTCAATTATAAGGTGTAGAGGTTTGAGAGAAACTGGACCCTGAGAGTAATAGTCATAGAATAAATTATTATATTATATGTAGCCTATATATATTATATGGTTAGGTGTTGTTGCTTAGTGAGGGGACAGTGGTGTTTATAATTTAATTTGAATTTGTGATCTGATCATCTAAGCTGGATGCACCATATGATGATAAATTACTGGTTTGCAACCACAAATGGTCTTATTGTCTGTGGTGATGCAAATGGAAATTTCATTCCAAAGATTTAGCCTGTTCTCTCTATGCATAATACAGTGTTGATATAGGCTGCACTTGTGGAAAAGAAGTACACTACTTTTACGCTATACTTTAACATAATAAACTGTGTGAAGTGAATATGTTTTCAACACTTAATTACATCTTATGTACAATTAAAAGTAAATTATAGTTTAGTTGAACTCACAGAATGTTTTTGTATAGGACTTAGATATGTCATTTCATAATTACTTCTATTGTAGTTGAAATGATACCAAATGTGACAAGCATAAACTAAAATATACTTCAATGTAATTTCTATTGAAACTTGTGTTGTGTATAAGCCTATATTTGTAATTACTGATTTGTAACGATGGAGCCGAATTTAGAACATTTAAGATATATTAACTTAACTTTAAATGTAATATGTAATAACACACTAGAGTTAAAATTATAATCGTTACATACATTTTAGAATGTTACTCAACACATCAAAAGAAATTCACTTTAAGTTCTTTAAATAAAAGATTATAAAATGATGCTTTTAAAATGTACTTTGAAACATTTAATTTGATTTATAAGTGTGTTAAGACACCTAATCTTGAAAGTGTACTCTCTTTAAGTACACTTAAGTGACTTTCTTTTTCGTTAATATTATGTTATCAGCAAGTATAGTAGCCTATTTTTAAAATGTAATTTTAAGATTTGAAGAACACTACCAGTGCACATTCTTTTTCACAAAGGTGCTGTCACTGTGTATGATTTAACACTCAATGATGGAAACATTGTTTTGTTTTTAACTATTGTTTATTTAGTAAACATTTTATTTTTAAAAAGTATTAATTTTAAAACATTTAAAGTGTTACTTGTCGTTTTGATGAATAAATATGGCTTGCATATTCACTGTTGCATTTGTTTCACTAAGTAGTTACTCTAGAGATCAAGCCTGTGTGGTTAATAAATGACATGATGATGTTGGTAGGGTGGTGATGTGTTGTTGTTAGTCCAGGGTGGCTGTGGGGGAAGGGACAGAGTTGAATGGCCCAACGGGCCTCTCCACCCCTCATACTCACAAGAGAGGGTCAACAATGTGGAGGTTGTTGGGTGTTGTAGTCCTATCACTGAGCTAAATTGTGCAATTATTAAAACTGACGGCATGTTTACAAAAATAAACACATTTACTGCAGTGTCAGAGAATATTGGCATGGCCTGTCTGAATCTGTCTGCATGTTTATCCGCTATTCTAAGGATTTATTTTCAAGCCATAAGCGCAAAAGAACTGCAAGTTCCATTTTTCTTCCCGGGTGTTCTGCGCATGCGGAGTAGTTGAGGACGTGTGGATCTAATAGCCATGAATGGGGCGGTGGAGAAGAGGGTCTGTGGATTTTATCCAGATGCAAAAATTAATGTTTGTACCTCAATGGAGTTATTTTTATCGTAACTTTCAACACGAATACACTCGACTGCTTTAAATGCTTCACGTGAGTCAATCTCGTCCGGCGTAAAAGCTCTTTTGTTTTCATCGCGTGGCTCGAAACAAATCACGGTTTCGATTGTTTTCTATTAAACATGCCCGGGAACAAGTCGTCGCTGATCCAGAAGATAGCGAGCCAGGCTTGTGTGGCCTTTACAAACTCTTCCTCTGCCATTGGGGACAATAAAGTGTTTTTAGAGCAGCAGGCAGGGTTGATTTCTCTGCTCTCCGACATAAGAGCTGCGGACCTGAATATTGCGCCACCGAAGCAAGCCTCCATATCCTCCCCACAGTCCTCAGCAGTCCCTCCGGTCACATACATGCACATCTGTGAGAATGATGTCTTCAGCATGGGAGTGTTTCTGCTGAAGTCTGGGACTTCCATCCCTCTGCATGACCATCCTGGGATGAATGGCATGCTGAAGGTCCTATATGGCAAGGTCAATATAAGGTGTTACGACAAGTTGGATAAAGCTGTGGGTGCTGAGAGTGAAAGTGAGAGGCAGTTTGAGCCACCGCCGATGCCTTTCCAGGGGGACGATGTGAGGAGAGCCGTGCTGAGGTCTTCCGGACAGTTTTCTGAGCAGAGCGGCCCTTGCATCTTGAGCCCTCTCAAAGACAACCTTCATGAGATTGATGCGGTGGATGGACCAGCTGCATTTCTCGATATATTGTCACCACCGTATGACCCTGATGATGGGAGAGATTGTCACTACTACAAAGTTTTACAAACTGCTGGCAAAAAGTCAGAGCAGAGCGGTGAAGATGAAACTTGGGTTTTAGAGATCCCCCAACCAGATGATTTCTGGTGCGGGGGGGAGCCTTACCCCGGTCCTAAAGTTTCAGTGTAGAGATGAACACTGGAATGGACTTGCAGCCTCTGCACATGATCCGTCTTCGCTCTAACTCAGATGTGTAAAAATTTCGTTTTTTTTCTCTTGGCACTGGAAACACCACTACATGATTTTAAATGTCCAGTCCAAGCCTATGCGCCCCATAGGCTACATCAACTCTTTGTGGCCTTGCTTGTGAATAATGAATGTATACATTGAAAAGCATTTACTCTTGTATAAGTGCACACTATATATCTATATTAAATACTTGTTTAATTTATTTTAAAAGACTGTACACGAACACTAATTCTAATGTACTGTTTATATTTTTACTGTTGAAGTACTATTAAAATGATTGTAAATCATTTTCATTTTGGCGTTGTCAGCATTTTGTGTGCATCATGTGCAAGGTTATTCTATATTATTATTATTATTGACTTAATTATTTGTGTCATTTAAAAAAAGTCGCCACTGTTGCACTCATACTTGAAAGTAGTGCTATAAAATGTGCGCTGTTATTGGCCATTTGCATATCTAATAATTAACTTGACCCTTCATAGCAGTTTTCCACTGCATACGAGAAACATTCATTCTTATCTTCTCATCTTAATGCGTGGACAATTTGCTTTGCTTAGTTTTGTTATCACTAATAACGATTCTCTAAATTGGAATATGTTGTGTTGCGTACTTCAGTGAAATCTGTTTTAAAGGCAGACTTTCAGTGTGAATGTTAGCAGACATATTAATGTCTATTGTGGCGTCATGTTTCCCACACATTGTCTGTCACATTAACGTACGAGACACAAGCCTAAAAGAGCCTAAAAGTAATAATTTGTTTTCATAATACTGAAATCATTATGTTAGACATTGTCCTTTCCTGCATCCCTTAAAGGAATAGTTCACTTCAAAATGAAAATTCTGTCATAATTTACTCGCCCTCAAGTTGTTTTAAACCTGTATGACTTTCTTTCTTCTGCTGAACACAAAAGAAGATATTTTGAAGCAAGTCAGTAAAAGTTGATGGACCCTAATGGTATTTTTTTCCTACTATATGGAAGTCAATGGGGTCCATCAACTATACTTCAAAATATCTTCTTTTGTGTTCAGCAGAAGAAAGAAAGTCATACAGGTTTAAAACAACTTGAGGGTGAGTAAATTATGACAGAATTTTCATTTTGAAGTGAACCTTTAAGGGCTTTTTAATGGACCTGGCTCATGTGAACTGAACAGAAAGTAATCAGATGGTCCTTTTGTTAAGCTCAGCTTACCGAATGTTCAGTACTGTTTATCAATTTCCATTTAAAGGAATAGTTAGCCTAAAAATAAAAATTCTGTCATATACTCACCCTCAAATCTGTATGAGTTTCTTTCTTCTGTTGAAGACAAAAAGAAGATATTTTGAAAAATGTTGGTAACCAGACAGTTGACGGGATTTGACTTCCATATTATTATTTTTCCTACTATGGAAGTCAATGGCTACCGTCAACTGTCTGGTTACCAACATTCTTTAAAATATCATCTTTTGCGTTCAACAGAAGAAAGAAAAGCATTCAGGTTTGGAACAACACGAGGGTGAGTAAATGATGACAGAATTTTCATTCTGAAGTGAACTATCCCTGTTTTTCTAGACTGACGTGAATACAACATTAGTAAAGTCAAATTTTCAGTGTATCGGTGATGCTTTCAAATATTCACTTATATAAATGCAGTTCTTTAGTTATAGCATCTCATCCTCTTAGTTATAACATTGTAAATATTGTCATCATGTTGCTGTGATGTAAATATGGGGTTGTCCCAGCCCTAAATGTGGGGGTTGGTACACCTTCAACCACATAAAACCACAGAGGTGCATACAGTGGCAACAATTATTTGTCATTTTTCATTGTCGTTTCTCAATTTTCATACCGTGGACTCTGTAAAGAGTGGTCCTAACATTGTGTTTTCTGTCAAATCAGTACATTTATAGATCACAGAGTGAGTCATTTTGTCCACCTTAAACATTACCCTGTACTGAAAATTAAGGATTGTGAATATTCACACCCTTTGTGCACTTGTAAACAACACAATGTGTGTGTGGGTGCTGACCCTTATGGGACCATGAGTCAGAGCTCAATGGTGCCAAATCGGGAATGTCCCTACAAGTCTACTTCACTTTTTCCTTTTACACCCCTCTATCTCTAATAAAAATCAGTCAGTTAAACAAAAGTTCACAATCCAGGTGTTGTTTATTATTTTCATGTTGACAAAGTAGGACATTATTGACCTGCGTTAGTCACTTCATAACAAATACATTTATATCAGTCAGAACAACAACGGAACAAACGTCAAATCGCTATGAGTTCAGCTATATACAATTCTTGTTTAAGCACAAATGCAACACGAAACAGTGTGTACAAAAATATATCTTCAAAAACTTTCATATTAAAGGATAATGTACAATTTAATTCAAGCCTTCTGGTGTATGTACAAGATGAACGGACAAAAGGCACGACAATGGGAGAAGATAGTGATGTTAGACACCTTTTGACACTTCTGAAAGTTTAGTTTAAATGAACTTGAAAATGAACAACCTCTCAACTTTCCATCTAAGACACAATTCTCCCACGTGCTATCTAAGGTTATTTTATTATTATTAAATTAATTGGCCTAAATATTTTCAAACAAAGTGCGTTTGGTCAGTCAGCATGCGACTGAGGCAAAAAGAAGACGAACATCGCACCACCTTTAAAAGTGCGCACAATAAATGTGTCCATATCGATTTGGCACTTGATTTCACAACATCACTTCACCCAGTTTTAATATATTACGAATGGTGCATTATTATTGTCATTATATTGCCTACATAGTGTTGGATATTGCACAGTCCAGTTGAAAGTTTACTGGCTTGAAGCGGACGAGCAGATGCCCGTGGCGACGCCGCGCTCTGAGCTGGACACACCAGAGGACGAAGAGGAGGATTTTCTCTCCTTCTGTCGCAGGTGGATTTTGGTGTGTCTCTTTCTCTCGTCGCTCCGCGCGAACTTTCTCCCGCAAAAGTCGCATGCGAACGGTTTCTCTCCGGTGTGCGTGCGGATGTGGGTCGTCAGGTGGTCGCTGCGACTAAAGTTCCTCATGCATATCCGACACTGGAAGGGTTTGTGGCCGGTGTGGATGCGGATGTGTCTAGTGAGCTCGTCGGACCGGGAGAAGCGCCTGTCGCAGCCCTCCGCCGGGCAGGGGTAGGGACGCTCGTGCACGGGCGTCTTGCTGGGTCTGTTGGGGTACTTCCTCGGGCGCAGGATGGGCCTGAGGGGCAAATTCTGCGGGCTGTAGGCTGTGGGTAGCCGGGGTCCATCAGATACCGGCCCCGCCAGTGTGAAGTTCCTGATAGTGTTCAGGGGGGTTAAAGGGGGCGGGACTCTGAAAGAGTCCAGCGGGCATGAGAACGGTTTGCGGTCGGGCATCGACTGCATGTCCCTCTGGCACGGGGGTTGGAAAAAGCCGGCGTAGTCCGGGATGATGGGGAACAGCCCGGAGTCTGTGTTTGGCTTTGGGGATGAGTAGGATGGCGGAGGATAGGAGATCGGACAGGTGGAGGTGGAGAGGAATGCGGATGGGTCTTGATACATCTCTCCGCATCCAGAGTAGGGTGGCGGGGGAGAGTATATGTGCTCCATGTCTGCCTGGTTCTGCGCCATGGTGCAGCTGAGAGTGCTGGAGAAGTGACCGGGGGACACTGAGGATGCCGGTGACGAGGATGCTGAGGATGGCTGGGTCATGCCCAGGATCCCCGCGCTCACTATGTTTATCACGCCCTCTGGGTTCCAGTTTCCTGGGTACTGGGAGTCGATGGAAAACTTTCCCATGTAGGTGAAAGTTTGGTTGCGAGGGCCAGCTGGTTGCGCGAAGCTGCCGGAATAGGATAAGTCGAGGGAGCGCTTATCCGTGCTCATATCCCCGCTAAGCAAGCCATCTGCAAAAAAAAAGCACATAAAAGCAAGGTTTAGAGACACGTGAAAGAAGGCTGTCTTAATGGATCATGCAACCATCAGATGCAAAGCGCGTGGCTTTTACGCACACATCAGTAAAAAGCTGCTCACTGTAAAATCATCATTAGGCATAGCATCGTTGTTTGCAATCATTTCTGTCACCGTTTTCTTTTCTAGAACTAGTCAAACATAAGCACACTGCATGTTTCCAGTTTAAGCAAGTTGGATTTCCCATACAAAATAACCACGTTTTCATTCCCATTGAATACCCTAGATGCGAACGATATATCAACACAGAGAGCACGTGAGGATGGAAGCAGTTGAGATGCGCGCATCATTCTTACCTCCAGAGTGCATCTGCTCGTAATGTCCTCCTAAATCACCGTTTGGAAATATAGTCACAGATGCTGGCAGTGATGTGGCAAGCTCGTCCACTGAGTAGATGCTTTCGGCAAGCGGGTGCACAAAGCCACCCAGAGTTACGGGGGCTTTCTCCAAAGTTTTAGCTGTCATCATGAAGTCCTAAGAAGCACTCGTTCTGATATTCACAAAGTGTTTTGTGCCTGTGCGAACGCTCGCTCAAAACGTTTCATGTGGAAAGCTGTCAGTAAACGGGTTATTTAGCGTTCACTGTGATGCCATCTGACGGCTCTGTGTTGTTGAATGACAGATCCTTGCGGAGCTTCTAGTGGTAGTATGTATTTATGGTGAGCCTATCAATGTGTCACTACGTCACTGACCATTTAAGGACTGAATGGCAAAAGAAAAGTAGCGCTGCGCGATCTGATTGGTTATAGACTGCGTGACGCGTTGAGGTAATACTTGTCAATGGAGAATCTTCTCTGTACAGCCGCTCATGCATAAAAAGCAATGTGCTCGGAGAAGAAAAATAGCAAACTATATTGCATATTGTTTGAAAATATTTTTAGATAAAAGAAAATAACATAAATAAGCTAAAAGCATACGCTCGCTGAAAGATAATGAATCCTAAGTGGAAAAAAAATCTTCCGTTTTGATACAACGCATCATTCTCAATCAGGAATTCCGGTTAAATTTCACACCATAAATGGTTTTATCCGGTAAACAGCTACACCCCTTCGTCCATTTATGGAACATATTCCGGAAATTGAGTATCGGAAACTCGCGAGTGTTGCCGAGCAAAGAGACGCGGCTCATAGCGGCAGAAAACCACAATCAAATGAGAGACACAATCACGGAATTTCTACCTTTGCTTCAATGGCACGGTCGGAAAGTGCGCTATTTAAATAGACCCCATGTTTTTGGAAAGAGGGAAACGTTTTTAGTAATGGTGTTCTATAATTAGAGTGCTACTGGAAAGTAAATTTATTATAATAGTTAAACAAAAGTTGATGTATTTTTGTTTTGCTGTCTACTGCTGGCGTTGGAGCGTTCATGGTGCATTTGATAAAAAAACCCGCACACTTATAACCGCATGAGAATTCCTGGCTCACACAGTTTTGTTCACTGCTTTGTTTTTCGTAATATAGGCTAAACCTAAACATTGAATAGGGTAGGCTATATGCCCATACTTCAATTAATCCAACTCTTGCTCCAATTAACACTTAAAGCGCAAGAAACTAAAACTTTCCAAATGTAAATGCCTGTATACGTAAATAGAAATGCTTTCCGCTGTGAGGTTTAAAGATGCGACCAAATCAAAAAGATGATAGAAGTGAATTCCCCCCGTGGGTTTTAGAAACTGCTCTTACTAAGATATACGGGGGAGGAGGGAGCTGAGGTCGGAACTTCAGCCAATGATTTTAGGCTACTCTATTACAGAATCAATCCACATTAACATGCACAAAAATTACAGCTAACTTTTTGAGTAATTTGAGCTTCATGTAGGCCTGTGTGGAAATATAGGCCTTATGCAGCTAATGGATAAATGATCTGTATTAACATTTAGAATGACGTATGTGCATCACGTAGATGGCCAAAAGTGTCACATAATATCACCTAATTATAACTGATATTATAAGTTTATATTTGCCTTGAAGAAATCCACATAACACCAAAGCAGAGAAAATTAGCCAAAGATAATTAAAAAAGATTTTTGCCGCGCGCGCGCGCTCAGTGGATTGAAGTCCTCGCGCGCAGCCAGTGTCTGACTGCGTCTCAATTAGCTATCACACATGACGTGGTTAATAATAGTCAAGTCACTACTCGACTTCTGTCTGAGTTATGACTGTTGGAATGATCGCTCGTGTGTGTGTGTGTATGTGCGTTTTCAGGGCATAGCTGTTCATCTCTGGAAAAACTCTTCCATTGAACTTCCGACATCCCACACAGCATGCAGACGGCCGGTATGACTGTATGGTCGCACGTCTAAACCTTTTTGACACAATTTACAGTAGGCTACTATTTTAATAGGCAGTGAAATGCTTATTATCTAGCAAACATCATTTCTCCGAGATAAACGGATTTTAGGAGCAAATAGCTCTCCGTTTAAATTTCCTTAAAACTTTTAAGGTTTTGTGAACATTTAGGCCTAAACCCGAACATGAAAAGTCTGGTGGGATTACAAATGATATAACAATGGAACTGAGCGACATTTGACATTTTGAACAGGCCTATATGCGTAAATTAGTACAAAGAGGGTGTTTTATTTGAGTGTGTGTAAACAGCTAGGCTATCATATAGCTGGCTATTCATTTAAAATATTGTTAAATTAATATATAATATATTATTGGCTACTTGTAACTGTAAATATATAAATAAACAGTTTTACGCGACCTGCGTGGGTTATGTCATAGCCTATCATATGGACAGGGGGCAGTATATGTCCCTTTACCGCGGACTGACACTTCACTGACACTTTAGGAATAGGCCCTAGCTCTCCTTTTTATACTGTTCATCAAACTGAATAGCGGATAGATGTTGGCTAAATAACCTCATTAGCATATAGGTATCTCTTCAAGTATCGTAAAAAGAACATAATGGGCTCTTTAAACAGTTAACAAAAAAATTAACTAAGCACATTTTCTATTGTTTATTAGAAAATCAAACCAGCCTTTACTCTTCACACTTTATATCATATTCTTTACATTTACCATTTTCAGTCATGCTAAAATTGCAGAAGGAATGGTTTTTGTCTGGTTCATCTCATTTCAAAATCATATAGTTAAAATTGTATCCAAATAAAAAAATCATATATATTTTCTACCTTGACAACCCCATACTCAGATGGCAATCCCAAACATGTCATTCGTTTACCTCCAATTGCAACTTTCACTGTTGTAAAATCAGTGTTGAGATCATTATTATGAGAATCCTCTAAGAAATGTGTTATTGCGTATTGTCAGAGAGTGTGTTTAATACCAATGACAATTGTAATAATTGCATTTAAAATCTATATAATAATAATAATAATAATAATAAAATGAACAGAGAGGAGTGTTATTTAGGGTCATTTTTGAAGATTAGCAATTTCATTAGCATTTATTGATTTTGTTTGTTTGTTTTTTTGTTCTTCAAACAGGACAGGAGCTAAAAAGGGCGTCTGAATCTTCCGGCACACAGGAAACCTCAGTTCACACCCCCAGATTTGATAGTACAATGAAAATCCCCAAAGCTTCCTGTTGTCCATCAATCACGTATATATTTTTAGCGCCACCCTTGCAAGCTCTGGTTATTTTTGAAAAGGTGTTGCTGTCATCATAAGCATGGCTTGACATCAGTTTGTGATCTCAAAACACCATCAGAGTGTCATATTTACTGAATGAATTAGAAATGGAGCCATCTGTTGCCACTGCATACACTTGTCACTGACTCTCATGGTGGAAGGGTACTATCACTGAGATGATATGGTGTATAAACCAGAGCTTCAGAAGCCTTTTATAAATGAAAAAATACATCGAAGTCTTATTAGTCTAACTTTTATTTTTATACTGCCCCCATGCTTGTCGCGGGCCTAAACTGAGCGGGCACTTTCAGGGCTGTTAATGTGGCTAATGATTTAATAAGGGCCCCATGCATCCGTAACCTGTCTGAGGTCCCCTCTAGTCCACACGGTCCGCTCTGAATCTTTTATCGCCGCTGTCGCTCAAGCGGGCAATTAGTAAAGAGGTCGTGTCGTCATAATGACATCTCAGTAGATATTGACTGGAGTGCGTCCCCGCAAATCACCCCGAACGCTCAATAGCGAGGCAGGGCCAGCAACACGCCACAGTTACATTATCACCCGCAGACGTTTAGTGCCGGACAGCTTTGCGTGTTTGTCAGGCGCGCCGGTGCTTTTCTTGCCCCGTGAATAAAGACCACAGCGAGTAATGTGACAGACCGTGGCCAGACTGATTACAGGGACGTGTCAGTCGCTGTTAATGGGGGAAGCCCTTTAAACAATGTCTTGGTTCTGAGCCTGAACATCCATAATGAGGAGGTAATGAACCTGCTCCTGTTTCTGCAGGCTGTATTAATTGCGATGGGAATCAGCTTCCTTCGACAAGGCAATAAGAATTTGCTTTTGAGATTAAGATCTTGTAGATCACTGGTGGATATGCACGTGCATAATGCACGGCAAATAAATCCACCCTGCGATATGATATAAACTTCACCGTGCGACAGCTCGAGAAAGAAGCCAGGCTCGACACAAAAGCGCTCAAGTCTTCACAGAACAGCGACAATCTTTGCCACTGATTGCCACATCTGAATGCTTCACATTTTCAGGGATTCTTGTGTCCTCCCCCACAAACGAAAGAAGGAAACTTCTTCAGAATTGCATGTGTCTTTTGTTGTACGCCTACAGATGCAAAAATGTTTGCACACTGTGCAGAAGTGGCCCGCTTTGGCAGAGCGTGCCGGGCCCGCCGAATGCCCATTGGCAGCTGGGATCTGGCTGTCCCTGCTGGGAATGATGGTCTCAATGTAATGGACACCCACACATGGCAGCCACTGAATTCAAGAGCTTTCTTTCTTGCATGTGCTCGGGGTCTCCTGGGGTCAAATGACTCCTGCACATTGAGGAGACATAGATTGACATCCTTCTGCATCAGCCTTTGCATTGTTTGTCATGTTAGTTTCATTGTTCTCTATTACTCATCAAGTTGTCCATGAGATCAGCACACCCAACAAAAGGCTTTATGATATAACTGTACTCGCTAATTGAGTAAATAGGGTCGTTTATTATACTTCGCTAGTATTGCAGTTTACTTTCTAGGCATATTTGAAAACATCCATCTATCTATCTAGAAAGAAAGAAAGAAACGGGAAAACAGGACAATTTACAAATCTGCTCTAGGAAAGGAATGTCTCTCCAAACTGGTCAGGCATATGACAATACACCATAAAGCAAGCTGTCAAGTTACGCCCACAAAATTCAGATGAGGTTTGTCGAAGAGGGGTGAATGGACACAAACCTGCTCTAGAGCCAGCTGAGATCTAAAGACTAACCGTGGGAGACTCCGCACAACATCAATTGTTCTTTTTACCGAGTAGGAGGCCGTTTTTCTTAGTGAATTTGTGTAGGTGTTACTTTTCTATAGATGCTCACCTTCAAAGGACTTTTCCGTTTGTGCTGTTGGTATTGGCGAGCTCGGTGATTATTGCATCTGTTTATTTTGGTAATAATAATCTGTTTGCATTTCCTATTTATGTACAAGAGCCTGACTGAGGATTAATGAGATGATATTCCACTGCCTTTATAGAGAAAGCCATTGTCGCCATATCAGCATTGTGCTTAGAAGATGCGAATGTCTTTAAATAGTTTATCTGAAAATATCCCCTAATTCATAACATTTATTATCATAATATTTTTGATTGTAGCAAAAAAAAGAAAACGTTTTTACTTAATAATATTTGAAACAGTAAAAAAAGAAGCTTTTAAAACAATTTTCGATCTTGAGTCTAATTACATGCATTTTATTTTAATTTGACATTTTTTTTGAAGGACAACACACCATTAAGTCAACTCAGATGACATAATTGCTCACAGAAACGGTCGAGAGCAATAATATCTTTCCGTAAAAAAAAAAGAAAAAAGTTTCGCCCTGGTATTTGATAATATCCCATTATCCACATTATCTAAATGAAGGTCTCTGCTCACAGAGACAAGTACTGTACACCCACAGGTTCAACATCATGCAGCATTACAGTGCATTAAAGTGCACACACACATGCTCAAACACATGAAGAAACATTGGTGATGGTGAACGCTATACTCACATTATCAGTGCAGCATGGAGAGTGGCTCTTTGTGACTTCCCATCATATGAGTGGGCTCCTCCAAGAGCTTCACGCGGCTCCAATAGCAACACAGCGCTCCACACACACTCACACACTCCTGGGATAGCTGGTGCTCCTCATGCAAACTGATCTGGTTTCAAACTGATTGCCTATATTCTACCATGTGGCTATATGAGGTGCTGTCTTACTCTCGCGCTGGTTTATGGGGGTGTAACAATGTGATGTGGAAGAAGGAAACTCAAGACAATGCTTGGACTTCATCTGTATCCTACATCTTTGACATTGAAATTATCATGATAATTAAGTCAGAGGTGCTGAAACGCTTTGACGGACAGAGTCGTGGGTTCTGGTGTCATTCAGACGTCTTGCTTAGAGGGTGGACAACGCAGTCATGCGTGCAGTGCACGTGTTCATTGACTGTTCTCATGCGGTGAATCGGATAAGCCACAAAACAATGATTATCTTCCTATTTAATTACAAAGCACAGTGAATTATTAGCTAAATTACTTTTGTTATTCCATAACGATTTGAACACCCCCCTAACGCCAAGTATCAAACTTAGGAGCCTATTGAAAGAGGGACCAGAGTCATTTTCAGGGACCAGAATCTCATGAGAAAACGTAGAAATTTTATATGAATTTGTATGATGCGATTCGTACAAAAATGCATGTTTGTATATAAGCAGATTGTATGGAAACAAACAAGATTTTACAAATTCTTATAATTTATAATTTATCTGTGATGGGATTTGACATGAAGTTGGATTCTTTTGACTTGGGCCATAAAAATGTTGCCTTTATGCTGCCATTGTTAACTTGATAAGTGCATTGATAAGTTTGAATAAAAAGAGTTTAAAATTGAACCAGAATTAGGCTTGTCTTGTTGTACCGCAAGGTAATAATCACAGTCAAAATGTTGTCTGCGACAGTCTCACACTGACACTGGTACTGTTCTCAGAGCACCGTCCTACTGGGGCAGCAGGTCATGTCCCAACACAAGCTTCATTATTACTAATTACACCCGGTCCATCATTGACTTTTGCCTTCCCTATTAGCAACATCAGCCATTAACACTAATGTTCTGTTTAACACTGAAGATGCGAGACTTTTTTCTGTTCCCTGGGACTGACTGTAGTCTAATGGGTGAACAATCTGAGCCTCTTTACTCTTAAATTCAAGCATTACAGATATCCGTGGTATCCCATTCATTTAGAAAGTTTCTGATAAACTTCACAAGCTTTATGGTGAAAATGACGTGTTTATAGAATGTAAAAAGACTGTAGATATCAGGTAAGTTATCCAATTGAGTAAATTATTCTTAGTATTCAAATTGAATTCAATAAGACTAAAATCATTCTCTGTTCTCATTCAAACGAGCACACCACTTCCAACAGCAACACACAGAACACAATGGTGTTTGGCGTCAATGACATCAAACCTGGCACGACATTTGAACAGAACTACACTGAAGAGTATTATCAGTGAATATAGCAACCCGTGGTTACACTTTATTTTGATGATCCTCTTAAAATATTCTGTTGACTGTAATTAACGTTGAATCTACACGTCAATTAACTCTCAGAGTATTAGTAGACTGGTATGGCTGGGTTAGTAGAGTAAGTTGACAAAAGTTAATTACAGTCAGTACACTCTAAAAAATGCTGGGTTGTTTTAACCCAATGTTGGGTCAAATATGGACTAACCCAACGTTGGGTTAAAAAATGCAGTTTAAAAATGGACAAATTGCATTTTGGACAAAATCAAAAATGGACAAAAATGCAATTAAAAAATGGACAAATTGCATTGGTTACATTAAAAATGTAACCCAACGGCTGGGTTTGTCCATTTTAAAATTGCATTTTAAACCCAACGTTGGGTTAGTCCATATTTGACCCAACATTGGGTTAAAACAACCCAGCATTTTTTAGAGTGTAGAATGTCTGTTGGTCATAATAAAGCGTTCGCAGATATTCATATATAGACATATATTCGTATATAGACAGTCTACTAATACTTTAATGACTGGTAGTATGGCCAAGAGAATGTCTAAAGGGGATGATCAGAATAAAGTGTTACCCATCCTGTTCCTCACACAAAACAAATAAGAATTGGACAATAGCGCACAAATTCTATAGACTACATCAAAAATACCATAATCTTTTTGAAGCTTAACATACATGGTCACTATCAGTGTTGGGGAAAGATACTCTTAAAGCATTACAATATTGTGTTACTCCCTAAAAAATAACTAATAGCGTTACTTTTTTAAGGAAAGTAATGCGTTGTGTTACTTTTTACAAATAGAAATACAAATGCATGCCTGTACAAAGACATTGGTTAATAATAAAGTGATATTAAATACATAAAGTATATTTGCGCAATATTCTGAGTTTGCATTTGACTGTTTTTATTCATTTTTAGGAATACTGAATATGTTTTGAGTAGTCTTAACTATACATTAACCATCATCAAATTCTGAAGGATCTTCACTTAGATGTTGTCCATATAGATTTGGTAACACTTTATTTTAGTGTCCTTGCTTAATTACATAGATGCATAGATAGATGCATAATTACATTCAACTAACCCTAAACCAAACCCTAATCCAAACCAATGTAGTTAATTGATATTAAATGTATAATTGCACTGTAACAAGGATACCTTAAAATAAAGTGTAACCATAGATTCATATAAAAAAATCTGTTTTTGTATCTTTCTTCTCAATCTAATGCATTGGATTAAAAAAACAAAACAAAGAAACATTATTAACAACACTGCATAAAATATCGTAAAAGCATCGTAACTAAAACAAATCCATGCAATTGAAACTTAAGATGTGAGGCAATACAAAGCTGCACAACATTTTAGGTGTGTGTGGGGAGCAGCGTGAACGTATACAGCACAGAAAATTAAGCAAATGGCATCATTATAAGCGTTCATCTTGGCTTGCGAGGGGTGATGATGGGGTGTCTGTGTCTTCGGCGGTCTCAACAGACAGAGCTGCATGTCAGCCGCTGGTAACAAATGGTTCTGCTAAATCAATCTTTAATTTGATGCCAGCCTTTTGCTAATGGAGAGTCTTGTTAGAGTCTTAGCCTTTTGTCGACACAGTCAAAGTTTAGCCATTATGCTGCAGATCCATCATTTCTAGATGTGGTCAGTAATGAATTGTGTGCATCAGCATCATTAGAGGTTTATGAACCAAAAGCTTCCACCTATTAAATGGAGCTATTAAAGACCTTCTTAATGTTCACCCTGTTTAATGGTGAGAAATAGACTAAAGCAGTCATGGGAGGAAAATTAGTTGATTTTGATTCATTAGATGTACACTCATTTATGTGATCCTGAGTGATTGCTTTCTAATATACTGTTTCCCATCAAAACAACAAAAGGACATAATGTCTTCATCATGAAAATCATCTTATTTAAGATATGAACTTGTTTGTGAGATTTCACAGGGGACCGACCGTCTTGCACAAATTCAAAATAAAATAATGCCTGACATTGATCAATCCATATTCGTGAACATAAAAGGCATAATTCATTTGAGTGTGTGTGTGTGTGTCTTCTCTGATACACACACCAGTACATGCATGCTTGTTTTTGTATTGCTATTCCTTAACCCTACCCTAAATCTAACTCTTACAGAAACTGTTGGCCTTTTTTAGATTTAAATAAAAGTTTATTTAGCATTAAATCTATAAGCTTTCATTGTGTCCTATTCATAAATGTTCCTAATAATGTGGAAGGTTGTATACTGGTCACCTAATTGATTTCTATTGTTTATGTATTACACAATATTAGTAAGTATCTCTATTACAATTGTTCATACTTAGGTTTATTATAGTATTAAATATCTTATAGATTTTTGACTTGGGCCAGTGAGCAACCAATACCTTCCAAGGGTTTAGTAACTGCTTAGCAACACCCTGGAAACCACTAAGAATATTTTAGCAAATGGCTTCAGTAATTACTGGGAAAGTTGTCAGGCCACCGATATTGGTGAAAGGTTTGCATGTGCAAGTGGCAGTCACGTTCTCTAAAGAAAATGTAAAAATCCTAAATTCTTCACCTCCCCTTACAGAAACGGATTGTATATAAGCCATTACTTAGACAGAAGTTGTCAGTGAAAATAGCGATGATGCGCCAAAAAAAATAGGCGCATATAAGCTTTCATATTAAGATAACACACTATCTCTATACCGAACCCTTGTGAAAGAGAAGTCCAATTTAACATGCATTTAAAAATAATATACTTTAAAAGAATATAATGTAATGTTTTTGGACACTACCAAAATGTAGCATAGTTTAAATTTATATTAAGTGTAATTCGTTGAACTTAAGAGTGCCACTTCAGCAGGACTTAAGTACATCTTTATATTTCATAATAACTTCTATTGTCTTAGTAATATTTTTAAAGTGTACTGCTGAATGTACCGACAAGCATTTATGGTAAAGTAATACAGTTAAAATTATAATCAAGCACTTTACATTTGCTTCAGTGTGTTAGTCAGCACATCAAAATAAGTGTAATTCTTTGATTCTAATGATTTAAAATGTACTTTAAGGAAAACCTTTTTCTGACATTATGGCCTGCTTTCACAGACAGGGCTTAGATTAAGCCAGAATTAGACATTAGTTCAATTAGGACATTCAAGTAGTTTTTATTAACGTGCCTTAAAAAGACATTACTGGTGAGCATTTTGAGACAAAACAATGGCATAGACATATTTGAAGATATGTCAAAACAGCTCAACCATGCATTTTAGTCCAGGGCTTAAGCCTCGTCTGTGAAACCGGGGGTATATAAACATAGTCATGACCTGCACTTTCTTTAAGTGGTCTTTTATTTCATTATATTATCTGCAAGTACATTCTTTTACAAATAAACTTCTACAAGTGTACATTCAAAACAGTTTTTCACAAGGGAACACTTACAGGCCCCTCTTGGCGTTCTTAGATTTTAAGCAAAACATTATTTTGTTGCATTACTAATCCATTTTTTCCTTGGTGATTTCAGGTTTACTATCACTTGCTTTGATATGAACTGTATTATTTTAGAACATTTCACATATACAGCTCTCTCTTGTTGTCTAATTTGAGTCAGCGTTTGGAATGTTGGAGAACATATGGAATATTTCTGGACTTGGCATGAAACTCGACACCATCTACCTATGAACCAACAGCGTCCCACCGTCCCCCTGTGAGTCTCTCTGGGCGCTCTGGGAGTAAGGTAAAGTCAGAGCAGCAGCGCTGTTGTCCAGGGGAGAACACACAAAGGCCCAGCGGCAGGTCCATTCTCCCCCAAAGCCGATACCACCTGCAGGGGCCGGCCCCTCTCCTGAGCGTCCCAGCACCGCTCTCCAAATGATGATTAATCACGGGGGGCCGAGGGGGGGCTCGGACCCTGACACGGCCATAATGCTGGCCACCAGAGTCTGGATTGGCCAGCGGAGATCAGTGGGTGGATGTCTACGGAAGATGGATGACCTCGGCGAGGGCTCGGACTCCTGTCATTAACAAAAGAAAACAAAAACAGACAACAAAAAGAAAGGCAGCTCGGTGTGAGGGAGACTCGGTTTGTGTGGGAATAAATGAGAGTTTTGACATTAGCAAACGTTTAAGACACTCAACTTTCCCCAAACGCGAAGTAGTCCGAGCCCTGACACTACATGACAGCCGTGAACTTCTGGAAGTTTTGTGATCGTTTGCTCTCATCAGCGGAAAGAAGAGCCGCGGCGAGCCGAGATTTTCTCTGACAGTTACAAATGAAGCCGCGATTCATTATTTTCCAGGGAATTCGGTCTTCTGCAGACGAAGATGGAGATGCAGCCGTGGCGTCACTGCCCATTTGGATGGAGATGAATCAAGGCACTTTAGCCCAGACGCAGCACTGACAATCACATCAGCGAGGCTATCGGACTCCCCTCTACTCCTCGTGGACGGATCCGGTGTGGAGCGGAGCGGGTAATAAAGGCTCCTACTGAAACCCCATTAAGCCCGGTCTCCAAAGACCAGCTCATTAGCATAGCGGAATATTCCCCCCGTTTGTGTAATTCTATAAACTCTTATTGCTTCCACTATCCTATTCTTAAATGACGCTAATAATGTGGAAAGTTTAGCGGTATAAATGATGGTGTTCTCGCGTTTTTGCAGCTTGTGTTCGTTTTAATCCGGGGTCTGGTTACCTCATTCACAATCCCCCTAATGACCCATCTTTGTTAATTAAGCAGACGAGGATGGGGGGGGGAGGAGGGGGAGCAGATGCAGGAAAAGACACGTTTCTCCTTTGTTGTCAAATTGACACGAGTGCCTGTTGTCTGTCTGAAATTAAGGACAGATTAGGTCATAGCCACGCTATATAGCATCTATTACATGGTTATACATGTTAAACAGCCCAATATCAACAAATGAATGATCTTTTGACCTTTAAATATATATCTTTTTTTTTTCATTTATTCATATACAGTGCTGTGAAAAACATATTATAAAACATGCACTTTGTATACATTAAGAGTCACTTTTTTGCATTCAAGATTTTTTTTCTGAAAATGTGCAAAAAATAGACGGCAAACACTTTATTACAGCATCATATGAGCACACCAAATTCAAATATTTCATTTTGTTTTCAGCTATCAATAAAAATGAGATTCTTCCGCAAAAATGTGAAAGAAAAAGTGTCCATGCTGCATTTTGTTGCATTGTTTCTTCCTTAAATGAATACATGATGTTAGCTACTGCATGTTTTGAATTATCTTAGAACTGTACATTTCTGAAATATGAACATTACTTGGACACACTCACTTCTGATAACAGATCACGGCAGCACTTTATTTTACAGTGTCCTTGTTACATATGTTACATGTTATTACCATAGTAATAACAGTAAATTATCCATAATTACATGCAACTAACCCTAAACCAAATCCTAACCCTATAGTAAGTACATGCTACATAAATATATAATTACACTGTAACAATGACACCTTAAAATAAAGTGTAACCCAGATCACTCTTATTTGTAATGTAGACATGCATTTTTCTGTAAAGCTGCTTTGAAACGATTAGCATTGTGAACAAATAAATGTGAATTGAATTGAATTTTCTTCGAAAAAATGAATGTGATTTTTGGAGCTGTGATTAAACAAGGTATTTCTTTGGGTCAGAATATGTTAACAGGAGACCATGTGAAAACTGAACAGCTTTTGGTGGAACAGATACAGCCATAAGAGGTGCATTTTACACTTAGCATATAGTAGTAGTTATTAACATTAGTGGGAAGAGGGAACAAAAGAGCAAACTGGTTACCTGTAGGCCTGCAGTCCATTTTGGAAACTCAGCATAGGATTTCAGTGGGTGTGGATCAAAGATCTGGAAGTAGGAGAAAAATCTAGTCTAAATGCATGTGTAATTTTTGTATTCATGTTGTTCTCCTGCATTTATAAAACGGATAGTCCTGGTTATGGTCCTATTTAATGGAAGAATGACACTTAATGAATGTTTAATACATTTATTATGTAGTAACACTTTATTTTACAGTGTCCTTGTTACATATGTTCTTACCATAGTATTAACTGTAAATTAGGCATAATTACATGCAACTAACCCTAAACCAAATCCTACCCTAACCCTGTAAGTACATGTAGTTGCTTAATATTACTCAGTACTTAAATATAAAATTACACTGTAACAACGTTTTAAGCTGTCATTGTTACAGTGTAATTATGCATTTCAGTAATAATAGTTAACTACATGTACTTACTATAAGGTTAGGGTTAGGATGAGTGTTTGGTTTAGGGTTAATTGCATGTAATTATGCATAATTTATAGTTATTAGTACAGTAACTACATGTAACGTGTAACAATGACACTAAAATAAAGTGTTAGCCAATTTTATTATGACAATAGGCCACACAAGGGTTTATTGGTTGATTTGTCACATGATACCAAAACTTCTCCCTGTTGACTCCATGTTCACCAAATATGAATAATATTTTGTCCCACTTTATATTAGGTGTATTTAACTACTATGCGCTCACGCAAAAAAAAAAAAAAAAAGTGATATAGGTACAATGTAATAATTGTCTATATGTTGTATTGTAAAACACTTTTGCTGCTATTGAGGTGGGATACGGGTACGGTTAGGGATGGGATTAGTGGTATTGTTAGATTTAAGGGTCGGTCAACAGTGCAATTACAGAAATGAATTACAGATGTAATTACATACAGCTATTTTTCAATATAATGTAAAAACAGGTGTATGTACACAATAAGTGCATTGTGTCAGATAATTAATTTAAATACACTTATAAATATAAAGTTGGTCCTAATATTTATATAACATGTAATAAAACATTAATATTTTTGGTTATACTTTATTTTAAGGTGTCATTGTTACAGTGCAATTATATTTTTAAGTACTGAGTAATATTAAGCAACTACATGTAGGGTTAGGGTTTGGTTGAGGCTTAGTTGCATGTAATTATGCATAATTGACTGTTATTACTATGGTAAGTACATGTAACAAGGACACTGTGAAATAAAGTGTTAACATTTTTTTTATTACAATTGTATTTTTGTAAATAAATCAATAGTTTATTCCCCAACTGAAAATGTATTCATCACAGAAGACAGATGCATGTATGAATTGATTATTTTTATTTTTTTAAGCATCACGTCATTGACCCACAGCAAAGGGTTCCCAGCGTTTTCATTTGGTAATTTCTTTAGGCGTCAGCAGGACAGCGTATGTTCTTACACTGTAGATTTTTCCTTTATCACACAACATCCTGGCTCTTTCTGTGACTCCCTCATTTTCTCAGTGCATGAATGTCCCCAATACAGTGAAAGTACAGACAGGGCAATTTTCCCTGACATGCGCTGCCATCTTGTTTTGCTCAGCGAGACAAAGAGGGGCCGACTGATGGCTTTGTTAGGCCAGACAAGCCCTTGACAAGCGAGCTCCATATTCAAAGCATCTTCTTCCTGTTCCTCTGCATGGCTCAGGATATAGCGCCACAGCCATGCTTTAGCCCGTGGGTTAATGTTCAACCAGGTACAGGAACTGACGTTGTGCTTACGTAGTGGAAGTGTGTCCCCCCCTCGCTCGGGATAATCAGTCTCTCCTGACAGCTAGCTCCACTTAGCTTGTTCTCAGCTTGTAACGCGCCATGTCCAATTAGCTCTCGGGGTGCTCCGTCTTCATCCCTAAAGACTGGAGAAAGCAGCGACTGCTCACATCGACCATGATGGAGAAGGCCTTGATTGGACAACAAGATGTCCTGCAGCCACAGTCCAGACTGAGTCAGCTAATCATCAACTTAGTGTGCACCGGTAGAAGTGAAAGTCTGTGGCCTGGACAGGAAGTCTCAAACTGGGCCCTCAGTGCCAGGCCGTGGAGGTGTTGAGAGACGCTGCTATTGTCTCGAACGCCTTGTCGGTGAATTTCTGCTGATGAAGACATTGACTGTGTTACAGCAGGAAATGTAGATGTTGAGCTTTCACTAAAAGGTGCATGAGAGGCCTTCATCAGGAGGCCTGGTCACACAACAGCACTTTTATTCATACTTGATTTTTTTTTTGTGTAAAATGTCTTGGAAACTTTTTCAGATGTTTGATGTCTTTTATAGGCCTGTTCATTCTATTTTGATATTCTATTTTATTTTAATTTTGATATATTCTATTTTATTGTCCCTGACTTTCAGTCCTAATATTACAAATTCTGTCTAAAAAACTATGATAATCTAAACAAAGTATGAAATAAACAAACTATTTAAATATTTATTTGTATGAAAATAAATTTTTGCCGTTATCACCAATTTTGCTGCATATAGTGACAATAGTGTCAGATAAGATCTTTAGATGAAAACAAAAGAAGAAAAAAGATATCACTTTCCATTTAAATGGTTTTATTGTGCATAATTTTCAATCAAGCTTGTGAAAATATTATTTAATGGTGTGTAATGTAAATACTTGTAATGCAAAAAAATGTTTACTGTCACAAACTTTTAATCTGTATAAACAAAGTGTGAAATAAACATGAACTATTTAAATGTTTATTAATGTTTATGTTTATTTATTTATTTGTTTGAAATTTGACTCAAATTTTGGATTTATCATTCCCGAGGTGTCATTTCCATCATGGAATCAAATTAATGCTTATTTTGCTTACTGTAAAACTATTATAATCTAAACAAACTCTGAAATAAACAAACTACTTAAATATTTATTTGTGTAAAAATTATTTGTATTAAAGGAATAGTTCACTTAAAAATGGAAATGATGATTTACTCGCCCTCAAGTTCTTCTGCTGAACACAAAAATAGATATTTTGAAGAATGTCAGAAACAGTTGATGGACCCCATTGACTTCCATAGTATATATATTTTTTCTACTATATGGAAGGCAATGGGGTCCATCAACTGTTTCTGACATTCTTCAAAATATCTATTTTTTGTGTTCAGCAGAAGAAAGAAACTCAGGTTGTTTCAAACATCTATGAGTTTGAGTAAATGATAGCAGAATTTTCATTTTTAAGTGAACTATTCCTAAAAGTTTAACACAAATTAGATCTGTCATTTCTGAGGTGTCACTTCCACCGTTTACGTAGCAAGGAAACAGTGTCAGTAAAGAGCTTTAGATGAAATAACAGTTATGGGATGTGTAAGAAAAACAAAAGAAAACACAAGACAAATGCTTTTTTATTGTGTGTCATTTTAAATCTTCTGTCATTCGCAAAAAGTGTGAAAATATTTCATTGTGAATTTAGTATAAAATAAAAATGTTAGCCGCGTAAGCTTGCATTAGCATTAGCAAGGAGTCGACTATTTTTCTGATACAAGAAGCTATTTTTCAGTCCACAAAACCAAAACAACCCTCCCCCATATAGCGATCTTTGGCAGACCTCCGGACGGACTCAAATTGACAACAACTCAAGTTAATGTTATTGCTTTTACCTCTCTAATTGCTCGTTGGAAAATTCTGACTCTATGGAAGTCACCCTTACCACCGTCGTTTAAAGCCTGGCTATGTGACACATTGTCTTTCTTAAAACTTGAGAAGATAAAGTTTACTCTCAGACTCAGAGGCTCTACTGATACATTTCATTCTCATTGGAAACCACTGATTAATTATGTGAACCAGCTTTCCGTTAGGGAGGGATATGGGATGAAACCACAAAAGGACATTTGTTTTGAAGAATTGTTCATTCTGAAAACACAAAATGGAGACTTATATTGTATTATGTCGCAAATATTGTTTAAACGCTGTATCCAATAAAATATATGAAAAAAAAACACACAAAAAACAAGTGACACCCAAATATTCTCAGGCATGAGTATTTTACTGATCCGCTTCTGTCAGGAATGTCAGTGTCACCTTATATGACTTGAAGCCTGGAGGTATTTTGTCATAAGGCAGTTTTAAAAAACATCGCCTGGTTTCATTTTCATATGAAACTTCCCCACGTGTGTTTACACGCCTTTCAGTGTGACTAACAAATGTCAAAGGACAAAATTATTTTGTCATGAAATATCTTCTTAGGCTCAACAATATCTCTCGAAAGCTTATAATAGATGCAACGAAAGATTTTTTTGCTGCGAAAACCTTTGTATTTGAGCGTAGCATTCCGTTACCTCGGAAATATACCCACCCTGAACCAAGCACAATCTCAACCAGCTTATAAAGGTTAAACCGAAAAAAAAAAAAACAAGAGAATGAATCTGACATCAGCCGTGTGGAAATCGAATACATTTACCACAGCTGAGCTATTAGAGAGGGGAAAAAAATGCAGAATAGATTAACGTTCAAAAGTGATTATTGGATTGAGTCGAAATAGAATTACTGCTTTTGTCAGTATTGCAACATCTATAAAGATGTCAGTGATTTGGAAAGATCATTACAACCTTAAATTGTCTGGCAGGGATATGAGAATAGGCACTGGCTCATATATTACCCACAGTCCTCCTGTGGCGTGATTGAACTGTGCTTGCTTTGCTTGTGAGAAAGCATTAATCCTGCTCTAGACGAGGTTAAATTCTTTGCGTTTGCTAAGTGGATGGAAGCATTAAGATCAAGGTCTGTAATGAAAACCGAAGGTGACATGTGTGAAGAAGCCCAAGATGAAACTCAGGAATTTCACATTTTGCGAAGACACAAGTTGCTTTGTCTAAGATGCACAATTTGATTTAACCACAGTTATTTTCTTTCTTTTTTTGCCTTCGCTGTTTTCGCAGTCTTTCTTATCTCTAGTTAAGGTGAACTTCTGCCTAAGAAGAACATGCCAAAAACCTGCGAATTCTCCTTCTCTCAAGAACAACGAGGCAATAAAAGAGGTAATAAAATCAGTAATGCCCTGATGTGGAAACATAGCCTGTAATGATGTTTTTGTCTCTCAATCTTCCGTTTCTCACCAATTAAAACAGTTCAAATGAGCTCACCCAGCTGCATCATATTTCTCCATGCAAATGATGGGAATTTGGTTTGTTCTCCAGTGACAGAAAATCTAATAAATACCACGATTCTCTCTCTTTTTTCCTAAATGATGAAATGCAGGTGCGGAGTAATTGGTGTATTTATCCTTGAGGAAGTGATATGTCTGAAGAGAGAGAGAGACGGAGTGAAGGAAATAAGGCTGACGAAACCTGGTGATCAGAGACGGCCTGATATGTGAGATGTGTAGATCGACTCGCTGGAAAGAATCCATGTGAAATTTTGGATGCGGTGAAATCTAGTTTGTCTAATTTTGTGAAATAATTGTTGTGCGATCAGAAGATTGGACAGAATAAAGAAATGATAATTCTAAGAAATTACAAATACAAGACAAAACAAGCATTTAAATACGCTAAATCAAAAATGTATTTCAAAAATTCTATAAAAAATTATAGAAGAACCAAGATTCCCATTGTCTACAAAAACCTGGATAAGTAGACCTTCCAGACAGGAAACGTAACATAAAATCTTTGTCCTTAATCCTTATCCAGTAAACCAACTAGAAAAGTCATGGGGCCTTTGAATATTGTTGTGGACAATAGGGGGTCTTGGAATCAAAAAGGATGAGAACTACTATTTTAATGGTGCCTTAACTGCAGAACTATTCTGAGGGTGTGAATGAAGCACAAGTACACTGTTTTTGTCAACATTATAACAACCATAGGCAGAGTGTGTGTAAGGCTTGGCAAGGCTAACCCTGCGTCCGAAATCAAATACTCCCCTACTATGTAGTAGGCGAAAAACAGTACGTGACAAAAGTATGTCCGAATTCACAGTACTCATTAAAGAGTATAGTCAAAAAGTACCAGGATGACCTACTTCTTCTTGCGAGATTCTTAAGTGTTCATACGATGGACACTTTACAATCCCATTAGGCCACGGATGAGAATTTATGAATGGAAGTGAAGCGACGCAACTGCTGGTAGGTCACATGATAATGACAACATGACGAATGTAGTACGTCCGGATTACTTTGAACTTATTTTTTCAGTGGTCGTGAAGTAAGTACCTACTCAAGAGAGTATGCGATTTCAGGCGCAGCCATAGTATTTGAAAAACAGTAGAGAATACCCGGATGACCTTCTACTTCTGGCGGATTCTGAAGGCCACGGGACAGCAAAGTAAGTTTTAAACCAAATGTAGTAACTACTACATAGTATACAATTTCAGACACAGTTTTAGACTTTCCATGGCCATGGACTTGAGAAAAGATTTTATAGGGAAGAGTTGCCCATAACTGCTGGTCTAGGATCAGTTTTCTCCATAAGAATAGTATATTGTTGAAAGATGAAAGAGGTGTTTGCGCATTTGAGCACGTCAAAGGTTTCTATTTACAATGTGTTTTGCAGCGTTGAGCAGTGTAGCCAATCACAAACATATCAGTTGATTTCTTGAACGCAGTGGCCAATCAGACGTGTTTAAGTTAGAATCCGATCACCGCTCAAAACGGCTGTTTTTGTCCAGTGCTGAGTTCTGCACGCTCACAAATCCTCTCGTTATGAGTTAACTTATAACAAACAAACTGTAGACATTATGCAGGCTAAATAAGAGATTCATTGTGCAGTCGGCTTCATTGATTATAGCAGAACTTTGTGAGATCGCTATGAATTGAAATGAGTGACAGCTTTTGAGTGATTATAAAGGGAGAGCTCTTTGCACGCTTTCAAGGCGATATATAGAGAAATTCATTCAGAATTTGAATAAAACTTGTTTTGCTGCATTAGGTAAGGCAATGGTTATTTATTATTCAAATTTGCACATACAGTATGCTTGCTTTTCTGTTCATATTGGTTTGCGAACGTAGTCGCTCTAATAACAAATAATTTATCTGTAGCGTTGATATATTGGAATGTGTAGGTTGTTAAATGTGTTTTAAGGAGGAAGGGCATCAAGCCTTACTCTGGAGTTGGTTCACCCTCCGCCTATGGTAACATCTATATTAACTGGTTTTATTTATTTAAGTAAAAAAATATTAACCAGGCTATTAGGTCACACCAAATGTCTTCAACCTTTTCTTGTCCCCTGTTACACATAGTACTTATTGCTTTGGTTTAGTTTAAGTTAACTTGTTAAAGTTGTATTTTTAAGCATTTTATGTTTTTTGGGGGGTTTTTTTACAGCCTGAGCGGCTGTAATTTGTCTGACCACCTGCAGTACTGTCATGAACTCTATGGTAAAAGCCCCTGGGTTAGTTTATGTCATTAAAGGGGTCATATAATGCCATTTTTGTACAAGCTTATGATTCTTTAGGGTCTAAATTAAAAGTTTGTAATATACTTTGATTAAAAATTCTCATTAGTATTGTAACATCATTTTACGTGGTCAAAAGCAGCTCTGTTTTCAGCACGCCGTTTAAGTGCATGTGTCTTTAAATGATAATGAGCTTTGCTCACCCCGCCCCACTGTTCTGTGCGTACACCGTTTGTAACACAATAACACAATAACCATAACGCGTTGTTCATTATAAACGTGGGATTATGAATTATATTGAGAACGTCGTACATAGAAAACATGCCGTAATGTACCCTGAGTGTAAACCTTAGCCACATTCATCGTGAAGCGTGCTAGCGATTTGCAAAGATTAATATAAAGATTAATATAAAGGTTAATAAGACGTTACACTCACTTCTTCTTCTGGAGGTGCAGCAGGAACACGAATAGTTGGTACCGATCCTTTTTTCAGGAGCAGCTTCTTAGCAAAACCAGCTTTATACTGACCCTCGTTTATAAAGCAGTCTGGTGTGTGAAATGATTCGCGCAAACATGAAAGCATTGACGTTGATCGTGGGAAATATTCCCTTCAAAACTCAGCCACTGCGTCTTCAGCGGTTCAGATTTAGGAATATCAAAATGACTGCTGTGTTCCTTATTGTACCCAAGAACAGAACACCACAATCGCTTAGACGCCATTCTGCTCATAGACAGTGCTCCAGCGTATCAACAATGACCACGCAGACTATGATTGGGTCTGTGTTGAAACGCTGCTGTCAATCAACAATCGTGGGAGGGGTGTCGATTTTGTGACGTCACAAAATCGAACGGCTTGATTTGAGACAGGGGAAAACATATAAGCACAAACAGTATAAAACACTGGATGGATTTTTATTATTATATGATGGTTGTGTACAGGCACTGCCAACACACATTTCAGTACAATCAACTTGTAAAAGTGCATGTACCATTATATGACCCCTTTAAAGAGATAGTTCATTCAGTCATTAATTACTCACCCTCATGCCGTTCCAAACCCGTAAGACCTTTGTTCATCTTCGACCCAAATTAAGATATTTTTGATGAAATCCGAGAGCTTTCTGATCCCTCCATAGACAGCAACGTCATTGCAACTTTCAAGGCCCAACTTTCTTCTCTTCTGTGTCAGATCTCCTACACTATTCGCGTAGTAAACACAGCACAGCGCTTCTGGGTTCTACGCCAGAATGCCGGACAACACTGTTCACATGAGCACCACGACACGTGCGTGTGATGCTGATGCAGGAGCTGGCCAATGGTGAGCCGGCATTCTGACATAGAGCCAGGAAGCGCTGTACTCTGTTTAATATGTGAATCGCATAGGAGATCTGATACAGAAGAGAAGAAATTGTTGAATAAAGTCGTTATTTTTGTTTGTTTTTTTGCGCACAAAAAGTATTCTCATCGCTTCATAACATTACATTTGAACCATTGTGGTCACATGGACTATTTTAACGATGTCTTTACCTTTCTGGGCCTTGAAAGTTGCAATAACGTTGCTGTCTATGGATCAGAACGATAACTTAAAGGCCCACTGAAGTGCCTTGGAAAGCGCAGCTTTGTATGATGCGTTGACGTAATTTCCACTGAAACAGGAAGCTAAGGTGGGACATATTGAATGGCTCCTCCCCCTTTACAAATAGCCAATAGTGTTTAGTTTGACAGCACCATGGAAGCGAATCCGAGCGCTGATGATACGTTGGATTCAATAGTAGAGGTGTGATTAAATTCTAGCCATTTCATTCTTAACCAACGTACAGTTGGAAAACGGAATAAAACTCGAGCGTTTGAGCAACAGAACACACATCTCCAACACATATAGTTACGTGATGTGTCAATGGTTGCTTTGGCCAGGTGGGATTTATAGCATAGGGGTGGGAGGCTTTAGATTCTAGAGAGCATTTGATTGGACAGAAGATGTGATGAGAAGCTGAAGTCTGCGGTGATGTCATAAAAATCTGTGATCCATTTCAGCGGAAGTGAGAAACTGTACGTTTTGAATTCTTACATCTCCAAAATGCAAATTCTGTCATTGTTTTTGAACACACCAGCTTATTAATAACCTGAAGGCTAACATATTTATATTAAAAGATAAAAAAATTCAATTTTGATTTCAGGCCTTTAATTTGTGTTCCGAATAGGAACAAAGGTCTTACGGGTTTGGAACGACATGAGGGTATGTAATTCATGACAGAATTTTCATTTTTGGGTGAACTATCCCTTTAAGGGTTGCATGAGGTAGAATAGTAACAAGTTCACATCACATGTTCGTTCTTTAATTTTAAATATTTATTATCAAATAATTACACTATCATTCAAATGTTTAGGGTTTGGTACATTTTTGTTTTTGTGGAAACTGTGATACATTTGTTTTCAGGATTTCAGGATTTTGATGAATAGAAAGTTCAAAAGACCAGCACTTATTTGAAATAGAAATTGAAACATAAATCGCGTGAGCTTACTCACTATACAAAGACAAGTGAAAGATCCGGTTTCACTTTATTTTGATAGTCCCTTTAACACATTCTGTTGACTATAAGTAACATTACACTTACATGTCTACCTACTCTCATTAGAGTGTTAGTCGAGTAGTAGACTGGTAGGGTTAGAATAAGTTGACATTGCAATAAAGTTGCAAACAAAGTTACTTGGTCAGTAGAACGTCTGTTGGAGCATCATAACAAAGAGATGATATTAGACAGTTTACTAATACTCTAATCAGAGTTAGTTGACATGTAGTTGCAAAGTTACTTGACTCAGGAACCTGAGTCAAATCTAGAGACCAGAATATCATAAAGACTTGAGTGTGGGACCTTTTAAATTTGGACAGCAAATAACCACCTAGCAATGCCCTAGCAACCATCCAGAACACCCTATCCAGCAACTCCCTATCAATCACTAGTAGCAATGCCTTAGCAAAATACACTATGGCATTGTGGTGCCAAGATAAACACCACCGTTCACATTATTATTTTTCAGGTTTGATGTCATTTTTGTAGCCTGTCAGATCATGGAAAAATCAAACTGCCTTATTTCCCAGACAAAGTGCAATGATTTGTTTTGGCTCCCACAAGATTACTCAAAGTCTACGCGAGCCAGCGACAGTTAGCATTTCTCAGTAAACTTCTGCGACAAACACACCTCACTGCTGAGCAGGGCTTGTTTTTAACTAAAACAACTGATCGGCATTCAATTTAACCGATATTAGCAGCCAGGGACCAGAGTTGACTAATTTACTCCTACTCTGATGTACAAACATTAGCAACTCTTCTCTTTTTTTAGATTGGACCTGGTAATGTCTTCACCTCCCACTCCTGTACAGCTAAATGAAAGGCTTCTGTGGCTAAATTTCCCCCAAGTTCCTCCCACTCAAGTCTAACATCATTAGATGTACTTTAGGGCAGATATTGTTTCCTATCAATTCTATTCAAACGAAACGCGAGCTCACAAGCATCGTTATGAGGCAGCTAATAAAATCATACAAGGTGTTTATGTATGCAGGATTCTCAGGAAAGGGTAATCGTGCAGCTTATTAAAAGTGAACTTGCCTAGAGGCTTTCTGAGCAGGACCGACACTGTAGCTTCTGTCACCGGTGAATCAGATGACAGTCGCTGAGCAGACGGGTCAAAGGTCACAGCTTTGCTTGCATGTTTATGGAAATGGAGCGCTAATGCATTTGCAAAGCAAACATGCCAATGAACACAAAATTATTATTTTTTTACATTATAGCTATGGGGTGTTTTAAATGTAACATCCTCATATGACCTAAAATGCTGGAATATTTTTTAAGAACATTGGGATAGTTTCATTATTGGTGTTTGTTAAGGCCAGTATCACTATTATTAATGCTCATTCGGATCCCTTTACCCTAAGTATTAAACTTAACTTATCTCACACATCTGTACTGCAGATATGAATCAACCTCTGACTGTTGAAGAGGTTGTGCTTTTACTTTTCTAAGTCATCAGACTTGAAGCGAACTTTTACCTGGCAACATTAAAACAGATTTTTTTTAAAAATCCCATAGACTTACTGAAGGAGGGACCCCAGTCATATCTAGAAACCAAAATATCATTGATTTGGGCCAGTAAACACCCCAGCAACAACCCTGAACACCAGAGTAACCGCTTAGCAACACCATAGAAACCACCCAGAATGCCCTGACCACCAAATGTTTTGCACAACCTTTTGTCCAAAATTTAGCTTTTCTCATTTACAACCAGTGTTTACATGCAACAAATATTTTCATGCTATTTGATACTACAGTGTTCATACTACACGACATGCATATTTAAGTAATAACACCTAATACCAAATTATATATAATAAATAATAATAATGAAGTACATTTTGCAGGCAGCTCCATCAAATAATTACATACACAACCAGTCAAAATTTCATGAAATTCCAGTCATGGAATTATTTTATTATTACGTTTTTGAAAGAAGTCTCTTATGCTCTTACTGCTAATACAGTAAAAACAATAATATTGTAAACTATTCTTACAATCTAAAATAACAGTATTCTATGTTAGTATATTTTTATTTATTAAGTCATTCATTCCTGTGATGCAAAGCTGAATTTTCAGCATCAGTGTTCAGTTTCACATGATCCTTCAGAAATCATTCTAATATGCTAATTGGTGCTTAGTTATCAGTCATTATTGGCACTCAATTATTAATAATGGTTCTTATTATCAATGCTGAAAACTGCTTAATATTTTTGTTGGTGATTCATATTTACATATTATAGTGCCCCTATTATGCTATTTTAAAGTTTCCTAATGTTGTTTTGGAGTCTCCTACGACAGGTTTACATGCATCAAAGGTCAAAAAAACTGTTTCATTTTCTCAGAAAATACATTTGCATATCACCACATTTTCAATGATTCTCAAACGCCTCGTCAGATGAATCAATCTCTCTAAATCCCTCCTTTCCCCGAGCTACTCTGCTCTGATTGGCCAGACAGCTCAGTCTGTTGTGATTGGTTTGCCGCGTACCAGCGCGCACGTCGAAAACCAAAACATCCATTGCCATAACAACGTAATCTCTGCTTGTCCTGAGGCTTCTTACACCGTAAACTAAACACAGTAATGAACAATGACATTGATTTGACCATATCAATGCGATCGTGAGTCCAATGATGAAGAACCAGGCTAGTTATTCAACCTGAACCTCCATCGCAAGGACGACTCGAGCAGGACGTTTCTCAGTGATACACTACTCAGTTTGGGGTACATTATGAGATGTTGCAACTGTAATTCCTCACCATCAGCATTAACAAGTGCAGGTCCATCAACAAACTGATTATTTTACTTATAGGCCTACTTATTTATTTTCCAAGTATTTTTCTAATTTATTGCGGTGAACATGTGGAAACTGTATCAATAACAGTGCATACATTAGGCAAGATGTATGAATGACTGATGTAACATAAACGTTGGTAAAACAAATCTTGCTCCATGCTTAATCTTTCCTCAAAGTAGTGGGAACGACATACAATCTGCATTAATAGACACAGTTATTATAGGTAATAGTGGCCCACAGCTAATTAGCAGAAGTATTTCAGTAAGACAGTGATAACATGAGTTAGCCAGTTAACGGGAGACCTTCACAATATAAAACTCAAAACTAAGTTCAAGAGCAAGCAGTTTGCGAATCCTGCATTGAATTCCAAGATTTGAGAAGCAGTCGTCGATAAAATAAAGGGAACACAGCAAAAGTTTAGGATTATACTGCTGTGATATCGTGGTAAAGATTAATTTTAACCTCTGATTCTTCACATGCTCGTCCTTTGGCAGTGAAAAAAACTGGCTTTACCTTCACATTATAGAGCACAGCTTCTCCTCGACATGATGCTATCCAGTATCCACAGAAATCAGCTGCCGGTTTGAGGTTCAAGTTTTCCCTGGTGTCTGCGCGCACAATATGCTAATGTTTCGTCACAACGAAACGACTTATGACTCGTTTGAAAAACGATACATTTCATTGACTCAGAGTCGACTCCTACTTTTGAAAGACAATAACTTTATATACGGTGCACTTTCAGATTTAAAACTTTGCAGGATGTTTTCATTCACTTAAAGCTATGTTACACACTACATGAAAGGTCATTTTCAAAAATCCATAATAGGGGCCCTTTAATAAAGTGGTAAATTATGTTATCACTTCCTAAAATTGAGGTTAAACCACTGGAGTCACATAGATTTACTTTAATAATGTTTTATTACCTTTCTGGGGCTTGAAAGTGTCAGTTGTGTAGCTAAAAATATCATCAAAAAGATCTTCATTTGTGTTCCAATTAAAGATGAACAAAAGTTTTAAGGATTTGGAATGACTAGGGGGCGAGTACTTCAATTTCATTTATCGGTGAACTAACTCTTTAAGGATTCTTTAGGATTTTAAACAGAAATTCCAAAAGTTTATTTGAAATAGAAATCTTTTCTAACATTATAAATGTCTTTTCAACAGAATGCATCCTTGCTGAATAAAAGCATTCATTCACTTTACTAATTTTTATTTTATTTTACTTACCACAAACTTTGGAATGCTCATGTTAGATAGACAGTTTCCAGAACAGTATTAAGAAGCAAAAACTGTTTCCAACATTTATAATAATAAATCGTAATTATTCCAAACATTTTACAGATTGTATATTAAGTATCTTTTGTTCGCTGGTATTTCAGAATTATAATTTTTTTTTATATTAGTATGAATGAAAAATGAAAGCTATGTTGTGTCGTGCAGCTTTTATTCAGTAATCTATTGCAGAATCAGGAAAATCCCATCAGTAGTGTTTGCTGATGGTCCACTGGCAGACTTCTCAGCAGTGACTGTGGGAGGCCGGCTAGTGTGGGGATTTCCTCCTGTCTCCCACTCGACCAGCACCTCGCTCTGTCTGTCTGTCTGTCTCTCTCTCTCTCTATATATATATATATATCTGGCCTGCTTCTCCCCATCCTGTTCTCTGTGAGCCACAACAAAGATTTTTCCGCCTGTTATTTCATCTGATTGCGACTGTATTGCTATCACGGGTGTAGAAATGGACACGTTTCTTGAAATTAGGTCAACTGTGTCAGGAAACTGATTTTAGAAACTTGCCTGCCTCTATTATTAGAGACGTTACACAATGTCTCGAAGTCAAATGGGTGATGTTCAAACCATTCAAGGGCCACAACACAAAGGATAAAAATTTAGAGTGATACCTAACAGTAAAATGTTGATTATCTTTACTCTTTTAAATTGCAGATAGGATACGCAAGGAGAAAAAAAAACACAGAAATTGTTCCACTGTGGACTTGGCTGTATGAATTTATGTCTAAGAATAACTAAGCTTTTCTTTGATACTTCATTTGGCTTGTATTGTAAATGTCCACATGATCATAATATTGTTGATGCTGCAGTGTGGACAAACACAGTACATGAGCTGCTCTATAAAGCACTGAAAATCCTCAATCCAAGAGTCAAAGCCACGTTTTACTTCACTCTTCCTAATGCTAAGACAAAGCTTAAACGAAACACATCCATCTATTCAGTCAATCAGATTTATTTTGGATCCTGAGGAAAATTTTCATATTCATAATATTTCATTATCACCGCTAGTCAGTAGAGTTATGACTGCAATAATACCAATAGCTCTGTGAATGAATCTTTTTCAAGTGCAATATGAAAAAGCTGTTTATGGAGTCATTAACCTTATAAGTGATATTAAGTACAGGAAGATTTTTCCCTCGACAAAAAGGAAGAACGATAACTTAGACCGACAGACTTTAAATATAATGATATTATTAATTTGCTGGGTTGAGATTTGTGAAAATCACAATTTGTCAGATTTCAGACTCTCAGACCCAGAGGAGGACTAAATGATTCATCTTGGTTGATTATCTCATATTGCCAAATAACTCACAAGTCAGTTCGGTTAGCCAATCAGAGCGGCTGTGACAAACACTAGATGTTTCCATTGTTTGGATTTCGTCATTTTTTTTATGCCCTTGTTTGGAAACAAATAACAGTTCTGTGGAAAGAATCCTATATTTCATTTTTAAAAGTCATTGATGGGGGTGCAGCGTTCAGAACATTGTTAACGTTCTTAAACACTGACATTTAAACTAAAATGTGCTGACTGAATTATAATGATAAAAATGATTGCATGAATTTGCTTAAAGGGATAGTTCACCCCAAAATGAAAATTCTGTCATTAGTTACTCACCCTCATGTCGTTCCAAACCTGCGAGACTTTCGTTCATCTTCGGAACACAAATGAAGATCTTTTTGATGGAATCTGAGAGCTTTCTGTGCCTCCATTGACACTTTGACGCTTCAAAAAGTTCATAAAGGGATCATAAAACGAATCCATCTGAAAAGCCAATGAGGTTTGTTCTCGCGTGTCAAGCAGGTTCGGTTGAGCTTCTGTTCGCTGATCAATGTTTATATGTGAATAATAGCCTCAGTTCAATCTGTTCATCGTATAAAGCCATCGAGTCTCTTCAGAAAATGTAGACTAAACTAATCGATCTAAACGCTCTCTTTATGAACTTTTTGAAGCGTCAGAGTGTCAGTTGTGAGCTGTCAATGGAGGGACAAGAAAGCTCTCAGATTTCATTCAAAAGATCTTCATTTGTGTTCCGAAGATGAACGAAAGTCAGGTTTGGAACGACATGAGGATGAGTAAATGATGGCAGAATTTTAATAAAATACTGTTGTAATGAAAATGTGAGTCATTAATAGTTTTAAAATCAATTAAACCCACAACATAACACGTCATTTATTCTTTAATAATTGCTGCTCAGTTGTCAGGTCATTCATAACTCTATGTCTGTCTGTCATCACCCCGGTGACCTCTGACATCATCACCATCACACAGCAGTCACATGTAGTACTATTATAAAAATAGATTAATTCAGACATCATTAGTTGGCTTTTGTCTCTATTTTCATGACCATAACTAGAATTATGAACAATGAATGTGTGAAAAACATTTCCCTGAAAGTCTAAATCGAGTGGCGTTTCAACACGTGCTCCTCATCCGGTGTATAACCCTTTGAGAAACTTGTGAGAAAGCTGAACACCTGACAGCGGTGAGAGCTGTCTACTAGTTTAACATGTGTAAGAATATTTGTCAGGCACATTAGCTCACTGTGGGGTTCCCATTGTGTGTAAGGGGGCGGCCTTCAAAACCCCCATCACATTCCCTTTCTGTCTTTTAGGGCGCTCTGTGTAGGAGGCTATGTGGGATTCCCCATACAAACAGCTCCAAAAAGCACATAGGAACCTGCCTCTGCTCGTCGACAGAAGACCCGCTCTAAGCAGAATCCTTCGTGACGGGACAGAGGACAAAGAGAGCGGCTGAGGAGCGCAGTCAGAGTGTGGGCTGACACATTCTGCTCCGGAGTAGCCGGGGGTCCTCTATAGCTTGGCTGGCTCATCATTACTTTTCAGGCCGGACTTCAGCCAGGTGAAAGAGGTGACGGGCCGTCCTCCTACACGCGGATTCCAGTGGACACTGGGCACGCTCTCTCACAGCTGTCAGCTCTGGTGACATGCTGACAGAAGAAGAGCGACAGGAAGTGCAGGGACTGCCACACACACTGTAAAAGTCATCAGCTGACTTCACTTCAAAAAAATTAAGTAATAGACTTCATGCGTAGATGAAAAAATTAAGTTGTGTGAACTCCATTACGCATGAGGCTTATTTACTTAATAATTTTAACGCAACGGGTTTCCTCACTTTTTTTTAAGTGAAGTCAACTGATCACTTTTACAGTGTAGCGTACTTACTGCACTATAGTATATTGTCTACAATGTTTTGACATTGTTCCATAATAAATGTTTTAAACAGTGTTGTCACATACAGTAAGTTATGCTGATATAAGTTATCTTGCCAGGAAAGTAGTTATTTTGTCTGGCACTGATCAGACAATATGAATTGCAGCACATACTGTAAGTTCAATAGTTTGATGTCTGTTTGATTTTTTGAAAGAAGTCTTATATGCTCATCAAGGCTGTACTTATTTGATCAAAAATACAGTAAAAACTGTCATATTTTGAAATATTATGGTAACACTTTACAATAAGGTTCATTAACATTAGTTAACATGAAGTAATATTGAACTGCACTTATACAGCATTTATTAATCTTTGTTAATTTCAACATTTACTAATACTTTGTTAAAAACATTAGTTAATGCACTGTGAACTAACATGGACAAACAATGAACAGCTGTATTTTTATTAACTAACGTTAAGAAAGATGAACAAATACAGTAACAAATGTACTGCTCATTGTTAGTTCATGTTAGTTAAAGGAGAACTCCGGTCAATTTTAACATTGAGCTCATTTTTTTGTACATTTGGAGTGCTGTCAGTACAGAGAACAATGACAAAAATCGGTGTTGCCTACACTTGTTATCCTCTTTTTAAAATTTGCACCCTGTTGAATTTGCACCCTTCAATGGGGCAAGTTTTAAACCTGCTTTTAGGCTCTTAACATCCTTGATGTGTCATTACAAGTGCACAGGTCATGTGAGTGATTCCTTCTGAGTGAACGCGTGTGAATCTGACTGCAGTAGATGTGAAAGATATGAATAAAAATGAAGTTAATTCGGCCAGCGCACATACCTGTATTTACTTCCTATTTTCGGTCGAAGTCCACAGTAGTCGATTGTCGAGTTCACGCGCGTGATCATAGGTACTAAACCTATGCGCGTGAACTCGACAATCGATTACTATGGACTTCGACCGAAAACAGGATGTAAATACAGGTATGTGCGCTGGCTGAATAAACATCATTTTTTATATATTTCTTTCACATCTACTGCAGTCAGATTAACCCGCGTTCACTCCGAAGGAATCACTCACATGACCTGTGCACTTGTAATGACACATCAAGGATGTTAAGAGGTTGCCCCATTGAAGTCAACAGGGTGCAAATTTTGAAAAGAGGATAACAAGTGTAGGCAACACCGATTTTTGTCGTTGTTCTCTGTACTGACAGCACTCCAAATGTACAAAAAAATGAGCTCAATATTAAAATTGACCGGAGTTCTCCTTTAACACATTAACTAATGTTAACTAATGAACCTTATTGTAAAGTGTTATCAATATTATTACTATTTAAGATTTTGTTTTGAATATAATATATAATACAGCATATTATATGTTGTTTTATAGTTTAATATATTTTAAAATGTAGTTGATTTTTGTGAATTTTCAGCATCATTGCTCCAGTCTTCAGTGTCACAAGGACCTTTCAGAAATCCTTCTCAAGAAACATTTCTTATTATCAATGTTGAAAACAATTGTGCTGCTTAATTTTTATTTATGATTTTTTTTCATGATTCCTTGATGAATAGAAAGTTTAAAAGAGCATTTATTTTTTGTAAAATTATAACTGTCTTTACTGTTACTGTTTAGAGCAATTAAATGCAGTAATAATTTCCTTTAAAGAAAACCCCGACCCCAAACCTTTGAACAGTAATATCAGGTTCACACTGTACTTCTCACAGGAAATGGAAAGTGAAGTAAACGCATTACATTGTGGGAGAAGGCACAGTGTTACATATTTTTGAAAAATGTAATAGGTCTACACATTCAGAAAAAGTGCATACAGAATATACGTATATATAGTATCCTGCAGCACTTATAAGAGTAGAATGGTTGAATGCTTTTCCGAACATGAAAAACCCAGCCTATGATGCTTCAGAACATCACAGCTCAGAAGACATTATTCATGCGCTAAATAAAGGATCAGTCACACAAATGTACAGCAGCATGAAACAGGTTTACAATGAAGCCCACACTGAAGCACAGCAGTTAGGATGGCTTTGAAGGAGAAAAGCAGGCTAACTTTGCACCTCAGAGGCAGAAACAAAGGAGAGTCTGTTCCAGTGGCCTGTCGTATGAACGGCCAGACTTTTTTTCAATGAGTTATGACTCGATTCACATTTGTCCGTTGTCTCGATGGACACCCACAGCGTTCCAGCGACGGCCTTCTGATACAGTACACAAAACACAGAGAGAGCTTTGCAGTGTCCCTGCTAAATATGGGTTGTTTATACTTATAAGCAACATGACTGAGTTATGAATCACAAATATTATATTCAGAATATATACAGTATAGTGGCCGGAGGGGATATTTGTTTTTAATGACCCTGCAAATCAAATATGAGGAAATTATATATATATATATATATATATATATATATATATATATATATATATATATATATATATATATATATATATATATACACATACATAATACATACATACAGTACATATATATATATATATATATATATGGTTTAATGGTTTTATTTATTTATAAATAAATATAAAACATATTTCATTGGTTGTCTTGTTTTTGAATGCATGTGTTCATTATTTATTTGTATGACAACCTGCCAAAGATTTGGCATGGTTCATTGCGTTATCACAAATAAAATGATTGACTCTAAGCACAACATCGTAATATGCTGACAAAATCTTTAACAAATTTTAGATATCATTTGAATAAAGGGTGAAGAAGTCATTTTTCCTATAGGCCGGACATCACTTTTGGCCACTACTGTATCTGCAAACCAAACCAAACATTTTCCATCAAATTCATGCCAGACCAAATGGTCTAAGCTGTGCTATCAGCATTAATGGACTTATTTGTGTCTTTTTTGTATTTCTCCTGAGGATTTTTTTTAGAACCAGGTGAGACAATGAATTAACATTTAATTAAATTGAGCTCAATAGTGGTACTATTGTCTTCTGTAGAGCTGTTTTACAGTTAAAATTGAAGTTGTTTCATAACTGATTAATTTTGCAACATTACCTCATATTTTTCTGTTTATTACTGTGAAGCTTCCTTGAAGCAATCTGTATTGTATAAAGCGCTCTAAATAACTGTGACATGACTTGACTAAGCTGACACTTTAATTAAACATAACTAAGAAGTCTATTAAAGGGATAGTTCACCCACAAATGAAACTTCTGCCATCTTTACTCTTTACTATATTTAGTTGTTCCAAACTTGTATATGAATTTCATTCTTCTGCTAAATACAGAAGAGGAACCAAACAGTTGACAGCCATTGACTTCCATAGTTTGGTCTCATGAAAGAGTCCCTTCTGAGCAATATATTTGAAATGTACCAGTATTGTAATATCATTTGAATGTAAAAACAGTATGAACTCAGTCAAACAAAAGCTGCATAGGGATGATCAAAGGTTCTTATATGAAATGTGCATTGGCCCTGAGAAGCGTGCTTAGGCTGTGATTCACGAGGCGGTATCAGTTCCCGTTCTGCTCTCTATTAGTAGTAATTGAAGAGCATTTGGATAAAGCAAGTGGCAATTGACAACAAAAACAAAGTACTTGAGCTGATGATGTCACTGACCAATAAGTGCACTCTTTGAATGAACAAAATATGCTGTGCGAGGAAGAATCTCCAACCGCTGGACAGAGAAACAGAGCATGTGATGCTGCCTGTGTCTTTGATTCAGTGTATCATATAGATTCAGTGCTTCTACATTGTTACATTGGCCAAAGTGTCCGAGTGACACACAACATCCAGGGATAACAGATACCTGTCCCTAACATTACCCGTATCCCACCTCAATAGAAGCAAAAGTATTTTGCAATACAACATGAACACATTAATATCACATTAATCTGATTATTTAGTGAAAAAAAGAAAACATTCAGTAGTGGCCAAAAGTTATGTTCGGCCTAGGAAAACCGACATCTTCACCATTTATTAAAATGATAGCCTATTGAAAATGTGTTAAAGATTTTGTAAGCATATTGCATTGTTGTGTTTGGAGTCAATTATTTTATTTGTGATAATGCAATGAAAGTGCGGACATATGTGCGGACATAATTTTTGTCCACGCTGTCATACAAATGATGAACACATGAAAAAACAAGAGAGAATCAATTAAATGTTAATAACTGATTATGTTGTATGTATGTTTTTTCCTATGGGCTTTTTGTTTTAATATGCATTTTTATTTTGCATAGTGAAATAAAACCTGTATCTGTAGTTTGCTCTTTATTGCCAAATAATTTTGTCAGAAAAATACCTTAAACAAGTTTAGTGTTTTGTTCTTTCCTCATATTTAAAATATATAAAATATTTTCCTTATATTTTGATGGTTTAATTAAATTTGTTGGACCATTAAAAACAAACATCCCCTCCAGACATCACTTTTGGCCACTACTTTATAAGGATAAATGTAACATACGTTGCTTGCGGTCTATGATGGAGGGCTTGACCTTTGAATAACCCCTGAACTTAGATGAATTAGTAATAAAGTTGACATAAAGGTGAAGATGGGCTGATGAGGGAAGCCGGAATAATTGTGACTGGAGCCGTGCAATCTATTGTGCTGCATTATTTACTAAATATACCATTTTATATATTATATACATTTATAGTGAATTTGTATTAGGCCTATATTTTATGTTTATTTATGAATATCTGTTCAATTATCTTAATATTTATACCAAAATAATATTATGTAGCTTTGTTGTTATGTTGTTGATTCAAAGTACCCATCCGGTAGGCTACAAAAATCAGAAAGCAATATTTTGCGTTTATATATCATATATATTTAGGGATTTCAGAGTGCTTGAACAAGTCAAAAAAGGAAACATGGTACATGTAAAAAAAAAAAAAAAAAGAAAGAAAGAAAGAAGAGGAAGAAAAAAAGTAATTTGTCGGACAGAAGCGTCCTCTAGTGGTGAAGTAACATCACAGAACTCCAGAACAGAGTTTGAACATCATATAACGAGACGCGTTTTGAGGATAAAACATGTTATTGTGATATGATTTCGCTTTTTTAACAGCTTTCATCAATTGCTACGACGCTAAACTCCACTCTCTGTACCAAATTCTCCAAAGGCCTAAATTTGTCGAATAATTCACTCTTTCTGCAAAACCTTAAACAAGTTCAGGCAGTTAGGCACCATTTCCAAATCTCATGCACTCTTTTTGCAAAACTCTTAACAGCATTCTCACGCACTAAAACACATTTTTGCATATATAACACAAGCAGAAAAAGTTAAAAGGATAGTTCATCGTTTACTCACCCATATCGTTCCAAACCCGTAAGAGTTTCGTTCATCTTCGGAACACAAATGAAGATATTTTTAATGAAATCTGAGAGCTTTCTGCGCCTCCATTGACAGCTAACACAACTGACACTTTGACGCTTCAAAAAGTTCATAAAGAGATCAAAAAAAAAAAAAAAAAACCTGATCGATATGAACGCACTCAATCACTTTATAGGAGGGAAACTTTTATTCATATGATATAAACATCCAGGTTTCTTTTAGTTTTTACACTTATAGGCTACAATATAGCCTACTTTCAGTACAGTATACACCACAACCTTACTAAGTTGTGGTTACTATACTTTAACGTAAATTAGTTTGCTGTATGCATTATAGGCCTACTTTTTTTCTTTTTAACTGTAAACTCATGCTCTGGAAGCTGTGTTCTCCAGTTTTTGATGTAGTGTCTGATGAATGCTCTGTATTGTTTATCTAGCCTGATGTGTGTATGATCTGAAAGCATTGTTCGACTTTGAGAACAGGTGAAATGGTTTTGAGGCGATTGTTTGATTTTGCCTGAAGATTCGATGGTTTTGTGAATGTAGTTTGAAGACTTAGTTTTGTGTCTAATGTTGTGAGAAAATGGGTTAAGGTTTCTAGAAATGTGTTTTAGCAAATGTGGAAGTTGAAATGACGAGAGGAACAGCGCTTTCACGACACGTAGGTCGTAATGTGACGCGGCGGTGACGTCGCGGAGGAGGAAGTTGGTGTTTTTGCTCGTCTATTGTAGCAGTGGATGAGTAACCGGTGAAACCAGAGTCTCTGGTCCCGGTAAAAACACAATAATGTGCCAATGAGTCCCTCGTGTAGTTGAGGCTGTAGTCGATGAAGGAATGGAGGTGCTGGACAGTCCTCTCAATCTCGTAAGTGTTTGTTTACAAGCCACATTAGCATGCTAGCTGCTGTTAGCTTAGCCGCATTTAATCACTGAACAAATTAAAATACAGCTGTGAAGAGTTTCACCTGTCCGGAAACACGTGCAGCCCATTTACCCGGGTTTTTAATTACGTTAACCGTGATGTGAAGGCTTCGTATAGACCGTGTTCAGGTTTTTATGTAAGTTAGTCTGTCGGAGTTAGCCTCTAAATGTGTGTTTGTTTACTGCTGACAGCTGATCACCTTTAAACAAACAAACACACAAGTAACGTTAGCCTACTTTATTAACATATGACTCTAAATGTGTGGTTTATTATTTCCTAGAGTCTTATGACGTTTATGCCAGTACGTTATTGAAAGCTTGGTTAGATTATTAGTTTTTCATTGTAGATTATATTATCAGCAGAACAAAAGATAAAAGCAAATCAGTGGATCTGTGTTTTTTTTTTTTTTGACACCTCTTTCTCCCTCTGCTAGCTATATTGTGATATTTAAATAACTTAATAAATGTTAAGTTATTGACTAAAGAAAAAACAAATATTATATAAATACAATATACATATAGGCCTATATGATATATAGAAGAGTGTATTTAGTAAGTTTTGCGGTCTAGACATATATTAGCCTACATGGCTCCAGTGACAATTCTTCCAGCATCCCTCCATCAGCCCATGCTGATGCAGTCCTGCAAAGTTCAACAAAGTTCAGCTCCAACCCCAATTAAACACCTGAACCAGCTAATCAAGGTCTTACTAGGCTCTAGAAACTTCCAAACAGGTGTGTTGCTAAACTCTGCGGGACAGTGGCCCTCCAGGACCGAGTTTAGAAGCAGGAAAGCTGTCATTGATTATCTGTACTGTTATCAGTCACATGATGAAATAATGTAATATGTTATATCATCTCTTTCAGGCCCATCAACAGTGCAGGAAAGCAGACCGCTTGGTGGCTGCTGGGAAATTTGAAGATGCCATCTCCTGCCACAGAAAAGCTGCAGGTGGGTTTCTGTTTTAAGTGATTCTCATGGGGACGTCTATAAAAATACATCTGGAGTGGCACCTTAGTGAAACAACTCGTGCTTTCGGATTGCAAATTATTCACAGCGGTAAACAAAATGTCTGTTATTGTAATTCACATTAATTTAATAATAGGAAAATAATAACATATTTATTATTTAATTATTTAAATATCCTATTTAAAATATGAAAATTGGCACACTGTAGTTTGAATTGGTTTCTGTCTTACATTTCATTTCTCAAAATGGTGGATATAATTTTTTTTTTTTGGAAATTAGCAGTAATAAGTAATTTTGTTTACAAGGTAGGCTATACATTTGACTGTGCAAGCCGTAATTTACATAAATGTAGATAATAAATATATCTGTTAATTATAATAATGTCCTGTTTAAAAAGTTTACATGATTTAGATTTTCTTTTCCTACTTGACAGCTCCCATTCGCTATAGTGGAGCGGAATATTATTCTTGGAAACAGTTTCCAGCATTTCAGTAATAAAAGTCTCCATATTTGTGGTTTATATCCATAGTGGTGAAAAAGGATTTGCAAAATGATTTTTGGATTGATCCCTTCTTGTAAATTTACAGATGTAAATGCGTAAAGTACCATACAACCTCTGTGTTTGTCAAAAAGCAGTTAGTCATTTTTCGTGTGGTGGCAGAAAAACACAGACTTTCTGGATTTGGATGGAAATAAATTCACAGACTAGCCAGGGCTTTGCATTAAAAATAATTATTTCAGCAGTGGCATGTAACACAGTCACTCCTACTAGCCACTTTGGCGGGTTTAATTTTATATATATATATATATATATATATACATACATTTTTCCATTGTAGACTTTTAAAAAGTCACCACATCCAATGTAGTGTTGTGGAAAATATAGATTTTTCGATAACATATCGATACTGAAATATCTGAAACACTTCCAATGCTCATTTTCCACAGAAAAGATACACAATACCAGCTGCTCTCTCTCACTCTCTCATCTCTCCGACAGCGAGTTACACACAAACCCGCCTCTCCTCACTCACTCGTTTCATTTCATTGATCACTCGGTCAGCATTGTTGTTGTTACAGGGCTTGAATTTAGGTGTGGGATTGCGCATCATTTTACTCATTCAGTACTAAATTTAGTTCTTTTCCGATACTTACTGCACTTAAAAAGTCAAATACACACAAAATAATGTCAAAATGCCAGTCTTGGTGAGTATTCACATAAACACAGTCAGTTATGTTTTAAGTGAACGTAACATAAAATTCAGTTGAGAAAGAAAATTCATATGTAAAAGTATAATGGATCCGTGTGTCAGGTCTTAAAGTGACAGCAGCCTAATTACACCTGCTGCCAAATTATGACATAATACAACCCCAAATCAGAAAAAGTTGGGACACTGTACAAATTGTGAATAAAAACAGAATGCAATGATGTGGAAGTTTCAAATTTCAATATTTTATTCAAAATACAACATAGATGACATATCAAATGTTTAAACTGAGAAAATGTATCATTTTAAGGGAAAAATAAGTTGATTTTAAATTTCATGGCATCAACACATCTCAAAAAAGTTGGGACAAGGCCATGTTTACCACTGTGGGGCATTCCCTCTTCTTTTTATAACAGTCTGCAAACGTCTGGGGACTGAGGAGACAAGTTGCTCAAGTTTAGGAATAGGAATGTTGTCCCATTCTTGTCTAATACAGGCTTCTAGTTGCTCAACTGTCTTAGGTCTTCTTTGTTGCATCTTCCTCTTTATGATGCACCAAATGTTTTCTATGGGTGAAAGATCTGGACTGCAGGCTGGCCATTTCAGTACCCGGATCCTTCTTCTACGCAGCCATGCTATTGTAATTGATGCAGTATATGGTCTGGCATTGTCATGTTGGAAAATGCAAGGTCTTCCCTGAAAGAGACGACGTCTGGATGAGAGCATATGTTGTTCTAGAACTTGGATATACCTTTCAGCATTGATGGTGCCTTTCCAGATGTGTAAGCTGCCCATGCAACCCCATACCATCAGAGATGCAGGCTTCTGAACTGAGCGCTGATAACAACTTGGGTTGTCCTTGTCCTCTTTAGTCGGGATGACATGGCGTCCCAGTTTTCCAAAAAGAACTTCAAATTTTGATTCGTCTGACCACAGAACAGTTTTCCACTTTGCCACAGTCCATTTTTAATGAGCCTTGGCCCAGAGAAAACGCCTGCGCTTCTAGATCCTGTTTAGAGTTTTAGCCGGCAACGGCGAATGGCACGGTGGATTGTGTTCACCGACAATGTTTTCTGGAAGTATTCCTGAGCCCATGTTGTGATTTCCATTACAGTAGCATTCCTGTATGTGATGCAGTGCCGTCTAAGGGCCCGAAGATCACGGGCATCCAGTATGGTTTTCCGGCCTTGACCCTTACGCACAGAGATTGTTCCAGATTCTCTGAATCCTTGGATGATATTATGCACTGTAGACTTCAAACTCTTTGCAATTTTTCTCTGAGAAACTCCTTTCTGATATTGCTCCACTATTTTTCGCCGCAGCATTGGGGGAATTGGTGATCCTCTGCCCATCTTGACTTCTGAGAGGCTCTTTTTATACCCAATCATGTTGCCAATTGACCTAATAAGTTGCAAATTGGTCCTCCAGCTGTTCCTTATATGTACTTTTGACTTTTCCGGCCTCTTATTGCTACCTGTCCCAACTTTTTTGGAATGTGTAGCTCTCATGAAATCCAAAATGAGCCAATATTTGGCATGACATTTCAAAATGTCTCGCTTTCAACATTTGATATGTTATCTATATTCTATTGTGAATAAAATATTTTATGAGATTTGTAAATTATTCCATTCCTTTTTTACTCACAATTTGTACAGTGTCCCAACTTTTTCTGATTTGGGGTTGTATTAAAAATATCTATATGGCAGTTTTTCCCCATGGTATCGACGCCAAAATTTTGGCCAGTGAAAATGCAGAGTGGCTAGTAACTGTGGAAAACCACTAGCTACAGTGGCTGGTAGAGTTGTCAAAAGTACCAACTTCGATACGAAGTCGGTACTGAAATGTAAAATTGTGACGATACCAGCATTTCCCTCTAGCATTTTGAGCGCTGTTGAACGCATTCTTAAACACCTCTGATTGGCCATTGTGTCGACGCGCTCAACATATATGTCTGTGATTGGCTACAATGATCAACAAAGATGATCAACAATGATATCTTTGACGCTCTTCACCAAGCGCTTACACAGATACACACGTGAGCATTTAAAAGCAGGCGTCTATCAGCAGATCCCTAATGTATCCGCTGATAGACGGCGCTTTCAAATACTCCAGTTTGTATCTGTGTAAGCATTCGATGAAGAGCGTCAAAAACAACATGTTGATCATTGTAGCCAATCACAGACATATATGTTGAGCGCGTCGACACAATGGCCAATCAGAGGTGTTTAAGAATCCGTTCAACAGAGCTCAAAATGCTGGTATCGTCACATTTCAGCACCGACTTGGTACCGAAGTCGGTACTTTTGACAACTCTAGTGGCTGGTGAAGAAAAAAGTAAATGTCAAGCCCTGAGACTAGCCCATGTAAATGTTGAAATGACCTTACATCCCCATGAGAAACGATTACCGTCAAAAAACGAATAGTGCTTCAGTCTCCTTAAATTCTTGTATAATCTATGACTAGCACTGGGCTCAATCTGTGATTGAGAAACCAGCCCTGGAAGCGTGTGCTTAAATAAGCTGTCGTTTCTCCACAGACCTTCTCAAGGAGGCCATGAAGCTCACGGAGTGTGAACAGGTACGCCTAGATGCTCATCAAAGTCCGGTATTGTTTTTTTATTATTATTTTGCTGTGTCGATAGATCAGTTCTTGAGATGTTCAGATGTTTTTCCCTCCGCAGGCACGCTTGTCTCTGGAGCTTCAGAGGGACAGTCACATCAAACAGCAGAGACTGATCGAGGAGCGATGGAAGCGAGCTAAGCGAGAGGACAAGCCCAGAACGCTCCAGCACGTCTCCTCCTCAGACCAGACGCCGCGCCGTTACCTACAGCCGGGAGGAACGGCCCAACCCTCCGAACGCGAGTACGACACCTGGCTGTACCTCCTGAAGAACAAAGGCACCGTCCCAGAGCCCTGCGCCGGCAGCAAAGCCCAGAAAGACGACAAAACCCGTCTGGAAGAGCAGCAGACCACCATCAATGACCTACGCAAGCTGGTGGACCGCCTGGTGTCTGACAATGAGCGGCTGAAACAGGAGAACGAGCAGATACGGGCGGAGAACGTGCGGCTGAAGAAGGAGCACTACGCTGATGCAGACTTCGTGGAGAAGTCCGAGCTCTGGGTGCTTCCGCAGACGGCCGAGGAGCGCAAGGCCAAGGACATTCCCATCCCACAGCTCCCTCCACTGGAGATGCCCACTCAGGAGATCCCTCTGGAAGACCTGCCCGGGCTGGAGCTTCCCGAGGACATCCAGCAGGAGCTGCAGGAGCTGCTGGACGGAGAGAAGCTGTGAACACTCACGCACCAAAGGGAGACTTCCATCGCCATCGAGTGCCAGAGGAAGCGCATTAGAAAGATCTGGAAACGCGCTCGGTGGCGTAAACGATGGCTCACTCGGCCGTCGGCAGGTTTGGTTCACGACTTTTCTCAGCGGCGCCCGTAGCGATTGGATATACGAAGAAAGAAAACAACTCTATTTGAAGTACGTGTGCCTTTTTGAACATTTCTAACGCATTTTTTGTTTTGTTTTTTTGTTATGAAGTACAAGGGAAAAGGGACATTGGAGACGAACAGATTCTGTCGGACACTATGCTATCAGACTTTTTATCAGCAAAATCCCACTTGGAATTGAGAACTATTTCCTACACAGACACTGTGAATTACATCTATAATGTGTGTGTGTGTGTGTGTGAGAGTGTGTGTGTGTGAGGGTTTTGTGCAGTACCTGTGTTCATGCAGTTTCAGTCGTCTATCAACAGCGCAGATTTAGGGCATAGAGGAAGCCAAGAGGCATCAATGCAATTAGTTCTGCATTCTGTTTCCACACACAGATAAGCAGCTTTGCGGCAGCAGCTCTTGTTTCGCCTTATTGCAGAAGTCCTGTAGACTAGAACGAATCATCTCCGCCAGATCGCCGACAGCCGTGCTAATAACCGTGGATTATTTCTGTAGGAGAAGGGACTTTGGGAGTGTGAAACGATTGCATTCAGAACTATAAGCAATAATCATGTCACGTGCTCCAGTATCACTTCTTCGTTTCTCATCTCTACTGTTTCCCGCTCAGCCGTGTCATTCTTCAGCATAGGAATGGAGTTGTCCCGAAACCTTCACTCTTCGTCCACATCAGGAACTCTGGATGAACTGACGTCGTTATTGGTTCTTTTGCAGCTTCATTTTGCATTGTACTCATCAATCAAGGATCGTCTGGATCACGATGCTAATATTTTCAGGTTACTGATTGCACAATCATACATCGTCTAACAATAAACCAGGTTCACTCCTCACACTAATCAAAAGCGTACCAACATGTGCCAGACGCGCCTGGGAAGAGATGAATGTATGGCTCATATTTGTGTCATGAAGAGGGAACCAAATCCACATTTTGCTCTTTTTATTATTATTATTCTTTTTAATTCAATGTTTAATTACTGGTTTACCACAGTAATCAGGGTGCGTAAGATTGTTTTGTTATTTTACATTTTGTTTTATGATGTAAAAATCAATGAAAATCATACGACGAAAGTGTTTTGATGCATGAATGGCTGTTCTGCAGTAGCTGTACGTACAAGATTAAGATATTGAAAACAAGAATTTATGTATAATTCTTTTGTGAGTTTACTTGTTCTGACAAGCATTAAAGATTTTAACAAGTGGAAGCATTAATCTGAGTTGTTTGTCCACCATTAGACTCTTATACTTAATACAGTTTATTAGATGAGCCACATTCAAAGCTATTGTAAAACAACAAAGTGGTACACATTTGTGACTGCACATCTGATGAATTCTGTGTTAATGCACTCGTTTCTATGCCGCCAGTTGGAGGCTATTGAATTGTTTAACTTTAACATAAATTATTTAATTATTAGTTAAAATATTCCAGGCTGTCTCTCTATTAAATATGAGGTCATCATTTCTAAATTTCCACAACAGCTCAATAGCGTCCTCTTGTGCCCAATCTTTGAATGACAGCACGTGTTTAAAAGTGGTTATCATTATTTTCTCTCGCTTTTGGAGACATCAGCAATTTATGGAGCAATTTGTTACATTCCGATGAAAGATTATGTGAATCTGAAGAAACAACGAGGGAACAAACTCGTGTGAACTGCGCAGCGAGGCTCGTTTTAGATGAAATAAGCTACAGTAATGTATGCAGCACGAATACATTGTAGCTATATACAGATACATACTATACAGTAGTGGCCAAAAGTGACTTCGCCCTTTATTTTAATATAATTAAAACTTGTTTAAGATTTTGTAATCATATACTTGGAGTCAATTCTTTTCTTTGTCATAACGCAATGAAACATGCCAAATAGTGTAGACAATTATGAACACATGCAAAACAAGAGAGAATCAATACATTTTTTATAACTTATGTTGTGGTCAATGTATGCTTTTTCCAATGCATGCTTTTGTTTTTCTATGCATTTTTTTTTTTCACGGTGAAATAAAAGCTGTAGCTGTATTTTGCATTTTTTGTCATATACTTTTGTTAGATAAATACCATAACCAATTTTATTGTTTTGTTCTTCCCTTATATATATTTTTTCCTCATTTTGACGGATTAATGGAACTCGTAGGGTCATTAAAAACCAACATCCCCTCTGGACATCACTTTCGGACACTACTGTGTGTGTGTGTGTGTGTGAATTTCTCTTTCAGCTTGTCAATAAGGCAAAAGGCAGGCATGTATTTGATAAATCCATTTTAATGGAAAATGTAAAACCCTTTTGAACTTCAATGTACAAAGCATGTAACACTTGCACTTTAAAATTTGAAATTGAAGCAAGCCATGTTTAAAAAAATACATCAGTGAATGTATATATGTATATATTTACACAGCATAGTACGATTTCCTTTTTCCATTGAACTTCAAAAGTTCACCATAGTAAATCTGAACATAAAAAGGAGAAATGAGAGTTTTCTTAAATAAATTACAACTTTTTTTTTTTTTTGTAAATGTCTCCATTTTACAGTGAATACTTCTTAATAAAATGCTGAAGTGTTATTTATTAAGTCTTTCTTTACATAATAGAACTTTACAATGTTTACAATTGTTTGGCAGTTCTTCTTCTCAAAAGATATGGCATGAGGACACGAGACAGCGGATCTCTCTCACAGTAACTCCAAGTCTCCAAAGTAGTGAGCGGCATCAGAAATCCATTAGCAAACTGTACAAGTCACATTTACATTTGATCGAGAACAGAGCAGAACTCCTGAAAATAAATACGATTCTCCACTGAAACTATACAGTAGGAAAGAACAAAAGGGGAACGAAAGCAAACAGACGAACAAACACTAGTTGTGACAGCGGCGCTGCCGGATTATCTTCAGATGCGTGGCGTGTCAATCACAGTCATCCTGATGGGCTATACTGCTATGGTGTCGGTAACAAATAAATACAGTTTCCTGGTGTGTGTTTTTTTTTTTCTCTGCTTGGCACTGGAGGTTTGCGGTGTGAGCGTTAGTGTGCATATTTGGGGGAACGTGTCGACGGGTGTCATGAGTTGGTCTCCTCTTCCTCCTCCTCCTCTGCGCAGCACCTCTTTAATGTTCCCACGGCATTCTTCACGCAGTGGTAAAAGATGTTCTTGACCTGAGAGAAACGGCAGGCTGTTAGAATGACAAGCCCACTGGGACTCTTATTTTGAAATGCTATTCCTGTTTTTTTGGCCCCACAAATGTAAGAAATGTATATTTATGACCTTAAATTTTATCAAAATGAATTCCAACACATTTTTAACACTTTTTAAGGACCCGAGGACCGGTGATATTTGTAACTTGTGTCGTAAAATGCATCTGAAGATTTTTCCAGTGCGTTTGAACTCTACCTGTAGCTTATCTTCATAGTTGATTTCCTCTTTGGAGGATCTGAGTTCCTGGGTTAAGTGGAACGAATGCACCACATGCTCCGGAGAGACGAAGTCATTGATCACCTGGACACAGCTGTGAAGGTTCTGCACCTGTACGGATGAGACACACACAAACGTGAGTGTGCGCTGATGGGACTATATCATAAAGACTCTGGAAGACTTTCTGGAGCTAGTACAGAAAGAGGAAGTGCGCCTGTGATTGGTTCATTATATACTTCCCTAAATAACATACAGTGTGTGTAATTGTACATAAATAAAATGTAAATAACTACATTTTGTTGTACACAACCTACTAGCAATCTACAATCAAACCCACATGCCTTCTGTTGTTTGATTGATAGATCATACTTTTTTAGCAAGTCAAAGGCATTTTTATTAGAATTCTAAAACTGTCCTCCAGGTAATGTTACACGCGCCTTTTTTCTTTACTCATTTTTATAAAGTAGACGTAAGAATAACTTTTATATTGTTCGTAATATTTTAAGATGAGCGCATACTGGAGTGAAGCGACCCATACATTATTTTCAGAAAAATCATGTTAAAATGTGAGTATCAAATGATACATTAGGATTTTGAGGAACATTTATTGGTTCATCTCTCAATCATCATTATATTACATTGCATTAAATGTTTTGCCTACAGGATATTGATCATTAAACTAAGCATTTAAATATCATCTTACTGAAGACACATTATTGCGGGATATAGCGTGACAACTGATATCTGTATGTGTTTTATGCACGTGGTCTTCTAATCTCATTGATTTACATTACAAGCTATCAGAATCTCATCTTCCTTTTTGGCCATATAAATATCAGCAACTGCATTAAATAGTGTATTTTTCATATTCTCCTACATCATTCTATATGAGCCATAAAAGCCAGATCTATCAAATATGATACTCAACAAAAAACACATATGCAAACTTTTGTTATATATATTTTGTTCAATAAACTGTTCCATTTAAAATAAATGATAGAATTTCTATGATTTCAAATGTCAGGCTTTACATGAGTAAAGATTTGTATTATTTTGTTTTAAATAATGAAGTGTCTGAACACTTGTTAGCAACACGGTAAACAAGGCATCCTTAGGCTTTGTTGCTTTCCATGTCAATCAAGTGGGCTTTTTTTTTGGTCTGAATAATCAATAACACAATACATCCTTCAGAATCAAGAACTATCACGATCTGCTCATTGCAGAAGAGGAAGGAGTGCAACGAGACCTGGTGCAGAGCTCCGGCAGGGATCAGGACTGAATCACCCAGAAACTGCACCACAGTCCAGCCCTGAACGGCGTGCTCATCCAGCAGACGCTGACGCAGCTTCCGGCTCAAGTACCAGCCCGGCTCACGGATGGGGTCGTGATCCGCTGGGATCTCCACGCCCTGCTCTTTCGCCACCTGTCACGCACAAACCTTGAGTTAAACCAACAGCACGCGCACAACATACCTGCAAACATATGAAATGAATCCTATAAAACTCCCTCGTGCTAGAAGGACGCAAGGTTTTACGAGGACACTCGCTCAGAGAGAGGGAGTGAGCGTCGCCTCAGTGATCCACTGTATTATTTTAAATCAAATCAAAATAACCTTGTGCAGGAACTCTTTAATCTTCTCGCCGTCTTTGCTCGTGTAGATGTGCCACAAGGCTCCGGGAGTCTCGCTCGAGTCCTTTAATCTTTTCTTCACGTTGTCATCCAGATCTTCCTCCTCCAGCCTCTTCAGCACTCCTGTGTGTTTGGCACAAACACATTCATGCGGTTACACAGCAAACACATCACACAAGTCAGCTTAATTTTTTACAAAGGCAGGGAGCGCCTTCCCCCTGTGAAGACGGAGCGATGTTTAAAAATTAATGGAGAAGTGTGTGTGTGTGTGTGCTCATCTGGCTTATATATATATACACTCCTCGTGTCTGAGACAGTGGTCTAAAAATAGAACGGCCATCGCAGAAGGAAAGAGAGAAGGGAGAGGAGCAGCTGTTGGCATGAGACACGAAGCAAGGATTGCAAAATTACTTCAAACTTACGACCGGAAAGTAAGACAAAAAATGTGTCGTTCAGAAATCACAACCACGATCACACCGATGAACGTCTGTGTGAACTATGCCAGTACAAGTCATTTACACGCTGTATATTTAAGGCACGGGGGGAAAAACTGCCTGCTTTTTTACACAACAGATGATAAGGTCTTGCTGCATCTCTTTGATGAATGCATGTTGTCATGACTTATGAAGAAATTTTTGCTTAGGGTCAAAGGTGATCACCAATGGCAGTGGTTCTCAACCAGGGGGCCGTGACCTCAGCAAACATTCAAGGCGACTTAAATGATTTAAGACAAAACAAGCATTAAAATAGCTAAAAACGACTAACATTAGTTAGATTAGACAGAAAGCGGAGCAGGACAGTGAGGAAAGTGATCAAAGTGGACCAGGAGCCGGTCTCTGAACTCTGGTCACCCCTTCGGTTTCATTCATTTCATTTAGGGTAAGGGTTAGGGTTAGGGTTAAGGGTTGGCTTCAACAACTTGGAAACCCTGGATATATGAGGTAGCCCTAATGTTAAAAGTGGGACTTCTAGATCTGGATATGTCATGAAATTAATAAAATCTTGAAGAGCCACAGGCATATTTATATTGATCATACATTTTTCTAGTTCTGCCAAGTTTTTAAATATCTTATAAATATAAAATAAAGTACATAATGTATAAAGTAAATATTTATTTAAAAATAAAATCCTTATCCTAAATGCTTATCCAGTAAATCAAGAACAAATGGAATAGTCATGGGCCCTTCGAACATGGGCCTTGGAGTCAAAAAGGTTGAGAACCACTGACCTATGGTGCTTCAGATGTAACATCATACCCTGAATAGTTAAAATGGCTTTTAGAGAACTGTCTACTGTAGCGGACACCAATCGGATAATTAACTGTAGACGATCAGAGAGAGCGCAGATGATGTCATGTAAAACTACAAATGGTTTTGAGTTGATACCATAGTAATATGGCCCTTTTAATGTGAAACTTCTCCATGGTTTGGATTGAGTTTTTACTGATTTAATCTGATGAGTGCAGAGAAAAGCTCTTTGCAGTGCTGCTATGGCCATGTACAGGCAGAGAAAACTCATTCCAGATGCATCTCTCACATTTCATTGTTTCCAGGGTGGAAACCATGTTCTCTGTTTTTTTTTTTTTTTTTTCTGAGCTCAGGGGTTTATGGAACAATTCAGCTCTAGCAGAGGCTTTTCCCCCGCCGTCTCTTTCTCGAACACGGCTGACCAAGTTAACGGACAGGCTGTTGACAGTTGCGTGGCGAGTTGGTCTCAGGCTTACCCGTTTTGGAAAGGACACCATTCCCTTTAGCCACTCCAACATAAACCAGCACGCTGACGATGTCAGACACCTCCATGTGCAGGCTAGCTGTGCCAAAGTCCTGCTCCTGAGATGCCGCCACACCTGTGACATGGATCATACATCATTCAAGTGAGCATGTTACCAAAACATTCAGTTTTTCATTCCCATTTCATTACATTTCAATCCCATTTAAATTAAGCATAATTAGGCAATACAACAATTACTACCACGATATACAAATACTTAGTAAATAGTACAGCATTTTTGCATTACAGTAATGGCAGATTTTTTTCATGTCACAATTTAGAGGAAAATATTCTTAATTATCATGAAAACAATGCCACAATTCAAACAATCTAAACGGTCCTAAAAAAGGCCACATTTTATTTTTTATTTTCTTTTGGGGTGAAATATGACAGGTTTGATGAGATCCTTCCAGTAATTTAATATAATTTTTGATGAAATTATACATTTTTCCACAGTAAAACAATGCAGTAAACATAGCAAGCTACTAATAAATCTGCCTGTGAGAATGTGAGAGAGACAGTACCGTAAGCGCAGCAGAGACGAGGGCCCAGGTCTGGCCGCACAAAGAAGGAGGGCAGATGGGAGGCCAGGTTGAGGTTTCCCTCGGGGTCTGAATACTCAGGCATGGGGAGGTTCTTCATGAGATCATCATACCTACACAATGAGATGACGCACATGCTAAAACAAGACTAAACCAGAGCTATATCCGATCAGAATGCACGAATGAAATGTTTAGTGTCGTGAAACAGCATTCACAACCCCTTAATGTCTAAATGGCTACTTGGCAAATCTACTTCTTGTGTTCCTAAGTTAATGAGTTACCTGGAGGGCATCAAAGCCATAAACTCCTCGCCCGAGGGCCAGTCTTTCAGTCGATACACCACGCTTTCTCCATCTTTAGACTTGGGACGTTCTGTAAAGAGAGCGTGATCAGCATAAATAGAAACAGACCGATTAATTAGATAAATGCTTCTTTGTCTACTTCAGGTGGCACTCACTCGTGAGATCTTCAAACCCGTCCCAGAACTCTTTGACTCCTGAGTTGGACATTACTCCATCCTTGCAGTTCATGAGGTCTCCCTGGTGATCCGCAAACTCTTGGTTGAAGGATTCTGCCTTCCACAAGCTGGCGTTGAGTTTCTTGTGCACCCCAGAGACCAGCACAGGCTGCAAAAACAGCACACAGGAAATAGCCTTTTAATGACAGCTGAGATCACAAACACTACCAAGACTTACTTTTTGAACAGTGGAAAAAAATATGAGGTCTGGTTAAAAAGGGACATTGCAAGATGGATTACTCCAAAGACTAAAGTTGCAATTTACATTTATTGAAAAGCCTTAATCTGTGAGTTTATTATAAACTGAGTGCCAAACAAGCATCTGCAAAATTGCGGAGCTCAATAATAAGGATGGCGCACTGGCCAGTGTGAGTGTTTTGGGCGAGTCGATGGATCAGTCACCTTCCCTTTTGGGCGAGCTTTGTGTTTCATAAATATGAATTTACATTATAAAAATGAATGTACATTATAGCGGCTTTATTTCTAGCTTTTCATTTTTTTTTCTCTATTTCCAAATATTCTTTTTGTAAAAATATTTTGTGAAGAAAAAAGTTATAACGGTTAAAATAAAAAAAGTATCAGTCATTTGTGGTAAAGTAAGTAAAAACGGAAACTGCTGGCCTGACTGCAAACTAAAAAAAGCATTTAATATTATTAGTTTTTTCTCAAAAATCCTGAAAATTCTAAAAACAGATCAGCCTAAAAACATCCACATGCAAGGCTAAGTAGTGCACATCCTCAAAAATGCGTGCACTACATAGGCGGCTAAATATACACAGACAAAGAGTCTCGTACGAATCTACAGTAACATAAAACTGACTTTTTTCATGTCTTCACTTATCTTGGATTTGTCTACTGAGATCAGTGCCATTTATTCTAGAACTGCCTTCTCTGGCATGAATATTTGCGATACTGTCTGACTATTTCAGAAATTTTAGAAAGAAACATAATAATGTCTACCCTTTGAAACAGCCTTTGCATTGAGAACCTTAAAAATTCCGCCTACAAAGGCAGCTTACTAGGTTTTCCAAGAAAGCCTATGTGTTGGGAGACCAACATTTCATAATGTCAGTTTACTTCCTGCAGAGCTGTAAAGTCATGGTCCACTGAGCAGAAGTCAATAAATGTCATCTTGGAAAAGGAAGTGCAGCTCAAACCCAGAGCGGCAGAGACAGAGGCTGTGTCCAAAATCTCCCTCTATACCCTTATCTAGTGTACTATACAGTAATTTGAAGTGATGTACAACGCCATAGTGGGCAATATTGAGTGCATTCATTCAATCCTTTAATGCACCCCAATAATGAGTGCACGGCCAATGCACATGTAATGCACGCTAATGTCCATGCACTGTAAGTGCTGTGCCAAATTAATTACTGAATCTCGCCATAAGATGGCATCCACAGCCCTTTTGGTGCAAAAAGTGGAATAATGGGTATAGAGGCTGATTTCGGGATGCAGCAAGAGACCTCTTTTTGCGTGTGACTAGAGAAAAAGGATGTATGCCTCAAGATTTCAACCTCACACCTCTTCTGTATCCTTCTGTCCATTAGAGAAAAACAGATTTCATTGTAAAGTACCTATATGCCCACTTGAAATGTTCTGCTTTAGAGCAGCACATGTGAAGAGGCATTACATCTTATAAAAGCATCAAAGCACTTAATGTCTATAATTGCCTTTGTGAAGTAGACACTGAATAAATTGTCTCTAATGTATGCCGCCTGTCTCTTTGGACACACACTGCACATATAACGCAGACTAAAGTAAGACAAACCAGACAACTTTTGCTGAGCTAATTTTTTCTTATTGTATATTTAATATAATAATAATTATTATTATTATTATTTTTCCAAACAAAAGCAAAAAGTACTTTCTTTGATTTCAAATGTTAGACCACAGAACTTTTATTTTGGTGAAAATTTCGACAGGGAGACCTTAAAACTTGTCTACAACAGATTTCTCATTGCAAATTTTGGAATACGTGTATTGCGTTTTCAAATGCACAGCACTTGCAGAGATGAAGTTTATGTGGAGCAGCAAAACCAGCTGCTCTGAGACACTAAAAACACTGGATCACGAGCTGCTCGCTTGTAAAAGAACGAAGTCATAGCTTCACTAAATAGCGTGTAAGACTATATTTATATAATTCAATTTCAGCTTCTGCGATTTGATAATCAAACCAACTGGCAAGAAAAGGTGCGAAAATTTGTGAAAATTCATGGCAGAAATCCAGTCATTGTAATAGGAATTCCCCACACAGTTCACCGCACCGACCAACAGAAAGCTGCTTGGTTTGAAAGTGACTTCTGTGTGAGCAGTGCTTAATACACTCTCAACGCTTTTTTCATGCCAAATGTCACTGAAATTTCGCTAATGTGACCGCACCTTAACAGTTTCATATACTCGCCAGTGCCAATTTATATTTGATGCTTGGTTCATTTTCCATATAGTCCTCAGGACACAAAATATGGAAATTCACTGGAACACGGTAATCCATGTATATAAATCAAGGAAACAAAATCAAGTATAGATGGATAATGATTATCTGTAACACTGAGAGGTTCACAAAATTATTAGGATTATCCTGGCAGCAAGAATATCAGTGGAAAAGCTTCAAGAGGAGTGACCCAAAACACTACATGAGAATTGGGATTTGTTTGCCGTTTTGGCAATTTGTTGGCTTCAAAAGAACCACCGCTCCAGCAGAACAGAACGTAATGTAAGATTTTGAATTTTTGTGGGTTTGTTTCACAGACCTGTCCTTGTCTCCAGCACTCCCTGAAAAGTTTCCAGTTGTTGCTATTGCGGTGGTCTTTGAGCCAGAGCAGCCTGCGTTCGTAGAGCCAGCAGTGAGAGATGTCAGTGTACAGTTTGGGCGTTTCTTCCACTGCTTTCTTTTTCTCTGCTTTGGGCTCCTCCAGAGGCTCGTGCTTCAGGTTCAGCTTGGTGCCACGGCCCGCCGGGATCTTGTTCTCCACCACAGAGGCGATGATGTCATCCAGGATGTTGGGCATGCTGCGACCACTCTTGACAATCTGTGGAAGACAACAAATGAAACTATAAGCTATTTTAGGACAATGAACATTAGTTTTTGTATATTTATATTGTCCACTAGTCAAAAGCATGGAAACGCCAAGTCTAATAATTACTAAAAAGCTCATTTTAATCATAAACCTTTAGATAAAAAGCTTTTTAAAGTCAAGCATGTGCATACTTTTGATTGGGTGTGTATATGTTGCCATCTCTGTATGCTAATACAGTCTCTCTGTTTGAGTGTGATCAGTAGATGTTGTTTTTCTGACCTGCGAGGCAGTGGAATACACAGGAGCGAATGCGATGCCAGCATCAGTGGAGCCCAGGCGCAGCTTGCCTGCGGTGGTGGTGAGGAGGTCTCGTAGGGTTGATCCCTGCTCCAGGGATGATGCTTTACTGTGCAGAGACTCCAAAGGATCTGACTGATCCTTCTCCTCTTTTATCTTCCCAACAAGTGACTCCTTATTTTCTGCAGGAGAGAAGCACAGGTGTACAACTGTTCAAACCTCAGATTTCAATCTCTTTCACATCATATGAAAGTCAAAAGCAAAAGAAATAGTAAGACTTTTGGTAAAACATTTCACCAAAACATTTCTAAAATATTTTGTAAGGAAACTGATTTAGTGGGACTTTTTACTGCAATGAAATGTAAGTAGCGAAACCCATAACCTTTTGTATTAGATTTACCAGATCAAATGCCTCAAATCATGCTGCTGGTGGAAAAGAGATATGAGACATATCTAGAGAACAGCAGAGAATATCACAGACTTGAGGGTAGGCTCTTTTTTAAGTACCGAGAACAATATACTGCTCAAAAAACTAGCAAAGCAAAATATATGACTATATTTTAAGAGCTGACATAAAACGCAAAAAAAAATGTAGACTTATCAAAAAATGTCACTTAAGCACAGCTGCTAAATGAAGAAACTTCTATATGCTGCACTGGGCAACAAACTGAACTGAACGTGTGCCAACGACCACAGGGCTGATGGTCTTTTAAGTGCAGTTCATTTGGAGAGAGCAGCGTGTTCGGCATGTGAGAGCAGCTGAAGAACTGGATAAACATGTGGTTAAGTGAGCTCTTTAGACTGTGGGAGCTCACAACTGAGAAGGCCTGTAACGTACACCACTAAATGTGAGGATTGTGGAATGTTGGCGGCCTGTCAAGCACGCACACGCTTGCAGAGAAAGGAAAAACACGGGGCAGCTGGCAGACCTCCGGCACCTGGCTACCAATAACTTCAATCGTACCTTTTTTTTATTGTACTTTTATTGTTTTGTACCCACCCTTCTTTTCTTCGCGGGACTTCTGCTCTGCCAGATCGGCCAGGAAGTGCAGAGGCGATTGGGACTCGGGCGGGGTGAACTTGCTGTCAGTGCTGGTGTCGCTGACGGGACTGCTCCCTCCATTGGCCTCCACCTTCAGAGAGGAGTTCTGCTGGCCACCCTCAGGCTTACACAGAGAGATTTTGTTGCTGTGATTGAGCACGTTCTGTAACACCTGTGAAAAGAAAGAGTGTGTCAGAGACAGCTCAGCAGTTCGAGGGGAGTGAGGGGAAATATTGTGGACTTTTAGTGGTTGAGAGATGAACCAGGACTGAATTCAACATTCCAACGCAGAACAGAATGTGAAAATCTGTGTGTGATTGAGAGAGTGTGAGAGTTTGTGTTTACACTGAGAGCACGCACTTTCATGAGGCGTACTCCAGGCTTGATGCCCAATTTCATTTCATGTGAACGGAAATGTGGCTGAGAGGGATAGATGTATGGTTTGCTCAATGGGATGTACTGTCTTATGGCCTTAAATCACATCTGATCGTTTTGTCAAAATGTATTAATGTTTTACTGGATGAACAATCAACAGTGCAATCTATTGAACAGAATTGAGTTGAGTCACACCAGGTCACTGCTGAAGTAGCAAACTTTACAACCAAAGTGTTGTAACATGGTATCCATTACTTTTCTCACACTGGTCAGAATGAACCTATCATGTGATTACTGGATTTGGCATTTGACTGAATCATTTTACAGAAATTGCTGAGGCAGATTTCCATTTGTATGTCCGATACCATTCCTTGAAATGAACAGATTTAAATGATTATAATAGTGAAAGCAGCAATTCATTTGTCAATATTTGGCTCTTTTAAGATTGCACTGCTTTTTATCTTTGTCCAGTAAATTCTAAAATAAAAATATATTTAGACGAAATGCAAAACACGTTAAGTCTTGTTTTCTGAAAAAAATTAAGCGAGTTAAATATCTGCCAATGGTGTTCAAAAACGAAATTTCTTTTCCCTATGAATTACCCCATTGGCAGATGTAATTTTGCTTCTCAAGTAAATGTCTTGATTTATCGCAAACTAATTGATATCATCATACTTTCCCAGTTGATTATAAAAAAAAGTATTACAAGTTTTCTGAAATATTATGTTTAAATATGCAAATGACATTAAATAAATAACTACACACTAATTTGCATATTTCCCAAAAATAAATCTGGAACACTGGATTCAGGTTCGAAATTTCAGGTTCAAAGTTTCATTTTGTTGACATATTACAGTCAAATGTATTCTGGAAGGGATTCTGGAATTCTCTTTTTTTTATCACTCCATACATATTCAGAAAATACTGTCAACAGCCAGAAAACAAAAAAAATCACCATGTTTTTAGAAATAATATGTTGTCTAAAATCAGCCAAATGATATATAAACAAACACCTATGTAAAAACCTTTAAAATATTGGTAGGAATAAAACTGTAATGTGAGGTGTAACTGAAGCGGAGATTTCTGGCTCAGTGCAGGAGAAAAAAAAATCATTTTGAGAAATTATGTATTGTAATTGAAATCTACAGATGCAAATAGATAAAGTACAACAAAATAAACCCTTAAAAGATTATGTTGGATATTTTCTTTCCATTAGTCTGAAACAACATTATGAAAAGCCAAATAACCCAAAATCTCAAACCTGACCAGTACTATGCCTGTAGCGTCTTACCTTATGAATGTTTAGATATTTGTATTGGAAATAAAGACAAAAATACTAAGTAGGAAAATCATTTTTGAAGTGCACTGATATCAGATTCTCAACATCCAGTACCACAACCAAACATCCCTCACAGCTCCGTTTGCATTCGTGTAAAATTACAAAATGACATCAACCCTGACTATGGTCTGTCCATTGACACACATACCTGGGAGACACCATTGGTGGATGGCAGTTTGTTGAAGAGGGTGTTTTGCTTCACAGCACACGAGCAGTGTGATTTAATGCTGTACTTCTCCCTGAGCATGTGCATAGCGTTCACCAAGTCCGTTAGAACTAAAACACATACAAAACAAATAAGTCAAAGAAGCACACTTTCTCTAGTTCCAGCCAAAGGCTTAACTACAAGCAATCTGGGATCACACGAGAGTGAAAGCATCTCTTTCCGTACCAGTTCCTGGAATGATCTGTGTTGGCATCAGGTGCTTGTGATCATGAGGCTGTCCCTTGACACACTTCAACCAGGTGTACAGCTCTTTATCTGCGGAATAAGAAAAGGTGGATTACTCACAGAGACTGAGAGCAACAACATGCACAGAGAAGGGCGCTGTCACTGGCCCATTTTCCCATAGAGGAGCCGTGGTGTTTATGCTTCAAAGTAAATAAAGGAGCTCTGAGCCTTTTAGGAAAAGATGCACAGATGTGATTCGGCAGAAATGACACCTCTAGAGCTGGAGGGGTTTTTTTATGCCCTGCGGCAGAATTCAAGCCTGGAGAAGACAGGAAGATCTGCAGCAGGAATGGGGGACTTAAATGAGGCGAACAAAGACGAGGAAGAGATAGAGGCACATCTCAACCCCCTGAGACAGCCGAGCTAGACAGTCATAGAACAACTGCCAATGTGTCTGTGTACAATGTGTTTGTGTACAGCACACAAACACACACAAGTGCTGCCATTCAAACCATAGCGAAAACTACACACCAGCAGTCACAAGTTATACCTTTTATGACATGTCTTTATTAATTGTATTTTAAGCTTATTTTGTTTACTTTTATATAAAAAACTGAACAGTTTTGTCTTTCATCAAATCATTAAAAAAAAAAGCAAGAGAGAGACAATGAAAAATTAATAACTGATTATGTTATAGTCAATGTATGCTTTTTCCTGTGAGCTTTTTTTTTTAATGCATTTTTTTTTTTGCATGGTAAAATAAAACCTGTAGCTGTAGTTTGCCTTTTTTACTAAATAATTGTAAATACCATAACCAAGTTTAGTGTTTTGTTTTTCCATCACATTTAAATTATATAAAAAATAAAATTAAAAAAAGCTTTTATATATTGGCATAATAGCTTCACATTTAACAACACTCACACGGAAATCTGATAGCTACTGGTCACTACTGTAAAAAAAAAAACAGTAAATAAAAATAAATAAAGCAGAAGAATTAACTAGACTTTTTTTGCACCCGCATTTTAAATATCTGGGCATTTTTCCAGTCCAGTTAGGGTTTTTGAGCCTACTGCATATCAACAGCAGGAGAGTACAAGCACAGTCAGTGTTCAAAGGTGAATATGAAAATGACGACTGACCTTTGGAGCTCTTTCTCTCCTTGGCTTTGTAACAGTCCAAACACACCACAAATCCACATTTTTGGCAGACCCAGTGAATGTTAAACAATGTGGCTTCACATGCGTCGCAGCTCTCTCTCACTCCGCGCACCGCTCTTTTCCAGGCGATCTTGGCTGCAGAGCAAAGCAAACAGGGGAAGGATGAAACGGACATTCACAGAGCTCACCCACTATTTCTTTTTCCTTTCTCACTTTTGACTTACAGTCTGCTGTAAATATAATGGTGTACTGATAACAATGTTTTAGGAGGTCATGTATGTTTTAATACTGTTAAATAAATAGGAAAGGCTCTATTGGGCAGTATAACGCACCATCTTTCTTTATCCATGTAGTTGCGGTATTCTCAGTTAAAACCAGCTGACAGAATTTGTCTCCAATGTAGCTGAGGATGTATTTAGAGGTCTCCAGGTCCAGGTTGTTTTCTTCATAACCATCAGGAGCCCAGAGACTGAGTGCCTCTTCATCATATTGATCAGGAGAGGAGAAGCCATCAATCCGGATCACTCCGTTCTTACTGTACGAGAGGCTGGAAATGAGGAGGAGAATGTACAATTAGAGTTTATTTCCTTTCCTAAGAGCAATTCTATAACAACAAAATGAGAAAAACGTTGACACAAGAGACGGTTGAAAAGCACAAGTACTTAATACTAGTGCATTCTGTGAGATAACATTAGACTCGTTTCACAGAACAACCAAGATGAGCCTGGCCTATTTTAAATGGAAAGAATAATTAAAAACAACCATCAAGGAGCCTAGCAACGGTAAGTATTTTTATACATGTCAAAAATAGTTAGAATCCATGTCCCAATCTTTGCCACTGAAAACACAGATCTATATTTACTTTGTGCCCACAGATGGGACTCAATAACTTAAATAAATATTTTAAACACAATTAATTGTGGGATAGCTACAGTTTAACAAGTTTCAATTCAAATGACTCATGCTCAAGGAAATGATGTTTGCTTATTGTCAGACAAGTAGAGATTTCATTATTTTAAGACCATGTAATTCACATTCTGCAAAAAGCTATTTCATCATTTCTAAAACCTAGAAACAACCATCTTCTGTTTTTCTTGGCATGTTCTCTATTTTGTATTGGCTTTATATTGTCTATTTCTACTGCACTACAGTTTTTGAATATTTGTGCGGGAGCACCACCCCTTCCTATTTACCATGTAGCCTGTTGGGTGCACAGCAAATATGGTATGTAGCTCCTCACTTTATACTCACCGGCGGAAGTGGTAGAAGCGGCAGAAGACAGGTGAGTGGGCAGACTCTTCCCCTTTCTTGGTGCGGATGGAGCGGCACTCCCTGCACTTCTGTAAGTTGGGTCCGATTTCAGAGCACGAGTCATCCTGCAGGAAGGACTCACCCGTCTGTTTTAGCTTCTTTACTTTCCTCCAGTCCTTCAGTACTGATCGGGGAATGCCATCTATTTCCACAGATTGCATATCATAGATTCCATTACGTTATCCATTAAACAATGTATTGCATAAAAACATTTATTACTCAATAATTAGCGTGGCCGGGATATACTGTATCAGTCTATCACTAGGTGGGGATGGTGAGTGTGCAGGGTTTGAAGAGTTAATGTTTTAGTTGTAACCACAAGCAAGCGTAACTGACATTTGTGACCTGCTGTACCGTTACAGTGACCTACAGCTTTAGAAGCAATGCAGTTACAAAGAGGCTCCATTTTGCTCACAGTAATCATCAGAAAGCGCTAATAAAACCCCAAGTGCTCTTGGAGATGTTTTCCACATAAACGTGAGCATTCTAGGAAAAGCTATTTGCACAGCTGCCATCCAGATGTTCACCAAACACACCTTGCTCTCTTTCTCACACACAGTTAACATGAAACATTCACAACGGCATTCACAATCCATTTTACTTCCATATTGTGGGATATACATGTATATGAGTGGGAAAAAAATTCAATAAAACATGATTTTTTAAATAGTACAACTTATTTATTACCAGTCAAGTACATTTTCAATGTGCTATAGGCACCTAACGCTACTTAAAATGAGTGTTCGTAAGAAGTTTATTTTTTAAAACTGTACATTTTCAGTGACAGAAGAAGAGATATTCTGATGATTACTGTGTAACAAATTTTCCAAACTCAAAAGGAACAAGAAGTTTTCATTGTGTGTGAGGCCTGATGAATAAGACCAGTACAAACCTTTATTAGTTTGAATTAAATATTTTAATCACTATTGTAATTTTTTCTTTGTCAATCATTTTACTGTAGGTTTGCAATTTACATGTTTATGCCAAAATTCTCAATATTCAAAGTTAGTAGCGCTGTCATTCTCCTCTACGCTGTGTGCGTTACCGTTTAAGATTAATTAAATATTTAACATTTTGAGGTTCTTCTTTACTGAGTCTGTTTCTAAACTATCATTATTTACTATTATCGATGTGACCTTTATTACATTCATATTAATCAGCATTGAATTGCTATTTACAATTAAATACTGAAAATTATTACCAAAATGTAATAAAAGCTGGATTGAATTGTCATTTAATCAGCATTGAATTGCTATGTACTATTAAATATTAACTACTAAAAATGATTGCCAAAACGTTATAAAAGCTGCATTGCCCACAGTACAAAAACAGCTTAAAATGTCTAAACTGTTATTTAGGTATTGGTTAAAATAATTTCTAGCCTAGGTAACATATCCAAAAAAATGTTGGTTCACTGGTGAGTGTAGTTCAAAGTTACTACATTTTAAAGCCTTTATTCTGGGAATAATTTCAATAAAATAACACTTGGAACATGTACTAACATATTCACTTTATCTAATATCAAATGTGCCATAGAAACTAAAATTTCCTTAAAAATGTACTAAGACCCTTTGGGAGACCGGGCAAGCTAAATGATTTTGCAGTGTACTAAACACGCATGTTCAAACTGTGATGTGGACTAAGGTGCACTTACTAGTACTGGCCAGCTTGAGCTTGGTTTTTTCCTTGGCACTCCGGAAAATACCATTTGGCTTCACCTCATCCTCCTCCTTTTCATTGTCTCCCTTCCTTTTCTGCAGGTCATTCTGCTTCTTTTTGTAAGTGGGCTTGGGTTGCCGTTTAGTCCTTTGTTCCAGCTTGCTCTCACTAGAGTCTGAGTCATCGCCGCTCTCTGAGCCCGATTCGTAGGAACGCTTGAGGGTACGCCGTGTCTTTCTGTCCTCCTGAGACAGCTTGTCCTCTTGTACTTTGCTGTCCTTGCCTAGATCCACATCACTAGAAGCAGGGGCAATCAGGTTGACGGAGCATGGCTTAATTAGCTCAGATATGGGATTCCCGCCTTTTTCAGATTTGTTTGTGTTTTTGTCCTCTTCCGAGTGTCGTGTGAGCCAGGCTTTCTTGAGCTTGTGGTAGTTAGACTGGCACACCTGTGCTGGCTGACCGTTGGGCAATGGGCTGGCTTTGCTGGGAGGATTGCTGGGCATGGAATTATCCTGGGCAATGGTGGGCGAGTCCTGAGAGGATCTGACACTACTGCTCTCGCTCTCAGAGGCGCTGCTGGAACCACGAGACTGTGCCGCAGCCAGAGCCGCTTTGGCCTTCTTCAGGTGAATATAGTTCCTTGAGTAGGCCTGTGTGGAGCCAGCAGAGCCGGCCTGAGGCAGCGAACTAGGGGAGGTGGTTCTCGAACCTCCCTCCTGTGACTCAACAACAGTGGGAGGGCGGATTTTTGAAGCAGTGCTTTCCAGTCTGGAACTACCACTAGTGCCAGAGATGGAGTACGACAGATCTGCTCCATTGTAGCTCTGCGTGCTAAACGTGCTGCTGGCAGTAGAAATGGCTTCATTAGTCCTAGTGTTGCACACAGAATTGGCCACAACTGCTACTGAGCTGGGAATGACACCTGGTGATGCTCTAATCAAGTTTTTGTTGTACTGATCACTGGGATCCTCCAAATTTGTGTTTGGTAGGATGACTCTCCCAGATTCCCTGCTCTCGGCCACTTTCAGGCAGTCTGACTGAGTGCGGCCAGCAAACAATCTGCCACCAAGTTGCTCTTTGGAGGCAATCTTGGGACCTAGAGAACCGTCATATTTTATGCAAGTAGAAGGGCGGACAATAACAGATGCCATGGCTGCCTGCGGCTTCCCTTGGCTATTCTCTGAATGCCAGGCCACTTTCTCGTGGCTCTTTGCTTCCCCGCTAGCCTGCCAGGATTCGGCCGAGCCCGGCTCGGCTCCGCTTTTTTCGTCCCTGAGCTCTGGGAGCAGGGTGGGTGGTTTCTGCTGTTCTGACACCTTTCCCGCCGAGCTAACAGGCTGGATGGGGGTGAGTGTGGGTGGAGAAAGGCGACCGTAGGCCCCCTCCTTGCGGTCAAGCGCTTGCTGGGTGGGCGGGCGAAAGACTGGTGCTCTACGCAAGGCTGGCATGCCCTTGGGCTGACTTGAGGGAGAGATGGCTGGGCTGCAGCGTTCACTGAGTGTCACCACTGAGGTACTGAGTGAGTGTATGGGTGCTTGTTGACTGAGCTGTTCGGTGATCTTGCCCACCAGTCCCTCTCCCTCTGGCTGGTGCTTAATGAGAGGGGGAGGCTTGGACAAAGACTTGGTGTGGCTAGAGTTATACGAGCTCAAAGACAAGGGGCTAGAGGCTGCGGGTGCCTTGTCGAAGTACGGATTGAGATCTTTGGATTGGAAAAGTCGTGGTGGCTCGTTTACAACACTGTTTGACAGCGTGGTGAAGTAGTTGGTTTGCGGGAGGGACTGGGATATAGAGTGTTTGTACTTGTACAGATCAGCCACAGAGTGCTCCACCTCTTTCTCATGGCTTTTGGGCTGGGAGGAAATGCGGGAGTAGGGCTCATGCTCTGTCTCTCCGGCGCGAATCTTGGCTGTGAAGGGGGCCATTTCAATGCTCTCCAGAAGGATGCGGCGGTTCTCTTCTTTATATTTGCTGGTGCGGTCGGGCCCATCCTGAGGCATGCGTGGTGGTAGTTGCTGCTTGCTGTGGGGTGACTCCATGTAGAGGCGGTGTAGCTCCTTGTTGTTAGGTGTCCGGCTGCGGTCCGGCTCTTGCTTAAGGTGGATACTGGACAGGCCACGCAGAGGGTCTACAAACACATTCTTGTCCGGATCCCTGAAGAAGCAATACAAAAAAAAAAAAAAAAACGTAAAACCGTCAACACCGAAAAAAAATAGAATGATAGAAAACATTAGTAAAAAAAAAACAAACAAAAAAACCTGATATATCTGCATATCTGAAATTATCAAACACACTGAATATTTTAATACGTGAAGGATTTGTGCAATAGTGATGCTGGACTAATATTTATTCTAGGGTAGGTGCTAAAGTATGTTCCTTCTCAGATATTAGGTAACTGCAATGGGGGTGGTTCAAATGAGTACAGACATTCAGCAGGCTATAATAGAATAGTTTAATTATGCGCACAGTCACTGAATGAGCGTACAGTGCTCCTATCACATGGCATTTGTTCCACCTCTGGTCACAAGGTATTTAACAGTTAGCCGTAGTTCCAGGCACTGCAGGACTGTGGGAATGGATTAACCGTGTGTGTTAATGACAGACAGAGAGAGACACAAGTGTATGCGTGCTCACTCTTTGTGGAGTTCTCCGGGGGTTTTGGAGAGTGGCGGGCTGGAGTGTGAGCTGATCTTGATGGGTCTATGAGGCTCTGCACTGGCTGGTCTGCCCGGGACATGGCTCAAAATCCCCATGCTGTCTGCTGAGGTTACAGGGGTGGGCGGGTGCAGCCAGGGGCTGGGAGTGTTCTGCAACACACAAACACACACACTTAGAAGGTCATAATGCACTCAAGGCAACATACACTTCTCTGACAGAAGTCAGAGCACACAAATTGTGCATAAGAATGACTGTCTCTTATTCTGTGATATTCTGTGATTTCTCTCACACATGCTTATAATGAGCAAAATGAAACAAAGTAATTACAGTTGAGTTACATTATCTTGGAATATTCTGGGTTGACAGAAATGGAAAAAAGTCTATAGGGAAACTATTGTATTATTTTCTGTGGTAAAACACCCTTCATGCCATTTGCTATGTTTCCATGCATAGTTGCAAATTTAACTTATGGGAAAAATGGGAGATAGAGTAGCGTTTCCATCCAATGAGCTGAAGAGAACAAAATCGTCACTTCCTGATAAACAGGTGCTTAAAACCAGAAAGATATAAGAAAAATGGAAGTTACTGCAGTAAGAAAAGGCATTGTATATACTAATTTTCATATATAAAAATTACTTGCGCCTCAGAGCACACAGACGAAACGCAATAAACCACGTCACATTATCCTACGTAGTATTGTAAGACAGTTCTGGGAGGCAATTATACCACTTTGATGACAGAAAGCGGTGATGACAGAAAGATTAACCACTTTTTGATGACAGACTTTCCTTTGAGAATGACCAAAACAGCATTTCAAATGCTGTGCAACGAAATCCGCTGGTTTGTCCAGTTATGCCGTCCCGGCGCAGTGTCACATGTCTTTTTTGATGCGCATCAATGAATTTATTCAGTTAAAGTGTTTCCATCATAGTTTATGTGCATGTTTTCTTATCGGATAAAAAATGTATCCGACTCAATTGAGCACACAAGTTTTTATGCAAATTTTTTTAATTTATGTGCATCTTGGTGCTTCCATCCAACGTTTTATTATTTGATATCCCAAAATGCGCATAAAACTAGGTGGATGGAAACATCGCTATTGAAGCTGTTAACAGAACTAAACTTGTATTTGACCCAGAATGTTCCTTAAAGGGTTAGTTCATCCAAAAATAAAATGTATGTCATTAATTACTCACCCTCATGTTGTTTCAAACCTGTAAGACCGTTCATCTTCGGAACACAAATTAAGATATACCCCCCATAGACTGCAACGTAATCACCACTTTCAAGGCCTAGAAAGGTAGTAAAGACATAGTTAAAATAGTCCATGTGACTACAGGTGTTTAACCTTAATGTTTTGAAGTGACAATAATACTTTTTGTGCACAAACCCTCCCAAACTTTATTCAACAGTTTCTTCTCTTCCCTGACAGTCTCTGATGAGTTTCACGTTGTAAACACAGCGCGGCGCTTCCGGGTTCTACGTCAGAACAGCGGCTCAGTATCGGCCGGATCCTGCGTCAGCACCACATGTATGCGTCGTGGAGCTCACGTGAACAGTGACGAGGAAGAGATGAAATTGTTGAATAAATAATAAATCTTTTTTTTTTTTGTGCACAAAAAGTATTCTCATCGCTGTATAACATTAAGGTTGAACCACTGTAGTCACATGGACTATTTTAACGATGTCCTCACTACCTTTCTGGGCCTTGAAATTGGTAATGATGTTGCTGTCAATAGGGGAGGTCAGAAAGCTCTCGGATTTCATAAAAAATATCTTAATTTGAGTTTGAAGATGACCAAAGATATTACGGGTTTGGAACGACATGAGGGTGAGCAATTAATGACAGAATTTTCATTTCTGGGTGAACTAACCCTTTAAATAAGTTTTAAGTTTGACTGAATTATCATGAACGTGTATCTCTAATCGCTAGGAAATGTGTCCAGACATGATACAGCACATCCAAGCACATGCTCACACACATTAAGCTTAAAGGGATACTTCACCTCTGGAAAGATGAATGTGTATTTAAAATGGGTCATTTGTGAAATGTGAAATAATTTTTGAATTTGGAGCTTTCTAGACTGTGAAAAGCCAGAAAATGTATTTTTGGCTTATGTGGATGAAAGACAACAACTCCCAGAATGCACTTGCTTCGCTGCTCTACGAGGCCACTCCCAAGCCACGCCTACCGGTAAGAGCGCGCAGTTAAACAACAAGACTAGGCTACTAGTGAGTCTCCGTGACGAGTCTGCCTGGGATTTTGAGATCGCCCAAAATGTCCGGGATTCGGCTTTTGCATTCTACAGTCGCCATTCATTATGTTTACTGTGGTGAGCAGGACGAGACTGAGGGCCGTGGGAGAACGGTGCGAGGCCGGTGGCGTGATTAGCCTACTGAGCGACACCTGTGAGACGCACCGGTCTCGTATCTCTCACAGAGGAGCAGGAATTTTCTTAGAAATGTTAAAACGCACATCAACCGGTCACTTGTTTAGCGTTCATGTAAACACTACATTCAGATTCACCAATCGGAATGAATTCAGTTAGACTGAAACAAAAGGTGTGCATGTAAACAATGAATGGCGACTGCAGAAAGCAAAAGCCGAATCCTGGACATTTTGGATGATCTCGACGGCCGGACATGTCCGGGAAAAAGAGGATGGTAACCCCTACTACTCAGCTTTCTCCAACTACTCAGCTTTCTCCACAGAACAAGAGCCTGCTAGTTCAGCTTCCAAAAAAAGATGGCTGACACTATGTGTACATTCTGTGAGTGAGATCCCACCCTCTATGGGCGGGTTGAAAACATGCAGGACGGGCACCCCTACTACTGGCTGTAGTCTTTAGCCTCTGGCCAAAAAATCCTACAAGCTATCCTAAAGCAATTAAAGGGATACTTCAGGATTTAGCATTAAGCTTTGTATTAGTAGAAAACCTGTAGTATTTTCGAATTACCGTGCTTTCCACCCCCCCGAGACGAGAGATTTATATGTATTTTTTGTCTGGAAAAAAATCCTCAGATGACGCAAAAATCGTCATTTTGCATCATCTGAGGATTTTTTTTCCAGACAAAAAATACATAAATCTCTCGTCTCGGGGGGGTGGAAAGCACGGTAATTCGAAAATACTACAGGTTTTCTACTAATACAAAGCTTAATGCTAAATCCTTAAGTATCCCTTTAATTGCTTTAGGATAGCTTGTTTCAGGCTGAGTTCAAAACAAACAATCCCTGACAGCAGCAAGAGAAAGAGATAGTATTTGTCCATCCTCTAAAGGATCTCCTTACAACAACCTCAGTCACACGTTGTGCATTTTAATTCACAATGCAAGTTGCTGCAATACGGTCTACATAAATTATAAAGGCCAGGGCTAGTAAACAGACAGGCGCACACACTTACCCTCCGTAGGCTGGAGTCTGAATTGACAGCATTCTCGGGATGTACCCACTTGTACCCAGATTGGTAGGAGTGGGTACCGTTAGGGTACTGCCAGATGATTGGATAGAGGCCAAGCTGGTTATATGAGGCACCTCCATGTGTCTGGGCCAGCAACCCTTGTTGCTGCTGGATGAACTGCTGCTGCTGGTGGGAATGGTGGTGGGCCAAGGCCAGGTGCCCGAGTCCTGTGGAATCCAGCCGGGAATGGCTGCCCAGGAGAGAGGATGGTGAAATTGTGGGCAGTACGGAGGACAGCAGGTGTGGGTGGTGCACCGAGTGGCTCATGGGGGGAGAAGGGAGGAGGTGGGACGGGTGGTGTGAGCTGGGTGTGAGACACGTGGTGTGAGAAGAACCATGTAGTGAATGCAGGTGTGGGTGCAGGTACGCCACGTGGTTGCCGTCCGATTCAGGACGCACCAACGCAGGGTCCCGGTACACCGTAAAATGCTCATTTTTGTCGACAACAAGAGGGCTTTTTGTGGATTCGCAGAGTGCCCCACGGGCTAGCACAGGCTTAAAACTGGAGCGGGGTACATCTGGATCAGGTTTGAGTGCCAAACGGCCTATTGTAGGTAGGTTTTCAGGGTGGCGAGGTTTATGTTTGGATACTTCAGGAGATGTATTTGGTTTGGGCTTGGAGGATTCATGAATGCTGTGAGTTTTTGACTTTATGATGTCAGGTGAAGGATTGCACTTGGGCTTGAGGATGTCAGGGGACGAGTTGGACTTAGGTTTGGGCGATTCAGGAGAAGGACTGAGTTTATGGGTTTTCCTGATGTCCTCGGTTAGAGAGGCATTTTTAATGACCATAGATGTATACTGCTGCTGGAGCTTCCCTCTCTCGCCCAGGGCTGCTGACTCACTCACTGATGTCACCGGCCTTATGACCTCAGAGTGGGCGAATTCGATTTTACTGCCTATGCTGCGAGCGTTCTGCGGCTGCTCGCCATCCGGCCTCCTGCACTCTGAGTGGGAGGCGTTTAGCACCAAATGTCTCGATTCGGGGATGTAGGCATCACACTTCTGTGATGCCAACAAGGCCGATACAGCCTCAGAGTTCTCTCTGGAACTGGGCTGCGTGTTTGCATCCTCTGTGATATCAATCACGCACTTGGGCATCCGAGGTGTCCCTGTGCAGTAAAGGTCCTTAGGGAGGGTTTTCACAGTGCTTTTCATCTCGACAATGCAGCTTTGTACCTCTGCCGGTACAGAGGCTTGGTTCTGTGTACAGGAGGCTGGAGGAGGCAGTTGAGATCTCTTTTCTCCAGACCGTTCACTGTCTGCCAGCTGAGTTACCTCCACGGCCACCGGCTTGACACTTTTATCCTGCATTTCATCCCAGGGAGACAGCCTGTTGATTACACTCAACTCGTCCACGGGTTTGGATCCCTGGGACTTCTCCTCCTCCTCCTCAGGAACTTTTGAAGTGCTCTTGCATTTGAGCTCATTCTCTGAACAGTGCTCTGATGAAGAGTCTACGCTCTGCTTGTTAGAGTTCTCAGAGTCGCTGCTCTCAGAGAGGTCAGACGCTTCTGTTTTGAGCCGCTTGAGACTACCCTTCTTGTCTTCTTCATCTGCTTTCCTCCTCTTGTTTGTCTGCTTGCTTTTGTTTTTAGAAGGATCTAGAAAAAAAGAGACCCACTCTGTCAGGAAGAATTTTCAACACAAACAAGAACTTTGACACAAAACGTGCCACCAGCAAATAATTAAATGCAAGCTGAGAGCATAAGAAACTCGATCCAATTGATTCATCAAGAATGGATAAGGATGATGTCATTTTGTACTTAGGTTAAAGGCTGATTGAATCTTAAGTGCTGCATTAGAAGTGTGATGTATGGGACTCCGGTAGAATTTATGCACACTTAAAATGTCCATTTCACTGCGGTGGCTGCACTCACCTCATCTCTCACAGACCCAGCACCCTGCCAAACACTGTACTGCAGGAATTATGATGGAAGGATCTAAATGATCTTTTACCAGGTGGCCATCCGGCCAAGAAGCTAACACTGAACCTATCCAGTAGAAGGTTTCGTCAACTTAAACATAAAGCACTAGACCGAGCCAAATATAAAAGGCCTTTGCATAACATGAAAGCCATAATAGAGGAAAATCCAATCAATCCAGAGATTGATTTAGTTTTAATTCCTATGAGTGAAGAGCTCCAATTGCTGTTTCGTTTCTCATCAAAATCCTAACAAAACTGAATCAAAGCAATTCAGTCATAGACCTATAGTCCTTTAAGCATAATTTATGAAAACATTTCACACTAGTAATACAAAAATCCTCTGCATTCACCATGTTTAGAGCAAGACATGAAAGACAGGTAAGGGAAGACAGAAGCAACTTTGTTTCTTTTTTTTTTTTTTTTTATAATATACAGACGTACCTGTCACCTTTATGTATAAGAAACACACATTTACCTTTTCCTCCACTGTCCGATTTTTCATCTTTGATCTTCTCTTCATCTGGAACGCTGCTGTCGGAACCTTTCCGACGTGAAGATCGTGGGCCGCGTTGTTGACCTGGTGAGGACTGCTGCTGCTGCTGGTGTAGCTGGGATCCCTGCTGCTGCACATGCTGGGATTGTTGCTGCTGCTGCTGGGCCTGAGAGGCCTGTTTGGGGGTGGAGCCAGAGGAATTCATTACAGGTCTGGGGCTGTTGGCCTGGGCACGTGTGTAATGACCCTGGAAAAACACAAAAAGAGCACAAACAGCAAACACAAGCATGAGAGGACTTGTAATGGATTTAGGTTATAGAGAGTGAGAGAGAATTTTTAAAAGTTAAAAACCACCAATATGAAAAACACTTCCTTGCCAGCAACGACTGCACTACACACATCTGTAAAAAATGTGGGCACAGAGCTATGCTTAAAAGAAGAGTTCCTATGGCTCTTAAAAATGCTTTCCAAACCTATATCTCAAAAAATATTTACACCCCAAATTTAATCCATAAAAGCACAGCACGTGAAACGGTAATCGGGGTAAGCATTAATTGGAAAATTAACACTTGTAATAAATTAATTCAAAATAATTATAATAGACAGGGATATGCTCTAAATCTATGGAGAGAGGGGGGTACGGCCCGGTACCTGAGTGATTCCTGTAGAGCCGCTTGGTCTCCCTCCTGTGGTCTGCTTGCATATCCCCAATTAATGTTTAAAACAGGGAAACAGAGAAGAAAACAAACAAAAACAAAACAAAAAAAACAAGGTGGAACAGAGAAGTCTTGTTAATGATGAAGGGAGCAATGATATGTGTTTTCTACAAGGCTCTAGTTTTCTTTAAAAAGATTTAAAAAATAAAAAAGCACATAGGAACTTTACTTCAAAGCTAGCTACAGACACAACGTCCAGTAAGAAGCACAGACAGACACTGGGACAGACATGCACAAGACAGAAATACAATCTGGCATATATCAGTGAACACAATGTTAATCCAGGAAGGCAGGTGCGCTGATCATCTAGCAACAAAAGCACATAAAGGCATGGAGATAGGTGTGTGCTCTTGTAGGTTACACTCACGTGGGCAGTGTTGCTGTTCTGGCTTGAGCGAGACCTGCGTCGCGACGTGATACCGATGTTTTCTCCTTTCAATAAAGAATGGACCACATCATCCAGAAAGGTCATCTGTACCATGGAAGGGTCAACGTTCTGAGGCTCTAGTACCTGCACACAGAGTCAGAGGAGAGAGCAAATGTTTTTTGTTTTTTTTTAAACAATGAACCATGAAAGGCATGCTTTAAAATCATACATTTTCCATCAATTTTCAGTTTTATTGTAATAATTGAAAAAAAAATTACATTAATAATAGCATATGCGTCTCATACCATATTATCTTATTAAGAAAAACATTTTACAGAACTAAAACACTGTGTGGTATCAGATGTACCTGGTCATTCATGACAACCATAGTGCGACTGAAGAGATCGTGGTGGGTGATGATGCCCGTGAACCACTGGGTGGCTGAGTCCTGTCTGTAAACTCGTACACGGTAGCCATTCAATGAATAGGGACCTGGAGAAATCAGGAACCAGAAACACTTTCAAAAATGCACTTTGATTTTTATCAGTACACTAATTTAATTTAACAGTCCCTTTATTTCAGCGTGGCATTTCTACTCTATAAACAGTGGCTTTATACACATTATCACATAACTGGCTACCAATTCATTTCAACAGGACAGGAGTCACAGGAGTCATCAGACTACTTTCATGGTGCCTTTTTGTTCTTTTTAGGAGCTCAACTGCCCTTGGTCACTGTCTGCTCTCATTGTACGGAAAAATCAATGTGAGCATTCTGCAAAGCTTTCTTTTTTGTTCATTCTGGGTGACCTTTACCTCAGAGATGACACATCAAACCTTGTATCTACAGTATATGCTGTTAGGCGCAGTGAACGCAGGCAGGTGTCCAAACTGACTAGAGCTCATTAGTGCAGGGCAGGTCATTCCCATTAATTACTCCTGAACACACCGCTCATTTGCCTTGCTAGAAGAGATAACCCTTAACTGTCCTTGTGCCCACAACAACCCAAAATGCATCCCCCTGACATCAAGTTTCACATGCACATAAACCATGGGGCGACGTTTGCACAAAACCACAGGCCGTTTATTTTTTTATTTTTGTGCTGTTTCCCCACCAAAACCTTTGGCTCTGAGATGCTTTCCATTCTGCCCTTGTCAACTGCCAAGTTCAACAATTATCACTAATTGTGGGCCTGGAATTTTGTGATGGACTTTGTAAACAAGACCTTCTGCCAAGACCACAACAACACCCCCTTTACTTCTGTAATTCTTACCAAGTGAAAAGGAAGGGACTTTTCTGTTTTGGATCCTGAAGAGTGGGCATTCCGTACCAGAAAAGAGCTACGACTGAAAGTGAGTTGGCAGTCGGTTCAGAAAGAACTACTCCACCCCACCCCACCCCACCTCACCCCACCCCCCTTCTCTCAAAAATAAATAAATAAATAAATAAAAAACAGAAAAAACTTTGAACAAGAAATGCAGGCTGAAGGTCACCTTCTCTTTTTCAAATCTATTGTTGTATAATTGTTGTATAATTTCAAGTCCATAATTGTCATCACCATTACTATATGACCATTAGCCGAAATGAAGAGTCAACCAAAATAGTCAACGTTAAAATAATGTTTGTTCAATAATCATCTAATTTCACGGGACATAACCTGAGATCACTTTAAGCAAGTAAAAAAGGTCATTTTTGAGTTAATGTTGACTTGCCGAAACAAAAAAGGCAGGATGGTGGGCACAAATTATTGATGCTGTGTCATCTAAAAAGCATGAGATTTAAAAACAAAAATGATTTCCTTTAGTTCGAACAGGCCCTTTATAATAATAATTGATGAAATGTGATCAAGCTTACCTTGCATAAAAATTTCCTGAACTTTTTGATCTTTCACCCAGGCTTTCACTTCTTCATGGAGATGTGGATAGTCCCTAAGAACAGGACTTAAACTGTCCACCTCATCCTGCAAAACCAAACAAACAGGTAAAACATTAGCATATCACTTACAAAACTACAAGGACACAATGCAAAGTCGAAACAGTGCTGGAGTTAATAATGAACCCACTGACCAGTCCCAGCGTTTTCTTTGACCTCTAAATTAAGGGATCAGCCACGCAAACAATCAATCAGATTTAATGTGCGCTCACATTTACCGCTGATCGCGAAATCTTGAGTTTGAAGGTGAGTGAAAAAATTCTCCACGTAGATTTTGCATCGGGTTCAACTTTGTCACGTGAATTTGCTGCATTGACCACAGTAAAACAGCTTGGTTGGAAAGTAAACTCGGTGTAAATGGTGCTTCATGCATCGCTATGCGATTGACGATGGAGCTATTTTGCCCAAATTTTGCAAGTGTGAACACACCTTTATGCAACAACCATGTGCAACAATGTGTGAGAGTGCAATCAATTTTATAGGTGCGGTTACATTAGTGAAATTGAGTACAAAACCAGGACCAGTGTCCATTGCCAATAGCGTAGAGATCTATGAAGCACTGATCACACAGCAGTCACTTTCAAACCATGCAGCTTTTTGTTGGTCAGCACAGCAAATGTGACTTGAAAAATAGCAAAATCTGCATGGGGAACCTTAACTTCAATCGCATGGATTCCTATTAAAACGACTGGATTTCGCCTATTAAATTTCACAGAGCAACAGTAAATGTGACTGCACCTTAAATCTGAAATTAATCTTAAGCCTTGTTTACAGTGACAGCCACCCCTAAGCAAGCTGTATGATTTGAGGTGTCACACATGTCTGTAGCACATACGGTGCAGGGCAAGATATGCCATGAAAAGTAATACATAGGTTTAGTGATCTAAATAAAACCCTAAGCCTTAGTAATGAGCAATAGCAATAGGCATTGCAATTACCGCTAACATATTTCCAGTTACAGAGAGATTTGAACGATCTGATGAAGGCCAGTGACCCACAGAATCTGAAACAAGCACAGGAAAGCTCTCACACCTCCTCAGGCATGGCAATGCTATACATTTCCGCTTAGCAGGAGCCCAACAGTGAAGCAGATGTGTGTGTGTGTGTGTGTGTGTGTGTGTGTGTGTGTGTGTGTGTGTGTGTGTGTGTGTCATGGGTCTGGCAGGGTGAGAGGGATATCCGCCCTGCACTTCCATTAATTGTTGATGGTGATGAGGAGTGGAGAGAGGGCGGGGGCTGACAGGAGCTCCAGTTATTTACACAATCACACAGCAGGCCTAGTGAACACATGAACTGAGCCCTGGAACCCCCCCCCCCCACACACACACACACACACACACACAGTGTAAACAAAAGCCTACACTGATGTGGTGTGATTGCTGGCTAGGGTGAATGACAGCACATCCCTGATCAGAAACAGAGGTACTTCAATAGGGCCATATACAACCTTTGTGTAGAATTTGATCTCATCCTCTCTTTGACCCTTAAAGGGGTCAAGAACTGGCTTTTTAAAAAAAATTATATTGTTGTCTGAGGTCAACTTATGACGTTCGCTTGGTTTTTACATTCAAAAACATCAAAATGAATAAGTAATAGGCTATTTTCTACACTGGTTTTCAGCCTAGCTCCTGAAAGCTCTGTTTTTTATGGACGTGCCACATTGAAGACTTGGAAGTAAACGCCCACTGCTATGATTGGACAACAGTTTTGCATATTATAATGAGTTTCATGTAATGCACGAATCGGTGGGCGGGGCTAAACAGGCAGTGTTGAAGTAGCCGTTGATCTTCAGCTGCGGGGGCGGTGTTTGATACCCTTTGACGTCATAGATCCCCACTTTGAAAAACCTGTCGTTCGCTGTGCCTGGTGTCAATAAAAGCTTTTATTGGACTAACAAGGAAGTTTTCAGTTCTGAAACTTACAGGATATTCCTATGACCTCTTATATGTCAAAGGAAAATTAGTTTTCTCAGTTCATCACCCCTTTAAGGGGTGGTCACAATACACTTTTTGTTGTGTAGACGCCACGGAGTGTTAGTGTCTAGTGTAACAAAATTAAACCAGCTGTTTTCAATAGTGCTGTGCCTTTAAGAGTTCTATATGTAGCCTAAATGACTACTGTTTTAATTGGCTAATCTCCATGTACCAGTTATAAGGTTCACACTGACGTTCATCAGGGCGGGTCAATACTGGTAGGTGAAGATGCGTAAATATAGGTGGTCGATTGTTAATGTGCTTATTGTTATTATGATTTCATATTCTGGAACATTTTGCCGCTGTCATTGTGATGTCATGTTGTGATGATGTTTTTTCTTTACTTTGGCGTGAAACATGCCATCCATGACATGTCTCCTTTAGGTCATCCACTGTTGCTCATAATAAATGTCAGATCAGATCTGTAATTTAGAAGTGACACCAGCAAAAATGAGGCCATAAAGTAACATGTTTGCACTGAATGAGGATGTGTGTAGATTGGAAACTAAGTGGTGCTGTGGTTTGTCTTAAAAATATAGCATTGCATCACCAGTGTGCCTAATCTTCGGCGAAAGTAAACTGTTGTATCCTCCTTTCCCTAGTGACAACCATCGCATTACTCATACACACATACAAACGCCTTCATTCCAGTTTCTATTTTAAAGCAAGAGCATTGCAGGGCACATGGTTTATTTATTGGCCTGGAGGTTTCACAGGGCACTTTCTCTCTTGGTGGCATCCAAGAATGGAATCTGTTAGGACAGCCTGGTTTCCCCATTGCCCTTCCACTTAACGACAGAAAGAGGAACATCCAAATAAAACGAAAAATATCCCATATCCAAATGTTTCCAATCAGAGCAATGCACACTAGCAGGAATGAGAAGCAGCTCACAATCAGACGAATGACGAATGTTGTGAATAAGCACAATGAAATTTAAATCACAGAGCGAGACGTGATCTCATTCCTATAGTCTGGTCGAGGACCTTCAGCAAGACTTCAGCTGTAATCTCATCTCCTCTGCACACACACCCCCTTGTGAAGGACGGAGCAGATGCACTTTTCTTTCCACCCCCCCATTCCGCACCGGGCTGCCATCCATCACTTTAACAGCAATATGTTCCAGGATTTTCCACATGGCGCTGCGGTGGAAGACACTGCGAAACAGGGTGGTGCTCAGCACTGGGGGGGAAAAGGAAAGTGCTTCCAGATCCAAACTCTGACCCAGATAAAAACAGCTTCCTTCCCCTCTCTTGCTCTCCGTCCATCGGCCTGCAGCCTGGAAAAAGGCTGGGCGTGGGGCTTGCACTTTTTCTCCAGCCCGTCTCCATGTTCTCGACAAGCAGCCTCTCTCCATCCAACAGCTGCTCAGATGTGTTCCATACTGTTCCCTGGCTCTCCGAAGGACTCACGTTTCAGAAACATCTTGTTTGTATTGTCCATGTGACATGTTTCATTCATATTTGCTGTTCTCGACAGGCATAAGCCGCAGAAGTGTGTCTGCCAATAACTAAATAACATTCTTCAGTAAGATTTGGTGCCATGCAGACCCGTAAGAACGTGCTCTAGGGTGCTGCCCGTAAAATGACACCGTGGTTCCTAATGAGGTCCAGAATCCCTGTCTGTGCACCATCTGTGTCTGCTGACAAACTAATGCTGATCAGATGAGACTGGGATTTCACATGGACAAGAGAAAGAGGTGGTACATATATAACCATAAAATTTTCATGTTACTTCTGACAGCTATATAATCAACGTTAGAACTTTATCTAAAGACTACAAATCCACCCAGCCTGAATGATAACAATCAAGCCTGTGATCATGTGTGATGACTGATCTAACATTACTAAACAAAACTTGAACTGTCCATTACGTGAGTGTAATCAATTATAAAATGTACATTGTGCAGCTTGTTTGCAGTGTAGATGTGGCATTACACCATGTCCTAACCAAGTTTCCAGTGACACATTTGTAAATAGGCCAAACAAACAAAAAAAACATCTCATGATCTTAACTTTTACACTTAGAAGCAGTGTTAAGGTGTGGTCAAATTTGAGGGCAAAAAAGGTGTGCTGTCAATTGTCAAGTGTTATGATGCATGAAGCACAGCTCACACACTTTCAAACCAAGCAGCTTTCTGTTGGTCAATGAGGCAAATACGCTTGACCAACTTGAACCTGTTGCAAAATCTGCATGGAGAAATCTTTTGCCCTCATGTGAAATTCCCAATCATGTGGATTCCCTATTGAAATGATTGGATTTCATCCACAAAGCTTTGCTGAACAACAGTAAATTTGACTCATCTTTTATGCTGTCTTAAACCAGGCACGACAAGCTATATCTTCATGTACACAAGTGTTTATACTAAACAACCATGACAGGACTTTTTTGTTGTTAATGTTCCTTTCTGCAGTGACATTTTAGATAGTCCCACCCAAAATTAAATCCTATTGCACCAAAATTGTGCACCACATAATTCTATAAATAATATCAAATATATTTTGTACAATTTGCTTCTGGTAACCCGTTCAGATTTAATTTAATTCAATGGCAGATTAACCACAAATAGTTAAACTCTTACATCATCAGAAAAGCAGGTCTAAAATGAAGAGGTATGCGACATTATAAAAAATGGTCTCTAATGTGCCAAATTCAAATCAATATCTAGTCATCGTAGAGGGTGCAGCTCAGGCTGTTACTGTACGTCAGTGAAATTAACAATGTGTTCATTAAGAATGAATGAGGTCCCATTACCATCCCGCTCCACATGACTGAGTGCTCCTATTAGCATTCCTCTGCTTCCTTCACTCTCTCCGTCGCTCTTTTTCCACTGTCTTTGTGCACACAAAGGGCAGACGTGTTCCTGATCTGTCCCTCTCTGAAGAGCATAGCTCCTGCGTTAATGTCATCCTGTCCTCTGAAGGTTCACGACACGAGCACGTGTCAAGGTGAAACAGGCCAAATTTATGCCCCACGTGCAACAAAAAAGCCTGTTCACAAATCTAGTCTAATAAAAAATTTAATCATGCTGGTACATTTGTACAGTTTTGCTTCCAAGGAAACGTTTTAGGACAGGACAGAGTGAACAAGTGAACAGAGTCATTTCTGCTTCTGTCTATGATGTTTGAAATGGTCAAGGTAACCACAAATACACCTAATTAGCCAGCCTAACACAAAGGACGCTGCTTCAAATCACAAACGCACTTTTATAGAGCATTTCAGTGCATTTGAGGATGGACTAATGTTTAAAAAGTAAGTTTTTCGGATGGGAGATGGGAGAGGAACATGCAGGCGGAGTGTTGCCATGGCAGTGGCCAGCGTGGGGAGCTGACACAATGCTTGCATCAGTCAGAGGTGTAAACAGCGAACGAGCGCACGGAGACAGGATGTTCCTTCCAGTGCTCTACAAATGCTTTTCACAGAGATGACGCATTCAGAGGATGAATCATTGTGCGGAGAGCTGGAATGACATGAAGAAAGATACCATAATAACGCCATTATAGTATTAATGGTGACGTCTTATAACAGAGGCCTAAATATCAGCTCAATTAACCGCTGCGGCGTTGAGAAAACGCAAAAAGCGAGAGCAGAAACCCAGCGGCACGTAAAAGCTTTTGTTGAGGAGCAGACGATGTGTGCGCTCCTGTTGCTATGGCAATACTACATACGTGACGTGTGTGAAAAAAAGCTTGTTGCTGGGGCAATACAAGCGTGTGTGCGCTGTTTGTGTCTTTTATATGGGTCCGTGTCATTTCAAGCGATGTGTTGCTGAGGTAATTTATTTAGCACAGTTACAGTGAGTAATTCTATACGTTGTGGATTAAATCAGTCAGGGAGTACTGCAGCCTTGTGTATAAATAACGCATGCTGAAACGGTAGTTGTCTGAATGTGCGAAAGTGTGTAAGCGTATGGGGGAGGGTGGCTGAGCCGCCTGTATGTGAGTGTGATATATGTTTCTTCATTAAAAGAGAGTACGCTAGTGTGATGCATGGTATCCATGAATACAATTTCACACAATTGTTATAGCATTACGGGATGGTGGGATATTGTGCGTGTGCACTGTGACTCATATATGCACGCTTTCATATGCAGGGTGCAAAAACAATCCCACCACTCAACACAGAGGGCGTAACACTAAAGGGTATTCACAGTGACAGCAGTTTGCAGCCATAAAGCGAATGGAAGTCATTTGTTTTCGATGAGAGTTGGTGATTTGATGTGAAATAAGGAACTGACCATCAAGCATAGAACATAGCCAGCAGCAAGTCTTGCAAATCTAAAAAAAATATATGTATTTAATGTTTATAGTTTTATAGGATTAGACTGAATCCTTGATTTCAAACTGTTAGTTTAAGTTTTTTAACAACTTCTTTGTGAAAATACTATAATTGTATTACAGAAACAAAACGTTTCTATCTAAAGTATAAATCATTTTATTTTACAGATTTTTTTATCAAGTTCAAATCATTTTTTTTTCAAATAGGATTTAATTTCAAATAATTTATTTCAGATTATCTGAGTAAATATTATGTAATATAAAAATAGAAATTGTGCATGTTATCTTTAAATTATATTGGTCATCGGCTAAGATATCTGCATCAGCCATCAAAAAAATCCATATTAGTCAACAACTAAATATTTAAACTTGTAATGTTTTATTATTATTATATTTTAAATCAATTTCTGCAGAATTTGCCCCAAAATCAGCCCTGAAAAATCCCCTAGAATTCATCAAGGCCCTAAAACGGCAGTTCAGACAGTACTGATATGGTTGAATACAGCTACTAGAGACCAACAGCACAGCGACTTTCCGACCTCCAGCGATTTAATGGCTGTCAGTGTGAATGTACCTTAACTGCCATGACAGTAAACAAGAGTGTTTCATTGTTACATAGAGTTCTCAAGTCCTCTATGCGGCCACACTGAGGTCAGAGTTCAAATTGCTCCTCTCCCATCCCACTCAAGGATAAACGAATGCAAATGCATGCCCAGACCCAATCCCCATTCAGTAATGTAGCCCACAGAGAATAATGAGTGTAAGTCACAAGCGTGTAGTCGTCTCTTCCAGTAATGCACACCATAACAGCACTCCTGTTTTCTCTTTCTCTCTCTCGCCGGCTGGCCTCACACACAGAGCCTCAATTGTTGCAATTATGCCAAACAGATTCCTGGGCTCCAGCCTCTCCTCTATCCATCCCTGGATCAGGCTGCACTGTGGAAAAACAAATCCATGAAGGAGAAAAGAGGCCAGGACAGGATGTGAGCAAGCCAGCTCATCACACTCCAGCAAGCAAACAACAGTTCCCAAGCACTTCGGAGGTCAGACTTTGAGTTTTTAAAAGGAGGCGTGTTTTTGATTCTCGAACAAGATGGTGTGTTGGAATGTGTGAGAGTCCCGTGAGAGTCACAGCAGCAGATCTGGGACTGAGGAATACTCCTTTTTGAGGACATTTCTCAGCTGTAAGAGGAACTGTAGAGAAGAAGAAATACCTGCTTCCTCCTGACACGCTTGTGATGTGCAAATTGTTAAATGTGAGAGTGTGCTATCGGTGACTGTAGCACCATAATCTCACTTTCACCTGAGAGTGAAACACTCTGTAGTGAGTTGTCTCATGGTCAAATGTTTAAATAAGCTCTAAAGTAGCAACCTAACTAAATCTCATAAGTGACTGATACTCAGAGCCTTGTGGAAATGCTGAAAAGTACTTCCTTTTGCATTAAGAATCGAACATGACAAATGAAAACACCAGTCTTAAAGGTGCGGTCACATTAGCAATGCAGTTTTGTGTGTAAAAAAAACAGGTTCAGTGTCCATTGTTAATTATGCAGAGATGAATGAAGCACTGCTCACTCAGAAGTCACTTTACACCAAGCAGCTTTTGGTTGATAAACAAGGCAAATTCAGTTGTCCAACCTCAACTTGAGTGAAATCTGCATGGGGACATTTTTTGCCCTTACGCAAAACTCCAAATTGCACGGGTTCCTAAAGGAATGGTTGGAATTTGCCTGTGAGATTTCACCAAGCAAGGGTAAATGGACCGCACCTTTACATTAGCAATGTCGCATAGCTAAAGGCATAAGACCTGTTCACACCAAGAACGATAACTATAACTATAAAGATAACTATATTAGCATCCATACCAGCAGACAACAGTTTATTCTAAACGCGCGCTGCCATTCTGTCTCTGCCGCTTTAAATGCTCAAGCTCTTTAAAGTGGGATGGATTCTGATTGGCTGTCAATGTTTTTATTATTCACCAGCTGGAAAAATCATTCTGAAAGTGGTTCCTACAATATTGGGCATCAATATTGGGCCTATATATAAATAGGTGTGGGGTGAAAATGTATTCTTCACATATGAAATGTGATTCTACCTTCTACAGATTCAAATCGTTTCACAAATTCAATTATTATTATTTTTTTTATGTTTGTTAATAACGTGATGTTTTTGGAAAAAAGAAGGCCCCTGACAGTTTAGAGAGCGCACAGGCTTCCAACGGGGGAAGCATTATGAATGAAGCAGTTCCTATATCTTAACGACTAGAAAATAGCTTTAAATAATGTATAGTTACCGGCACATGACAAGATTTTCATGCAATCTTGTTGAGACCTTGTTGCCTCGCGTTCAATGTGCACATGCAAGCGGTTGCCGTGGTAACCAACAATACCTGCTTGTAAAAGCAAATGAACATGCGGCGGCGGTGTCTCAGTCTCCAGGTGTTATATTTATACTTTTTTTTATTAAATAACTCCCGACCAATCGGCACTAACAGTAGCTGCTGTTCAGTTTGTATGCTGCTGCTCTCCTTCTAATCTCTATAAACTCATTGTAATAAATGTCACATTTAGCTGTGCTTTTAATATATCAGGGCTCAACACTAAGGTTTTTTTCTACTGGTTCAGATTTTTACTTGCCCTGCCAAAATGCATTTTGTTTTTGACACATGTAACCTTGTAAACAATGCTTAAAGATTACTAGCGCAGCCAGAGGATGACAGAAAAAAAACTAATGCTGTGTTAATTGCGTAAAATATTTTTAACAAGTCAAAATTGACCAGTTCATTTTGAGAGCCCTAGAAATAATATAATTTGCTGTGACCAACAGTTACTAGACACATGACAAAAAGAGTTGAGACACTGCAGGTACTGCAGTTTGCTTTGGGAAATACTAACTGGAAGCTTGCGTAGTGCTGAGATTTTAGTGGAATCTAGTGGAGCGCAGGTAGTCGGCATGCAGTGAGGTGCCTTAAAAGATAGCATATTTTTTCTGCTTACTAAAACAACCTTTTAAATCACAAGCACAGATATGATACCTACAAATGTCGTCAAGCTTTGGAACACAGATTATATCTTCATTTCCCATCATATTATTGATATATTTGCAACATTTACTGTAAACGCATTTATTTTCTTTTTTCTACTTCCTGCAGAGATTAACCACAAGCATCCCCATAGATTAGTCAAAATCACCTACGGAAATGTGAACACTGAAAGCACACGCCGTAAACTACACCACTGCAGTAGTCACAAAACAAGGACCCGTTTCATTATTCCCCTCAAAAATATCACAACAATTTCCCCCACACACAAAACGCTTAGGTTTGGGATCAGGGCGATGATATGAGAGCGACGATAATTTGCTGGCAGATGGCCTTTCATTATCCGTCATGCAGGATGGAGGTGAGCCCGCAACACTGGGGATAAAACATGTCGTGAATATGAATCCAGCAGTGGAGAGCATCTCCTCCCATCTGTCATGTGTGTTTGTTTTCCGAGCCCGTCTCTCTGCCACTGTGTGTTTTATCTAAGCTAGAATAATTAAGCTGTTTATGAGAGTGGCTGAGCACAGAACAATAGAAGAGGCTGTTTGTTGTCCTTATTAGCGCTCTGAGCATGAAGCGCCCATGGAGGCAAACTATAGCTGACCAGCTTGTGTACCCATCCACCCAGCAGCATCCATTAGTGGAAGCTGGAGGGAACGTATTCTGATGGCGGGTGAATACTAGCAAAAGATTTCGATGAAAACAAGTGAAGGACAAACAACCAGAAGGTAGTTTTAACCAAAATAAACCAGAATATTCCTCTTGGAAGACAAGATTGATAAACTGACAAGGCTATTACAGATCCCTACGTGGGCAGGGATGTGAGAGGGGTCAACATTTATCTCAGTGTAAACACAGACTAAAGTAACACGTAATAGAGAATGCAAAGCAAATGAGACCAACGGTGCATCCGAAGTCACGTGCTGTTTGAGTAGGTACTGCATTTGAATTTTAACTTACTTTGTGACCGTTTCGGCTACTTACATACTACTCTTTTGGCGTACTGTTTTCGCATGCTATATAGTATCTAGGGAAGTATTCGATTTCGGACGCAGCGCAAGACTCTCACCTGATAGGGCTGAAAGGCTCCTTCATCCGTCAGGAAGTCCAGGTGTCTGTCAGAGAAGAACTCGATGGCTGTGATGGACCCAAACACGGTCTTCCCCACCAGAGGCTTGAACGTCTGTAATGACATAAAAAACACTCAGGTTAGTCAATGCTCTGGGCTTCAGAAGCTAAAAAAAGAAAGAGTGTCATGCTTGACAGCTCAAACAGAACAAAAATAAGTTTGATGCATGCCTTTTCACATTCAACCAACCTAAACAGCACATAATCACACTGTTTAATGCTGGGTGAATGGACTTTTATACCCAAAGTTACACAACATTTCACATCATTTTGAATGGGGATCATCAGCCATCATAGTACACCTTAGTTTACTCTGGAGTCACTGCTGTGAATTTGCTGGAATGAGAAAGGGAACTGTTTACCAACATGCAACCAATCATACACTAACCTCAGTGCACACCTCAATAAATATTCACATGCTTTGTAGAGTCAGAGAAACTTTCATGTGCTTTGTTTTAGTTTCAGCATCCGAGGAAACCGCTAAAAATAAGGAACCGTGAAAGAAAACACACCTACGGGTTTCTATTTTTTGATTCAAACAATGGTATTACAACAACAAAAGTACAGTGTGCGTTCTTGAAACCTGAGTACCTAGAATTAATTGCTAACCCGAGTAAAGCATAAACAGTATGATACAATAAAACGACTGATTATGTAAACCTAAGGTTAAAAATAAACCATTTCAAGTGAGAAATACCCATTTGTTTTCCTTCTGGCTGTTCTTCCTGCCAATGAACCAATAAACAAGGTGCTCTTTTTAAACCAAATCTTTTTTAAGACCTGCACAAATAAAATGTTAACATTTAACAATAAGGTCCCTTTTGTTAACGGTCATTGCATTAGCTAACATGAACTAACAATGAGCGATATAATTTTTAAAGCATTTATTAATCTTTGTTAATGTTATTTAGTAAAAATATAATTGTTCACTGTTTCATGTTACTTCACAGTGCATTAACTAATGTTAAATACAAACTTTGATTTTAAACATGTATAAGTAAATGTTGAAATTAACATTGACAAAAATGAATAAATGCAGTAGACATTGTTAGTTTGTGTTAACTAATGTAGGTAACTAAATGTTAACAAATGAAACCTCATTGTAAAGTTTTACCAATAAAATAATGTCCAAACCACATCCATAATACCGTATGGATACGGAATCCAAACCGAACAACTCCATACAAACTCAAAATAAATCATTTTTCTCCGATTCTAGCTGGGCTCACATTCAACTGCAAAACAGGCGAACTGCAAGCTTAAAATACTCATGGCATGTTTTATTCCATATATACAGTATTCATAATTGGAATATGTACTAAATAATATATCAAAACATACAAATTAGAGGTCAGTCATTATTAGATTTTTCTGATATGATAATAATGACTTTAAATAAAAGGCAATAAACAGACAACACTAGAGCCAATATTCTGAATGTGTTAAATAGATGTGTTAGTCTTTCCTCACTGGGTGAAAGAAGCCACAAGAGTTTTCATTTTGAACAAGCCCAAACTATATTGGGACTTTTATTTTGAAATGTTTTTGCTTTACTACTTGTAGCTGATCGTTCAAAAAGACAAGGGAGATAAAATATACATTCTTAAAACCATCTGCAACATATTACAATATAAACACCATTAAGTAAACATTCCCATAATTCATCAACAGTAGTTCATTAGCAATCGCTCGGCATGATTTTTGCAGTATTCTTTGGTTGCGAACTGCTCTGAAACCAAGAGCCTGTAGAACGTGCAACGGCACTGCATTTTTACTTTAAAGAGACAAGAGTGTACCACCCACATTTATTAAATTAAATCATTGTCTTTTGAAGTTTAATAATCACATTTGCCTGTATCGCAATTCCTATTTTTCTGGCCCCATATTCAATATCTATTCAAATTATAATAACACATTTTAAAGACCCACAGGAAACCTGAATAAAATAACAAAAGGATGCAATACCGCTAAAGGAACAGATGCATTTGTGTGAACTAAACTTCGCATGCTTGGGCTCTGAGAGAATGTTCACACGGCGCAGTAAACATCTGCAGCTTCACCTTAGATCAGAGGTCTTTCCTGAGACTCTAATTGAATCAGAAGGCTAAATTGGCACTAGTATGACTACACAAGAGCTGGAGTGAGTGGACAGTAATTGGATTCATTACAAGCCCGGCCTCACAGTAGACTGCAGTTGAGCGTGTGTGTGTGTGTGCGTGTGCGTGCGTGCGTGTGTGTGTGAAAATGGCATGCCATCTGGTCGAAGTCTTCATACTACACACAGACATGACAGTCATGAGACTAGCTGCACATGATCAGCATCACAAGCTATTCTTCATGTCTGCTGGGAAGGGAACACATCCACAACTGTGCTGTGCAACTCTAAACACTAAGTACCAGGAGCTTATGGATTTAGATGTCATTTTAGTTTCTCGTTTACGACATTCCTATAATTCCTACAAGCGTAACTGGAGGTCATTAACAAGTTAAGATTGTATTCATGTAAGAAAAAAAACATTTAGACTGCATTCTCACCAATTTGTTTCCAGTGTAGCTGCTTTTTTTTTATTTTAGAGTTTAAAGGAGCCATCTTTAAATAAATAATGTAACCCCTGAATAATAAAAAAAAAACTGCACACACTGCATCTTATACAAGTGTGTGCATGTGATCTTAATCCAAGCTGAACTTTTGGCTTCGCAACCGACCATTTCTATTTCTATCAACAGAGGTCAGATAGACATGCCCATGTCTGGCCGCCTCCAAAACAACACGCAGAAGTGAAACTCAACCACACTGACCAACAGGAAGAGTTTTTAGACCAGTAAACACTAAGCGTCTGACCACCTATCGCTGTGATCGTGCAGTCTAGCTGAATAATTGTGATTGTTTCAGATTTGAGCTCAGACAGTCTGTATTGGCTTGCATGTCTCTCACTGAACCTGATCCTGCAGCAGCAGCGAGGGAAAGACTAGCTGTAGATTTACACTACCAAAATAAACCTTTCATCAGCCTCACAAGCAGTCAAGTGAACTGCTACTGAATTTGACTTCTATATGGAGAACTGACCTACTATTAAGACCCAAAAAGAATTGCTGCACATAGTTAATGGTTAATACTACTTTTAAGGGATCCAAAAATACATTATATAGTAACTATAATGGGAAACTGTGCAAGGGATTGTATCTTTTAGCTGAAGGATGGCACAATGAATTTGCTCAATAAAATGAAAAATATTTTTGCATTGAAGTAACCATTTTATAAGTAGTCAATGCTAAGGCTGTGTCGATACCATCACAAACTTATATAATTGTAATTCTTTTTCCTTAACATGTGAGATTTTTGCATATTTTTCATTTATTTGTGTGCAGAATCATGTAATTTCCTAGTTTCATTAAAACTCGAAAACCTTTGGCAACCCACGTATGAGATGCAAACCTCCTAAGAGATATAAACCAAGCCTACAGTTGAATCATGATACAGTATATGCTTGAAACAAGCTACGTTTACATGTAACCTAATAATCTGTTCATAATCAGACTGATGGATAAATAAAACTGATAGCCTTCATGTGAACATCTCAATCAATCTGACTGAAACTGATCCAAATGATATTTCGATCCAATTGAATTATCCTTGAATCTGACAACTCTCAATCAGATAAATGTTTCTTTAAGTCTTACGAACTGGTCAGCGGAGGTTACAGAATAGTAGCTACCCATAAAAAAGATGTCATCAGAACTAAATTATGTTTGCGGTAGTTCTGTTGACACTTGCCCTGAAAGTGTGTTCCGGATAGATGTGATACAAACGAATATGCAAATCGGACTGCAACGTTTAGGGTACGTAAGCAAAATGTTCAGAATCTGAAACTGGATTGAACTCGTTCAGATTGAAGAAAATGTGTGCATGCAAAACATACCTAGTCTGTGTTATATTGAGTAGTAGTTGCCAATACCTAGCTTTACTCATAGTTGAGTATCCGAAGCTTATTCTGAATTTTATTGACTAGAAATGAAGCGTGAATTTATCAGACTTGTAGTAGAGCTTCACTGCTGTTGTCTACCTCCTCTTCGGCGTATAGGGAGTTGAATCAAGGCTACAGGAACACGAGCCGTTTCTAGGACAGATAAATATAGCAACAGCAGATCTACATCTCTTAAAGGAAAACCAGGCTTTGTTGTTCTAATAAAAACACACAACGTAGACCTCAGGAAAATGCACACTTGATACAGCTGTGAGAAGAAATGTAAAAACATCCAACAAATACAGAGTCCTCTGAGCAGGTCTGCAGGTGCAGCCTAAGTTTTACTCAGTGCTTTCTGAAAACAAGTATGTGATTTAAAATTTGGACGGCCTCTGGAATCAATCAGTCTATTGCTGAAAGCCAAATGAAACATTCAACATTACCACAACTGCTGCAATTTGCACTTTACAGCCAGAGGATTTCATCAGAAACCAGATATCACCCCTGCGACACCTCCACACACAAACACAGACAAACGCAGAAACACAAAAGCACTTCCTTGAGCGATTGCAACTGGGTCACATCTGCCACTTGTCATTAGGGAGTTACCTCTCATCACAATCAAAGCTGGCAAACAGACAGCGCAATAATTGCCGCGCATCTCCAGAATACAGAATACACCTGAGTGGATCCATGATACACACACACACACACACAGCCGCACACATGGAAACACACACAATGCATGTCTCCCCTTCCCTCTGCAAGAACAAAAAGAGGCCAATGAAAGGAGGGGCTCTTTCAGAGAAAGCACAGCCTGGCCGTGGCAGACAAAGCATCTCCGAAATACGGTCCTCGTCTGGCCGCTGCACGGCGGGCCGTAATTCGGCTATGAATATTTGATAAGGCTGAGTGCACAGGAATGTGCATGGAGCTGTGAGGGGGGTTCATGCATAGAATAGTGTGCGGGAGGCTGGGACGCTCCAGGACGATCTGATGAAGGTCATGAAGGAACGCAGACTGCGCTTATACATGCACGTGTGGGATCTCACAGCGAAGTAGTCATTAACAGTGACGGACTCTGTCTTTCTCTGAACACATAAATGCATCTCTCTGTTGTCTCTTTTTCTCTGACGCAAGCCCTCAAATCATGTGCAAATCGCCAAAATGGTGGGCTGCAAATTTCACACAATCTGCAAAAACAGTTGCCGCAGACAGCAGTTACAGTGTAAAACAGTTTTTTTTTAAGCAAGATTATTAGAGTACGTTTTGCAAGAAAATACCAATTCAGTTTTTCGACATCAAAATTTCATGCTTAACTCAATGTGGTACTTGCCGTTACTTTGTAATTATTTGTGAAATTCACTAACCATTTGTGAAGGAAAATTGTTTCAAAGTAAATCCTAGATAAATTTTTAGTGTATTCTGCAGACTGCTTAAATCACCACACGCACTCTTCATGTAATGTTACGACCACAAATAGCACCATGAATGAGTAACAACTGTTACTAAGTTCAAAATGCACTCACTATGTAGTTAGAAGACCTCACTATGTAGTTTAGTATGTTTACTTTACTAAGTTGCAATATGTCTATTTTGAATTTGTAATTAAAAACCAATTTTGCGTAAAAAAAAGAATGGTAACACTATTTTAAGGTAACAGTTACACGTTACATGTCCTTATAGTATTAACAGTAAATTATGTAGTGCTGTCAGTAACTATTATTTTGACGATTAATCAAGTTATCAGATTTTTTGTGTTAATAAAAATAGACCAAAGTGAACAATAGCCTTTAAAATGACTTAAAATACATCAATTATAACAATGAGGCAATAATAATGGGTTCAAATAATGTATCAAAAGCAAGAACCCCGCCTCCCCTTCGATTCCTCGAATTTAATCAAAGGAATTCTGATGGCCCTACAATTATGCATAATTACAAGCAACTAACCCTAACTCTACAGTAAGTACATGTACAGGTAGCTCATTATTATTTATGTAATTATAATGTAACAAAGTCTCCTTAAAATGAAGTGTAACCAAACGCACTGCCATTTATCAATGTGGTTCTGCACGAACGTGTAATTGTAGCCCACTGTTTTGGCCAAATATCTGACGATCTGCAAAAGCAGTTGCAGCAGACAGCAGTTATGCCGCAGACTGCTTAAATCACCACACACACCCTTCTCATAACGTTAAGACCACAAATGGCATCACGTTCCCAATTTGCATATGAGCAGGCTTGAGCCTGCATGAAATGCCTACCATGGCTTGAAGGTAACATTTGGGCAGCTCAGAGAAATGACATCATACTGATAGTGGTTTAGAAGAAACAAGCCCTTTAGTGAGGTTAATAGTCAGGCATGTCCTGAGGTGTCAGTAACCCCTCATCGGCTGAGAAAAGTAGATTGCTCCCATTATCAATGACTAAGCTGCCTACACAGCAAGTGTGAGCACTGACACTGATCTAGATTTGTTGCATCATATAGCTCGCCGGCAGAGTTTTTGAACTCCAGCAGACGACAGATCTGTTGTGGAGAGAGATGCCATATCCAATGTATCCAGTGTTTGCAGGGGGCTAGTTTCCCCCCAGGATGTCTCAATCACAACCGTTACTAATTCGGTTCTCATGTCTCTGAGAGACTATGTTCAAAATACACTACAAGTATGCAGCTTACTATGCAGTATCTAATGTATACTGCCGACTAAATGTGTCGCATGACCTCACTATGTAGCATGTTTAATTTACTAAATACATCCCAAGTGACAATGTATTTAAAGAAACCAATTTTGTGTAAAATTGGGACTGCCATCTATCGATGTATGTCAACATGACCAATACTTCAGTCAGTTCTATTTAGTAATTTCCATACCTGTCCAACAAAACGCAGGATTTTCTCTGTCAAAATATCTTATGTATGCACTTCAATGTTTACGCTTCTTTTTTTCTTTCTTTGTTCTTTGTCTTTCTGTGGCTGCATCTTTGGCCTTACAGAGGCTGATTCCACCAGTTTCATAAATGTCTTTCATTGTCTAATTTTCACTCAACAACAACACTACGCTACTGGCGTATCTACAGAGGTGAGGATTCTCTCGTGAAACTATTGAATGCACTTGAACTCTAAATTTCAATAAGAACGTTAGTTAAGATTGTGGTTGGTATCCCTTCTGCTTAATTTGTCGCAGTGGAAATAGACGGTCCATGCAGTTTTTTACTGCGCATTTTGGCATTCCACATGTATTTGTAGACTGCTAGTAGCAGTTTAGCAGTATGACATTGCGAACGCACCCAGAGACAGAGAGCGAGCCATACTATTCCAAGTAATATTGCAGTACACAAGATTTACAACCTCACCGCAGAACTTCATCCCCTTAAAACAGTGAAACTGAGCAGAAGGTTGGGACACCCGGCCAAGTCAGCTCTAAAGACCGACTTCAGTTCAATGGTCACTTCCTGCCTAATGTGTTTCTAAGGAGAAGCACAAAGCTGGCAGTATGTGTGTGTTCTGCTCAAGAGAAAGCTGCACATTCCCTCTGACATCCTAAGAAAAGACAGACTCGTGAGAAACCACCACACACTGCAGAGAAAAACACATCCCAACAGGAGGAACGGTACTTTCCCACTTTTGCCTGACAAATCCAACCTCACACAGACACACAAACACACATTGAAACCCAACCAACATTCCCTCATGACATCCAATAATAGCGCAAACAGACTTTTATCATTTCAACCAATCTGAACAACAGACCTGATCAAAACAAAGAAAAGACAGGAATTAAAGAAATAGTTTATTCAAAAAAAAGAAAACTGTGCCATCATTTACTCACCCTCATATTGTTACAAACCCACATGACTTTTGGTTTGAAAATGACTGGTCTGAAACAAAACTCTCTTTCATCACTGTTTTCCAAGTCTTCTGAAACCATTACCTTTATGTAGGAACAGACTGATATTTAAGTTGTATGTCCCACTTTCATGGTGCACTTTGACCTACTTGTGGTCTTCCTCCACTTTCCTTGCATGGAAAAGAGCACTCAGGGTATTCCTCAAAACACTACCTTTTGTGTTCCACAGAAGAGATAAAGTCATACAGAGGTTTGGAACAAAATGATGTTGAGTAAACAATGACCATTTTCATTTTTGGGTGAACTATCCTTCTAAAATGACTGTTCTGGAACAAGACTGTCTCTAGTCCTCTCTCTCTCTCTCTCTCTCTCTCTCTCTCTCTCTCGGATGCGAGAGCCATAATTAGAAACAGCCGCACTATGCACAGTGCTGCATTGAAGGAGCTGTTTGCTAAATGGGTCATAGTGCAACCCTGCCCTTCCTCCCTCAAACACACACATACATACACCGTTTCAGGCAGTACACTTCTCAGTGGATCAAGCAGATTAAATGCCCCTCTAGACTTTGCCCCAGAGAGAGAGAACAGGAAGATATGATCAGCTTTGCAGGAATGAACGAACAGGCCTGTCAAAACACAAGACACCTCCGCCTCCTATCACCCTAACTGACACTAGACGACCCCTGTCCAACAACCAGCCAAAAACAGGCACACCATCCATCCCCAGTCTTAAATAAGCGGGGGCTTTCCACACAGCTGCAGTTCTATCCGACACCCACGTCTGTCTGGGCCGCTCACGTGTCTTTCGCACTACTGCTTTAATAAGCATACAACCAGGAAAAATCCCCTGCAACTTTAATTCTCAGTTCTGCCAGTAAACTCTGACTTGGGTCTGTCCTTGACTGATTTTTGTGCTCAAGAGAAAAGGCTTGTAGCTTTTGCAAGGCTCCGAAAGGCGCTTGTGCTTTCAACCAGTTAAGTTAGCGCCCTGTAGCTGTAGACACAATAACACAATTGACTGCACACAAGCAGATGGTTGATAAACATCCTGTTAGACGAACACATGAATGATCCAACACGCCCTGATGTAACCGGCTCAACATGAAACATTTACCTCAATGTCTTCAGGCTATACAGTCTCAAAGTCGTAAAAAGGCTTATCTACGGAAAACAAGAGATTGTTTACCTCTTCGCTGGTCTTGAGGATGAGCCCAAGCCAAAAGTGGAGCCCGGTCAGTGGACATGCGCCGCTCAAGTTAAAGGAACTCGAGTGGGACTCGGATGAGTGAGAGAAAAAGAGGAAGAAAAACAAAACAAACAAGCACAAGTTTCTCTCAAAGGCGTCTCGTGGTCTTTAAAAGAAGAGGCGTGCTTTGAAGAGAGACCTTCCCTGCTCAGACGCTAACCACATGTCAGACATTTTATGTGGCTGACAGGAAACACAGAATGAGAGAAAAGCCTCCGCTGCCGCAGAGCTCAAAGAAACAGGGCGAGGAGGACCAAAAAGTGAAACGGACCGTTCGTTCGCTCACACGCTCCCTCGTCCGCTCGTCTCTCTGTATCTGAGCATCAGACTGTTAGCGAGTCTGTCGTCAGCGGTGCCAGAGAACAAGTCCGATCCGTTCAGTGAGCGATGATTCTCGGCCTGCCTGAGTCTGGAACTGGGTCAGGCAGCCTGCTTCCTCCAGAGCCCGGTTACACAAGCAGTTAACACACACAAACACACTCCGCCACTGCAGCGATCAGGAAGCTCTTGAGAGCCACGTACTGAAAGAACAAGCACGCACAGGCTGCTATTGTATTTTCCCCCTCGTCATGGATTTTGGTTTGCTGTTGCGCAGACGAGTTTTTCAGTGGCTGTTTGTGTGGTGAGAAAATCAGTGTGGCACTGTAGAGAGTGAAATGAAAGAATCTGAGAGAGAAAGAGAGAGAGTGAGAGAGGAACAGAGAGGGTGGGGGTGGCATGGAGGCGAGTGTAAACCATGAAAAGGGCGTTGCTATGTACAATGTAACTAATCTGTCTGCCATCACAGGTGGCAGAGCCGCCCCACAGAATGACTCACCCCGATGAGCAGGCCACTGGTGCGCGCACACAAACACACACACATACTAAGAAGACTTAAAGAGATAGTTTACCCAAAAATGAAAATTCTGTCATGTCGCTCCAAACCGTATGACTTTCTGTGGAACACAGAAGTAGATCGTTGGCTGAAAGTCCTGGCTTCTTTTTGCCAATTGAAGTGAATGTGATCAGATGCTCTTTAGCTCCAAAAATGACAATAAAAACCTTTATACCTCATATTACCCATGAGCAATGTTTCAAGTCTTCTGAAGTCACCCAGTGCTGTGGTTTTATGTGAGGAAAAGTGTTGACAAGCCATGCAACAACCCATAGAATCACTGACATCAAATCTTGCACAAAGCACCTTAACATACCATAAGCCCACCACAGAGGAACACAACCAACCGCCACAACCACAATGTTCTCGTTTTTACCTTTTTTGGTATTGAATGTAAAATTCAATGTTGTTAAGTTAATGAAAGTTAATGTTAAGTTAAAGTTAATGAATGTTAAGTTAATAATGATTTTTTCCCTCCAGTTGGCTCTTTTTTACTTGAGACTGTGTACTATCGTGATTTGTAAAGAGGCTATGTAGATTTGCACTAAACAAGCCTAAACAAACAGTGAGTATGAGAGAGATCAACTGAGAGTGTGCGATTATCTGCGTCTTAAAGTCATATAAAAAAAATTATAATAATAAGTTTGCCATGTCCGAAGAGGAAGGCGATCTTTGACATTTAAGGGTATTTGACATGAATGGCGTCAACGCTGGTCAATACATTGAATCAATATTACATTGTAGCATATTACAGTTTGTTTTTATTATATAATATTTGATTTATGATTTTTCACTTTTATTCATAGTAACCAAAAAAAAAATAATAATACAAAACAACCCATTGGATATCAAATGGACTGCTTGATGTCTCAACACACAATTTTAATGACAATTTGGGAGCTGTCTTCAATGTCATCTGTCCATTCAGCCAGGACATTCAGCATAGCTTCTCTTTTTGTGTTCCACGAAAAGTCATAGCGGTGACAAGAGGGTAGGCACGTAAGTGGGTTGTGAACTATTCCTTTAAAGAGCTCATAAAGCTTTAGTAAGCAAGGCCATGGACACGCTTCCTCCTCGTGGGTCCAGGCGACTTTCTCAGCAGCTCGGTATTCAAATGGCCATGCTGGGCTGAAATACAAGCCCGCTGAAACCCATTAGTCACCGGACGCACTTTCAGAGAGGACACAATAATACACATAAATTAAAATGAAGGGACAGGCATTTGGCTCGCAGGTAGGATGTCCTTGGCTCAGACGTGGTGTGTAATACAGTATAGGATTAAAGGGAAGTGTGTGTGCCCACTAGAGCGCATGAGTGAGGGTGGTTTTCCTTACACTCCAGTGGCTGTGCCCACCTCAAGGGCAGGACACCATGTTCAGTCTCCCGAATCGAAGACAGGAACTGTGAGCAAATAACAGCTCTGTTTGTCCTACAGATACAGGCACACTGATAATGCTTAAGACCCAAATAATGAAGACATGACCTTTTAAAGACAACAATGTCCATTTTTTTGGAGACTACAATCTCAGGCAACAATTTCTGACAGGCAATAATCAAGTCCAATTGCTTAAACAAGCCACACAATTTGAATACTTCAATACTTAGCACCACCAACAATTTCAGACATCCACCATTCACCAGTAGATCATTCAGAATTGCAATTAAAAGGATAGTTTAAAATTAAATTAAATAAAAAAATCTATCATGTTATTTCAAACATGTATGACGTTCTTACCTCTGTGGAAAATATATTTTGAAGAATGGTGGTAACCAAACAGTTTTGATGAACACTAACTTCCATTTGTATGGAAAAACAAACAAACAGACATTTCAAAATATCTTTATCATCAAAATATCTATTCTTTTGTGTTCCATAGACAAAAGAAAGTCAGACAGGTTTGAAATGACATCAGAGTGAAGAAATTATGACAATTATGCCAATTTAAGCCATTATAAATGGCTTTATAAGAGGCACAAGCACAGACATGTGAATAAGGCGCACACACACACACACACACACATCAGGAATGAGGAGCCAGGGAAGATAACAGCATGACATTTGAAGCCGCCCGTGCTGAAAAGCAGGATGTGGCAGGAAATGAGTATGGGTGCGTGAGTGTTCCCTCTCTCTCAGACAGCTTGATAAAAGCCTGCTGAAGTCCAGAGCGTATATGCCGCAGTGTGTTCTTGGCACCCGAGCTGTCATGCTCAAAAGACCCAAAGCGCTCCACCATGATCAAAGAACATTTTCACGTGCAGAAACCCAATCCCACGTCTCGCGCTCATTCCGTCTCTCAGTATACTGCCAGCGCGCAGTCAAACACAGCACCGCTTTAAAAAATTACAGACATGCTGCTGTGATTTCCCACAAGTCTTTTATTAGTAAATGCATTACATTCTCTCAGACTGCAAGTTCTTACCCAGAATGTGTGGATTGATGTTGATATTGGGAATCTGTGTAATTCGCTGGATTAAGGGTGACCTATACATCCTCTTTTTCATCATCGCCTGGCCGGGATTTCTAAATAGCCTAAAATGTATGGGTTTTGGCTTTGTGTTCCTATTGACGCGCTCTCTTCAGTCCTCATTCATTCTATGTACGTGTAATGGCATTGCTTTGACCGTTCTCTGTAGATCCTGCCTTCACAATTATGTTATGTACAATGTCTGCATGCTACTGGTGAAACTACTTTTTAATCATTCCCTTCAACAAACCGGATACTCATCACATTCACACTGGGAGCATGACCTGTGTGGAGTCACGTCCCAGAATTAGTCCCATTCACTGAAACGCCTCGCTGACACAGTCTGAGTAAAACCGGCGTTTTAAAATGTAAAATAATGGAAGAATTACACAAGAATTCCCGGTCAGGATCACGTTAGCCAAAGGAAAAAGCCCTAAGCTAAATTAACTACATTAAATACTTTATAATAAGACTAGGTTTCAGTCAATCACATGTTTGATTGCTCTGTATATTCCCCAGTGCTGCATGATTTACAAAATTTCCTGTATTTTGACCAAATGAATGCAGACGTTTTGAGCATTAGAGACTTATTTCAAAAACATAAAAAAAAATATTACTGACCCCAAACTTTTAAACACACAAACAAGAATTGCAGAGAGAACAAAAGAAACATCAAGTAGGCTTTATGGGTTGATGATAATTTTTCCCTATTTTCTCTAATGCAAAACGGAAGCTCTAGACACTGTGACATTTCATTTAATGGAGCGTTCCTCTTCTGTTCTGCCTGTTTTGCATAATAACTTTAACCATTCAAATTGCTCCGCTCCGATAGGGTCAGGTAGCAGCTCGGCAGCTGTGATCGCATTCATGCAATTAACATTCCACCAAATGCTCCGGCATAAACCTCAGCAAACGCTGCCTTATCTCCTGCTTTAAGGTCATGAAGATGAAATACGGTGCCAATTATGTGTCAACCCAGAAAAGCACTGTGCACCAAGATGGAAGAACTGCACCGGTGCAGATTGTAATCAGCAAGCTCGTATGATTCCTGATCAATAAGAGAGTGTTATCTTCAGCGCAGTGAGAGCAGCTTGTGTGGATCAGGTTTGGAGATGGACGGGTGAATGCTCTAAGAATATCCCTTTTAGTGCAGGGACTCCAAGCCTGTTGATATGTCTGCCAGCTGCCCAAGAGACAACGTGGCAAACCTGTATACAGATGTCCTGACATAAGCATTTCATAGGCTGAAGTGTTGAGTGATATTGAGCTTCACTCTCTTGATTACTGTTTTATGGAAGGGCCCCTCTTCTTTGCTACATTTTGATTGGATTTTGGTGGACTAGCACAAACAAATGTCCGACACCATCAGATAAGGATGCTATGACAACTGACAGACACCTCAAGCGCTGGAAGGACAGGACTTCTCATTGGTCCACAGGCAGTTTCTGCCCTGCACCCATCTTGAAACTAATCCCTGAGGTTTAAGCCAACTGCCATAAAAATTCCTCAGGACCCTATGGATGCAAGAACAGTGGCTGAAACAAAGAGAGGCCAACATGATCCATCCAAATCCATTCATAACCATGTTTGGGAACCTTAAAACTGATGTAACCTACAATACATCCATTTCATACTTATTCACTTCTCTCAATGACAGATATTTGTAGCTGTTTGTTTGGACTCCATATGTTCAGAACATTGCCAAAGGTATTCTGGTGGTGCTTTGGAAAGTGAGAAATGCACTGGTAAAACCTTAAAGACACTGTAAAGACCTCTAACTGTGAACAAAATAAATAGTCTTTATTTGCGTGTCTCTCAGACAGCGCGCGCACATATCGAATGAGCACTGTTTCACTGCTTACTGCGCGTGAGCGGTACCAAGTCACTCGTTCTCAAATCGCAAGGCTTAAAAATGCATTGTTTCTTGAGACCACGTAATAACTACACACTTGTGATGACATGACTGCGGCACTTCTGGTGTCATCAATTTGCGATCGGTTGGTGAGATATTTATGACTCCCGATCGAGTCATACAATGTGATCAGTCGGAGCATCCCTATATTGATTACTCTCGTATATCTTTTTGTTAATAAGATGTATTATAATATTACACTTGCGTCTTCCTTGTGCTGATAATACAGAAGAGGCTCTACAAGTTAACGGTATCTCACAAATCCTTCAGATTAATCAGATGACAAACTACCTCCAATTTACATACTTTTATCTATTCAACAAACATCTTTGATTGTTATTTTACTGCTAAGACGAAATTCCTTAGCTGGTGCCCCGAGGAAAAGGGGGTAAGAGTTCTGACACATTCAAACTCGCCTTTGGAATGACCAAAACTCATAATATTAATTTAGTGCCACCTGTGAAACTCCATGACAGGTGCCTCGTGTGAGAGAAAGTATAAATCAATCAATACAATATTGATTTAACGTCTCTGCTCCTTATTTTTAGAAATTCAGATTTCAGAAAATATGGTAGTATAAATATAATCTACTACAGCATTGGTTTCTTTAGTGGTTTATATGTTTATTAGTGATATCTCAAACACTTGTTCTGGTAATAAAGTTGGCCATAGGTCATGCTCAGTGTTTGAATCCCCAGGAATCCCCCATCAGCGATCTGCCATAATACCACAGACTCCATCTGCCACTGCCTATGATTAACACGGCAGATATTATGAGAATGTCAGGCTGCTTGCACAAACAGGACCATTAGCTGTGTTTACATGGACCCTAATAATCTGTCTTTGATCAGACTAGTAGCACAGTCGGAATAAAAAAGTTACAAGTAACCACATCAATCAGAATGAATTGGCCAAATCCGATTGAAATTTCAGTTGGATTGTAAGGGGTGGTTTAAATCTTTTCCATTTCTATGAATACCCTTGATCGGATTGAAAACTGAAACTGGACATTTGCATATGCAATGACAAAGAAATAGCATAATGACGTATGATGCACGGAATGAGCTGTTGTTGTTGAATATAGTCTAATAAAATTGTGTCATTCCAAAATTCTCATTTCTCTCAGTCTCAAGCAGCTTGTGAGTCGCAAGTACCAAAATGAGTGGCTTACTGCGCTTAAACGGCCAAATATACACACACAATTATGTCAAAATGTCCATCTTGGCGAGTGTTCAGTTAAACACAGTTAGTTTTGGAACCTAATTAGTTGAGAAAGATAACGCAAGTTGTGTAATACTATATTGGATCCGTGCATAAACTCTTAAAGTGACAGCAGTCTAATATTCCTGCTGCTGTATGTCATGTTAATAAAAGAACAAAAGACAAAGAGAAAATCACTCTCTGCTCGTGAGTGAATAACTTTTGTAACTAATTGTAATCATTAATCTGTATTTAATTTTCACAATGAAGACTATCCAGTGATATTTTACTTTATATACTATATAGTATATTATATATTTGATTACTTTAATTCCTGTAGCATTTCTTACCTGAATATAGTGTATACCCACCTGAAAAACAGTGTTTATTTCATATCTCTCTTTATTTTATTGCATTTATGTGTTGTTGTTTGAAATTAGTTTATTCTTTTTATTCTTTTTACTTGGAATGAAAATAAAATTTAGCATTGAAGAAAAGTAGATTTTTGTTTGTATATGCTGTCAATTATAGTTCTTTGAAAGAACATCGTAATATGCAAAAAAAAAAAAAACGTAAATCAGAATCGGTCAAGAAAATTACAATCGTTGCATATCTACCTTTATCCTTTAACCCCTTAACCCACCCTAAAACCTTCCAACACCAAACCTGTGCTAACCTTACCTCAATAGCAGCACAACTGTTTTGCAAAACAACGTGAACATCTACATATATTTACCCCAGGGAGTTATTTTCCTTCATAAAGGCCCTATTGTAGCCTTAATGCATCATCTTAAAGCTATTGATTGTACTTAATTTGCTTTCTCAAGTATAAAGCATACATGCAAACTGTCTGCCTGACTTCATGTTGAGTGCAAAAAAGAGAGACTCAAGCAGGAGAACTGATCTGTGAGTGGTAGCGGTGGAAGCTTTGGTTGGTTTGTGAGATTCATCTGACATTTATCTGATTGTCAATAGGCCTTTGTTTTCCTCCTCTCACTTTCTCGCTCTCTCACCACCAGCACTGCAAATCAACAAATCACACAAACGTCTCCACAGGCAAATGACCATGTCAGTGAAGACCGTGTCAATGCTATGAAGTAGCAAGTTCTAGCAAGTAAGTCGCTCAGCAAGATGCTCTTCAAACTTTTGCTCCACCACCAACTGTAGTTCACTTGAAAGACATGAACAAACTATATTTCAGGCTTGTTCTAATGACACACAAACAAATCTATTTCTCTTTGTTGATTGTGATAATGTCAATATCAAATAATCCACTTGTAGCCAAAAGAATCCAAATATGAGCAAAAGCATGGTCTATTAAACACATAACATGACTTAGGAGGCACTGAGAACATATTCACATGCATAGCATAATTGGCATAGCAGTGAATTCAGCAGTAATTTTTCAGTCTTTTTAAGGAGCTTGTCAACGGTGAGGCAGGCAGTCACTGAATACACAGTAGAGACACATAAAATCCCTCTCATATGGTTGCTGAGAAGACATAGGCACAAATAACAGCCAATGAGCCATCTCAGTCTGTCACTGTGCACTGCTTCTAAAATAAGGCACAAAGACACTATTTACACTCTCACGGCTGCTGTGACACTCCACTGACTTATTACACAATTCACACGCTCCATATCTGCTGAATGGCCTTGGAGATTTACTCCTCATTAAAAAGTTTTACACAAAGAAATGGCACAGTTGAAAAATGTGTTTAAAATGATATTCACTTTCAACACAAGACATTTCTGTGGTTGTATTTGATATGGAGTGGCTTCACAATGAAATCACATGACCAATAGAGGTCCCTTTTAACATGTGTAACAGATTAAGGTCGACCGCAAATAGTGCATTATTAAATGAAAATGTTTTCTTTTGCATGATGCTGCATCTAAGCTGAGGTGTCAGTATAAATTACATCTGTAGCTATATCCAGACAACACTAATACCATTTTTTTAGCCTTTATGATTAATTTCTCTCCTGAAATTCTTAAAGGGGAAGTACCATGGAAAATAGGACTGCTCTGTTGAAATAAAAGTCAGATTTTTACCAAAAAAAAAATAAAAATAAAAATGGATGGACACTAATGTGCAACATTAATAAAGAGGTTTAAAGGGACATTTCAACCAAAATAATGAAACATCCGTAATCATTTACTCACACTGAAAGTGAATTGTCACAAATGTTTTGGTTAATAACATTCTTTAAAATATCAGGAGCTTAGTTTTAGTCCTTAGTGTCCATAAATGTTTTATCCACAACATGGATAAGCTTCAACAGGTAAACGTGTGTAGATGCACTTCACCATGACCAAACATTATGCTAGATATGCAAAATTAGTTTGGCTTAAATATCAAGAGGCTTTCATTTACTATGACTGGTTTACCAGCTAAGGACACAACACCCTGAATAGTATTCAGTTAATTTAGCTTGATTATTTTTTCTTTTCGCTTTTCAATTAAATGAAAACTTTAATTTCATGTTCAGTATTCCGGAAAAAAACTAATTTCGGTGCATCGGATGCAACATGATTTTCATTTTAGGGTGAACTATCCAGTTAAGGTAAAATATGTTTTTCATGTAATTGTTGGCAATTTTGTGTGTCAACTGATGCATAGAACAATGTCCCTGCCCTTCTGTTTCATCACAACTTTAAGAAAAGCCCATATCAGTCAAACACCTGTCTTAAAGTTACAGTATCAGAAAAGTATAAACAGATTTCAGGAATTACAAAGAGTGTTACAAAAAGTGTAGAATATGCCCCCATAACACACACATTAAAGGAGCTGGATGATGGAGCAGAGTATTCACAGAACAACTCTCTAAAGGTAGCAGCAGCAGCTCAGAAGAAGACACCGAGACAAAGGGACAACTGTCTGTCAACAGGCCCACTTGTTGCTCTCAGGGACTGGACAGATAAAAGGGAGATTGTGGTCGCCTTGACTCATGATATCAATTTGTGTGTGTTCTTTCAAGCTGTGCTTGTAAAAATAGCGGCGCCTTTGTGAGAGCCGGTGAAGCTTTATGGATGGCTCCGATGTGAACGGGGGTGTCCGGAACTTCTAGGATTTGAACCGAGATATACAAGTAGTAAACTAAACATTCTGTGAGTCACCCATCTCTACTTCCACACTTGTGTTTGTGGTGATTTTTAAATTCACTTCACCTCCTCCGCTGCTTTTAGCTATTATATGTAAAGTTAGATTTGTAAAGAAAAACTGGTTAGAAGGTTTAAATCCATAAAACACTGCTCAGATCTTCTACAGTGTGAATGTCTTGGGTGGAGAGCTTGATCTCCTGAGAGCCTCCGGCAACGGACAATCTCTCCACAAACCATGATGGATAATTATATCATCATCTATTGTCAAAGAGCCCTTGAGGACTGCCTACGAAATACTCAAACAATTAACGGCTCATTTTATCGATAGCCGGATTTTTAAAGCAATTAAGCTTAGAAAATTCCTTTGTGAATTAATCAAAATCCCACTCGTAACACTGAATTTGAGGGAGGAGAAGTATTCCGGCACCAGAGAGAGAGAGAGAGAGAGAGAGAGAGAGAGAGAGAGAGAGAGAGAGAGAGAGAGAGAGAGAGAGAGAGAGAGAGAGAGAGAGAGAGAGAGAGAGAGAGAGAGCTGTGGCTTTAAAATCAAAGCCAGCTGGAATATGCAAATGACAGTTTTATGATCAGTAGTACTGTGGTGCTGATAGGGTTTCGCTGAGTGTACAATCACAGTCGAGCAAACTTCCTGAGGGAACGCTGTCCTCACCACCAAACAATGGACAGTTTTTCTCGTTATTACATGAATATTTCAAAAAGCCCATTTCTATTCTTGGCAAGCTTTTTACTCATTCTGACACTATATGGAGGGTACACTGTCATCTATACCACAAACTTGTATGAAACAAGCTTCATAGATTAAAGTATTCTGGGTTTGTTACAGTCTGGGTGAGGAAAGCAACTCTAGACTAGTCTCTCAACCAACTCTGGAGTTCATGGTCCAACCACAGTCCACTCAATGACTGTATGATACATATGTCATAAAACTGGACAGCCTTTCTTCTTTGGGAAAGCTCTAATATGGTGCATTGAAACAAAATTGTGTTTACAAGGTATTGTAACTGTCTATTGTGCTTTATGTGAGTTAATCCCCATTAATTACTTTTAGATGGTGCTTTTTGAACAATGTGGACCAGACTTTATGTTGTTAGTCAGATGTATGGCTATAGGGGACTAACTCTGGAGTTGTGAATATCAGGGTCTTACAGAAACGACAGAAGCCAGGCCATGCATTCAGTTCTTTCACAATCCTGTTTTTCTCCCATTGGCTGAGGAAAAGGCTGGTTCTGCACTGCTCTCTCTCTCTCTCTCTCTCTCTCATGCTGCGGTCGCTGTCAAACCCATCATCCTCAACCTCCTCCCGCCGAAAATGAGGTCACACGGAAAAAACGAAAAGTAAAGCTATAAATAATACACAGCTACCGCAGTGAGTGCATTCTGGAGAACAAGATATTTTCAGGGCACCATCTCTGCACAGAAATACAATTCTTTAGGCAGATGAAAACATCTGTTTTGTTTTCCCAAAGCACTTAACATTTTCTGTACATCTGTTGTTGCATAAGACAACAGAATCTAAAGCTTTAGAGAAGATATTTAGGTATGTATTTGTAGAACCAAATTCAAAGATAAAACTTTAGTTTCTTAATACTAATTCCAGGTCTTATCATGCCAGATTCATCATTGCAGAGTAAAAATATCTCATGCTTTGATGAATAACCTTTCATCAAAACTTGCTCCACCTGTTAAAACAACCTTTTCAATGACTTCACCTACAGTGTGCATAGCTATTAAGACATTGTTTCAGCAAACCTGATTTCAGGTCTGACTCAATTCTGGCATGGAATGGGTACTTTCACAATTCAATCAATATCTGATGTATAATGTTATGTTTTTTTTTCTTTGAACATCCTGTTTCACTGAAAAATGTTTCACATTACAGAAGTGAAATGGGTTGTGAATATAGTTTCATATTGAACTGCATAACTGCAAAGGAAATACATTTGAACAAGGTCTATAAAAATGCTTATAAAACAAGTCATGAAACAGAACATTCAACGAAAAATGTATGGCAGGACTTTATTTTATCCATCGGGGATTAACTGAATGGCAAAACTGAGAATTCCATTCCAGAAAGGAGCCAGACCTGAATGTGAGTTTGCTAAAAACAAATGCCTAAATGGCTATTTGGCTATTGGGAAACATTACCCAGTAGCTAGGAGACGGCACAGGATAAAGAAAGACTTTCAGAGGTAAATAAATTGATGATAAAATTACAACGACAAACATTTTTTTCTTAGGAATAACATGAAGTGATGAATTGTACACAATAGGACCAGGAACGTGTAATAAGAGCATAAACAGAGTACATTTTGATTCCATGTTGACTATAAATAATGTTTTAACAAAACCAGAAAAGAAAATACTTTATTCCACACATTAAAACCAAAATAAGACACAAGATAATCACAACCCATTATTTTCTACAGAAATAAGCCCTTTAATTTGAAAGTCTTATTGATTTCAGCTTGTTTTTCCTCTCTCTCTCTCTCTCTCTCTCTCTCTCTCTCTCTTTCAAAGCAGCTCAGCTCTAACATGAAAGGCTCAGAATGAGGACAGAACAGCCTGCCAAATAACATTTTTCTGAAGCTGGAGGCATGCGGCCAAAAAGAAATCTGTAAAGAAAGAGGAAGGGCAAGCGTGCATTACATTTATTATAAGACGGGCACTCTGCTCGCTGCTCTCTCTCTCTGAACACGGGCCGGCCGTATTAATTCATGTCTTTAGAATGGAGACGCAGTGGTTTGGGTGCACTGCAGTCTGATCAAGTGAACAGGGAGGAGGGCAGTGGAGGGGTGGCCTTGACCTTCATCGGGTCAGCCCGTCTATAGATGTAGCAGATTCAGCGTGTATGATGTAATATCTGGCAGAGAGGCAAAATAAACCACCCCTAACCCAGAAAGAAATGTTGTTTACAGGCTAACGTGCAGCTGCAGCGCTCACTGGTTGAGCTGTGTTTACATTACCTTAGCTTTATTCACATCTCAGTTAATCTATGCCACGAGCAAGAGCAAGCCTTTAAAGTCAACATGAAGTCAAAACTGACCCCATTTACTTAATGAATGTTGCTGATCTCATTGAGTGTATGCATTTTGTATGCATAATCTTTCATCAAAACGTAATGACTTTCTCCATCACCTCTGAAACAACTTTCTTTTCTGTTGACATCGCTTAGGCCACATATGCTATTAGATTCTATGTTGAGTAAATAAAGTCCTACACTGTAAAAAATGATTGTGATTTTAAGAGTAAAAAATGCTTCATTAAAAACATGTAAATTGGTTAACAAAAGGTGAAAAAAAAATGTCTATTATTTTACAGTAAAATACTGTTAAATTTACAGTTTTGGAAGTGAATACGAAGTAATTGTATAATTTCCAGTGAAAAAACGTAAATTGACATTCCAAAAAGTCCTTGCGTGACACTTAACATTTGATGTATTTTCACTGAAATAACTATATTTCTTCTTAGTTTTTTTCTTCAGTTATGTGCATTAGGGTTTTGAGTTACATCTTTGTTAAATTACTGTTTCTTGCATTACTTTAGTGTCATGTGTTAATAAAATATGTTGGTTTTTTTACAGAAATTTAATTACAGTAAATTTCTGGCAACCACAGCTGCTGCTTTTTTACCGTAAATTTCACCGATTTTTGTTTGTTTTACAGTGTACATTTTTTTTGTCTTGAATATCCAGATTCACGCAGAAATTTTCACATTACACAAATAAAACTGGTTGACATTTAATTTCCTGATAACCAGAGCATGTTACTCTCTTGACTCACCTTGTTGCAATGATCACCGATCCTGCTGTATCCTGACTCGTAAATGCACCAGATTCACACCAGCGATTCTCTTATTTCCTGATCTCAGTGTGATGGTACAGCACAGTGCTAGTTTGTTCTGACTGCATTTGCAGGAGAAAACTGTAACTTCAAAGTCACCTGTGCCATCTAATCACCAGACATGTGTCTGGACGGCAAAGTCCCGCTTCATTAGATGAAAGAACAAGGAAGTTGTGATGTAATATCACTGGTTACATCACTGGCTTCAACTTGCATAATAGGGTGCCACAACAGGGCAGAGTGGCCTTGATCCGATGCTGACCTAAACACCTGTGTACCACTGAACTTAAGAACATGCTTGTTACCTGACCGCCTGCCTATGTAGAAATAGCACAGCCGCCGTACTTAGGTAACACTGTAAAGTAGTGTAAATCATGCCAAACATTAGCGGTTGTCATATGTCTCATAAGTGTCTGGGGAGCACAACACTTAAATATGTGCATTTTCTAATTGCATGCATGATATTTCTGAGCTATTATTTTTTTTACTTTTAATTTTGTTCATAACACACCATAGTATGACTTGGAATATAGGCCGTATGGACTACTTTATGATTATAATTATGATGCATTTATCATCATATTTGAAGATTGACAGTACTTAAAAACTGAAAGTCAGTCTGCAACAGCATTAGGGCGCGTAAATGATGACAGAATTATAATTTTTGTGTAAACTATCCCTTCAAACAGTTGTGTAGGACACGTGAGGAGGCGCATACACGCGTTTCAGGGTCGCAGCAGTGTGATGCGGCCCGTTTCCGAGCAGGTGTGTGAGCGTATGTGTTTCCCTGGCTCGTCTGTTACCGGCTAGTGCGGCTACGTCTTTCACGTGTAAAAAAAATTCATATATATTGAGAGGTTGTGTTTTGTTATTTATACAGCCTGCCTATGTATCTATGAATACATTAAATGCTAATAAGACAGTAAAATTCATGAAAAGGGTGCAAAGACAATGAAGCCTACTTTTTGAAGAGGCCTGTCTAGGACTATGAGTGGTACAAAAGTTCAGCCCGTCATGTCCTGTGGACCTTACGTAAATACTACTATCTATGACCTTTACACTGCTCATTCCCACACAACATATTTCTGTCAGTCACGCTAAAGCACTATATTGCGTTACCCTGAGCAGACTGAGTGAAAACACTGTAGGCCTCAGTAGACCTTTTGAACACACAGGAACACAATGGCAACACGTCCCTTGTGCAAGACCTCATTTTTAGCCACAAAGTTACAGTTGAGGCAGCTGTATGCAGCATTTCCCATGTGTTAAGGGCCGTTCACACAGGACAGGTTCTTGCGCTCCATCTGAATTATGTTAATTCCTGGTCTATGTACACATGCTTCAGATGGACATCTTTGGCCGTTGCATCACTGTCAGCATCGCACCGCATCAGCATATTGGTTTTTTGAAAGTGAAGCGTGTGATTCTTGCAGCTATAGCTGAAGCAAGAAATGAAAAAGCAAGAAAATCACTTTAAAAAACCCTCCTATCTGCCATTGGTATGAAAAAACATAGCCCCACGCCACGCCAGATTCTTGTCATACGATGTTTTGGATGTTACACTTTTGGGGAAGTCAATTAAAAAATTGTTTACTCATAGATGACTCTAATTAATTAACTAATAGTGCAACAATATATCGTGTCACAATATATCGCAGTTCAAAAATGCAACATATGTATCGTGTTTAGTGACAATGTGTATGTGTATAGTTCACCCAAAATGAAAAATACTGTGTGAGAAAACAATTTGAGTTTTCAGAGTTTTAGTGTCAGTACTTTAAACTTGCTATGATAATGCCAAATGTCTTATATTACCAGTAAAAAGTGTCCTATATTATTTTAAATATACCTAGACAGTGACAGAGTGCAAGCATATTTGTATACAATAATTCTGTATTTTCAGCTTCAGAATCATGAATACTTTTATTCTGGTGTCACTATTGTCCTGTGCAGATTGGGTTACCAAGTCCAAGCCTATTCATTTCCACCCCAATGTAATACCAAATTTAATATTTTAATCAGCATTAAAAACCTTTTATCATGTCTTTTATAATATCATATCGTGAGTTCAGTATTGTGATATGTATCGAACCGTGACATGAGGGTCTCTATACATCCCTATAATCTAATTGAAAATAAATAAATTGTATATATCATCACCATGCTCTTTATATAAAATTGGATATAGTACGTCCAATACATTTATCCACATACAGTATATAGGCCTACAGTATATTTGCAAATATATCTGCATATATATATATATATATATATATTCACATTTGCCGATATATACTATAGAGCAAATCTATTGGATTGTTTACATCATTGCAAAATAAAACCCATATTATCATTCAGCTCTAATCTGTACAATAAGGCATGAAAACATTAAGAAATGACAAACATTAACATCATGATTTTCTGTAAAGCTGCTTAGAATCAACGTGTATTGTGAAAAGCACTATATAAATAGCTGTAACATTTTGAACTATAGGTGTCTATCCACTTTAAGAATGAAAATAATAAAATATTTTTTTCAACTATTTTTAACAACCTGTAAAACTGTGTATCCAAAAAATAGCTTTTAAAACACTTCTTTTGATCCCTACATCCTGTTCCATTTCATCACGCTCCATCTAGCTAGAACGCAATAACATGTCCTGTGTGAACATCCCCATACACTACCGCTGGAAAAACTGTTTCTCTGAGGCTTCAAGCAAGCCGGGATTGTGTAAACGGAAGTCTCTCTCTATAAATAAACCCTAATGGGGGAAGGTGTATTAGAGACCACCACAAAACTGCACTCCCACTGTGAAGATGCAGGCCTGACCCCACGCACCGAATCCTCTCGTTAATATCCTTCCTGCAGTCACACACTAAGAGCAGGTCTGATAAAAAGATGAGAGAGCTGTTATGCAACATGCCCTCAGAATGACACATTATACGACACATATGCAGACACATGAGAGCAGAGACAACACACAGGTAAGCCACAGAGGTCTCAGTTCCTGCCACACAGCTGCCGATGCGGGGGTGAGGACGACACAAAGAGAGAAACAGTGGTATTATGACAGGAAGCAGCTCTTGGGGCGACAGACGGGGTTTTTTGTCTCAGTGAAGGGTCACTGTACAGATAACGTACACAAAACGTTTTTTTCTGCTGGCCCACACAGGCCTAAAATTACAGCAGGGTAAAAGTACAGTTTTTAACCTGCTGATATTTTCAATAGTTACACCACAAAACTGTTTTATTTTTTAATCACTGTATTTTCATTTTTGCCAGAAAATAAAATAAAATATAGATCTGGACATTATGCACCTATAATGTAGCTTCATGACAGACATTCAAAAACACACTTTTACTGGAAAATTAAGGCATACAATGCAAAACAGACCAAATGTTTGAGTTTTACACTACCGTTACAAAGTTTTGGGTCAGTGAGGGTTTTTTTTCTTTTTGAGAAAAATGTATACTTTTATTCAACATGGATGTATAAAATTGATCCAAAGTGACAAAGACATTTATAATGTTACAAAAGTTTTCAAATAAAGGCTTTGTTTTGACCTATTCATTTGAACTTTTGAAAAATAAAAAAAATAATCACGGTCTCCACAAAAATATTAGGCAACACATGAATTACATTTTAAAATATATTCATATAGAAAACATTTTAAAATGGAATAATTGGCATGAAAAATATTTTTACATTTCAAGAGATTGCTGTGTGCAGTTAAAAATAAACAGTGTCACTATTTGAGTCACTGAATTTATATACTGTATGGAACTGCATCAGTCAACAAATAGCCACATTACTGACACACATATGATGTGTAAACACGTCAACACTGTATACCATTACTGCAACCGTGTGATGAAAGGGAATAAAAAGGAGGATGACAATCATGTCCCTTTGTTATACATTAAATAGGTTCACAGCTGCCTTTACCCATGAATCTATAGTTCTGTGGGCAGAGGAGCTGACTGAGAAACCCAAATCACAAGTGAGCAGCGACGCAAATCAAAGCCAAATGTGCAGAGGGGGGTTTTGGTGAAGTCATGTCCCACACCCACCCATCAGCCGGGCTTCATTACTCACAGAGACAGTCCTTTCAGTGCAGGCAGGAGAGAGCCGCCCCAGGCGATCCCTGTATACGCTGCTGTCTATGATTGCTGCCATTAAGCAGCCAGCTGTGCTGCTGGCAGTGAAAGATCATCTGTGTACTCCTCCGTCTCAATGAACCATTGAAGAGTCTGTACCTCTTCTCTCACACTGTCTCTGCACAAAACACATGCATGACACTTTGCCCTCTGTGCTGCCACCTGACAGGGCTCGCAGACTCAGTGTCCGAAAGAGAGAGAGAGAGAGAGAGAGAGAGAGAGAGAGAGAGAGAGAGAGAGAGAGAGAGAGAGAGAGAGAGAGAGAGAGAGAGAGAGAGAGAGAGAGAGAGAGAAAGAGAGTGTATTTTTCCCTCAGGATTATTTTTATAGCCAGTCAGAAAGAGACCAGAAGCAAAGGTCACAAGCAGTGGTGCATCTTCCACCAGCAAAACTACATAAACACAGACAAAAAATAGGGGAACAGTAAAGGAGTGTTTCCCCACAGGATTCATAGAGGATTCATTGAGGTTCTTAAGGGTCTACATTCTCCCCTGCAAGGAAAAGGAAGTGTGGGGCGCGCCTCCCCAGGGGGGCGCCAGAGCATTCCAGGGGAGGCGCGGAGAGTGTTAAAAATGATAGCCTAATAATTAGATTAAATTAATACATTTAAAAAGTTAAATTGTTATTATTCTGAAAATAAGGCCTCGTTTACACTGCATGTCTTGATGCCCAATTTACCGTCCGTTTACACGTTTACACTTGCCATAGCCTACAATCTGAAACATCGCACATGCTTAAAGGGTTAATTCTCTTGCACAGATGGACGAACGCGAAATATGCTTGATGCTAGCTCTGTGATTTAGGCCTATGCAAAGTTCGCCAAACATCACCATGATTTTGAGGCGGAGGAGGACCGAAAGTTCCATCATTGCAGCCTGCGCATGTGCTTCAGTTATTGTGTGCAAGAGAGATCTCATGACTGGTGGGAGCATATTCTGTTTAAATATTGACTTTAACGAGGAGCAGTGGGTCCGAAATTTTAGGATGAGCAAGCCAATCTTTGATATGTTGTGTCAACATTCCTCTCCTATAGACGACACAACGTTTTGTCGGGCCATCCGTCCCTTTGCAGAAGGGTTTCTCTCGTCATTAAACCGCGGAGATGTTGCCTAATGCCTCAGAAAATCCGATCTGCCTGTTTACATGACAGTCGCATTGGCACATATCCACTGGGTAAGTTGTGTCAAAAGGGAGGCCCACTGTCTTAGACTTTGAAAACCTCTGTTATACACTTTTAAGTTGATAATATTATTATTAGAAACAACAACAACAACAACAATAATAATTTTGTATTATTAAATACTTATTATCATCTCTAAGACATAAACTGCACTGTAAAATAATTAATATTTCATAATAAATTAATTAATTATAAGTAAATGAATTATTATAGTAGCAAAATCACAATACTTGTCTTAATTTTTTCCCTTGCAAGAGTTAAAACCTCAAACTTTTATTTTGTTGGAGTCCTTTAAGTTTCTATTATAAAAAGTTACAAAACACCCAAATTAGGGCTGTGAAAAGATTAATCGCGATTAATCGCATCCAAAATAAAAGTTTGTGTTTACATAATAAATGTGTGTGTACTGTGTATAATTATTTTGTATATATAAATACACACACTTGCATGTATATATTTAAGAAAAATTTGTTTTTTATATATACAAATATTTATATTTATATATGATATAAATGATATGTTAATATATACAGTATATACATGCAAATATTTCTTAAATAAATACATGCATGTGTGTGTATTTATATATACAAAATAATTATACACAGTACACACACATTTATTATGTAAACACAAACTTTTATTTTGGATGCGATTAATCGCGATTAATCTTTTCACAGCCCTAACCCAAATGCAGATTAAACTCACAACAAATGCAGAGATGGAGTTTGCTGAATAGATATTCACAGACACTATACTTAATTAAATCGCAGCTTTTACATTTTGATAAGTGCACTAAGCAATATTGCGATTTCAAATTTTATTTTGATGGTGCAAGCTATGGTGCAACATATAATGTCAATAAATTGTACAATAATAAAAAGAATTGTACAATAATTGTACAATAATAAAAAAATATATATAAAAAAATATAATAATAATAATAATAATATAAATGATTTTTAATAAAAAATAAAAAAAATAAAAAAAAATCTCAATTAATGGGGTTCTTTTTTAATGAATCAGAAATTTTTGCACGTTAAAAAACAAATACGACCTCACTTTTTGTCAATGACATTCACAAACTTTCGTCAGTCATAAAAAAAATGGATCGGATTCGATTTTCTGCATTTTTCACATCCGTTGCTAGCCTTTTGAGAGGTGTTTTGCTGATTCAGAGCCACCGAATGTTGAATGCGAAAAAACGTATACGAAAATTTCGGCCTCAGTGTGCAAGGACCTTAAGAGCGAGCACATGGTGTGCGTTCTCTGGGTGTTTGTAGATCTGTTGCTGTGCCACATGAGCAAACCTAAACCAATCACTATGTGTTATCACCTCAACAGCTGTTCCGCAAGATTCCCATCACAAACTGACTAAAAATAACCACATGTGTGTTACACAACATCCATTTCACTGTCTAAGCAACCAAACCTTTGTGCTTTAATCAGCATTTACAGTTAATATTAACAGGAGAACTTGTATTACTGGGCTTGATTGTTTAACAGCAAAAAAAACAAAGGGAAAAAAGGGTTTTCATTTTGCTTCATAAGGCCTCAAACACACACTTTTCACATCATAATGATCAAGCCAAAACATTGAAGCCAAACCGTTTATTAAAGTCACTCATGTGGGCTGATGAAAATAATGGGTTTGAAGATTTTAATCCACAGCATTGTTCCTTCTGCGGAAGGATTTCATCCCTTGAAAGCAAAATGAAGAGAGCTTTCACTAAACAAGACAGCGGGGCAGGGGTCTGTGCGTTTATCAGCAGTAAAAGATCGCCCTTAAGGCTACGGGTCAAGCAGGGCTAAACACAATTAAGCCATCAGAGAGTTGGCTAGATCAGCATGAATGCGTAAAATACAGCACTTGACAAAGAAGGTTTACAGGATGTCGTAAATGCATAACGGCCTTGCGGAGTTTGTGCAGGAAGAGCTGTGTTTGTAGAACACAATCCGATCTGAACGAACAAACTACAGTCATCACTGATAATCAGACAGAAGGAGTGAGAGTTGCGAACAAGCCGCACCACATCTGGCGCAAGATGAACATCTCAAACAGACAACTGCCAGACACACACATAAGAATATCAAAGAATACAGCAAAAATAGTAATATTAAGAAAATGATTGCAATTTGAAATAACTGTTTTTAATTTTAATATTATTTATTTGTCTGGCAGCAAAGCTGAATTTTCAGCATCATTGCTCCAGTCTTCAGTGTCACATGATCCTAATATGCTGATTTGCTGCTCAAGAAACATTACATTTCTTATTAGTTCTTACTAAACTACTGAAAGAGTTGTTACCTGTAGCAGAAGAGCCTCTTCTCAATATTATTAACTCGTCTCTGTCTCTAGGTCATGTCCCAAGACTGTTCAAGCTGGCAGTCATTAAGCCTCTTATTGAGAAACGACGATTAGATCCAAATGAATTAACAAATTACAGACCCATTTCAAATCTTCCATTTATGTTTAAAATACTAGAAAAAGTTGTGTCTGCTAAATTATGCTCTTACTTGCAATCTCAGTCTGGTTTCAGGCCCCATCGTAGCACAGAAACTGCTCTTGTTAAAATGACAAATGACTGACTTCTAGCTTCTGACCAAGGCTGTATCTCTATACTAGTTTTATTTGATCTTAGTGTTGCGTTAGACACTAAATACTCTTAGATTGACTACAAAATTACACTGGTATTCAGGGACGGGCATTAAGCTGGTTTAGATCGTACCTATCAGACCGTTATCATTTTGTCTATTTAAACAGGGAAAAATCTAAGATAACGTCAGTAAATTATGGAGTGCCACAAGGATCTGTGTTAGGCCCTCTTGGTAATATTATAAGAAAACATGAAAATAGTTTTCCACTGTTATGATACACAGTTATACATTTCATCACAATCAGATGAAATCTCTAAATTATCTAAGTTGACAGAGTGTGTTAAAGATATAAAATTTTGGATGACCTGTCATTTTCTTCTATTAAATTCAGATAAGATTACTTATTGGACCAGAAACCTGTACACAGAATCTCTTCGAATACAATTTGCATTTAAAAGGATGTACTGTTACTTCTACAGTTAAAGACCTGGGTTAGACAGCAACTTGTCTTTTTGTCTTCCACCTCAGAAACATTGCTAAGCTTCTGAACATGATATCTGTTTCTGATGCAGAAAAAGCCTTAAACAGTGTAAAAGTCTTTACTGTCACTTTTGCGCAATGCAAAAATTCTTTTTGGAACACAATTATTAAGATAATTTTGTCATTGAGAAATACCATGTATTACATTTAAACATAGTCATGGTAACAACTAGTCAGAGATGACACAATAGTAATTCTCGGTTATTTATTGAGACTGAAATGACTTGTGGTTCAGACAGTGAGTCAAATGTTAATTCTGTAACCGCTCTGAAGTGAGTCGTTAGACTGACTCAAAACAATAATTCACCATGAGTTTGAGTTTTTGCTGACTCACTTAAAAGAACCACAAACCATTCACAAATGGAACTACACTGGTCACACTGCATGTTTGGGAATGACTATGCAATCAATGTGCAGGAAACACTGAAGAAACCTGCTCGGGTCACATTCAGACAAAAGATCCGGTGTGCTAATCTGAACACAGGAGAAATCAGCGAGCTTGTGCTGGGCCTCATATATCAACAGAACTACAGAGACAGGATAAAATGTGCTGCAAAAAAGGAGAGAGAGAGAGAGAGAGAGAGAGAGAGGCAGTGCTGAGTAAGGAGATCTGGTGGCAGTAAACTCTCCTCCAATGGCAGCCATAAATAATGGAGCCGTGAAGGAAATTGTGTGTGAGCGAGGGACACAGGAAACTTGAAAGAGGGAAAGACGATGGAAAAATAACAGCTTTCAAAGAAGGCCAGAGAACAACACAATCCCGCGAGTCTTGTTGGGAAATTGCTGTTTGGTCAGGCGTTGAGTAAAGTAATTAGGTTAAGTTGTTTGACAACTGTACAAACCCATCATAAGTTAGATAAGTGTTAAGTGTAAAGAATCGGTGAAAAATATGTCCCAGTTTTAAAAGCATGGACATTGTTAATTCACAATGACAGAGAATGTTTTCTCTGAACATCCAGCGTTGTCAACAGTCTATCGACTACATCAAATAGTTCTCCAGTTAAATAACTCAGAAAACAAAGGTAGGTTCACAAAATTCGACTAACCCATCCAAAACCAACAAACAATTATGCTGGTGGAATGGATGCTGATTTGTAAATATATTTTTGTTCCAGTCATGCTAAAATACACAATCTGGTAAGAGCTATGACCTAGTTTACCTAGTCACTGTGTACACTACCGTGTCCTCAGTGTCACACAATCCTTCAGAAATCATTCTAAAATACTGAGTTGGTGCTCAATTATGATTGGCGCTCAATTATAGATAATCGTTCTTATTATTATTGTTGAAAATTGCTTAATATTTTTGAGAAAAACCGATAGGATTCTTTTCTGAACAAATTTCAAAAGAACAGCATTTATTTGAAATTATTTTTATTTATTTTGTTTATTTAAATTGTGTTTAAAGTGTATCGCGGTTTCCATGTTTCTTGAGCACCAAATCAGCATATTAGAATGATTTCTGAAGTATCATGTGACACTGAAGACTGGCGTAGTGATGCTGAAAATTCTGCTTTAAATCACAGCAATAAATTACATTGTAAATAATATATTCAAATACAAAACAGTAGTTTTAAATTGTAATGATATTTCGTGATATTACTGTATATCACTGCACACACACAAAATACACTATTAAAATTTCTATCAACTATTAGGCCTAACTATTATAGGCAATTTCTTTTTGTCAATTTGTCAACACTTTTTGTTATGCTGGTTGAAACTCTATTTACATCCTGTTAGCAATCAATAATAGAGGTGGTCTTATGTGGAAGTCGCAGGACCAAAAACTGTTTGTCCGATAATTTCATTTGGTCCGAATGCAATGATAAGATGCCCTACCTGCCTGTCAACATATGTATTTCCATACCTTCGCGCAGACATCACACGTCATCAGCACTTCCGTTAGGCTAAGCAAGTCACCAAAAGTCACCAAAAGCCACAAACAAACAGAGGCCAACTTTTACAGTTCCTCCTAAACCAAAACAACGAGCTTATGCTGCATTCATGCCATGATGTAACTATATTTACGAGATGGCAACCCGTAACATTCCAACCAGAGCTGTTTACGTCCTCAGACTCGGATTTATGCATTTCTATGTCAACGCTATCAACGCAGAAATGAATCTGCAGCAGTCAGGACGTAGAGGTCAGAGCTCTGTAAGTTGTTTATGATAATGAAGATATGATATGATCGAAATAAACAGTGTTTTAAGATGTTCAGGTATTCAGGTTTAGAAAGTGTAATCAAACGTAAAATAGCACTGCACTTTATAAATAAAATTATACATTACAAATATAGTTACAAAAGTTATTCAGTCAAGAACAAGTGTCTTTTGTTTGATTGGTGTTGTTATAGTGACATCAGCAGGAATATTAGTGCTGTCACTTTAAGAGCTGCACGGATCTGCACTGTTTCAAGCGTGCAGCACAGAAAACAGCGCACAAGTCGTCTTGTGCTGAATGGTTTAAAATCACATTGAAATCACTTTTTCTGTGAGCGCGCTTTGGATGGGTTTGCAGCGCAGAAAACAGCGCGCAAGTCGTTTGAATGGCTTAAAGTCAAACTGAAATGCACACAAAGATATCAATAAGAGGAATCGAAATTTTAATTTTTAACACGTATGCGCATGGATATCACACTTACGTCGGTCGAACGTCGGCCATGTGATGACCATTATTCAGGGTTGGAATATGACAAGCAGCAGTTTCTAATTCGCTACTAACACAGAAGTATACGGAGATAAAACAGCACAAGTATCGATAACAGTATCGTTTGTCCTGAAGCTTATCGGTAGTCCGGTATTGACCCAATTAGGTACCGGTCCAAAAAAATACCGGTTCTCGGTACCCATCCCTAGTTTTGGAGGAGGCGTAGCTTTGGAGAGCACTCTGAAGTGGGATCTCTTAGGTAACTTTGCATAGCCTACCGTACCTTTAACTTCAGATTAAATGTTCACCTTATATTCACCTCACTTATTTGAAGCAGACTTAATTTAAACAATGGCAGGAAGTGAACAGAAATAGTGAAAAAAGTGGGGGGGGGAAAATTGCGTAAACGTCATGAATATGAAAAATGTCCTGTTTGAAAACTTACAGAGTGCCCACAAGTTCTTGATGAGGGTAAGTGCACCATGACACATGCTGGGTCGTCGGCCTGTGCATGTGTGGGCGCTATGACTACCGTCCCGTGTGCCATACTAAGATTTCTCTTTGAAATCTTTTATCGTGTGCTCATGGCCCAGATGGCGCTGTGCTGCTGCTAACGTTACATAATCAAAACAGCGTGAGCCGTGAAACATTTACAATCTCTTGCTCGCTGCCTTTCTGTCTCTTTTAAAGGACGTCAAACCCTCTGTTATTTTCCATCTTTTCAGCAGGCCTTCTAAACAAATAATGATCTTATTGTCAGACATGAGCCATTGATCTGAGAGTCATCCAAACCCCAAATCATTCCAGCAACATAAAGGATCCCGTCATATTGCCTCCGCAGAGCTATTGTTCCGACTTGAAATACTCCACAGCTGCGGCTCAACGCACAGCACATCTCCGGATCAAAGATCTTGGGAGGAATGACTCACCAGAGCTGGCCACTGGATCTGCTTGGCTTTTGTTCCCTGCAGCTGGGCACCCTCCTTCCTTTTGGCCCAAACCAGCTGATGTTCCAGCAGAAAGATCTGGAAGTCTTCGTACACCTTGACCCACTCACGCTTCTCCCACTCAAGGTCGTCAAACTCCACGTACACCTGCGGAAAGAGCAAGAAGAGGGGTCAAAGCTTGATCACATTAGCATTCTGAGCCCTCGTCCTGTACGGCCCACATTAGCGTCATGCTAGAGAAGTTCTCCTGCTGTATAATAAAAGCATATAAGTGGTGTGGAAAGACATTTTTTGAGTTGATATGGAATTGTTAAGGACTTTCACAGGACTTGCATCAAAGTTACCCATTGCATTGAACCTTAATGAGTAAAGCGCCAGGTCAAGCTTTGTTGTAATTACATCATGTTGTAATTGCCATTCAATTTCAACTTTGATGTTGTTTACCACTGACATATTAAAGCACAAAAACTCCAAGACATTATCTTTGACACTCTGTTCTATATACGTAAGCAACTTTGCCTCTAAAAATAATAAACAACCCCTGCGAGCGCAATTAGATTATATTTTCCCTTCAAGGCTGAGTTTTTGTCAGGACTTCACTGGAACAGAACATGAAATCTACATCCACACAGGGTACAGAATAAAATAAATAAAGAATAAAGGGTAACACTTTATTTTACAGTGTCCTTGATACATATGTTACATGTACTTACCATAGTAATAACAGTAAATTATGCATAATTACATGCAACTAACCCTAAACCAAACCCTAATCCTACCCAAACCCTATAGTAAGTACATGTTGTTAATTAATATTAATCAGTACTTAAATATACTGTAACATACTGTAACAATGACACCTTCAAATAAAGTGTAACCAAATCAAGTTACAACTGATTCATTACAAAAGAAGGACAAGCCAAATGAGAAAAAAACTGTTACTGCATTCCCAACATGGGTCAGACACTCAGTCACCTCTCAGATACCAAATACAGACATTTCCTGTAACATAATGCTAGAATAAATAACACTGGTTTTAAGACAACTATGATTTCCATTACATTTTATAATACAAGAAAATGGATGGAATTGGAAATCCACCCCCTTCACTCCCCTTATAGAGCATTTTGGGGTTTAATACACCATGGTGGTCTAACTAAACAAAGAAAGGAAAGAAAAAAAGAAAAACCCATAATCTAAGCACTTCAAGTCTTTAGAACAAGCATGCTTCAGTTTACATTCTTGACATATAACATGTACCATCTAAATTGCAGAACATCTTATAACTATAAACTGCGTGTTCAGAGTGAAGTGTTCGGTGCGCACGCAAGCAGCTTATGATCAGATTTTTTAATTTTTAATTTTTTTGCATCTCAGAGCAGCTCAGTTCACAGTAACTCCATCTCTGTATGAGCTGCGAGTTTAATGTGCATTTGGGAATGCAACACGGGCTAGGTTTAGTTTACACATTAGCATCATTTCTAACATTTTTGTGAAAGTTACAGCATTTTATTAGTATTCCACCAAAATAAAAGCTCAAGAATTTGAAATGTTACAAGCTTCCGGATTTGAAAAAGTAAACCCTAGTGAAAAATAAATATACTAAAACATATTTGAAATACATTTATTTTATTCTAAGTATACTACAAATACATTTACATATTTGTGTACTTGCTATAAATACCATGCAATTGTACTTTTAGTATACTAACTGGTATACTTAAAGTCTGCTAAATTGGAACAACTAATTTTGCACTTTAGTTCTCCGGAAAGAGAGCCGAGGTCCAACTAAAGTCTATACTTAAGTATATTTGATTGTGCTAAAGTGGAACTATTGCAAGTATACTTTAGGTACACTTTAAATATCTTGCATTTAAAGACGGATATTATACTATCCTTACTAATCGTGATATTAAAACAAATTGTAGGCTTAATATTAAGAAATGTGCATTGTGCAGTAAAGTTCTCCAAATAAAGTTTAATTATAATAGCAGTAAGTCTAAAGCAATATGTCAGATTATGTTAATGGATTTTGTAGTATACTTAGTATAAAATATATGTATTTTAAATACATTTTGGTAAAGGTTTTTTTTCACTAGGGAAGAATTAAAAGTGTTTGTTAAAAGTGAAGAATTTAATTAGTATTGTAACTTGCAGTGTAAAATAAAATGTATATAACAATTGTATTTTAAAGTAAAATTCAAATTTACAACAGGAATATATTTACTTGCATGTCATGTGATCATTAACAGACATCAGAGTACCTTGAACAAACAAATGTGTAGTTGTTATGCGTAGAAATGTTAACTTAAAATTTAAGGGGGTACTTCAAGTAATTATTTTCCATATAAGGGGTTCAGCTGACAAAAACCTTTGGGAACCCCTCTCGCAGTGTTTTAACAAGAGCATCTGATAAACAACAACTTACTGTAACAGAAAAAAGTTCAGTGCAATTTCACAGCCATAAAAGCTCATTGGTCTTAAATGACCTCATTTGGATTTGATTTTATGGACAGACGTGGTCACTGCAGACCCACTGAATGTACAGTCATGGCGCTAAAACTGTGCCTCTGTCCCGCTGCGGTGCTTAGCTGTGAAAGCCACAGCCATGTGATTCAAAGCGGAGCTGGTGTGCAGGACGTTTGTGTGTTTGTGAGACACCGAGACAAGAGGGAGAACATGTGTTTGAGCTGCTGGATGTTTTCAACATATGCAGCATGTCGTAAAGACAGCATGTTTCTGGCCTGTCAAAGTCTCCTCTTTCACCGCGTGTGTGCGTAAGGCGGGCGTAGCGTGATAGGCTGGAGAACTGGTTTCCAAAAAATAAGCCGCACTGAAGGTTTGGCACTATTTTTGAGCCTGTTTTCCAACTGGAAAAACTGTTCCTCCACTGGACAAAGTCCATCTGTTGACTAATACGATCCTGCGCACAACACTTCTAAAGTGCGTTCAGAAAGCACCCAGCTAATGATTTGAAATGCACAGATCTAGTGCTGAGAGCTGTGGGAATCATCAGCGCGAGTGAGTCAGCCAAGAGCACATTGCACAACCCCAGTGCTGAGCAACGTGCAGTAACAGGAGCGGGTTTCATCATGTGGATTCATACCAGAAATGATTCACTGACTGCCTGTTGTGGTTCTCTCACCATGACTGGGGTTGTGAGGCTCTCTAATGAGTGTTTGGAGGGGAACGAGTGAAGAACAAACCTGTCGGGGCAGATTTCACATCTGGACCCCCCTGTTTTGTGCAGGCTGAGCTGAAGAAAAAGGCCAATTTTTAAGTATCACTTGAAGCAACAACCTATCCCATTTCTGATATCAACAAAAATCTCACAGTGGTGTTTTATAGGGATGTTGTCCCAACAGTAACCCAGTGGCAAATGAATGAAAGACAATAAAACAATTTAATACCAAAACAAAGTGAATGGAGCTAGCCTGTATCCAAAAGTAGCTTTTTAGCTAGGGTTCTGTTAGTCCTTACACCATTTCTTAAGGCCCTTTTCACACCAAGCATAATAACTATTATCATCCACACCAATGGACGATACGGTTCTGGTTATAATTAGCACGCATGGCGGTTTTGTCGTCTGCTGCTTTACATGCTCGACCTCTTTAATGTGGATCATGTCATGTGGATTCTGATTGGCTGTCCATGTTTTTATCAGCTGGAAAAAAAATCTTTCTGATAGTTGATACCAATGGTATTGGAATGTCTGTGCCGTTATCATTATAGTTGTGTTGTGGATTCCCTAATGGAATCGTTCTCATAGAATGATTATTAAAACTTTATAGGTTTTAATTATAATTATAGTCCTTGGCGTGAATAGCCCCAAGTCCATCTATTTAATCTATGGGATCTTTAATCGTTTACAATCATAATCATAATCATTTAAAAATGAATAGCACACCTCTCTTCAACAAGCTGCATGATTTCAGCTATTATTTAAAGCTGAACCAATATTAAAGCTGTATACTATTCTAAATTAATTAAAAATAAACCAAAATCAGCCATTTCAAAAGCTGCAAGGGAATTAAGGGATCACAAAATTATGATGTACAGTTTGAAAAGCTGAAAAAAATTACGCTTAGATGTGTGATTAAAATATTTTTTTTAATAATTTGAATGGTAGAAAACAAAACAAATCATGTAAAATGTACAAATTAAGAAAATGCACATGCAGAATTAAAAATCCTATATAAATCGCACAAACAGTCCAAAGTATAACCACCAGTCAAAAAGCTCAGAAAAATGTATTTTCCACCATCTTTAGTGTGTTGGTTGGTTGGCACATGTGATGCACACATCCTTGCACAACAGAACAAGACACTCCCACCTCAGCATCTGTACATCTGGATGTGTACACTCTTAAAAAAATAAAGGTTATTTATTGCCATTTTTGGTTCCATTAAGAACCTTTAACATCCATTGACTGAACCTTTCAAATGCACCATAGGTTCTTTATAATAAAAAAAATGGATCTTTAAATTATTAAAATGTTCTTTACATTAAGAAAAAAAAAAATCTTTTAAGACCTGTTTACTGAAAGTTTCATTAAGGAACCCAAAAGCGATTGCATGGTATCGCTGCAAAAAAAAAAAAAAAACATCTTTTGGCACCTTTATTTCTAAGTATGTACGTTAATAACTGTAACTCAAACGTTGTTTAGAAAACATACTAAATTATTCTTTCAACTTATAAACCTATTCATTAAAGTCAATTGTCTTACTATGCATAATTCATCAACCATGTCATTTTAAAGAAAAATAAGTGTTCTCTCCACCTCCAAAATGACTAATATGACCATCTGAATATGCCCAAAAATGGTAAGTAGTTTGCTTACTACATTTTGAGTGTGTGTAGGTGTGTGTGTGTGTGTGTGTGTGTGTGTGTGTGTGTGTGTGTGTGTGTGTGTGTGTGTGTGTGTGTGTGTGTGTGTGTGTGTGTGTGTGTGTGTGTGTGTGGGCATGTAAAGTCCAGCCCTGATTCCTGTAATGACACATGTGACCGACTTCTGTTCTCCCCTCCCCCCGTCCCGCTGACCCCTCCCTCCCATAATCCCCTTCACTGCAGGGATCATGGAGGACGGCTTTCCTCATTCGCCCTCTCTCTGTCTCAGAATGAAACATTAACTTCATATTGTGTTTCTGCTGAACCCACCCTCTCAGTTGAGTCTCTGCTGCTGGCCAGATGAAAAATTCACTCTCATTAAAAATTGACATGGGGCAGAGGGCCAGAATGAGTATGTGTGTGTGTAGGGCACAGTTACTTCTTATGCTGGTTATTCAGGCAGTGACCTGTAAAGCCTGAGGTTCTGGTATTAGTGAGAGGCGCATACACCGCTGCCACAAATAGTACCCTATAATTAGGGTTGCACAATTAATCAAAATAAAACCAAAATCGTTATATGGCTTAGTGCAAATATCAAATTGCAAAGGCTGCGATTTAATTAAATTAAACTACACTTTGCATGTTTCAGAGTGGATTTCACACGACACTGTTTATTTACATGCGAGCAGCTCATGATCCGGTGTTTTCAGTGTTTCAGAGCAGCTCTGTTTGCAGTAAATGCTTTTCAACATAAAATCATTGCAAGTGCTCTGAGTTTATGTCACTTTAACATGCATTTAGGAATGCAATATGCGCCAAATATCTTCCAATTCTTGTAATGAGAGGCTATTATAAACCGGCTGTTGTCAACAAAAGAGAGGCTTTCTATGCAATTTTCCAACAAAATTAAACCTTTTTGGTTTAATGTTTAAAAATAAAGAAATGAAATCAGCCATAAATGTTACTATAGTAATTTCACTGTTGTTATTTTATTTCTCTGAAATACTCCGTTTTTGATAAGACACAGGATGGTTGGAAGAATCAGGTTGTAAATAAGCAGAGGGAGTATGGGAAGGCTGCTGGACACAGACAGATGGTCCAGTTCTGCTCCTCCAGCAGGGTGGATGAAGCCTCACCCAACAGACACTGAGCTGCTCAGATTGATTACCAACCTGAACGGAGAGGAAGCCCTCGAGCACACGATTAAAAAACAAATCAAACCTTCCTGCATGCAAGTCTAGACTACAACTACAAACATCATCATGCCATGCTAATATTTTAAGAGTATGTGTCTGTTAGTTGCAGAATCAGGGCAGGTCATTCTGTCCCGTCTCCATAAGTTCCTGTCAAACACGCCAGATCTCCATCTCTCTCAGTGGTAATGTGTGCACTGATGCTTTGCCAAAATAATCAAACGTGTCACACTATTTCACTCATTTCAACAGAGAAACGAGAATTTCCAGTTTTAAGTATTTTCATCTAAAACTGATCTCTATCTAGACTACAGAACTCCATCAATCATCAACTTTAACAAACCAATTAAATGTAGAACTGTAATAAACGGACACAAAACATGGACTCCAGGACTAAAGTCTATGTACATAATCCATTGTTCAATCAAAAATGAAAATTGTGTCATTATTTACTCATATCGTTCCAAACCCAAACAAACAAGATTATTTTTCTTTCTTTACACTGCAAGTGAATGAGGTTGGATGCAGTCAAGCTCCAAAAATACAATAAAAAGCATGATAAAAAGTACTTATTCAATATTCCAAGTCTTCTGAAGCTATACATTAGTTGTATTTCGCAAGTATTCTTTATTTGTACTTCTCAAATACTCAAAATGAAACGCCAGGTTTGATCCATGACCCCAAACACCACCACTAGTCAGCATGAATGAGATTCTCAATCTGGTCAGGGTCACTATATTTTTCATTGTATGGAAAAGCACAGCATGGACATTCTTCTGAGGAAAATAAAAAGATAATGTGCAGAAAATAGTACAGAATGACATGCTCACAAGTAACTATTTCTTTCTGATTTCAATTCCAAGAAGTGAACATTTTTAGGCAGAACATTTTTAACATCATTTCACCATCTCCGTGATGCAACAAATCCTGCAAGATGCCAGAGCTTTTACACATTACGCCGCATCTGTTTAACTACAGATGAAAAGGGGCAATCTAAAGCTGGAAGCACAAGGATAACTGCAGTGAAAATCCTCTTGACCTCGGAGCAGGTTTACCAAGCTTACTGATCTCTGCTAAACTAATGATTTGCTATTTACATGAGAAGTGTGAGAAACACAATATAGATCAAAACACGCGACAGCAAACTAAAGCAATACACTAATTAAAATTCTTAAGCACATTCTATGAAAGCAGGATGGGTTAACCCAAGATAACAAAGCAGAACAAAAGCAGGAAGAGTCTGGAAACGCTGAACGCAGATGACACCTCCCCATCCCGTATCCAGATGGAGGACGCCAACACACGTGCCTCTGCCGTGACCCACAGAACCAAACTGAGGTCAGGCTCCAATGTTTAATCTGATTATGGATCCAGTGCCAGCTCCACAGCAGAGCAGAGATAACGGAGGGTTAACTCAGGATGCACAGCTCACAGACAACACAGGCAGAGCAAGACCAGAGAGAGAGAGAGAGAGAGAGAAGAAATGTTTTTAATGGGAACAGTTAAAGGGTCAGCTCTGGTCTGCTTGACCATGCATAAGAGATGAGGCTTGTACAGACTCCAAAAATCATGAAGGGGCAGCAGGGGTGTTATATAACTGCATTCAGTCAGACGCTCGGGGAGATGAGAGCTGCCTGCCTGGTTGTTGAACCCTACACAACTAGATTAAGGTCTAGAAAAGCAGTTGGGCTGCATGGGCCAGGCACATCCAGGATTTGACCGGTTTATGTAAGGCTATGGAAATGCCCGAAAATGGAAAAATAACGAGGCTGCAAAATTCCTTGTTGCTAAACAGTTCTGGAATCTGGCCATTGGAGTCGTCGAGCATGTTGCACAGGGCAAGTAAACCCCTGGTGAATAAATTCACTGTATTTATTGAACGAATTCCTGTATTTTCCGACTGTATACTCCAAAATAAAGTAAAACACCGGTAAATAAAATCAACTATTTATAGACACTAAACATGTATTTTAGTTCCCATCACGCCACAACAATCCATATAAAATATGGAAACTAACAAACATAAATTATAGTGGCATTTATTATTTAAATAAATCAAGTACCCTGTGGTGAAAATAATGTTTTTAATGTTGTTTTATGTCTATGTGGTGTTTTTAATATGCTTTAAAGGGGTCATATAATGCCATTTTTGTACAAGCTAATATGATTCTTTAGGGTCTAAATTAAAAGTTTGTAATATACTTTAATTAAAAATTCTCATTAGTATTGTAAGAAAACACTCATTTTACCTGGTCAAAAACAGCTCTGTTTTCAGCACGCCGTTTCAGTGCATGTGTCTTTAAATGATAATGAGCTTTGCTCACCCCGCCCCTCTGTTCTGTGGGTACACCGTATTAGACATTCTCTGACCGTATCTAACACAATAACCACGTGTTATTCGTTATAAACGTGGGATTATGAATTATATTGAGAACGTCGTACATAGAAAACATGCCGTAATGTACCCTGAGTGTAAACCTTAGACGCATTCATCGTGAAGCCTGCAGCAAGGTTTGCAAATTTCGCAAAGATGAATATAAATACTAATATAAAGGTTAATAAAACATTACACTCACATCTTCTGGAGGTTCAGCAGGAACACGTTGGTACCGATCCGTTTTTTCTCGTTTGTGAAGCTGTCTGGTGTGAAATGATTCGTGCAAACATGAAAGCACAGACGATCGTGGGGAATCCCCGTGAGGGAATCCCCGCGTCAATCCTTTGGGTATATCGCTTCAAAAACAAAACTCAGCCACTGCTTCTTCAACGGCTCGGATTTAGGAACATCCAAATGACTGCTGTGTTCCTTATTACATCTAAGAACAGAACACCACAATCGCTTAGACGCCATTCTACTCCAGCATATCAACAATGGCGGACTACTATGACGACGGCTATCACAGCTTGCTCAGGGCGGGTCTTGTGTTGAAACACGGCTGTCAATCACAATAGCGGGAGGGGCGTACGATCTTATGACGTCACAATATCGAACGGCTTGATTTCAGAGATGGTCAAACATATAAGGAGATTAAAACAAAACCACTGGATGGATTTTTATCATGATAGGATGGTTGTGTACAGGCACTGCCAACAGACATTTCAGTGCAATCAACTTGTAAAAGTGCATGTACCATTATATGACCCCTTTAAGACAAACCATGTGTAAAGTCATAAGTCAACACCATTGCTGAGTATTTTCTCTTTAAAAGACCGTTTGAAAACGCGGTTTGAGATCGCTGGTGTTTCTGACGTCACAAACTACCTTGCAACCAATCAGGTCAACGTGTTGATCGTCTACGAGTGGATCTCTGAACTGGTGTGAGTGAGTGGAGGCGGGGCTAATTTGCATATTCATAGAAGGTGTAGATTTACATTTAAGCTATTTTATGAAAAAAATTCAAGGAAAAAACGTTTAAATATGTAATTTTGGTGATCAAAGATGAGTTTTAAGGGATGAAATGATTGACTACAGGGGGACTTTAAAACAACATTTATATTAATTGCATTATATAGGCTGCTTTGGAAAATAAATTGCAGCACATTTCGGATGTTACAAAAAAGCTAGACATTTATTCTGGAAAATATGATCATGATTTAGGAGTAGGAACAGATCAGTTCTAGTTGTCTGGCAACCAACTAGTCATTTACTGTATCGTGTCTGTATAGTAAAGAGATTTTTTTTAGTGGCAGTGCTTTAAAGGGAATTGAAAGACACAATGTCTTGGAGAGGGGTGTAACGTAACAGTTACTGCCATTCAAAATAATCAGAAACAATTACTTCAAATGCTGATGTGTGAAGAAAAAAAATTCTCATTATTATGTCTAATCCATAGGTCTCTAGTGTGTATATGTGCAACGAAAAGGTTATAGATACTTAGGCAATTTGATGAACATCTGCCAGTTCTCGTGTTTCAAACATTCAGTGCCATTAATAGTTATAACATCTGTTTTCCTCTGCCAATGTGGACCGAACTCTGACAGAATTATTCAGTACATGTATCAGAGGCACTTGAAACTCTGCTGTTGTCATGACGATCAGTGCACGTCTTCTGTCTGCAGAGCACGAGAATCAACAAACAGCTTTAAGCATGTGATTCATAGTTCACCATGATTAAAACTGTATAAAATCAATGGAAAGACTCCAAAAGGCGCACGACATGCCTCACAAAACAAACAGCAGGAATAGGTTTAGGAGAGATATCAGGCTATATTATCGAAAACTAGCTAGATACAATAAATGTGAATGGGTAATATTTTTTCCCCTCACAATTTGTACAATACAAGTTCTTTCGTCTGAAATCTGAAATGACTTAATTTCACAACATGTTGCAGAGAATTAATGCAATAAGTACCTTTTCACAACCACTGTCTTCCTGAAATGGAAATATTACAGAAACAGAATCAGAACTAGAGTCATTAAAATCCTTGTATCGGTGTATCTGCAGAATTTTTTTCATCAAACGCAAGAAATTATGTAATTTTTTTTTAAAACCTGCACAAATAAAATCAACACCATTGTCCATTCGAACAAACCCACACAGTCTTAATATAAATAATGTGTCTCAGGTTCTTGCGTTCAACAGCAACACTGGGTAACTGCCAGATTAAAATACTTAAGGACTTGTTTTATTCAATATATAGGGTAGAGTGGGGGAAAACGCCCCCCTGGGGTAAAACGCCCCCGACCTGTTTTTCCCAAAATAACCACTAAAAGTAGTCAAGATACATTTTTACTGTTGCTATGCACTACGTTGATAACGGGGATATACAAATCTCTACGGAGAAGCTGACACCAGCGACACATTTGAAGAGAAGAGGATTACATGGTAAATGCTATAATTTTCAGATATTAGTAAATAAGTGTTTAAGAGAATATTGTTCTGCAGGATATCGCAGTGATGTATGATAGATGAATAGTGAAGTCTGTAGTTTGAGATTATATATTATTTATAAGGAATATAATTATATTTTAAAAATTAAAAAAAAATTTAAAAACTCATAGCTTGTGGGGTAAAACGCCCCCTACGCTGAGGGGTAAAACGCCCCCCCCGGGGGCATAGTTTCTCTATCATAATTACTATAATAAAATATTTCTGTCTATCAAATCCTTTGTTTTACACTTAATGCAGTATAACCAGGTGGTAAAATCTAAATATTTGAACAAAACATGAAAAAATTACCTCAAGTGAGCATTAACTAGCTAGCTTGCTAGCAAAGTTAGCTCACTGATGGAAGGTAGTTAAATTTGGCTATTTTGGACATTGCTGAAATAAATATTAATATATATATACACATGTTGATACATTACTTGCCTTTTACCTTTAGAGATTAAAAACTATTGTATGTTAATTTTGCTGTTGATCTATGAAGCAAACTGGTTGGTAAGAAAGGGGGCATTTTACCCCACCTTGGAGGGCGTTTTACCCCACCGCTGGGGCAAAACGCCCCCTTTGTACAAAAATATTTTCAGTGAAAATACTAATTAATTATGAAGGCTGAGCAATTTTAATATTTGGTGAATAACTCCTGCCATAGTCACTCAAAACCGGGATGGCAATTCTAGTCACATTTATGTTTTGTTTCACTGTAATGTCACATTTTCCTTAAGGGGGGCGTTTTCCCCCACTCTACCCTACATAGGTATTTGACACTGGTTTGTGTACTAATATATCAATATATATGGGTCAATGACGTGACGGGTCATTTTTTTGTCCAAAGGCCTTAATAATAATATTAAAAAAACAAATATATAACATCCAAAGTATGTAAGGTAGTACAACTTGATCTCTTTTACTGAATCCAAAAGGTTTTAATTATATTTTACTACATATAAAGGTATTTTAAAGATTTTGAAGTGTCAAAAGGTCATTCGGTAAAACCGATATAGTAAATATTTAAATGGAATAATATTGTTTTTAATAACTAAAGGAACTACAATAATACAAATATAAAGCAGATATATATTTGCCCCTTTTCTCCTTTCCCTGTGCAATGTTTTACTTGAATATGTTGGAGTGTTTAGAGTAGTCCAATAAATTATTACATTTATGAGATCAGTGATAATTTGATGTAATATTTATTCTGTGGTACACACTATATACTATCTCAACATCAATGTCAAATCAGGTTTTAACTTTCAAATCAGTGGTTAAACCGAATGACTTTTTTGGTGACAAATTTTTTCCATCTTGTAAAAAATGACAAAAAACAGTGTTGATTGTACAAACCACAAAATCTTATTGTTAACACCTAGGTAAACTGAAAAATGGTTTCAAATATAGTTATAGTCAAATATCTCCATTCTATTTTTTTACACTTTTAAAAACCTTATTCGTCAATGACCCATATATGAATTAAGGCTACGTTCACACTATCAGTCCAAATCCGATTATTTGTGTATCCGATTGGAATCTGATCTAAAATGATTGGCTGTCCACATTGTGTGTATCGCCAATGTTCAGATCCGATTCGTGTGTGCGCTCCATTCTTTAGTTTTCCGGAATATCTGCATTAAACAACAACAACAACCCGTCGGTTTCAAAACATGTCTCCGTTATATTGTCATTTTCTGCTCATCCGGCACTTTGCAACAACACAACCTTGTTTCTGCAGCAAACTTTCAGCATGTTTCCTATAACGTCCGCCGTTTACATTTTACGCGGCGTGAGAAAGAGACATCTGATCAGAGCAGTCCAACGCATTCTCATCCTATGCGGATGAGATCGGGCTGAGCAGTCAGACTGAAACAGATTTTTTGCCGGTCACAATTGCTAAACTGAATCGGATTTCAATCGTATATGCACAAAAATCGGATTTGGACTGACAGTGTGAATGTTGCCTTGGCGATCAATGATCAATATAGGATTTCTGATTTTGTGATTATACTATAATAATGTATCAATAAAGATAATAAACAGGCTTTTGTGCCGATACTAGTAATATCTATATACTGAATGTGTTCAATTAAGTTGTTAGTCTTTTCTTCCTGTGACGGGGCGGACCAGAGAAAAGCCACAAGACTTTACGTTGAATTAAATGACACATACTGTTTATAAACAAACTAAACCAACCAATTATACAGTGTTACATTAACACTTACTGTTCGACTAATCGTTCTTATGGTGGAGCAGTTTGGGGATGATGAATAGATTAATAAAATTCACTACACCTTATTACCAGCCTCAAGGAAAAGTCATTGTCCTGGTTTGAAGAATGAAGTGGACGTGCAGAAGCACACACATGGATCTCTAAGGCGATTACTCGCAGGGATACAAAATACACACAACAAATGTGCAGACATTACGAAATGTAAGAGCTGGTTGCTATGCAACTAACAGCACATAGACCAGAACGCTCCGTCTTTATCTTTCTCTCCATTCTGGATCTCTTTCAAAAGGACAATGTCCGCTCTCAATGAACGCCTGGGGAACGTGGCGAGCTGCTGGACTCGTTGTGGGTCAGTGAATTTACTGGACTCATCAGAGAGCAGAGCGTACCGGGCGCATCATAAAAGAACTGAACTGAAATGACCCCCTCCAACAGACACGACTGTCACTGATTCACCTTGTGCCTGAGAATCAACCCATCACAAGCTCAACGCATTTAAACGGATAGTGCAGCCAAAAATGACAAATGTTTTTCATTTGTTCACCATCGTGTGGAACGCTTACAAGGAGAACTGAAGCCAAATGTTAATGCTGCTCTTTTTGCACCCAAAAAATATTTTGTCTGCTGCAGCTTTCATATCTGATTTGTACTTTCACATACTCATACACTGTGAAAAAAATTATATTTAGACATTTTTTGGAAACTGACAATTAAATATTGACTCAACAAATTGCTTTCAACTAATTATCCCCGAACAAAAAGATGCATTGTGGTAATTTTAGCTTAAGGTCTGAAGGTAAAATTAATTCTATGTTCACTGAACATATTAAATTGTGTTCCGCCAATCCATCAGGTAGAAGTGAAAAATCTGTGTTTGCCGAACAAGCCTTGCAAAATAAAAGCGTGAGAGTGAGGGGTATCGACAGAACATCATTTCCAGACAGATTATCCATCATTTAAGTTACAGTGAGGACTGAACTCTTTATTTATTAAGTCTTGTGTATGTTAATTTGAGCGCAGGTCTCAATTTCAACATTAAACCATAAAACATGAGTATTACATTACCGCGCCCGATAAGCATTAGCTAAACAAATTAGAACGATTCTCTGAATGTTTTACTTTAGGACCCAGTATATTTTACATACATAACATTGTATTTTGCAGAATAACAGTTAATTCACGCCTTTGCTGGTTTCATGAAAGCATTTTATAACCTTATTTAGCCCATACTAATCTCTCAGTTATGCAAGACTTTCCAATTTGTTGCCCAGAGTGTTACTGCCAGGATCCGCCACAAGACATCCTCATGAATTTAAAATTCATTAAGATGTTTTAAGGTTAAAAATATTGCTGCATGTGATTTAAAGACATAAATGAATCAAATTTGGCAGTGTTATGTAAAATCACTTGTCGTCAGCTATTTGATGCAAGGAGGCTTTGTCATTTATTTATTTTGCAGGTTTTCAGCATAAGAAGTCCATGCAGTGCCGCTTCTGCAAGTTTTCATCACCTCACCAAGACATCCTTTTCAAGCACTACAGAACTTACCATTGGTCAGTTAATGCAACTTCCTTTCCCTGTTTACACCCAGAATGTGTTTGTGTTTAACTGGGGCTTTAAAAACACATCTGTGGAGGGTACATCCAAAGACTGGCATTAAGGAGAATGCCACATCATCTGCTCTCAATCAACATTTCTTCACCATTTAAGAGGACATCAAGAGGTCAAAGTACCTTCTGTGAGAATACTAAAATTCAGATGAAATTACACTCAACCCTGAGTGAAGTAACCCTGAAGTACTTCCCGTTTTTCCTTTTTGTGTGTGTGATTCTTTCAAATATTTCTAAATGTTTTAGATGTTTAATGTTTAAACTGTTAAGATGCAGTTTCATGAGCTCAAAGTACTACCTCTTGTGAGAATACAAAAATTCAAGTGAAGGTACACTGAACATTTACTTGCATTTTATGGTGTTTTTGACGTTTTTGAACTTTAGCAAATATTTGTAGATATTTAATTTAAACTGTTAAACTGCAGTTTCATGAACTCAAGTCCCTAAATACTAAAATTTAAGTGAAATTTCTCTAAACACTGGGTGAGTACACTCCCCAGTTAATTACATTTTATGGTATTTTTGATGTTTTTACTGATAATTGATGTTTTTCAAATTTGATTTTGTTAATGTAAGGTGTAATTCATCAGCTTTGCGTATCTTATCAGAATCCTGAATTTAAATGCATGATTATATAATTGGGCCAATAACATGGTTTGGTTTTTGTTTTTCAATTGGTTCAACGTATTATTTCTCATTGAGCCAATGTTAACAGACTATTGCAACAACAATTAAATTTATAGAATTTCACTTGGGCCAATTGAAAAATTTAGATGTGACCAGTCACTATAAACTTTTGAGTTGGGGAGGTTAGACCTTTTTTACAGTGTACTGGGCACATAGTGAGACACACAAGAACAGTGTCACTGAACATCAATGGATGGAGCAACAGATTAAATGACATATCAACTTAAAATTGAGGCATCTGTTAATAATTAGATTGTGATTCAGTGTGGAGGATGATTTTGGGCGAATAACTAAGTCTGTTTCAGTCTAAATTTAAGTTAAACATTAATCAAGATGAATCATTTTACGTACAGAAGCAGAAACAGCCCATTTAATTGTAACAGTCAGAGGATGAAAACGGTACAAGAAACCTTGAGTAACATTATAAATAGATTTCAGGAAAGGTGTGGAGAAAAGAACATTAAAGGGATTGTTCACCCAAAAATGTTCTGTCATCATTTACTCATCCTCATGTTGTTCCAACCCATAAGATTTTTTGTGCGTCTTCGAGACACAAATGAAGATAATTTAATAAAACCTAGGAGATTTTTGTCCATCAAAAGCCCATTCCACCAAAACTGTGATGCTCCAAACAATTCATAAAGACATCGTCGTATCGGTTTGTTTGATATAAGTCTTCTGAAGATACAAGATTGCTTTATATAATAAACACAATTACTTTAGGCTTTGATTCACATAAAAAGACTGATCAATGCACATACTGATTATACAGCTTATCAAATATGGTAAACTGAAGCTCAATGTTCAATTCATATGGATTTGTTTTACAATGTATTTATTATCTTTGTACCGAAGTTTGGTGTAATGGACTTTCAATGAAGGGACAGAAAACTCTTCATTTCTTTTCCAAGGATGAGTAACTCGTTACAGAATTTTCCTTTGAATTATTCCTAAGGGCATCGAGTAATTCTAACGACATTAAAAGTACACTTTTTATTACCCAATTGGGGATAATTAAATTACTTCACATGAAGAATCACCTGTGCTTTTATAATTCAAATAAATGTATGTCAATGTGTAGATTACATAAGCATACGCACAGAGGAACAAAGAAAATGTGAAAAAAACAAGCTCATAACAAGCTCAGTGACATTTCCGAGAGCTCACAGAAAGAACACTTTCATCAATAAATGACTTCTAAAAGCACGTCTGCACATCCTCCCCGCCGCTTCAGACTGTCGAGTGATTATCATTCACCGCGCCGTGTGAGTGTGTACGCCGCTGGAAAATCTGCCCCTCACTAACAGCAGCAGGACTTTCCTGACTGGCTGAGTCCAGACCGCTGCAGTCCAATCACTGCAGGCCCAGACGCTGAACGCTAACCTCGCGCAACCACAAATCTGCCTTTCAAATCACTGGAGCGGAGAGAAAGTGCACAGGAGAGAGAAGGATTTAGTGATTTTTTATTTTTTTTATCAGATTAATGCGGAGGAAAGCTTCTTTTGCGGCATTGGGCGCAGAAACACCGGCGGCTCTCGGCATCCTCGTGGTGAAACGAGAACAATACGAAGCAGCGGAGATGATGAAATGAGACGTTAATGTCACTCAAACTATAGCCTGTGGGGACCATCCCTCTAGTGTTGATCCTTTTAAACATAAGAGACAAAAATAACAATGTACACGGTGAGAAAACCTGCATTGCTGCAGATATGAGTGTCCTCATTTCCCCTGCCTGTCATAGGCCGTCACATCTTCTCTACATCTGTCACTTTCGTAAACACAAACACACACACAGACGCTCTCACGGGCCAGACAGAATCCTGTGTTCCTCAGAGCCTAGGGGAAAGAGAAAGGACAGTATCTTGTTTACGCTGCCGTTTCATCATACGGCATCAGTTATCTTGCCTCGGGGCTCAATGCTATTGAACAGCTTTAGATATCATGACAGGACAGCCTTTGTCGAGAAGACTATAGCCTAGATGTGTTTACATTGCAAGGCTTAAAGCACAGATCTGATCTTTTGACCATATCCGATTTAGAGTCACAGATCTGATATCGGTGATCAGCAACACATTTGATCATTGGGTTTTGAATGTCTCTGCTATATAATTGATACAATTATTTATATAATTCACGTCAAATGGTTCGACTATCCATCGTTAGATCGTTATATCTATAAGTCAGAAGTGAGAAAGTACATTGTGAGTGTGATTACTTGTGAAGCCTCTCTACACTAAAGTGAAGCTGTGAGTAAAAAAAACAGTGATGTAACTACATCCTTAAAGAGAAATGTGTTGTATTTATAAAATTCAAGTTTCCTCCTTAATAACAGAAGCTGCGAGTTTGTGCGAGTGCGTACAGGCACATCTGCTTATTGCAACATTAAGAGAAGTTATCTTTGTGGCCAATTGTGTCAGACATTGATCAGATGTCCAGATCTTGTATCTGTTTTGAAACCACATTTGGAAGAACGGATGCAAAAAAATATCTAATCTCAAGCAGATTTTTGTGTTTACACGTTTGCAACAATATCTAATCAGTGTCAGTGTTATTTTTATAATCAGTCTAAACAGCCTGTATTGAGGTCTTGTGTCAGTCCCACATCATTATCTATAACCTCTAATCCAGATTTTATATCCTCAAAATTAGGCTTTATGCAGATTAAAAATGAATAGTCCTTCTCTGTCAAGTCTTTAATATAGACTAAAACATTGATGACTCATCTGGCACTCAGTGACTCACATGAATTTGTCCATCCCTCTAATACCACCAACCACTGATGATTAACAATAAGCACTTTTTTTAACATGAAAAAAAAAAAAAGGCATTTACTGTATCGTTTAATAATCATGGACAGGGAAATGGACATGAACATGTGTTAGCATCTGAGCTAACAAAAGAAAGCATACAGAAATCTGCCTGTTGTGCAAGACTGCTAACCACATGAGAGCCCTTTAAAGAGTAACAGATTTTTCTCCTTTCATTTTGGGTTTTTCCTAAACTAAAACAGCTCAAGATGTAAACAAGACATGCATACATAATTTCACCATATTTATTCACATCTGGCATATTAGCATGTGAACCAGGAACCGAACGTTTTACGAGCAGCGTGCTCTATTCAGATTCCACGATGAAACCACATCACACAAATCTTTTCAGCTGTAAGATTTTATCTAACAAACCTCAACTCACTGTACTTCCTGTCTGCAAACCCGCTGACATAGAGACAGCGCAACAAAAATAACAACAAACGCAGCTATGTATGTGTGGAGAGAGCATTAAGAAAACCGTGCTCTGCCGTGACCCCGAGGCAACATCTGCAGCGAAAGCGCGCTCTGTACTTTCTCCAGATTAAAACAATGCCTTTGTTTACCACCTTTACGCTAAAGCCCCGCCTCACAAACGCTTTCTCCCTCCCACATGACAACAGAGATCGGTCAACACTGCGGTGCTGCTGAGCTCAGCTGCAGACAAGGCCTGGCGGGGCCGACACCGACAACCGACAGAGGAAGAAATAGCACAACTCTAACACAAATGATGGCAGTTTCATCATGGCGGTGTGATGAAATATGTCAATAAGCGATAAGCTCCGTTTTGTGCCAAGAACCACTTGAACAGAGATCAAATGGCAACGCATAGATGATTAGAGATATCAGTGTTCCAATGCCATTCAGAAGACCAATTGCAATTCACTGTGCAAACATCAATGTGAGGTCACCGGATTCATTTGTTTTTAAACTTCTTAAAAATACATTTTTAATTTGCGAAAAATAATTATACTGTAGTTAAAACACCAAACACTGAATGCACACAGTGTTCAGTCTTCAATATTGTGACGTACGTCCGAGTGAAAAACTACTCCTGTGATTTCGCTCATTCATACATAAATGAACAAAGAACTCCATGTCCATATGCCACTTTAACACAGAACAATTCATCTCAGGCCACCCATGTAAAGCACATTATTATCGAATAACAAGTCATCAAAATGATCTTTCATCTGATGGACTGAGGCCACGTTACTAAAACAAACACCGCACGAAACAGCCGAGGACACTGTCCCACATGTCACCCGAAACAACATGTCTCGCTGTAGACAAACACTGACCAGAGAAACGAGGAGCGTCCCAAAGTAAACAAACAAAAGTAGGTCAAGTCTATTGGGCTTATCTATCAGCCATAGAGCTCAGGGTTCCTGCGGCACAGCAAACACAGCCGTCATGAGACACATCCTCGCCGTCTTACTGATACTACGGAGATAATGCCGCGCTTACATAAGAGAAGAGCCTCTCACACTCTCACTGGAGCACGTGCTTTGACATCAGCTGAGATTAAATGCACCTTGAGCAGAAAGACAGGCCGAGACGAGGAACAAAAGGCCATTGGAGACACAGACGCACGCTCATCTTCTCTTTGTCTTTGTAAGCACTCTTTAAGTCTTTCCGCAGTGCAAATCAAGACGTGGCAAGGCACACTGATGGAACAAAGTATAAGAGAGGGAAAGCATTTCGAAGCAGAGCACCTAAAGAAATTTGAAAGAAACTGTGAATGGTGCTGGCAAAAGTCGATACCACAATGTGTGGGTTTTGTAAGCGGTTGCCAGAGCACTACTATGCAGTCGCTAGGGTGTTCGAGGATGGTTGCTTTCTTAGCCAAGAGCTCAGCCCCGTTTTATCGTCTGCAAAGCAGTAATTGCAAATTCGATTACTTAGAAAAGCAACAACACATCTCTGATCAACAAGTGCTCGTGTAGTTCGCTGAACCTCAGTATAAGCATCAGTATCAGCAATTCTGGACTTCAACACTAAATAATAAAACAGACACTGAAACTCAAAACAGTTTTTAAAACATTTAATAATTCCCTGTGAAGAACTACACCACCCGTAACACTGTGGAGAGAGTCACCAATCAGAGAAGTCGCTGTTACCATGGAAACAAAAAACAGCTCAGCAGATGGACATTGCCAATCACGTTTAGAGTGTTAATACTCAATATATTGACACATTTACCCAAAAGTAGGGCTGAGCGGTATGACAATATATAATGTGGCGATGATAAAAAGTGTCTATCGATAGTGACTGTGTTGACCCGGTTTGTTTGCTGGTTTTCATGGCTGTAATACGCTGTGTTTTCCGCCAACTGGCAACCTGGGGTGTCGAAATACTATTGGGTAAACTGGCAACTAAACAAAAACACACATAAAAACACATTTCAAAGTAAAATAACTGGCTGTTGTGTTGATTTTCAGAGAAACGAGCATGTGAACTTAGCATGTTTCCTAAATATCTGCAAACATATTATGGTATTTTATGCTTTAGTACAGTGAAAAAATTACATACAGCGCCTTTAAAGTTATTGACACGTTAGAGCAATAAAGAAACATGAATAATAAAGAAAATAAAGTGTGGGACACACTTGATGTTAACAAAAACTTATTAAGCACAATAAAAAACTAAAAACCCGTCCTGACTGACACACCAGAACTGTGCACACAATTTCAAATTCAGGTCTCTTTCACGGCTTATTGCACTTATACGATGAAATACGCACAAAATGATGTCAACATGCCTGTCTTGGCAAGTGTTCAAGTACAAGGTCGGTTATGATTTAAGTGAACGTAAACCGATCGTAAAAGAAGCAGGATGTGTGTCAGTATATTAGATCCTTGCATTACGTCTTAAAGTGACAACAGCCTAATATACTGTTGTATAGGAAGTTAAACGTATTAAAAATGTGCATCTTTAAACGTTTTTATAATAAAGATCAAATAACAAAAAGAGCTATATTGTATACCGTTATCGTGATAAAAAATTATTCATGTAAAGACGTACGATTTTGGTCATATCGCCCACCCCTAGTCAGTAGTTTTGTGGTAACGAAATAAACAATGCTTTATGGGATGAGACGAGATTTTCATTCCCTCGTATAAGAATAACAGAAGTTAAACCCATTCTTCTGTGAAACATGACAAGAACATAAAAAGATATTTTGAGAAAAGTCTCAGGGTTTTTCTGGCAGTCAACGGTCATCAAAATGGTTAAGTGATCAACATTCTTCAAAATATCTTTTTCATATTTTCCACAGCAGAATGAAAGTCACACAGGATTTGAATGACATGAGGGTAAATACATGATGACAGTTTTTTTTTTTTTTTTGGGGTGAACTAACCCTTTGAGCAAACAGTCTTGTCTAATCTTTTTCCTCTTTCTTGCTTTAAATAAACTGCGTATTGATTCTATACTGAGAAAATAAACGGGGAAAAGACTTCCAGAACCAAAGGCCACTAAAACAAGTGGGTGTTCCCTGTTGTTTTCTAGCTATGGCCCCAGGTGTGAGAGCTCAGACTGAACTGGCTCTGTTTACTGCCCGTCCTTTCCTAAGAATAAACGCCAGGGAACACGATTAAATGGATATGAACAGAGAAAGAATAAGACCAACAGAGAGAACTAGGGGAGGGGGAGTATTTGTGAGTCTTGGAAACTAAAGGAATGTGTGTGTGTGTGTGTGTGTGTGTGTGTGTGTGTGTGTGTGTGTGTGTGTGTGTGTGTGTGTGTGTGTGTGTGTGTGTGTGTGTGTGTGTGTGTGTGTGTGTGTGTGTGTGTGTGTGTGTGTGTGTGTGTGTGTGTGTGTACTAATGCAACTCACATGAGCACGCGTGAGAGAAAGCAGCGCTCATGTGCTAGGCTGGAGCTTAAAGGAAGGGGATTTCCACAGGCCCCTAATAAAGCCATCAATCCCTGTCTCCCTCTGATGACCTCAGCACTGATTAACCCCTACACCTCCATACGCGTATTTCTGCAGGCCATTTCTGTGTTCCTCACACGAATAATAGGCGAGATGCTCATGGCACAGCCCTCCTCGCCAAATTTAATCTGATTTACTCGAGCTGACTGAGCTGTGAAATAGAATCTCCATCACACCATTAAAAGTTTCTTTTATCATTAAAGAAAAAAAACACAGAGAGAGAAGCAATCGGCAAACCATCCAAAATCAGCACAAAGCTTTAGTAAGCTCTTTTGTGCCTGCCCACTTTTGCAGTTCCGAAAATATTTTTCCCATTAAATTTCCCATAGGGATTTTATAAATATCTTCATTACAGTTATAAGCCATGAACCAAGCCAACCAGCCATGTGAATCACAACATTACAAATGTTGATTTGAAGCAAAAAAGTATTTGAAACTCAGATCAAAGACAAAAGGTACAAGAATGTGTGCTAAAGTAGATCTCTGAGCCTGTGCGAGTGAAGAGATGGGGCTAATTTGCATATTCACAGATCTGCGTATATTAACTGAATCAAGGGTGTAGAAATATATTTAAGCTATTTTAAAACATGAGGAACTTGTTTTGTTTTTTACAGGAAAAAAAACTTTTTAAATATGTAACTGGTGATTATTGAAAAATTTACTACACAGGGGCTTTAAACTGATTAGAAAAGTGTAGGGAAACTGGCCCGATCATTTGCAGTGCTTCATGGGAGCGATATGCTTGTTGCAATTCTCCGATTGGTTTAGGTTTCTCAGGAGAATGGGCAATGCAGTTTTTTCACCAGGAATTCCACTGTTAAACACGATTTAAAAAAATTCAGGCTGATGGTTTCAACAAAAGCATATACCATCAATTAACAACCTTGTAGCTCACAGTAAGTCTGGCTTTAATGGTTTATACGTTTCAAATTCAATACCCCTAGTCTATACAGTGCGGGAGCCACGTTCAATAATTACGGCTCATAACACTGCAACAAAACCGATTCTTTCTGTTACAGAAATAATCACTATTACTACTGCTCAGACTGAATCCTGCATGTTGCAGGTGTGCGGTTACTAGCAAACAGTTATTCATACAAACTCTGATGCAGACACCCTCTTCTAGGCCTAGGCTGATCAAGCCTCTGATCAAGTACTTCATAGAGATCATACTCAAAAAGAGCCATTTCTACCTCAGCAAATACTGAGTAAAACTAGAAAAAATTACTCTAATACATCAATTTCCATGACTTGACCAGGCCTGAGAAAATAATAATAATAATAATAATAATACACTTTTATTAGGGGTGGGTGATATACCGATAGACACAATTTAATTTACACAGAAAAGACTATGCATTGTTGTTGCTTTATTACTTTATACATTTTATGTAGTATTTCTTATTTTTACTGCTTGAAGTTTTTCAGGTAGGTCAATTTAATTTATCACTGTTGACTTTTTTTTTTTTTATGATATTGAAAATGGTGATAAGAATTATGATATTTCAATGGTTTAAATTTTTTTTGATATTATAACCTTAATTAAAGCTAAAATAACTATATTGTGATATTTATTGTTATCGTGAAACAAAATTACTCATATCTTGATATAAGGTTTTGGTCATATCACCCACCCCTAACTTTTATAATACTAATAATACACTAATATTTCTAGGTTTTCCAGGACCATTTGAACCCTGCCTTGCAAACAGCATGCAATCAACCTGATCACATAGTAATCCATTCAATCCTAGAAACCACTCAAAATACCTTAGCAACTGCACAGATGTGCCTTGGCAACCACCCAAAACACCCTAGCACCATTCACATTTTGTTCAACCAAATGTAGTTAACATTATTGTAACTTGTAGTTATGATTATTATAAATGAAGTTAAGATCATCACATCATGTTCGTGTTATTGAAAGTAAAGCTCTGTGACTGTGTGTGTGTGTGTGTGTGTGTGTGTGTGTGTGTGTGTGTGTGTGTGTGTGTGTGTGTGTGTGTGTGTGTGTGTGTGTGTGTGTGTGTGTGTGTGTGTGTGTGTGTGTGTGTGTGTGTGTGTGTGTGTGTGTGTGTGTGTGTGTGTGTGTGTGTGTGTGCTGGTCTGTGGGTGGTCAGAGGAGAGCGAGTGACAGGGAAGGGCACCTGCGTACACACACACACACACACACACACACACACACACACACAGAGGTCTGTTTGTATTGAGCTCCGACCGCCCGCTCAGCAGCGATATTAAAAACAATGCCGACAATCTGTGGTCGAAAGCATGCATGTGTGTTAGCGTGTGTGTGTTTACATCAGGGAGGTCCATTGCTGCAGCAAATCAGAAAAACGGTCTGCTTCCATTACAGCTGGCCTGACAGCCAATTTGACACTGAAACCAGATTAAAGTGGCCCATCATAATATTGAGAACATATCAAAAGGGCTTTGACACACATCTCGCATTACGACCTCTAATTGCTATCATTAGTCGTTTTATTGCCACAGCATCTGCGAGATGCTGGAAGAGTATATCAGAACGTGTCAAATGGACAGCCACATTAAAACATGCCCCCACACCAATAGGATCGCGAAATATTGACACTAGAAGCACTAAACACAAGCATAAGCAGGCTGTCAACATGAACAGCTCCTTTTGAGAACAGACATTCTGCTTAGCTACAGTCTTCGCATAAATCAGATATTACAACAAATTATGCAAGCAGGCTATGTTTCTCTGATGAGGGAAAAGACAAGCTTCATAAACAAGACATTCAGAAAATATGCTAACAGACTGGTCCAAAATCTCATAATCTATCATAGAGCACATCCAACATTTTTTTTTTTTTTTTTATGGAATAAAGGAGTCATTCCCACTACCCTGATTTTTTGATGGTTGTCATGGCAATATCGATAGCACCATCTTGGCATCTCATTACTGTAAACAAGAAACATGGATGGCAATAGTTAAACCCATTAGGTGGGTGGTTGCTATCTTAGACCAAACTAACTTTAGCAAGCTAAGAGGAGTTACAGCATGGCTGTATTAATATTCATTATTATGCATTCATAATAAAGAATTTTAGAAAACGATGAAGTTTGTGTTTTGTTGCACACATTAATTCAAAAATACATTGAAAGTATTGTGCAAAAAATGACTTGAATGCACATTTTCTAGGATGAACACACCACAAGCCAATTTGTTATTAAGTGATAAAACCATAAAATAGACAGAAAATCCTCTTTAGACTGAGTGCCTAGGCCAAAAACATCTTACAAAATATGATATTTGATATTCTGTCAGCGAAAGGAAAGATTTTAGGTGCGTTCACACCATGTCTGAATTAGTCATTACAAGATTCTGACTTGTAAAAAGCGTTCACTTCCTTGTAGAACTCGTAATTACAACATGCTGAGAACATGCGGAAACACGCATAATAGTGGTGCTTTCAGCACTAAAATGTAGTTAAGTTATCTCTTAGCTAATATTTTTGTTTAATAATTCCTATATTTGACTATTGGTAATGTCTACATATTATAACCAAGTACGACATGATGTAAATAAGAGATTTATAAGAATAAAATAAATTAAGGCAAACATTCTGTTATAATGTATTAACCTATAATTATTATCATAACTTATTTAAACTGTTTAATTATTTTCATATAGTTAAAATATTAAAAAAGTTCAGTAGTTTTGCTATGGTTGGTACTAAAAACCGTGACATTTTACTGGTATTGATAACCTGACAACACTAGTCTTAATGATGTAAGAAAAATGGGGGGGAAAAATTACAAATCGCTAACACAAATTTGAATAATTATCTAATAATGAACTAACTTTACATTTATTAATACGCATTAGCATAGTAACTGTTACTTATTGTACTGGTTTTGTCTATTATACAGATTAGAGGTGTAATGATACATCGTTATATCGAGATATCACAATATAACAATGCAACGATATGTGTCGTTGATGTAAACCATGTTTAACTGCAGTGTGTATGTGTCCATACAGTGTCAATCATTCACCAATATAATGAGGATCTCCAGGACGGACAGGACTTATCTTTAAGACAATTCGTTAAAAAGTCAGATTTACTGTTTTCGGACTACTATTGCTATAGCTACATGTGGAAATTAATGAGCAAAATTGAATAGGGTTTGTTAGAGCCGATGGAGTCACTGTGTGAATCAGAGGGAGAGAAAGAAAGAGAAAGACAGAAGAATATCTGCCGAATCCAATTAAATACTTTTTGCTGCACCTCTGGAACCGTGTCATTCCCAAAAGGCACTACTCCTCTGGCCTGGCAATGAGACACACCAATTAACTCTGTCTCTCTCTCACACACACACACACACACACATCTGTGTTCTCAACGTGACTGCAGCTGCTAGTGCCATTAAAGCCGAATAAAAGAGCAAAACCACACCGCTTTGCCTTTGGTCCCAACACAGCCATCATTTAACAAACAATTAATACAAGTAATGACACCAGCCTCCCTTTGAGCGCTATAGCGAAGGTCATTCATTTGTTGCTTCGATCATGAATGCTGTCTGAAAGTGATCGTTTCCTAGCATGTTGAGCAGGTTAGTATGTTGTGTGCATGGCAACTAGACTGGGACGCGGGTGTACATGTGGTGCATACAAATGACAAGCACGTCATACCACAGGAGATAAGGAGCGGTTTCATGGTCAGTGGGAAACAGCTTGTCGTCATTCTCCATTATTAGCAGAATACAGACAAAATGTTATCATACAACTGTGATCCAGAAGAACAGATCAACAGAATCGTGAAATAACCGTAGTGAGAAGAATGCGGTCGTTTCTGGCATTGCTGGCTGCAGTGCAAACCCATTGTGTCTGAGCCGTTCCTGCTTGGCGGAGGCAGTGCTGGCGAGGTTGGCGGTGGACAGGTCGCTATGCTGTACACCGACGCTGCATATAAACTAGTGCAATTCAGTCAGCCGAGCCAATGGGCTTTAAAACACAGGTCTTATTACGCTAATAATGACACCACATCCTCCACGAAACTGATCCATGCGTTTCTACACACACCGCTCTCCAATATCAGCCATTAACAAGCAGCGGCGGATAAACAACACGGCTAACTTTGAGAGTTAAGAGTTAGAAGAATGCAAGATTGGACATTAGATAATACAACGTTATTACCATCTCCTTGCAATGAATTACAGTATTCCACTCTTATAATTTGGATAAATTAATAAAATGTAGATGTAGGTACAACTCTATCATTTCAGGGTAATATGCTGCCTGTAGAGTTAAAATTTTAATTCTGTCATAATGTATTAATTCATGTTGTTCCAGACTTTCTTCAGCAGATAAAACATAAGCCTCGTTTCCACCGCAGGAACTTTGGGGTGGTACTCTGTGTTTCGACCGCAGGGACCAGTGTCTAAATGAAGTTCTGGGTAAAAATGTCCCCCTCAGGAAGTCCTGCTCGCGAGGTAGTACTTTTTCAAAGTTCAGGAACTTTTGGGGGTGGGACTTGGGCGCTGAACATGCTGATTGGTTGGATTCACGCAGCATTTTATTTCAACAACCATTTTTAAAAGTCTGTTGCGGTGCGTGCATTAAGAGCTGTTTGCTATTCGAATCAACAATTGAGTTAAAAAAATACGACAGATGGACCGACGACGAGGTTCAGGCTGCATTAATCTTACATGCGGAGGACGAAATCCAGCGGGAACTGGAAAGTCAAGTGCAGTCCTACATCACCGGACTAATTTGCCTAATCTTCATGGTACTTTAGACTGCGATAGAAACGCAAAAAAATGTTCTGGGTAATTTCGGTGGAAAAGTGGCTAGCCAATATTTTAAAGAATGTTTCAACTGATTTTAACAATCTAAAGCCCGGGACACACCAAGCTGACAATCGGCTGCGGGCAACGTCGGCTTAATGCGTGCCAGACGACTTAGTTTTTTCGGTGTGTTCCGCACCGTTGGCTCTAGTCAGACGCCGTCTGTTTTTTTTTTGGGCCGATTCAGAGTACTCTGATTGGCTGTTCAGCTCAGTGAATGAGTCAGAGCACAAAAATAATAGCAAAACAGCGAGCAAAGAAGTCCTGGGCAAATATTGTAACATTAACAGGATCAGTAGGATTGATATTCAAAACGGTAAGCACGCACTGCTTTGTTAACGGTTTGCGTATCTGTAGCCTGCAGCGTCGGTTTCCCTTTTTGAATGACGAATATAAACACTGACACCAAAATATCATCCTTTGTGTTCCACAGAAGAAAGAAATCTTGTAGTGTATAAAATAAGTATAAAATAAAAAAGTTTGTCTGACCAGTAGTCAATTTTCTGCAATTTGTAGTTGATGCATTAAAGGGATAGTTCACTTTGAAATTAAATTTTGGTATGTTTTAGCTTACCTGAAGGGCATCCAAGATGTAGGTGTCTTTTTTTCCTCAGTAGTTTCAATTTTGATATTTTAGGTCAAACCGTTCTTGTCTGTCAGTCATATAATGCAGGTCTGCGGTCACTGTCTCAAAACAGCATGCACAAGTCCAAATTAAAACAATTCCCCATCGTCCAAATGAAACAATTCCCCATCGTAAGTACACTTTGATGGCCTAAGACACGAAACGAGCGGTTTGTGTGAGAAAACGAACCGTATTTATATAGTTTTTGCCTCTTGAACAAAGCCGCGTCCAACTGATCTGACGGCGCGGGCGGGTATAGATATATACACTGATGTCGCCTTGGCTAATGAACTGCAATAGCGAAGGCGACATCTAGTGCTAGTGTTTCTATACCCGCACGCGGGCGGATATAGATATAGAAACACTAGATGTCGCCTTCGCCATTGCAGTTCATTAGCCAAGGCGACATCAGTGTATATATCTATACCCGCCCGCGCCGTCAGATCAGTTGGACGCGGCTTTGTTCAAGAGGCAAAAACTATATAAATACGGTTCGTTTTCTCACACACACCGCTCGTTTCGTGTCTTAGGCCATCAAAGTGTACTTACGATGGGGAATTGTTTCATTTGGACGATGGGGAATTGTTTTAATTTGGACTTGTGCATGCTCTTTGAGACAGTGACCATAGACCTGCATTATATGACTGACAGACAAGAACGGTTTGACCTAAAATATCAAAATTGAAACTACTGAGGAAAAAAAGACACCTACATCTTGGATGCCCTTCAGGTAAGCTAAAACATACCAAAATTTAATTTCAAAGTGAACTATCCCTTTAAGCCGACTGCACACTTTACACTGCATAAGAGAATGTTTCAACTCTACTGATGAAGTGGGGGGAAACTGCAAGGGTTTTGTGAAAGTAACCCTTCGTCATTCAACCAAAAGTTGAGAAATTGTAAACTTTTAATCCATTTGTGCTCTATTTAAATCCATCACCTTTAAAACCGATCTTGCTATCCATTAATCATCAGAGTGTCTTCAGAAATCATTACTGTGAAAGGCTAGATTCATTGTGCCAATGTCACTGATGAACTTGAAGACAAAAACACTCCAGTGAATTTCGACCATGATGGAGAGAAGCAGACATGCTAAAGATATCTCATAGCATTTCATTAATATAATCCATTCGATCCGATTTAGCATATGCCAACAGTAGCAGAAGAGTCAGGAGGCGATGTCTGAGAAATTAGAGATACATCTGTAAAGACACAGTCTTGTAATGAGAGTTGCAGCACACTATTTATCCTGATAATAAAAATCAATGAGAAGACGGTACTCAGAAGAAGGATTGTCTTACACCGTTCAACCCAGCCTCCTGGCACTTCACCGCTGGAGAGGTCTTAAATCGGAGCGCATAATGCCGCAAAAGAGCACCATGACAAAGCCGCCTGAGTGTTTGAGAAACAATATCCTCCTTGAAGGCACAATTTAAATAGGCACATGGAAGCTTAAATGAAGCTCTTAAAGCAATGAGGAAGTCTTAATCACGTTCGAGATACACAAAGACACAGAGGTCATCATAAAGCAAACAGATGTAGTGATTCTGCCAAAAACAAAGCAAAAATAAAAATGAAAAAAATGAAACCGGAACTCTGGTAATCTTTCTTCCACCATCTTCACATTGGATTAAGAAAAAGGGGTGTTAAAAGCATTTCTGAATGACATGTCTGGCACAGAGTCTGAAGAAATGCTTTGCGACAGCTTCAAGAAGCATCCATTTAGCATCAAGGTCAGACGTGTCAGCCCATCTCTGAGAGAGAGAGAAACACAGCCATGAGTTGCTACTGTTAGAGCTGGTAAACCCCTGGGGAAGATCTCCACAAAAAAAAAAAAACTTTGATTCTGTAGCTTTGATGCTCAAACTAGAGTGTAAAAAGAGCTTCTGTTATTATTATAAAATCTCACTGATTCCCTTGATTCCACTGATGTAAGCCTTGATTCATTACAGTTCTGTAAGTCTGTTTTCATGCGAGTCTTGCATAATCTAATGTAGAAACCAAACATGCACAGTGAATATCCGGGATGCAGTGTGAATAATAAACAAAAATATCACCCCCATAGCTTCAGAAATGCAGCAGACATGGCCCAAAAACACTCACCAGGAATGGATAGTTAATACATAGCTTAAATTGAATTGGTCTGATTCTTACTGAAGCAGCAATTTTTAGATTTGGTAGGGTCTGTGCTAACTTGAGATCTGTAAAAATTATTAATGTTTTTTCTTGGTATCTCTGTTCTTGTGTTTTTGTATTCACAGTAGGGCTGCACGATTATAACAAAAATCATAATTGCCGATTATTCCCTTGAAATTGTAATTGTGATTATTAATTACGATTATCACAATTTACATTGAATTATATATATATATATATATATATATATATATATATATATATATATATATATATATATATATATATATATATATATATATATAGGTATATTATTATACATGTTTACTTAAAAATTGTGAACACACACACTGTCCCCCTTTACTTAACATACACATAAATTGTAAGAATATGACTAATAGTAAAGACTACAAAGAAATAAACATTAGGCCTACGCTAAAGCTATTAAATAGCAGTCCCAAACTCGCTTTTGTTATTACAATGTTGTTATGAGCCACCACAGTCATTTAAAAATATAAAAAATAACACAAAGTGAAAATAAGGTGGCATTTTGGGGTTTATATTGAAACGACAGTTACCATGGTGAATATACAATATTAACAAGAACTATGAAACATGAATAGCCTACTGCTCCTGGTGAATAGAATGAAAATCATCCATGCATGCAAATCCTTCTCAGCTAACACACGAAGTACCAGTAAGGTGATTTATTGGTATTTTACTTTTATTTTGTGACTTACTAATTTACAACGTTGCATGCTCGTAGTTCCCTTTGCACTTTATACACAGCGCGCGTCGCCGCATTTGCGCGTGCAATTGAAGAGTGTGCGCTACGAACACAGTATAACGGCTGACAGGACAGGAACGTCCGTTTTTCGTTCGTTTTGCTGCCAAAAAAAGACTTTTTATTTCAGCGTACACATACGTCACTGTCTGGTAGTTCCTATTGTGCTGGGGTTTTTTAAGTAGTTGTGATTCGCCTCTCATAACATGCTCTAAATGCATGCAGAGTGGAATTTTTTTCTTTTTTTATTGCGGCTTTGAACGATTATGTAATCGTGGCATCCATAATCGTAATCGCGATTAGAAATTCGATTAATTGTGCAGCCCTAATTCACAGCCATTACTAATTCACAGCCATTATAAATGAGGTGGATGAGCTGAAAGGTCACGTGACTGAATCAGATTAATATAGTAGCCTACCTACACTTTTTTTGTCACTAGAAGTACATGTGGAAACCAAATGTGGAATATTCCACACATTAAGCCACCAGTATGAAAAACAACACCCTTTTATGATTTACATGACAGGTGCATTAAGCCTGGCTCATCTCATTGGCTATATGATACTGTCAGTCAGTGAATTACCTGTAGAAATAAGCAAGAAAAAACATCAGTTAATCAATTCTATTATCATAGGGGCTTAAATGATGTATAATAACATAAAAAAAAGATTACAAAACATTGTAGTAAGGAATTGCCAGTAAGGAATATTTATATCCATAAATTCTTAATGTACCAACAACGGCAGGTGTAAAAAATAAACACAAAAAGTTCTGGAGCCTGTCAGCAGAGCACGTCATTTATTTAAATATTGCATTATTTACACATCATCTGTCAACAAAACAAAACAGCTCACCAAGGGTGCCGTTTATTGGTTTGGTATGCGTTTTATTCCAATGAACAAAGTGCTCTAAAAATAGCCGCCTGTATATCCAGATGAGATGCTGCTGAAATCTAGGGCACTCTCAACATAACATGGGAAAATACTTTCCTCCTCCACCAGGATGCTTTTGTTTTGGTTTGGCCACAAGACAAAAAGCATATTCTTAATGTAAAACTGACTCTTCAAAATAGGTTGTGCACTGCATGTAATGCATAGTCTACTTCCTCTGGATCAAAGGGAGTGAGTTAGATAGCGCTCCTTCCACAGGAAGGTGGTGATTATTCTGACCAGCTGATAAGAGCCAAATGTAAACTAACTGGTGGCCACACAAGCTCATCTCATTACAGTACATGCCTTCACAAGCCAACAGTGCTAGGGAAAAATCTCAAAAGGATTCTCTAATCTGTTGCTCATTTGATATCTTCACAAACAAAAGGTAAATATCTGAAAGTAATAAAATAAGTTCAATATGACAACTTTTTTTCCTCACATATTGTTTCTTTGTCCAAAACTATGAAGTCAGTTTTGGTATAAAAGCATGTGTATTATGCATAAGGATTCAACAAACAAATAATTCACTGGAATCCAGTCAAGCAAGCTTGAGCATGGCATGAGCAGGACTCATCAGCTGTACTGGATTGCGCTGTTCATGGGCCTTCCCCATACACCAATTTAGACAGCTCTTCAGGAATAACTTGTTACAGGCTAACTGAAAACCTGTTTCCTACCAGGTTTGGACAAAATTCATACATTAAGAAGTGGCATGAGTTGGAATTTGAATTGGAATGACAGGAAGAGAAATTTACTGAATTACTACATTTCAAAGATATTCAACAATCACACAGAGAAACACCATTTTCTGACAGATTTTATTTTTATTTCAGAGTTTTTATTTCTAATTGGTTTTATTTAATATAGCGTCATACAGTCTATAAAATAGGTGATTTATTATTAATGATATGTATATACATTTCATTACATTTAATAAAATAGCTAACACACAAAAACACTTATTTGTTCGGATAATTATAACACAATATTCTGCAGGTTAAATCACATAGTGTTTCTGGAAATAGCCAGTGTATTGTGTCTATAAATACTAAAACGCCACCTACAGCAGTAACTTTAATTGCATCATGTTTACTACATCAATTTAAATTCAGGAACTGAAGGCATTCTCAAATTAGTTTGCTAACAATTCAGGGTATTTTTTTATTTATAACTTTTTTTTGCTTAAAATAACAGCAACGCAGTACAGTGGATCTCAGCTCATGTTGAGTCTGACATTACAGAAAATAATGATTTGGTGTTCAATAAGAGTCAGCAGCTATTCAGTAATCACTCTGACTGATTCAGACTGATAATGTGTACGTTTGATTCAGACTTGTTTGAGAATAGTTTTGAATGACTCATCTAAAAACAACAACGTATTTGTTGTTGCACGCAACCAGAAAGGACAATTCAAAAGAGAGTTAGGTTATTTGTGTTCACACTTGTAGTTGTAGTCTTTGTATATCTATAGTCTTTGGTAGCTGTCGGTATTTCTGTATCACCACATACAATTTAGACTACAAGCCCAAAACTCAAATATAGCTGCAAGCAGCAATACAGGGGCCAAGCCCTGAAGCAGCAGCAACTCTCCCCATCCCTCCCCTCCCTGCCCCTCTCCTGATCCCTGCCCCTCTCCTGACCCCTGCCCCTCTCCTGCCCCCTCTGCCCCTCTCCTGCCCTTCCTTGAATTTTTGAACTGGTGGTGGCGCTATAGAGGTGGTCCTAGAGACTCTAAAATTGGTTCAATTACTATTCATTACAATCACTACAAGTGTGCTAAATTTGAAAAAAAAAAAAAACATGTTTTATATAAATTTGCTGCATGTTATATTTATGGAGATCCTTTCTCAGATACACATCATGTGTGGAACTAAAACAACTTTTCCACCACTTAAGGCCACAGTACCTCTTCAGTCTGGACATGTGCCACACAGGAATCGAACCCACGACCGTAATGGTTCGGGATTCATGACACATGGTTTAACAACTTGCGCCACTCAGAGGACGTAAATTTCAAAGCTGTAGAGGAGAGGCTTCAGTGTAAGAATAAGCACACAAAAACATGTTAACGAGATTAGCATGCTAAGCTAGCTTAATGCTAATGTAGCTTATGGTTATCCTGATAGCTGAAGAGCCACATTAGAAAGAATGGCATCTGGTTAGCATGCTAACCAATTATTATGCTAAGGTAACTAGCATAAGGCAACAAACACAGGCTAGGTCAACTTCGGAGATGAATATCTCGGGAACGGTAGCGAATATCAAAAATCTGTTCAGTCATTTCTGTGCAGCTTAGTCCAAAGAACATCTGATCAAATTTTGGACAAAATTGAGCAAGATTTGAAGGAGGAGTAGCGAAAAAACTGTTTTTCATTTGTCCCAATATGGCGGATAGTCACATTGTTGGAAAATGACAAATGAGATATCGACGGAATCGGCATAAGCCAAAGAATGTAATGACATAAAGAAATCAAAATTTGAACAATATTTACAAAAGTTATAAGCGTTTTTACAAAAGACCTTATATCTCTGGAACACTAGGTGGCGCTGTGCTCAATCTTCTCATGTACCTTCAGGACATTGTGTCGATGATCCATACTAAATTTTGTGAAGATATGTCAAATAGTTTAAAAGTTATTGCAAATTATGACAAAATTCAAAATGGCGGACACGTGGTACATCCCATCCTGGCAAAATCGGTATGCATGGATTCGGCATGACCCAAGGAATCCATAGATACCACATTTATGATTTTCTGACAAACTGTTCAAAAGTTATTGACCAAAATAGCTATTTTCCATATCTCATGACCCGTAGGTGGCGCTGTTCCCAACTTTGGCAAGGACCCTCAAACAATGCTTCCAATCAAGTGTACCAATTTTTGTTTCGATTGATCAAACTTTGGCCGAGATACAGCCTCTACACCAATTTTGGGTCAACCTCATTAAGTTTGCGACATCATAACTTTTGAACAAAGATGAATAAAAAAAAATCTGTTCAGTCATTTCTGTGCGGCTCAATCCAAAGATCATTTGAGCAAATTTTGGACAAAATTGGAGAAATTTTGAAGGAGGAGTAGCGAAAAAACTGAATACTGTACTTTTCAAAATGGCCACTACTGTAATGGGCGGAGTCTTAATGTAATGTATTGGTTGTGATCAGAATGATGAGAGGAATCAGGTGTACTAAGTTTCATTTCTCTAGATCAAAGGGTTCAAAAGTTATAACCATTTCAATGTTGAATTTTTGAACTGGTGGTGGCGCTATGGAGTTGGTCCTAGAGATTTAAAAATTGGTCCAATTACTAATCATTAGCATCACTAGAAGTGTACCAAATTTCATAATTTTCCTATGTTCCGTTGATAGGGCTGCCATTGACTCCCATTCGGGAAGAAGAAGAATAATAATAATAATAATAATAAGAAAACTAACAGATACAATAGGTGCCTTGCCCCTTCGGGGCTTGGCCCCTAATTGCTGTAAAGCTGTAGATCTGCCAACAGGGCAGCATCGCTGGTGAATAATAGAGTTAGACACACAACAGAATGTTAGGTTGTTGACATACAGAAATATCTCAGCCGTCGGTTGACTGGAAGGACCTAGAGAGAGAGAGTATTTACTAAGAGGAAATGACTGTTATCTAGGCGAGACTTGTGCGATCACCATTATTTTCTAATCGCCATATGGAAGCGCAGCACCAGGACACACACCCCATGAAGCAGTCTGTTTACCTTCACTGAGCTAAACCGCTATACCACATCAAAGCTGATCATAACCCACTGGATTCAGAATTAGGATTGAATCATTTCCATTTTATGAAATGCTCCCATAAACTAAAGGCATGAAAGCAGTCAAATGACTGAAAATGAAATATAAGATGATGTTTAGAGCCTCAAAAGAGGGGAAAGGTCTATCTAAACTGACTTTCCTTCATATTGAAACATGTATATGGCATATGACATTCAAGGGATGTTTCCAAATTTCCCTATTTCCATTGGTGTCCATTTTTTTCACATGCTCTTTCATTTACAACACTTTATGGTTACTGACGATTTATGGCCGTACTAGGCAGGATATTAATCACGGTTTTGGCCACTGGGGAAGTGGCGCTCATTCAAGTCAGCTCAAGCGAAGCTGCAATCACCTTTCCCTAATAACCTTGACCCCTAGCGCACACACACATGTAGGTGTTTTTACGACAGGTCCACTCCCTCATATGAAGACATCTTTTCTGCACAGCCCCGAGCAAGTTCAACCTGTCCAGTCAAGTGTGTGCGCAATGGAACGGTCGTGGACTCTCTGGACAACAATTCCCAAACATCAACCCCTGAAAGTCTTACCTGGCGTGCTATGCTCAAGTGAACAAGAGCCCATTTTGACCTTTTTGAGCCAAAATACATTTATGCATTTGGTAGATGTTTTTATCCAAAGCGACTTACAATGCATTTTAGGTATACAATTTTTATGAGTTCATGCATTTCCTGGGATTCAAACCTATGACCTTGGCATTGCAAACGCAATGTTCTACTATTTGAGCTAAAGGAAAATAACATTGTAAAAAAAAAAAAAAAAAAAAAAATTACATATTGGGGTGGGGGGGGGGGGGGGGGGGGTCAATGATTTTCCACATGGTGCATGAACAAAGAGGGCCTCTGTTTCTCATTACACATGTGCTCGCTGAAGGAGCATATTAGGTTAGTGTTTCTTTAAGCGCCCGGCACATTTTTCAGGCGCCTTCCAATGTTTGGCTTTCAAACCGGGGCTGAAGAAAGATGATCCCCTGACAGCACTGCTTCATTATGGAACAGGCTGGTACAAGTGGAGGGAGTGGCCGACCTGTTTTCCCGCACCCAGCCCCCTGGCTACCACACCGCTGTCTCACCATGCCTGTACACACACACACACACACGAAATCAGCACCTCATTGAAGAAGAAATAAAGTGTGCTGTCTTACAGCAACTTCCCTAAACTCCACCTCCTCCCCCTCTTCCTAGCCTGGGAAAACAGTTTCCTGTGTTATGGCTGTGAAACCCAAACTTGAAAAACTTTGCCTTGAGTCAAGCACAACCAGTTTCCTGGGTTGCCATACAGGTCGTGTTAATTACACTGAATGCCAAGAGCTCAAGTCTCCACATGGAGACGGGTGTAGAGTTGCTATAACACATGAGAGGAGGCGTTAACCGAGAGCCAAGATTCAGCAGTTCAAACAAGAGCACAAAAAGATAGAAACATAAAAGCAGTGTGAACAAACGGCCTTGTGCTTTTAAAGTTTGGAGTTGTTCGTTGCATGTGATGTCAGAAAGCAGTCGAGCGTACTGATCAGGCCCAGTGGTTTTTTTCTCTGTAGATGAAGGCATTCATAAATTATGGACAGTGCATTGGCTCCAAGGTTCATCTCATTATTGCAAATGGCTTGATGTTCATCCTCCACCTCATCAGGCTGAATTGAAAGACGACGGCCCCCACGCAGACTGTGAATGACGGCTGACATCACTCTTGTTACCCAGCAGCCATTAGCATCACATTACACGAGGCCCAGCACAAGACACCAGTGTAAGAACAGACCTTGTTGAGCCTGTAGGACAAATATGTGTGTGGTGTAGCCTACTACCAAAGGTTTGGGGGTGATAAGATTAAATGCTTTTGACAGAAGTTTAAAATAAACACAGTAATATTGTAAAATATGATTACAATTTCAAATATCTATTTTCTATTTAATACATTTTAAAATGTCATCTATTCCTGAATTTTCAGCAGCCATTATTCCAGTCTTCAGTCTCACATTATCCTTCAGAAATCATTATAATATGCCGATTTGGTGCCCAAGAAATTAGTTCTTATTATTTTCAATGCCAAAAATAGTAGTGCTGCATAATATTTCTTAGGAAAAAAAATTCATGGTTCTTTGATAGATAGAAAGTAGGGCTGAAATGATTAGTCAACATTGATCTCATCCGACCCCAGTCCCTGCCCTAAATGGCACGCATCATAAGCACTTACAGTCTTGAGGACTTACAATGGCCGCCGCGTGCGCATGTCCATTAAGTCCACGTGTCCTATTTGTCATTTTAGGATTCAGAAGTCCCCCACAAGCGCCCCCTTTGCGGTCTATATGCACCCTCGATGCTCTTTTGCCAAGCCTGCACTGAAGCAAGCGCCGCAGTAGACTTCTACTCGACAGTCAAAGCAGCATTACGTCATGAAAGTGTGAACTCAGAGGAAGAACGTGAGGGCTATAGGGTTCCATTTGTGTCAGGGCCCTATTGAAAGGGCCTGCAATAATGCGGTTTGACCAGCTGGGCACTTTAGCTAACAACTGCAATGCAGCTCTCCCGGAGGCAATCCAACTAGGGTGACCAGACGTCCCGGTCCCGAAATCTAAGCTGTTGTCCCAAAATCCAGAATCCGGCCCTAATTGTACCGAAAATTATTACTAAAGCAAAATCTTGAGTAGTTATTGTCTGATAAAACATTAAAAACTGTCCGTGGAGGTTGAGTCGTCCTGCAGCCAGCCCCCGCCGGCTGCTCATTGGTTGCAGCATCTTTTTTGTTTCTTTTTTTGAAGTTCTACAAAGATACCGTATCCGCGAATTAAGATATGCATTGATAAGCGAGCGCAAGTTGCAGCAGCCGCGAGGACAGTGAATGTGCAGGCAGCCAGTCATAAAGGAGTGATTGATTGGTTGCGGCACTGTGTGCAAAAAAATACTTCGGCCTAATGTCTGATGTCGGGTTACACAAAGCAAATCATCTACACAATAATTTAGTTTTCTTATTTAATGACCGACAGTTTAGTTGTAATAATACATTTAGCATAAGGCTTATTAGCGTTAGGCTATAGCCTGAAATGTCTGATTTACACACTGTTACAACAATCATTGTTTTGTTTTTTAACAATGACACTTGAGTTCATGATTTTAATGTTGTTTTTTTTGTGGCAGACTAAAGACTAATGACAGACTGTTGATCTTTGAATAAAATATGTTTGGTTGAAAAGACATTTTCAAAAGCTGGAGATATTTCCTTGTTTTATTTATTAGTTAGAATAGGTGTAACTCAATATTTAAACTAATTGCAAAAGCTGAATATTCGATCAAAGCCTACTGATTAATCTGTGAAATAATCAATGAGTACTCAATTAATCGTTCCAATAATTGTTAGATTAATCATTTATCAGAATAATAGTTTGTTGCACCCCTAATGGAAAGTTCAAAAGAACAGCATTTATTTGTAATAAAACTTTTGTAACATTATAAATGTTTGATCAATTGAATGCATCCTTGCTGAATACTTGTAGTATTTGTAAAAAAAATAATATTAATAATTACTGACCCCAAACATTTGAATGGTATATGATTAACATAAGTCTTGTTGTATTATTTTACACAATATATATCTACTATACAATTTTACTAAATTGGCTACCTAAACTAAAACTACACAAAAAAAAAAAGCAAAGTGGACATGGTCAAATACAAGCCAATATGTCAGTCTATCACTAGTCACTATACGCATAACTTGAATACAACATGCTCAACTCACTGTATTGGTGCATACAATGATAAAAGAGAGCCTACATTTCATTTTGCATTACAAACTAGCTGTTGTACAAGATGATTTTTCTAAAAGGCAGGGAAAAACATCCCCGCTCCAATCGCCATCCCTCCCGCAAGGCTTTTGTAATTTGTAGGTTATGTAGGTTTGCAGCTAGCATGCCAACTCCAGCGTAGTATTGACTGATCATCACGCACAGCCCCTGTGAGCAACCAAACAAAGCAGCCAGACTAATGATGTTGATTTATTCACATAAGCCTTTACTCACAGAGCAGATAAATATAATAGCAAGAGTGCTGCTTGTATGGGTGGAACAGATGATCGAGATGTGTTTTGATTACACAAGACTATCAATGCAGCAAGCCATTTGCATCAAAGAAAGGCATAGAGAGTTTATTAAATCACTCTCAGGCATTACAAAAGATTCTAATTAGTGGTCGACTGATATGGGGTTTTCAGTGGCTGGTGCAGATACTGACATAGAGATCAAGGTGGATGATTGCTGGTATAACTATTAAATGAGATGAATTCAAATTAACATTTATTTTATGCAATATATTTTTCCCGAATAGATTTTAAAACCGAAGATTTGCTGAAAAGTTCACAGAAAAGTCATTAAAAAGGCTGGTAGATTTTGGCCCCACTATCAAAATCATTTCTAAATGTTGGCTGACTGCTCTATATTCAGACAGGATATATATATAATTTTCTCTTACAATTTTTAGCCTTTACATATTTATTCAATGACATTTTTAACCTTCAAAAAATTGGAGCATATTTTTTATATATTTTTTTCTTGAAAGAGTTGTAGGTCAAACAAACTAACAAACTAGTTTGGTTTCCCCAAAGAACAGTTTTGAAAAAAAGACCAGGGCTCGATGCTGAGGAATTTTTCTACTGGTCTAGTTATAAGGTTCAAACATTATTGAAGACAAGTGAGTCTTCAGTATTAAAATAAGAACAAACAAATTACAAGCAACAGCTCAAATAAATACAACAGAACAAAGAAACGAATTAAATAAATTATTCATTTTCAAAAAAAAAAATCAATTAAACGTAAAATAGCACTGCATAGTCTTCCCTGAATAAAATAAATATAGATTAATCCTTGTTAAAGCTGCAAACGTTGTTCAGGCAAGATCAGTGAGTGATTTTCTATTGGTCTTTTGTTGTTTGATTAACATTAATGACAGGTTTATAAAGCTGCTGTGCTGTCATATCAAAACCGAATGCAACTTTTGTGATGACGCAGCACTGGCCCGATCGGGTAAGTGATAAATCCATCAACTGTCCTGAGCGTCTTTCACACTGGCCCCGAGCCATCGGGCAGTCCTTATTATCGAGCCCTGAAGAACCATTTTTTCCTACTGTAAAAAATAAACATTTTAATAATCTAAAGAACGTTCTTCCACTACAAAAACAAACACTACAACCCTTTTGTGCAATGGAAAGGTTCTATGGATGTTAAAGCTTCTTCATGGAACCACAGATGCCCATAAAGAAAATTATTATATTTAAGAGTGTATCGTACTGTTAAAACCTTATTCAGAGGTTCCTTCCAGAGGTTTCCAAATGCTCACTGGTGCTTTCATTTATTGCACAATTTCAGTCAACCTATCGAGAAAAACAAATATGAAATAAATACTCTCTGCAGAGCTTCAATGGGTCTGAGGTTTGAAATGAAAAAACAGCACCAGCATTCTCTCTCTCGCCTCTGCTCTGTTTGAACATCTGCTGATAAAATTGAGTGTGCCACCTATAAAAGATGGGGACGAACGAGCAGAAGGAGAGATGTTTGCCTAAATACAAGGTCATAAAACGGCACCCATACTACATCTGTCACAACGCAGAGCACAGGACCAGATGTTTCCATTGCAAGCGCAGTTTAATTTTGGCACGGGCAGCGGGATTAGTTCATCCATCTATAGCTCAGACTTATAGCCTGTGATCAATAATTCAGAGAGCCCACGAGAGACCAGGCCGTATTGTAGCACTGCTGATATGAGCTGAATGCAACTGTAGAGGCCTGGCGATTCACAAGAGGTGACGTGAGAACAATGATAATGTGGACTCAAAAGCTCGGAAGTAGATATGGAGTAATTGCGAGCTTTTGAATGGTCTGAGTTATTGAAGACGGAAATGAGAAAAAGGGGCCGAGACGGAGTCCGAGTGAGATCACGGCCTTCCCACTTGAGGAACAACACAGCAGTGGGGCTGTTTCAGATTACCTGATTAGCTGGACGTTTCAAGAACTCCGTTGATGCCGTGTGTATGGCTGGATTATAGAGGGGGGGGAAACATCTGCGTTAAGGTTAATCTTGGGATAAGGTTCCCTTCTATAGCTAGGTCAATTGCATGGAAAACCCTGCACAAACATTAGCATTCTGTGGGAAAATTTACAGGCGCCGTGGACAATCTTGACAGGCATTTTGTATGCCATTTTACAATTCTAAAAAATGTCTTATGAAAATGAATACATATCCATAATCATAGTGTGCCTCTTGCCAGAAACACAGTCAAACTAACTCAAATCTAACTGCATATAAGCTAATTCTCTAATCAGATGCATTAAGCGACCACCGTCATACTACAATGTCTGTTTGTATACTGTGGAATATTGTTGTAAAATCTAAAGAACTACATTTATAACAGCAGCAGGATACTATACACTTTATATGAACATCACTATCATAAAATACTTAGCCTATTTTATTACCTTCTCTTACTATTTTGGATTTGTTGGACACAAGAAAAAAAAATATTCTCAAAAACATTTTAAGAATGTTCTTAATATCTTTTTTTTTTATAATGTTCTAAAGTCAAAATCTAAGAAGAACTTGAATTCCTGCAAAGAATTTTCCTGAAAAAGTTTTTATCTCATAACATTCTCAAAAACTTCTTAGAATTTTGGAGACTCAAAACAGTATTACTAATATTAGTAATATTACTAATATTTGACTAAATTCTGATCTGACAAACCAATGGAACAGCTGAGAAATAGCCAATATACCACATGACCATACACACACATACATACATACACATACATACATATATATATATATATATATATATATATATATATATATATGTGTGTGACTCGTCCTGCTCTATATTTTCACATTACTCCATGTTTCTTCTTCCCTATCAATCATGTATAAATAATGCAAAGAAGAGCCCTGCCTAATTATAGCTGTGAAAATATTCTTACCATAGTATAAACAGAACAGCAAAACCATAAGGTTACCAGAATTTGACCATTGCACGGTATACAGTATACTGTCGTACTGTCAAGCTCTAATTCCCAGTGTTTTGACATGTAAGATCCTGGAATGTCTTTTGGGAATGCTATCAGCTGTGGCCAGTCTCTTGTAAGCAGTAGGGTTGCGCGATATGCTCCATTTTCATATCGTCCTATCGTCAGCCTGTGAAATCGGCGATACACGATATTATCGTGAGGGGGGCGGGGCTTACTTATTTGATTATTAACTTGCTTATTTACTCATCAATTTGCTTGTTTTATTACTTCGTTTTAAATGAGAATCTTTTTCTATTTTGCTAGCAAAGGTGGAGTGTTTATTAATAGGCTAAATCAGGTTATTTCCTGGTATAGTGAGGTAAAAAAAAAAAGATCCTAATCATTCTTGTATCTGAACATTCTTGTATATTTCAACATGTCAGCGGGAAATTTACGGACACACATTATCCTCTCATGCCGTTACAGATGCAGCATTTTGACTGTAGGCTGCTTCTGCACGAGATCATGAAAACACGTTTTAATTTATTGGGTCAAGAAAGAGTCGGAGTCTGCGATATGTCCTCCTCTGTCTGGATGCACTTCACTTATGCGCACCGCACTTCAATAAGCCCAAATAACGCGGGTTTTAAATGCCGGGAGAAATCAGAGGCAAACATCTAAAAGTCGATCGGTACTTACTTATGACTTGACTCTGATAAAGGAAAATGGGTTAATCCGTTTACATGACCACATGCATTGTCAGTTTATTCAGCATAATCGAGTTAATAACGTGCATGTAAACGCGCTCATTCCCTGAAAACAAAAGCAGAAACGGACTGCGCTTTCACTGCATTAACGGCGCGTTCTCTCAGAGACGACGGTGGATATAACGGTAGGCTACAGCATCTTAATTTACTGGCTTAATATTTCTCTTGTGGACTTACATTATTGACAGTGAAAAAAATAGAAGAATATTTCTTGTTAAACAAGTTTGAAGTTGCTTGTGATTTTCACAGGCAGAGTTCCACAGATGCTTCGTGTAACCTACTAAAGACTTTATTAGGCCTAGGCGGCCTATATACTTTTATTGATATTATTATTATAATTAATATTTTGTAATTGTACTGTTTTTAGTGTTTTTACTGTCATTAAATATTTTGTTAATGTGCTATGGAAACAAAATACTGACGAACAACGATGCCGCGTCTTCATCTTGGCTCTGTATAAGAATGATGCGTCTGTTAAAACAAGCACTCTTGGCAATTTGTGAATGGATCACCTTGCAATTAAATTTAGTTGTGGGATGTAGTTTTTTTTAGTCTGTTTTAAAAATATTTTCTTTGAGGAGTCCTCATACGCGCGCGTCGGTGACGTCGCATGTGTGGTTATGTGATGTCGCAAGTGTGGTTATGTGGTGCAGGGCCGGATTATCCATAGACGGGATTGGGCGAGTGCCCTGGGGCACCAGCCAATAGGGGGGCACCAAGTGATTAAGATAATGACTAGACTTTAAAATATTTTTCATGTTTTGTATATATATTATTTTGCTGGAAGAGATGCAGATACAAAATGAACAGTTAATGATACAATATATACAGAGATAATATTAATTATATCCATAAAGAATTGACCGTTCGCAAAACCCCGCCCTCGAACGGTCCTCGTCCAATCCTAGCTCAGCAACTGTAACTAAGGAGAAAGACCCCCGTGACCGTCAAACATTGCGATTTTCAGCAAGATGGTGAAACGATGCGCCTATGGCACCTGCAAGTCTGACACCAGGTACCCCAAAAGTTTATAGGGAGGGGTCGTTTTTTTTCGCCTTTCCAAAGCCCAAGATCCAAGCGGAAAGATGCCGACAATGGATTAAGACAACCCCGACAACCTCACTCATGGGCGTCAGTTTGGTTTGAAATGTGCTGGGGACAGAGACGCATTCGGAAGTGCATTTTCAGAAGTGCTGGGAATAATGACGCATTATTTATTTTTTTCTCTTTCGCGCAGGTCATGTTTTGAAAGACGATGTCCTGTAGCTTACTAATGTAAATAAATAAAAATGTATACAAAAATGTGATGATGTCCAACCAGAGCTCGAATTGAGTCAAGTCTTATGGGGGGTCCCCAAGTTTTTTTTGGGCGGGGGGTTGGTTAGTCTCGCAATATACACTTTATACAAAATATACAGTATATTTGATCATAATATGCGTATATATACTATTTATTAAAAACGCTGGATAAAGAATTGTGTATATATATATAATTCTTCTTTTAAATTACTTACTAAAGTAATATGGATTTAGAGGGTGAAAATTTCTAACCTCCCTAACTCAATTTTCTAGTGACTGATAACATCTAAATTTTGCAATTGGCCCAAGTGAAATTCTGTAAATTAAATTTTATAATTTACAGATTTACAGTCACTAGAAAATTTTGAGTTAGGGAGGTTAGAAATTTTTTACAGTGTACTTTATATATATATATATAAACTCTTTTGCCACAACTGAAATGGAGAACTGAACATAACTATATATAATGTGTTACATAGAAATGTAGAAAACACGTTTCGGCCCAGATCCGGCCCACATCTGGCACTTGTGGAATGCAGATCTGACCCACATGCAGCATGGAATGATGACACTTGGGCGGCTCACTCCTGTTTGCCAGATCTGGGCCACAAGCAGGCCATAGCAATGCCACAGCCAAGAGCAAAGAAATAAACCAGACCTGGACCTTATCTGAGCCGAAAAACTGTGTATATTAAATATGGAGTCATTTCAGCCTTAATAAGCCTGTTAACAAGCAGAATCACTGAAGGAAAGAAGAGAACAGAAAAAGAGACGAGCAGAAACACAAGAACTACAACTGACTTCAGCCACAGTCTGATGAAATCAACTGAAGCGAAAAGGAGACATTAAATCTGTGAAGATCTCAGCAGAGGAGGATTAAACAACTCCACAAACAACATCTTAGACTGTGGCTGAAGTCAGTTGTAGTTCTTGTGTTTCTGCTCGTCTCTTTTTCTGTTCTCTTCTTTCCTTCAGTGATTCTGCTTGTTAACAGGCTTATTAAGGCTGAAATGACTCTATATTTAATATCAGACTTTGTGGCTCAGATAAGGTCCGTTTATCAATGACAGCCTTTAGATTTCGATTGTAAAACTAATTAAAATATAAACTAATGGTTTAAAAATGTGTTATTTGTTAAGTGACCATGGTATAAGCGGGTTAATGCCCTGCGAGGTGTCCATTGTCAGGTATTAATGGACTTCGGCGGAGGCAACCGTCCGACGCGCATTAATACCTGACAATGGACACCTCGTCGGGCATTAACCCTTACTTATCCATCTTCATCGAGATCTCTAGCACTCCTGTAGAACAAGGAGAACTATTAATAATGAAAAATTAGTAACTTAAGCCTAAGTGTTTCCAATTTATGCAAGGAATACAAAAGCCCCGGCATGGAGTGTACAGATATAAAGTAGAAAGATATACAGAGAGAAACAATTACCCCTCAAAAAAGTCAGTAAGAAGCTTTCTCTTCCCGACTGGGAGTGGAGGTTTATTTTTCTCCATTTTTTAAAAAGCTAAAATTAGCTTCACCGAAGCGGCGCCAAACAAACAATCCTGTCAGTCAACGATGTCATGCGCGCGCACAGCGCTCTTTAGATGTGGGGCGGGGCGTTTACATTTTAAAGAGACAACTAGCTATAAACAAACTTAAAATAAATTATTGTAAATAATCAATTCACGAAATGTACTGTATCCATTGCATGCATTTAATCAGATTTGTCATTATTATTTTTACTAAAATAAAAATATCTGAGGGACCCCCCTAATTCTATTTTTTATTTCTTATGGGGGGTCCCTAATACCTTATGGGGGGTCCCGGATCCCCCCAGCCCCCCCTCAATTCGAGCACTGTGTCCAACTCGTTTTATGAATAAGAAAGCCTTAAATTTTCAAAAAGCATTAGACATCTCTGACCCACTAATCTACTTCATAAGTACCATGCTGACAATGACATGACGTGGTTTAACAATGATTACCAAATTTCTCTCTCATATTGCTCCTCATAACCACTGAAAACGGTAAAAAAAATCGAACCAAAAGTCCAGGTTAAAGTTAAGGACGTTATCTGACATTAAGCGTTTCTGCTTCACATTTTCAGCAGGGCAGCGTGGGTTGTGGGTTGGGCTGTGGGTTGACTCCACACGGTTCTCATGGGGTTTATACTTTAAACGTGAAAAAGCTTTACGTGGCTTAATGTACCTAAACAACGATCACCAAATTTCTCTCTCATGTTGCTCCTCATAACCACTGAAAACTGTAAAAAAAAAAATCGAACCCAAAGTCCAATTATTATGGACGTTAAGTTGGGGGGGGGGCACTTCAAATGTTGTCACCCAGGGGCACTACACGGTGTTAATCCGGGCCTGATGTGGTGATGTCGTTATGAATTTAGGCAAGGCAAATATAATTGTAACTATACTAGCTTCATAATAATAATAATGATTTAATACATTAATAGGAAAACGAGCCAATTATCGTATTGATATCGTCAAAGGCATCTGCCATCGGCGATATCTCTGTCTATCGTCGATACACGATACTATCGTCTATCGGCACAACCCTAGTAAGCAGTAGACGTCGAGTCCTTATTCGACACCAGGGAAAGCAGGTCAGCTGCATTCCTTCATAATTGGGTATTCAAACAGTTATCTAACCACACAACTAGAAGTTATGAATGAACACATGCAAGCACACCAAGAAACAAAGAGTGACCTAAAACAGGCTTGTTAACACTGAGCTATTCTGTCCTGCTTTGGTATAACAATGATATTGCAGTGATCAGTGGTGTCATTCTGTCAAAAAAAAAAAGAGGATGATGGAAGGGGAAAAAAAAAGTAACAGAATGAGACAGCCATCTGTCACAGCACCAGCATTTAGCTAAGCATTAGTACCACATGTGCTCTCTGCATAACACACCACTGCCTTCTTTTTCCTCACGACATGCCAGGCGGAAAAACAGACAACAAAACGAAACATTTCTGTAGCTTCCTGAGGTGTTTTCAGGACAGGGAAATGTCACTGCAAAAAGTCCCTTATGAACATGCTGGAGCTCTGTATGTCTGCTCACTACAGACCCAATAACAACAACTCCAAACAATTATTCAAGAAAAGTATGAAATTGTTCATTTTACTGGAGAATGCTTTCATATATAGTACAGAAAACCAAAAAGCTCACAATTCAAATGTCAAATGAAAAAAAAAAAACACTGAATGAGATCGACAGACAGACATAAAGAGGATAAAGACAGACAGACGCTATGCTTCCTAAATGCTTCCTTTACAATCAACAAGGTGTAGACTAAATGAGAGTAAATTAGATATTTCTTCTCCAGTGAAAATAGATATTTCTTCTCCATTATTCTCCAGTTTTATTGATTCTAACTAGTGTGTTTGTGAGTGCAGAACTGTGTTCATGCTGAACCACAGAGCTTTGCATTTTTATGTCAAATCTATTAATCGAAACAATCACAATTATAACATGAAAAATAATTGACTGATTTAGGTCATAATTATGCATCTGTTTTTGCACTTCTCACAGCTCAGTGTGTTTGTTGATGACGGGACATTGGGTGACCTTTATCTGGGTGCGTGTGGGGGGAGGGGGGGTTTAAAGCAGGGCTCAGGTTCAACATGGTCTTAATGTCTTTCAGCTGTGTGCAGAAATGTGAATTCCTGCAGCTATCACATAAATCTAGACAAACTCAACCCAGTTCACAAGCTCTTTAGTTCTTTTCATTTCTCTGACTTTTTCCTGCCATAGGGTGCCGAGCTTCTATGCTATGTTCTTGTGGTTACCATAGAAAACAGGATGTGATTAGGAAAGGATCTGCTGGATCGACAGTGGTAATATTTTCCCAAAATTACAAGCAGTGAAACTTTATGACACATGCATGTGCTCGTTCAGCAGGTCGGGTGAACCCTGAAACAGGAAACTTGATTACTTGGACAACATGTGCACAGACACACACACACACACCCCAACAAACTATTTTAGTTCATTTCAGGGCTGGCGCTTGAAATCATGGGAAGGGCCTTTCAATTTTTCACAATCATTACTGGCATTATCTGTGTTTCCTGCCGAGAGGCCACTATATTTCTCAACAAGCAACTCACATTCTGAGGGGCCGACTGCGTAAATCAAGCTAAATGAATTTCAGCTGTTCAACCAAAGAGCTGCAGACTCTAGTGCATGTTAGATGCCTGCTTTTGCTAATCACTGTGAATGATAAGAAGTGCATTATGCATACGCTTCCCGAATAGAGTAAATCAATGTGAATGTGTGATGTCTGGACACACACAGACCATACGTACAGCCTTTTTTTTTTTTTTTAGGGCAGGACATTGACACAAATTTCACGATTCTATCCGATTTTGATTTACAAGCTTGCATTTTGATTCAATTTCAATTTGATTCATATCACTTACCTACCTATCAGGTACAGTTCATGGCAAACTTCCTCAAGGAAAGAAAAAAATCTCTCAACTAATCCTATATGTAATACAGGGAACCCCAGTTGTTACATAGCCTAACTATAAAATGAAACGTTCAAATTAATTGATTTGTATAGGCTACTTTAAATTACACATAAGGAAGTTTGTTTTATAATAATAACATTATAATAATACATTTTTAATGATAATTATGTTTCTGACATGACAGATACAAAACAAGATTTATTCAAACAAACAGACAAAATACTGTCTTACAACATACCTTCTGATGTTCATTCATATTTATTTCGTGCTGTAACTAGTAAAACGCAAGAGATGATCAGTTCACGTGCGCTCCGTGCTGCCGCTTCGCTTGAACTGAAGAGCTACAGCGATCTGTCATAACACAATAGCACCAAATGGTATTCACTGTTCGAATTTCATAATAGAACTGACAGAACTTGAAATCTGAGACTGTTTAATATCAGAAGTAACAAAGCTTATTGCAATTTAATGAATGGGAGGCACGCTACAAAGCTGTGTTCATTCATCAACTAAAAACAGCCTGAAAGATCGATTCTTGGGTTTTAAGAATCGATATCGGTTCTTCAAAATGAGAATCGATTTTTAAGCTAGCCCTGTAACAAATATAGTCCAAATATTAATACGATGTATAATAATAATAATAATTGCATTTTGTAATGCCCCCATTCACTGTCTGGACTAATTAAAACAATGGCAAAGCGTCCATCAAACTATATTTAGTCAAGAAATAACACGAGGTGTAGAGTTCACAGCACGCTTAAGGTAAAATGATAATGCTGGCCAGTTTGTTCCTGTATGCTTAGCCTAACTATGTTTATCATCTGTAGTTTACCGCTGGGCAAAAGGATGTGGACAATATCCCAAGATAAACACCATAACAGCAGAATGCAAACTACTGAAAACAGCAAAAATGCAAAGTCATGAAAATAGCCTGTGACCTCATGCAGGACAGCATTTGAATTTTTAATTGAAAACACTCACCAAAAGCTGTGTCAATTGCTTGCAGACATGTTACTCAATAAACAGGCAAACACCAGCCAAGCAATTTCAAAATGTTGAAGATGATGTATACATCCTGATTCCAAGAGTAGAAACACAGTGGGGTATTTCAGCCTCCTAATTGAAGGCAGACGTCTGGCCACAGGATCCTCGCCAAATTGCAGCAAAGGCAAACAACTGCACCACGGAATGGAAACTTCATTTCCACTCTTTCCTCTTGGCCTCTCTGTCTCTAGCTCTCTCTCTCTCTCTCTCTCTCTCTCTCTCTTTAATAAATAAAAAGCTACTCTAATCATATAACTAAATTCCTGCATTTGATCAGAGCCCATTTTGTTAAACTGCAACATGATTGCTGTATTGGCTTGTCGTGTTACATTTACACACCTGTAATTACAGTGGCTTTAGCTGCTTGGTGATAAAGAGTCAGTAACAACGGCTATCAGTGAAGAATGTTTGGGTCCAGTCCAAAACAGTCCTTAGCATCTGAAGTTAATGTAACCTATTACGAGCATCGCATTTCACGTTTGACATGTCAAAGCGTTTGCATCTTACTGTTACTTGAGCAGTTAAATCTTGCACAGATACAATATAAGGATAAAAATAAGGGTAAATATAAGGAGTCCAAGTGGCAGTAGTCCAGACTCTGTCTGGTATTAAGATGCCTTCTGCCGCTGCATTTATTTCAGCCCTGGCCTGATTCTCACAGATGGGATTTTCCAGGAAAGCACTGCAAGTGAGTTCAGCCCAAGAAACTTGCATTCCATTATCACATTTCATGTGGACACGGCCAAAACCGCAAGTGAACATTCATGCATTTCGCCAGCACGTCAGGAACTGTCTCTGACTTTCCATTTTGTTTGGAGATTAAAATTATGTAGGGCCAGACTTTTGACTATTGGCATTATGTCTGGTCCACTTACTCAAATCACAAACACGCTTAAGGTATGGCCACATTAATGTGAATCACCTTCAAACCAATCAGTTTTCTGTTGGTCAATGTGGCGAATTGGCGTGACCAACTTGAACAAGTGAAACTTGCTTGGGGAACTTTTTCACTCAATCAGGAAAATCCAGATTGTGCAGATTCCTATTTAAATGACTGGGAATGGCTTGCAGAATTTCACCAAACAAGTGTAAGTGTGACTGTACCTTTAGACATGAACAGATCATCTGATTGACATGTAAAGCATCAATGTAAATTGTTTACGATGTCATTTAGTGTCAGGCAGCTCTGAGAAATATCATAGGATCATAAATAATTCAGAATATTGTGAAAAAATATCCACAAATGGTTGTAAAGAAAACACTGGAAATCAGAATAGACACTTCTGCTTGTGGATATCTAGTTTACCTTCTTCTCAAAGCATATTTCAAAGATTTGAAGCCACAAACCCTACAAATGTTTTCAAATCCAGTGTTTAGTTCCTCCTCCGAAGCTATTAAATATAATTTTGTGTCCCGGCTGACTGATAGAAACCCATTCACCACGACTCCCAGAAGCTGCATGGCAGTCAAGCAATCTGAAAGGAGCCTGTGATTTTCACACACGCTTTCCAGTTTTGTGCACACATGCATCAGACAGTCAGAGAACCAACTGTGGGGATGACATCTGAGGCTGAGACTAGTATATTAAAGTTAGGGACAGTGATTGTGGAAGAGTTCAGCTCAGGTGAAGTCTGCAGGCACCAGCGTTCACATAGCAGCATTAAACCATATTTAAAAAGATCATTGCTGGGTTAAATGGCACAGAACTGCGTTAAACATGCAAAATGAGACTCTACCAGTGCAAGATTACAAACCACTGGGGTGATTACAAACCACGGCCACATCTGAAGGAAGGACTTCAAATGCAAGAAGCAAAAAGAGGTGAGAAAAAGTACTATATATGCATTCAAGAAAAAAAAAAGCCACACATATGAAGACTGCTGAGGTGCAGGAGCACCAAAAAAAGAGGTGGGAAGAGTGTGGGTGGATCGGGAGCCTCCTGGGATGCCTGAGCTACGGCCGGAGCAAGACTGCCGAGACCTCCTGGCTATCTGTGTGAACTCAGGGATGTCTCCCCACTGCAGCCTTAAATTACTGTCCCACGCATCTACAGGAAACATTCCCCCACAGGAGGGGGAAACACACATTATTTACCATGTCTTTTGCTTCCTTTATATACAGCAAAATATATGAGTCTGTGACGGCAGTGAAGGGAATAAAAATAACTGACTGCTACACAACGAGCTGAGAACAGTCTCCTGCCATTTTCTCAAGGATGCGAGCGCTTAACGAAAGCACGGGACTCTGTGCTGTCTGCGTTTTAGCACAGGGCAGCAGCACAACGGGTCTTTTCAGCGTGTCGCCCACGCTCAGATGAAACCGCACTCTGACATACTCGGAGCAGGCCCCCAGTTTCAGGCCCCCAGGGGAGCGGCGCGAAGAGGACTGGGTACTGACAAAGCAAACAAAGTTCCAGATGAGGCACTCAGGCCAGGATGTCAGCCTGGGTCTAAAGAAATTCCATCCAGTTTCTACAAGCAACCCTGGAAAATAATTTACAACCGTTCCCAAAAACAATGCAGATCATCTTACAACTAAGACCAAAAAATTGGTTGTGTATGGCTTCAGAAACACAAAGTGTTATTTAAAGGTGCAGTCAGTAGTTTTTTAGCTTGCAATCTGCTTTTCTTATACTTTAAATCACCACAATAGTATTAGACACTGCACTGCCATCTATTAACATGGATCAGCATGATCGCTTCTGAGTTTTTAAGTAGATTACACAGACATTAGTGGGCTTTAGAGAGCAGTCTATATAGAAATTAATTCCCTTACCTGTTCAAACCAAGATCACTACCAGGATTCTCTGTGTCATCAAATCCTTCCACCTAGTGTATGCCGCAACAATAATTTATGCTTGTTTTTTGTCTTTGTCTTTCTGGCTTCAGACCTTTTCTGCTTATTTGGCCAAACAGTCATCATCTCATGTGAGTGTACACCACTTAAATGACTACTGAATGCACCTTTAAAGTTAACCACTATTTAATTTAATAATATTAAATTCATCTACATATAGGCTACATAATCTAATTCTTGAGGGCTTTCTGGTGGAGATCCATCCAAATCCATGAGGATTTTAAGATTTGAGTTAAGCACAGCGGACATTTTACATGCTTTTCTTGCAGTGAAATCCTTGGGATATCAAGTAACAGAGGAGTAATTATTTTTATTTATTTCTTCACTATTATCACTATATTCTTCACTATAATCAACATAATAAAACACAGACAAAAAGTGTTGCCTTGAGGTTTAAAACAATAGCAGCTTATCAGTCATTTACTTTTGTCTCGGGTAAGTGAATCTATTCTGCACTGGAGAGACACACAATTCATCACCTGTGTAGGACTAGAGACCTACCCTGACAATGAATTGCATAACAACTGACTATCAAAGAGTAATGCTTCTTTAGTACATAACTTGCCTGAGGGATTTTGTTTTGTCTAATATTTAGGAGCACAAATCCCACTCTCAGATGTTTTGTTTCTTAAGAGCTCTATTTTTCTCACTAAATGTTCCCATTTTCCAGTTCTTCAAAGTCAGTAGCAGCAGACAAACTCACAATAGAGCACAGCACAAAGCATGTCTTATTACCCATGGAACAATGGGGCCCATTTTTCATTCCATATTTTCCCAGCATTCCTTTCTTTTCCTTCATGCCTGACATGGAGTGCCCTAATGCCAACAACCACCTGCAGGAAAGAAAATTCCAGCAGTGGGTATGCGAACGCATCCAGACTGTTTTCCTTCATGCACACACATGCTCATGTACACACACACACACACACACACACACCTGATACAGACACGCACACACACAAAGGCTCGGTGCTTTCCTGTGGTTCTGCAGCAAACTGGGATGAAGCAAGCTTGAGAAAAACAGTGCGCACACTGTTCATTCCTAAATCCCTCTACAAGGCAGCCGTGTCTGCTCCCATCCCATTAAGCCGGCCTTTAGGGAGCTGCGCTCACATCAAATTCACAACATCCTGCACACTGACTCTGCTCGCGCTGCCAGACTACCAAATGGCACGTCATAAGCAAGTCTGTTTGATTATCTGCTTTCCCCTTTAAACAAGATCCGCACAGAGAATGAAAATGAATTTTGGGTTATGAAACAGAGATGCGAGGAACGAAGAAAGATGGCAAATCCTTATCTCTGCGGTCTCTGCTTTGTGCCATTATGTGGAAGCTCATCCATGACATGCACAGAGAAAATCCAAGAGAAAACACACTAATCCGCAGATATGACTCATTCGGTGCGAGTAGAGAATCCATAATCCAGATGGTGATATTTCTGTGGCACATAATTTTATGTAATATGCCACGCAAATGACAAACCATCAGACTTGAAGACTCTGAAGAAGGTGAAGCGCAAACAGCGTCATTCTTTGTGCAAGTGAATCTTCCGCCTTCGTAATGACTCCAGATTAATCTGCGGTCACGGGACGGGTTCACGGTACCCCTGAAACGTGTGAAATTTGCCACCGTGGTGAAACACTAGCACAGGCTGCTAAAGCGACACAGCAAACGTCAGCACCCATTTAGCACGAGCTGGGAATGTAATAGGAAATCCACATGTGAATTTCCTCAGTGTTATTTCCCCTTTGATGAAGCATTAATTTGTCCTAATTAGATTTAATACAAAGTTATTGTGTTGTAAGCATCTTTGCCCAGTGGAAGTGGTCCTCGTGCTAGGCTTAAGGGGCCAAACGCTTTGTGTATTTGAAAAGCTTCCTTTAATCACACTGAAGCCCATATCACCAGATTTAACCCAATTATTACAGCTAATTTTCACCCTCAAGATGGTTTTAATTGCTAATCACAAGTAAAAGGGGGCATTAGCATGTGGAGATGGTGGAAAGGAAACAAAGCAATTAATTATCTGGATGTGTTCAAATGTTTGCACCATAGCAACCTATAGGTACATTTACTTTGTTCTCCTAAAAGCATGTGTTGGGCCACCTGCCACTCAACAGTAAGATTTCCATCGCTATACTATACTATTTTTTTCTTATTTTAAAACCACAACAGTATTCCACAACAGACCTTTATCACAGCAGCCCAATAAAGCGTAAATAAAGTTCAAAACGAGATTTTAAAAAACAAGGCTGCAATTAGGCTACATCTGGTTTAGTTGTTACACTGTAAGTGGAAGGTCAAGTCGAGAACACTGCATTGTGGGATATAGTATTGCGTGCAGTTTACTCGGCCTGCATAATGCAAACGTAGTAGGTCATATCGGTGTAGGGCTGCACGATTAATCGACGTAAAGCCAACATTGTGATATGGTAATGCAATTATCAAATACATTTTTATTTGTTAAAAAAAATGGCTATATGCTACAGTGCAAACCATTCAGATCAGACATCATGTTAATCAAACATAGGATTTGTCTGAGAACATCAGGGCTGTGTTCAGGTCATCAGCCATGTTCATCACAGATCACCACCTCTGAACCCTGTGATGATTGAATGACTTCCTCATTTAAATACGTCAATGGTTTAATTTTTTGTATCTTGTCAGAGATAAGCACCCCTTGGTCAACATAACAAGGAGAAAGCTGTCTAGTGTGGGGATCACGCTGAGTCGTGGCAAGACCTCAAACATCTGCTAAAGGTCAGGTTTCCACTGTATGGAACCAATCAATGAAGCCCATAGAGCTTCCAAACAAAGAATAGTGTTTCACACAAGAGAAGGAACCTTGCCCTTCATTTAAAGGACACTGATTTTATGCTCTCAGTAATCCCCTTAAGGCAAGACAACCCACAATCCATTGGACAACCAACAAAAAGACATATGTGAAACTTGACTGAACTTATATTTGTCATAAGTTGGAGCTTAAGTTGGATGATGTGCCTAATCATCTGCTGTCTACTGCTTCTTCTGAAAACTGACAATGACCTTTTGTTTTTGGTTTTTAATCATATAAAGCAAGTAAAACAAGTGAGGAAAAGTGATCATTCAAATGTAAAACTGTTCTTTGATGAAGCATCTGAACAATCATTGAATTACGCAATATTTCAACAATCAGAAAAAAACTGTAACTATTAGCCTATAGCATTTTCCTGTAGGTTGTGGGCAGTATGACCAAAATCTCATTTCACGTTTGAGTAACCTAATTTTATATTACGTCTATGCTACATATAACAACTTATTTTCACACAAATAAATGGTTTTATATTGTAATAACCATGTGGGGTAATGCCTATTTTAGAGATTTTTTTTTATGTATTTTCTGGATCTATAAAAATAAATATTCTACGAATAAAAGGGTCTCTTTCTATTTGGAACTTGATAAATTAAAGCAAAAGATATTAATCATAAGAATTTAATGAGTCTGGCATCAGTGCATGAACAGCTTCGCAATATGTACCGCAGCTGCTACAACTAAATCAACTAATATTATAAAATGGACAATCCTGAATCTCAATTCTGATTGGATGGGCCACATCTGTAGTCTCTGACCCCGTTTCCACCTGGCATTATCATTTGTTTTTTGTTATCGGATCACAAGTCGTTACACACCTGAGGACTGCACATTAAATAAATTATGCATTCAGATACGTCGCAACTAAAACCCCTTAATAACTGCATCCTCTACCAGCTGATACATTTCTATTGCTGCACAATATACACTCTCATATAACCTAGCCACAATTCATTGTGGGACATTCAGCCACTACAAAGAACAATACTGGACTCGACAATTGTAAAAAAAATTGGCATGTTTGTATCAAAGGTTTCTCGAGAGCAGCAGACACAGTTCCACCACATGATGAATAGACCAGATCTCACATTGTTTCTGGACGATCCTTTGCTCGCAGTAATTGCACTCAAATTTCCCTGGAGATTTTCACCAAATCTAAAGTGCAGCAGCCACATGCCGTGCCTTACATGCCAAAGGCATGTGTAGATGAGTGTGTGTGTGTGTGTGTGTGTGTGTGTGTACATCTTAAAGGCTGTCGCGGCTCCAGGCGTGTACACACCTCCCACTGGGCCTCTCTTTAAAGGTGTGTCATGCTCCACAATGCCGCCTCCAGCTTGTGGGTGTTGCTTTTTAGCCCCAGGCAAAACAAAACTCAATAAATGTGGGCTCTCAGCAACCTCCTTCAGATCCTGCCAAGCTGTCATGACATTGAGACAAATCGAGGGAAAACAACCACTTAGACTCAGATGTATATAAACTGGGTTTAGACACAGAGTTTGTGCTCTGAGCAAACATTCTTTCATTTACACCTTATTTTAAGGTGTCCTTTTACAGTGTAGTATTAAATAAACACATGTTCTTACTATAGCGTAAGGATTAGGGTTTGATTTAGGGTTAGTTGCATATAATTATGCACAAGTTACAGTAATTACTACAGTAAATACATGTAACAGCCATCAAGGACACAGTCAAATTAAGTGTTACCACTCTTTCTACAACATCAAGCAGCATTACAACACTTTACCTGTCTTCTGCTTTCCCGTGTCCATGCAACACTTCCACATGCATCATTGGGCAATAACATGTGTGACTACTCAAAGAGGGAAGTGGAGATATTGCTCTCTAATATTGCAATCCGGAAGTGGGAAAGTATTTCTCAAAGAAAATCACTCATGCCAAAAATCATCCATGCCACAGCCACATTTACCTTTATGAGCCTACAAGAGTTTACTTGTTCGGAGCGAATTTAATTAAGAGCGCATTCCAGCAGGCTTCGTCAAGTAGCATAACTGCCACCTCAGATGGAAGTGCTAAAAAAAGCCAAGCCCTTAGAGTAACAGTCCAGTTATTTGATTTGTGAAAGTATGCGCTGAAAACGAATATACAATACAGTCTAAAAGGCAGACATCTGGTTTCGCTTAAGAGCACATTCAACAAAAGCAGAGAAGGATCAGCACAAGGAGATAGGGCTGGAAGCCTGCGTTGGCTCAGTGGTCCATTCCCGCCTACAGAAAGCCTTGTTTGTGTTTCACTGCTGACCGTTTGCTGTCTTAGCTCGAGCTAAAAAGACTCTACCATCACAGAAACCCACACTAACACTTCCAGTGCATCCGAAATCGCAGGAAGTCCCACATAAATTGAGCAAGAGAAACAAATGAGTGTGATTCAGAAATAGAGGAATAGGCTCTGTGTGTGTTACTGCTGAGCATAACAGGATATATGACACTATTTACTCATTGCATCACCCCAGAGCTATTCAGACCTCCATCGCTAATGTGTCCGTACACACAGAGAGAGGTCAGCCAACGCAGCTCCAATAAATGTACTAACATACTTTATTCTTTGACTGCACAGATATCCTAAATGATTTCACCTGTGCACATTTAGCCGAATTAAATGCTTAAATATGCATAATTGCACTAAACCGTTCTGTAGTGCAGCCGTTTCACAGCAAGACATAGGCGCCGTTCCAAAACCTAGTGAGTTGCCTTGCTGTGTGCTTCCTATGGGCAGCATCCTAACTGAAGTGGAACTGCATAAGTAGGGGTGTGCGATATGGAGCGTCTACAAAGAAAGATGCAACAACCAAAACCGTAATTCGAAATGTTTTTCTGAACCGAGACTTTTATTTCAAAAGCCGTGCGTGAAAGCTGTTGACTCTTCTGTCAGACGCAGTTTAAGTAAAGAGAGCCTGAGAAAAACGTGTTGTCCTGATTCAGTATCTGCGGACCGAATAGATGTTGTGAGGCTATATGTCAGTGTCATTAGGGCTGGGCGATATGGCCCAAAAAAATGATCACGATAATTTTTTTTATATCAGTCGATATCGATATTTATCACGATAAAAGTTTATTTCTTTCAAGTTTAAAGGCAGATTTTTGCTCCTAAGTGAAAGTTGTAGAAACCAGAGCGTTAACTGTGGTTTTAAACTACTCTTTATTGTCAGAACATATCAGGACAAACACTTGCCAAACTGGTGAACATTTCACAAATCTGAGGTAGAACATTCAAACATTTGTCATTTTTCCTTAACAAAATAAATATCTTTATTGGACAATTAATTTCTTAGTTTCTGCATGTGCTAATTTTTATTTGGTAAAATGTAATATTCTGACTGTTTGAGTTTTATTAAACTTAACCATTGGTCATCAAGTATCATGCATTTAGATCATGATAACCTCACTATCATGGCAAAATGTAACTTTATGGTTTCTATGGTATTTGTATGAAAAACAGTAGCCTAAATACATTATTAAATACTGTAATTATATTCCATCAGTCCTTAATACATCGTCTACATTAATAATATAATACAATTCAATATGTATATCCCACATTTCATGGTGCAGTTAATATTACTAGGCTAACATTACAGTAAATCCATGGTAACGTTAAATGATGGGAATTTGTAGACGGAAAAGCCTTCTGGGCACAGTGTTTCTCCTGTTTGTCAGCGCTGTTTCATCTGCCTTTAAACTGGTTTAAATCACTGAGACATTTGTGTTCTTCGCTGAATTCAAGCGCTTCTCACTGGATCTCGTGACGAGAGCGATCAGAGTAAACGCATCGGCTCTAGTGAGCTCGCGCTGCGCTGCCGTTTGGACTTTTTAGCCGAGCGGATAAATGGTCCGTGTGGCGCGCGGTTCAAATGAGTTTCGTTCCGCTTTTGGCGCATAAACATTATCGAACATTTATCGAACTCTTGATATCGTTTTATCGAGAAAAATTATATCGCGATAATTATCGTTATCGTTTTATCGCTTTATCGCTCAGCCCTAAGTGTCATTATTCTAATGTTACCTTTGTCACGTTACGAAATAAAAAGTCTTTCAAGAAACGCACTCTACTGTCCAGTTATACTTTATACTGCGCTTGTAGCGTCGCACAATTGTTTGCGTCTTCAACTGCATCCTTCAAGTGCAGAGGCAGTCGCAGTGTATATCACTTCACGATATATAAACAGCTAAAGAAACGTACCAATAACTTGCGTAACTGGTAGTTTGCATGTTAGCTGAAAAGGATTTGCAAGCAGGTATGATGTTCATTCTATTCATCAGGAGCAATTTACATTTGTTTCATTAACAGGTCATGTTAGTATTGTGTATTTAGCATGGTAACTTATTTCTGTAACCCCAAAATACCATTCATACCAAGTTGAGTTAGGTTGGTATGGTGGCTCAACCTAATGAAATGTGTCTGTTTCGGCAAACCTGCACGGTGATTCACACCGCTGGGCTGTTGTTGCTATGGGATACAGTCCGATCACTGGACTGAGATATCACTATATCTATAAATTGAAAAAACAAAACAAATTGCAGGATTGAATTGTCTGAAGTGACACACTTCATGATCTAGTCATCACAAGTCTAATTGGGATGTCTAATTGAACACAGTAAATAATACTAGAAACTATAGTGCATATAATATTGCTAGAACAATGAGTAAACATTATCATGTGATTGTTCTTGTAACAGAGGAGCTCAGTAACATTTGAATAAAGAGTCGTTTTTTCCAGAGAGGAAACCGGCTGGTACAGGACCGGGGTCAGTCCAGGTTAAACAGGAAAAATTCTGGAAAAAAGCATGTGTCACATGCAGTGGGCTAACAGCAGTGTGGCATTATTTGATCTTTATTAGAGAACTTGCAGAAAAAAAAGGTAAAAGCTTTCGTCAGTGGAAAGATGTGAAAATGTAAAGGTTTAAACATTTAAACCCATAAGTTTAAATGACAGATACACCAAAAGTAGTGATCAAACAGCACATTTCTCCAATACAAAGCATGTTTGTTTGGGAATGCATTGGGTGCGATGGTATATTACATAGTATGCATACTGTGCATATTCTGCTCATTTGTTTTCTATGCACTGAATACCCCACAATACATAGTATACAACCAGAGGGCAATTCACAGAATACCATATCCCACAATGCAATCAACTTGGCCTTCTAATGCCAAATGAAGCAGAAACATTTCATCTGTGAGATTTAATCTACATTGATTATTAGATTGGGATGACAAAAGCTACAAAGCTTAGACTAAAGATGAAATACGTCATTTCTAAAGCAGTAGCATCACTACTACACTAGGTCCCTATAGATTCATTTTCATTTTTTCCCAAATCCTTATTTCCCCCCATTTTTATGACTAGATTCCACAATTTCATCTGTGTTTTCAACATCGTGGAAATTATCCAAACAAAATCCTTTTCAAGCAGGTTTCTTGAATAAGAACAAACTAGGACGCTAGGATTCTATTTAGATATTTATATAGTAACGGACTGTCCACTACAAGGTTAGTCTTTAACACGTTCAATTGAAGGTTTTTGCATTTCATGAGAAGACAGACAGGAGAGGAGAGAGGCCTATCTAACTCAATAATAAAGTACAAAAGTTCAATGTTTTTCCACCTCATTGCATTCACTTATGCGCCGTCCTTCAACACTCCTGGCAAACTACTGTCGCAATCCGTCCCCGAAAGGGAACACGCTAGAATGCCCTGCACTCAGGTTAACGCTCCGGGCAACCTTTAATGTTTAAACTCGAGGCCTGTCAGCCATAAACCTTTCTCGTCGATAAGTGTTATATCTCTCGTTCTAAACCACTATTTTACAGCCGCGAAAGATTACAAGAGGGGTTCTTTATATTATGTAAGCCTAATCCACCGACAATTAAGATAGGAAATGTGTCATCGCCTGGCTTCAGACAGAACTCTTGTCATTCCCAAAGTAAAGGTGCACAAAGGAAGAGTGCTCAGTGAATCTTTCTAGAGAAGATATGGAAACGGAGGCTCGCTGTCAAAGGAAAACAGCGCAGGGTTATAAGTGTCAGTCAGACTGAACAAAGAGCAATTTCTCTGTAGGTTAACTCTGGTTCAGGGGAACGGCTGAACATAGCGGCCTTTATGCTGTGCTGCAGTGGGGGAGGGCGGTGAACGACCCCCGGTCTCATGTTACGAGCTGTTTTCTTAAGCCACAAATCACATGGCCACTTCCAGCTCTTTACAGCCAGTTGTTGTCAATGTGATTGAGGGCTGTAAATGAAAGCTGCATTGGTGTTCTTTGCAATCAGATACTTTTCCATCATCATCCCAGACATCTCTGTAAATAACAGTGGTGCGATGTCACGGGGGAAAAGCTGAAGAAATTTCACAACAAAATGATACGTGGGCCATTTTACTTACTCCGTTTACAAAAGTCTGCTATTTCATGGTAAATAGACTAGATCATGTAAATAGCTTTATGATTTTCTACAATATTCTACGTCAGACTTGGACTATAAATTAAACAATAAAAACAACTTGCTGGCTTTTACAGTAAAATTTTACAGGAATTTTGTTGGTTTTGTTTAAGTGACAAGTGTCCATGTTACCGTATTCTATTTTCATTTCTCGCAACACACAAATGCCCCCACCAGACTACAAGCTTAATTATTACTTTTCCAACAAACAAAAAAAAGGCAAACAGACAAAAGCATTTACAGCTTGAGCTTTCAGCTGCAGGGCAGCTATTGAGTGTGGAAAGTTCTGTGTGCTGATTAGCAGCAGTACAGTTGGTGACCTCAGGACACAGCCCTGAAAACAAACGGCTAGCGTACTGTACACACTTACTCTATACACACAATGACAGGAGCCGCTCCATTCATCTCCACCACATGAGAGCGGTCTCACTGATCAAAGACCAGGCAGGATTTTGCTTCAAATGGATAAGGAATTAGTGTAACGGCCTACAGCTGAAATAAACAGTACCTGTCAAAAGTTTGAAAACATAATCATTTTTTTATGTTTTTGAAAAAAGTATCAAGGCTGCACATATTCAGTAAACACAGCAATATTGTAAATTATAGCTACAATTTTAAATAATTGTTTTCCATTTAACAAATTTGAAAATGTTATTTATTCCTGTGAGGGCAAAGCTAAAGTCCAGCCATCAGTGTCACATGATCCTTCAGAAATAATTCTAATATGCTGATTTGCTGCTCAAGAAACATTTATTGTTATTATCATTATTAATATTACTATTATTAACAATGTTAAAAACAGATTTTGTTGCTTAACAATTTTGATATTATTTTCAATACTTTTATTCATCAAGGATGCATTAAATTGATCAAAAGTGACAATGAAGACATTTATAATGTTACAAAAGATTTCTATTTAATAAATACTTTAATAAGTTTAATACATGCTGTTCATTGAACTTTCTATTGAAACAACAACCCTGAAAAAAAGTATCACCATTTGCATTTTAAATTACATTACATTAATTACATTAATAATTATTTGTATTTGATGCTCATGTAATCACAATATTTGACAGTGCTTATTTTATTAAAGTGGCAATAGGATCGTTTAAATAGATGGGCACATCATAAGCTAGCTGTGCTTGTAAAGATAAAAACAGGTATAATAATTTTAAAAATCAAATTAAATCAAAAATGCTAATTTTAGAATTAAGGGTAGAGGACCTATAATCACGTCAACCGCGCTGTTGTTTTAAAACATTTTAAGGTGGATAGACATATATATGTTATTACATTTAACCACTGACAAAATAATAACTCTTTATTTAAATTATCTATAAACATAACGGAGGGCCAGGGAAATTAGGAAACTATATTCATCATGAATGAAAACATGCCAGAATTGTTTTATGACCCTGGCCATTTACACAGATCTGTTACATTTGGTAAAACTGTTTGTAAAATGTTTTATCATGTTTTCTAAAAGCTTGACAAAGGAAAAATACCATAAGGATTTTAGATATTTCAATGAGAAATCCTGGTGCAAAACACTAAAGCTAAAGAAGACCCTTAATTAAAAATCTCGTTAATTGAATACAAAAAAAAAAAAAAAAAACATTCGCATTTCAAAAGGTATAAAAGTCACAAGCTGACAACTAATATTACAATCCACCACCGATGACTGAGATCCAAATATAGCTCTACTACACGACTCCATTGCCTGCCTGACTTCCAAGCCTGTTTCCATGTACCAAACGATCAAAACCTAGAATATTCTGACGTTTAACAGCCTGTTAACAAATGCCATATTTTCACTGAGATCTTCCGCTCCTAATAAGTCATTTTCGCAGAATGTTAGCCATTGTCCTACCGTGAGTTCGGGATTGTCGTGGTCTCGGTGAGTGACGGCTCGGATGACTCCGGTTCGCCATGACCAGCGAGCGATGTGCGCGGGCTCCAGCGGCTCCTCTCCGCTCACGCACAGGAACCGCTTCCCGACCACCATGGCGAAAACCCTCGAAAACTTCAACGCTCGCACCCTACCGACCGCACATTTACACCGTTAAACTGCGTTCTGAACAAAAAGAAAGAAATAACCGTGATTTGTTTCGCCTTTTGCGTGTCAACCGCAACCCGGGGGATTTAAATTTCTCTCAGCCTCCACCCGCGAATGGTCGCTCTCGCGCTCCGTGAAACTGAACACAGGACCGTATCACTGCGAACGTAAAACTGGTATCCCTCCGCCTGAACAACTCACAAGTCCATGTAAAACCGCAACAGGGAGATTTCTACGTCCGCCAGACAGATTCATTCTCAATGGAAGACAAGCTGCTTTTCTACTATACTCCAGTGTGCTGAAAATAGTGCTTAGTTGTTGTTGTTGTTTTTGGTATCCGCAGGAACGAAGAACATAAAAACAAACAATAAAAATTAATCAACCAATAAATTCAATATTATAGAACTAATTGACCTCATGACATTACAGTTTTTCTCAATCGCTTTTGCTCAATTCTCAAATTGCACTTTTTTTCTCAAAACAATACTCAGATCTCTGAACAATTAGTTTCTTGTTCATATCAGATTTAACTGTCTTATTCATTTAAGAAAATTGCATTAATTGTGGCACATGTGTGCAAAAGAATAAGTACAACTCTCTACAATTTGCAAAATTACTAAATGCACATTGTTGATCAAACTGATTAGTTGATTGAGTTTAACTGTCAAACTCTTCACAACTTCTAAACACTCTTTCATCATGTGAGCCATCAAATGCAAAATGATCCATTCAAGTGATCAAAACCTGTCAGACATGATATATTCCATAAATATTTATGACACGGAATGACTGTAATGTTGTAATGTAAATTGACAAATGGCCTGCCGTTGTAATGAAATAGGAATCACAATCAATAAACCAATCAAGTATGGAAACATTCAAGAAGAAGATAACTAAAAAATATTATTAATAATATATAATATAATTCTATTAGCATATGAATCATTTTATGAAAATACACAGCATATGTTCATTTTCGTTCTGTCATACAACCATACAGATGGTTCACACTTCAGACTTTTGCCAGTTTATAGTTGACCTGTGGGCTGTTCGTAGATGAGCACAAGAGGAGTGCTGATAGAGGGAAGCATATCCACGGGACACAATCAGTCCGTGTCACCTTTAGGTCAGAGCAGAAGATGGAGACAGATATCTCATGGCTGATAGAATCACAAATCATAGAGCGCGGCTGAGATGGTTGTTGGTCCTGCAGACACTCTGCTGAAAGCAGGACGGCTAATCTCTGTCTGAAACTGAAAGTTTAATGCAATAGGGCACACTTATAATTAGAAGCTTCTTAAAAATCAATGATAGAAAGCAGCAGTAGAGAGAATACAAGAAAAATCACACAATAGTAATACATTTTTCATGTTTCTTCACACGCAGTGTGTATGTAACACATAATTACAAGATGTACTGTACTGTGATTGCATGGCTGAATTTATTGTATAACATGGCTTCACTTTAATATAGACCCATTATGTCAACATGAAAGAAAGGATAGGCTATATGAAAGAAATAATTACCTTCTGCTAAGAGTAAAAAGTGTTATTATTAACCCAATGTGTGCTTACACAAAAAGAATATTAGATGCTTAACACCTTAGATGTTTAATTAGGCTACATGAAGCTGCAAGACGTATAGAATATCTCTCTTCTTAGGGAACAATAAGATTACCAAGAGAGACCACAATTCACAGATGTCATCTGTTGGTGGATGTGTGTATATGCCTGATGTATATTGATCAGTTAGAAAGCATCATCGCCGTTCTTCCTTTCATGGAGAGTATGTATTCGCAAGACATATATTGATAGATATAATGCACAACATATATTAATCAATATGAAATAGGAAAATATAAAAGATGGAAATTACAGTTTCTAACTATTGTGATTTGCATAAAATGCACAAATGTAATCTATATTATAGCTTCTAAATGTGTAAATGTTTTTTTTTTTTTTACACATTTAGCAGCTATACAATAATATAGATTATATTTAACATTGATTCTTGTTCAAATAGCAGGTATAGGGTTCAAATCTGTTACTTTGAACTCTGATCCTTTTTAAGAATTAGCCTAAACTCAAATTAAAATCATAATTTTGGTATTCATGATTAGATAGATAGAGAGATAGATTTACAAATGAGGAGGACAATATAAGCTGTTGAACAAACAAAAGAGCAACAATATGCAGGCTAAGTGTTGTGACAAGTCCCATTTCGTTTAGCACAGTATATAGCAAGGTGTTGTTGTTTTTTTATATAGAAAGAATATAAATAGTATAGAAAGTGTTAGTATTAATGGGTTAAGTAGGTTGACAACATTCCCCCAATCTGTGTTTGCACTAGAACGCCAACGAGATCAAAGAGTTTTTATTTTCAACGCTTTTATATTTGATTGGTCTGTACCTCCTCCCGGTGTCTATAAACGAATCAGCATCGAATGCGTTGAGAGTGTGATGAATTGCGTTTCAGAAACGACGTCACTTAACAAACATTTTAACTAGCCAACCCACGCCCGAGTTTCATGTAAACAAGTCATATTAGCCAATCACGTAACAGGAAGATCAAGCCCTGAAATCAAATTATTTCTGACGTCAACGTGAAAGCGCACCTTTAACAGAAACGGCGTCGGTCGAGAGCAAGAAGATGGGCACAACAATACTGTCATTAGTTTAACAAATTTTGACTTCATAGTTAGTTTTATGCGAGATGTTTGTGCGTAATACTCAGTAATGAACGAGCGGAGGCTCTCAGGAGACAGTTAATGTTTGTCTTCGTTTGAAGTTGTACACTGAAGTTGAAGTAAGGTTAGCTTAGCTAGCATCTCTCCCTGCTCGGCTCCATCCTGAGGAAAATATGGTGTCCTGGATCATATCAAGATCTGTCGTGTGAGTATAATCCTCATTTTGTCCATACAAGTAGTTTATTTTTTATAGCTCGGGTGTTTAATTAGCCTAGCTCTTCGTTTTACTGGTTAGCCTAGTAGCATCCATGATAGCGGATTGAAGATTGTAAAAGTAGATTTATCTTCTTCTCGAACGTTTATTTGCTATGATTGTTCAATTTAAGCGCTTTACGTTTTTTAAACCTGACTTTTGGGAAGGATTCATGTTATTTGGAAGAAAAAGAATCAGCAGCATCAAGCCAGTGTTTGTATGCTATAAATAGGCTATCTAGTTTGCCATCACGACTGGACCGCTGTATAAGAGGATATTATGTCAGTAGTGAAATTACTCTTATAACAATGGACGTGTCAGTGAATGCTTTCGTGTTGACGCCTATTACAAAGATTCTTGCTGGTAACTTACTCTTGGGTTAAGGTGGAGCTGTCATAAACTTGTGACTCATTTCTCTGAACATTTGATCAACCTTACGTTAACTTATGGTTGATGTCATTCGACAGGCCTGAACACATTTATAGAAAGAATGTGATTTTACTTTCCATTCAGGGAATCAAAAAGTATGTCTGCTTAACCAAATTTTTTCCCCCAACATTAGATATCACATAATTTATACTACAGATTTACAGTTTTCTAAATAAATCAGTTCTTTAGTTCTTTGATCTCATGCCTTTCACTATATGACATGAATTTGTTTCGTCCATAAAGGAAAACAACAGTATTTGTTAGTTAACTTGTTTATGAAATGTTTGCATAATTATTTAGCTTTATAATATATAATAATTGTGTAACATATAGCATTTTAAACAGAAAAGTAAAACAAAGTACAATATATTATTTTGCACCCATTTAGATTAAACTTTGTGTAGCTATAATAGTCATCATTAATTCTTATTGGTCCAGTTTCACAGACACGACTTAGATTAAGCCAGGATTAGGATTTAGCCTAGTTAAAATAGGACATTTAAGTATCTTTTTTAAATATGGCAGGAAAAAAATATACATCTAAAGACAAAACAAAATATTTTAAGATATGTCAGTGCATGTTGCTTTCAGTAAAAACAATTAATTATAAAACAATCATAATTATTAGCGATAAAATATTCATATTTAGTTTATTGTTTTAATTTGTTTCTTTTTTTTTATTGAAAGGTTGTGTCGGAAGCTGACACCAAACAATTAATAATTACATTAAATAATAATAAATAATCAGTGTAAAGCACTTATTGAACACTCAAACTTAAAAAATAATCAGTATTCTTTAAAAATATCAGTCGATCTCTACAACAAAAAGAGCACATTTGCCTTTAGGGTGGGAAAGATTTGAATGATTGATGTGTCTGTCCTTGTTTGGTAGCTCATTTGCAAACAGCAGAAAGAGGATCATTTTGGTTTATTTTGTGGGCAAGACACATTTTGCAACGTGGTCCCCTTACAGCGTCCAAGAGTCACTAGCAAGCATTTAGGAGGAGATGTAGTCAGTCACAGAAACCAGCAAGTACCAATTACAGTCCACCTTGCTAGTTTAAGGTTATAATTCTGCGGTTAGGATTTTACAGCATATACGATGTAGAAGTTCAAATATAGGACAATAACTGTAAGCTTCTGGCAAGATGATGAGAAATCAAGACCTCGTTGTCTGTCTGAAATGATGCCGTGGGCTTTTGTGCTGCGTAGACGCTTTCGTGGCTGTGTTGTGTTTTACTGCTTTGCCTTTTTTCGATTGGAAATTTAAAGCACTTTGTGTGTACAGAACACACACCCAAAACTCTCACTGGTCTTTAAAATGCAGTAAGCAGTATGATATTATCAGGTAAATTCTAATGCTGAGGGGAAAATGTAGAAATGTCTTAAACAGGTTTTTCCTCATTTTCTATGGTCAGGATGTTTATGCATCAACTTCAGAGCCGTTTTTCTGATTCCTGTATTTAGTTGCAGTGGCTTATTTATTTATTTTTAGCTTCTACTTAATTTTTTTTATTACAAGTGATTTTTAGGGATGCATCAATCATGATTTTTCATGGCCGATTCTGATTGCCGTTTTTATATAGGCAAATTGGCCGATTCTGATACCTGTTGCGGATTTATTTTTTACTTTAAAGGGGTGGTTGATTATGATTTCACTTTTCTAACTTTAGTTAGTGTGTAATGTTGCTGTTTGAGCATAAACAACATCTGCAAAGTTACAACGCTCTAAGTTCAAAGCAAAGTAAGATATTTGCTTTTTAAGAAATAGTTTAAGGACTACAACAAACGGCTGTTAGGGACTGCACAACATTCCTCCTGTGTTAGTGACATCACTAACCCTAAAATTTACATAAACCCCGCCCCCGAAACACACAGTCCATGTTGAGAAGAGGAAGAGTTGTTGTATAGTAGGGCTGTCAATCTTCCGCTATAATACTATTCGAATTCCATTCCTTATTTTATTTAATATTCGAATAATATTCGAATATTAAATGCTCAAATTCATCCTATTATTAATATTTACGACATTACACAGTCTTATAGATCGCCAATGCCAATGCGTGATGTTGATCGGTCTCATATCTTCACAGATAAACCGTGTCAGTTTGTCTGTTATTGCCTTTTGGCGGACAGCTGGTAAGCCCCGTGACGAGGAGAGAGGCAGAAAATAAGTAATTCTTGCCTGTTTTAGCGGCGGTTCCTCGGACAGATCGCCTAGCTTGTCAGTCAGGGTGTAGCGTTGTCATAAAAAATAACCGATTTTTCTCTCTGTTTTGGCCTTCCGTCCACACTGAGACGGCGTTTTAATTAATGAAAACGCACTCCAGAGTGGATACATTTGAAAACGCCGTTTTCACGTTGTAGTGTGGACTGTGAATCAAATTGTCAGGAGTGGTGATCTCCGTTTCCGTGGAGACATTGCTCTCTGCGATTTTTTTACAGTAATGTTATGATGATACAGCGTGGATAACGTGCACAATTGTGTTACGATTCAAAAACTTTATTCATCACAAGAAACAAAAGCATTTAATTTTCACATGCGTGTAAGCCAAGGCGGCGAGAAAGGCAAGATTGCAAAAAAAAATTAAATATACATTAAAAAAGCAATATTCGAATAGGAACTTCAGCATTCGAATAGTATTGATTTTTTTAATATTCGAATTATATTCGAATTTCGGAATTCGTTCCAACAGCCCTATTGTATAGACAACATTTGTGAGTCTGCTCGAGCTGTCGCATCCGTCTTTTCACATGCAATACAGTACGTAACTCAAATGCAATAGCATGTCACTCTGTAGGCATCTTACAACAGTTCCCACACAAGCGATTTTATCGATTGTCTTGACAGAATATGCTTATCAAAGACTTGAAGATAGTTAATTCCACATCAGCAACATAAATTCATCAACTAACCATTCAGAAACGTCCTGCTGCATTCTACATGTTGTCTCTTCTTCTTGAGTCTCTCCATCATTGTCCGACTCCAGGTTAAACATAAAAGGCAGAACAGTTTCTGACATTTTAGTGCATGTCTGCGTGAGGTAATCAGAGCTGCTATAAGAACTCTTGAAGCTCCGCCCTCTGTGCCGGGAGCAGCAGCTCATTTGTATTTAAAGGGACACACACGCACCAATGCGTTTTTACGAACCCTCAGAAAGGGACAATTTTAACATGCTGTAAATAATCTGTGGGATATTTTGAGCTAAAACTTCACATGCACACTCTGGGGAAAACAGACTTATTTTACATATTGTAAAAAAAGAGGCATACCACCCCTTTAAGCTAATATGTTTGTTTGTTTGTTTATTTACTCTATATCAGGTAAACTGGCCTTAAACAAAAAATATGTGAAATTATGGTACATAAGACAACTGCACAAAACAAAAACAGCAGATGGACTGAATGAAAATGCTAATTCACTCGCTGACAGTAGGTGGCGCTTATGTAACAGCAGTGTTTCTTTGGGTACCGCTGCACTTATAAACACTACTTTAATATTCGGGGGTAAGAGGAAAAGAAAATGCCATCGAAACTTTTCTAAAGACAGTCACTTCCCTTCAGAGATACATTCATATTATAAACCCCCACTCCCAATTCAATATTTATATTTTTCTTCCAATATTTCGAGCGTCGCGAACAGTGAGCTCGCAGTGCCTGGTACAGTATTTGCTCTGCTGGCGCATGTGTTCTCTTTGCATGCTTTTTCTGCGTGTCCCGTCTGTGGCCTGTTTTAACGTCCTGTTTAGAGACCTCGAAATATTTCACACAAATTACATTTTAGGAAATGTTTGTGTGCAAGTCCGGAACAGAGATCGGCTATAAAAAAACAGCACATTCTGATTGATAGCGGTTGACCGGTGCATCTCTAGTGATTTTACCAAGATTATATAAGGGTGCTCTGTTCACGATTTTTGGGGCCAATCACTGAAAGAAGTATCGTCTGATATCGATCACCTAAATAAATAATACTACATGATAAATAGTGTTGTAGTAGTAACCCACATGGGTTATTAAGCAATTCTTAACAATGTACTGTATGTTAAGTATTAAAAATAAAATAGCCTAATGGCTATGCACTAGAGATGTGACGGGGATAATATTCTCCCACCGGTTAATCTACTTGTGACAACACCGGTAATATCGGTGTCATCGGGTGTATACTTCACTTTCACTTTTAAATTAGCGTCAATTCATCCTTTACAGGGAGTTTGATTGACGTGCGATCTGAGTCTGACCAATCAAAATCCACCATTTTTGTCAGACAAAGCAGTCAGGAGAGTTAGTAGATTAACGTCAGTGGATTTGAGCTTGGCTTTAACTGAGGCAATCTGTCACGACACATTAAAGAGCCACAAAACAGTAGGCCTATTTATTGTTTAATTTTATTTGACTGACCAAATTTGAAAGTTGAGACTTTGTTTCATATTAAATATTAATTTAATAGGACCTGCTCGGTCCTGTCTGTCAGCGCGTTGTCAGTGTCCTCTATTTTTCACTGTTTGAGAACATGGGTTGAATCCGAAATCGCCCCCTAAACCCTCATTCATTAAGTTAGGCCTATTCCCCTACGTTAGTCCACTAATACTGTTCACTTGAAGGAGTGAATGAGAAGGAGTGAATGAAAACGAGTGAGCGAATTCGGACAGCCGTTGAGCGCACATATGCTGTACACTCGTTTTATGTTTTGCTCAAGCCCGAAAGAGAACTTGATACTGATGCGCGTCTTTTCTGTGGGTCGTGTGTGTAATAGACAGGACTATACAGCGCGGTCTCTTTAGTCTTGTCGCATTTGAATGGTTTCAAAGCATTCACATTAATAAGAGCGTGATCATACAACGCTAAGTTAGTCAAAACTAAAAAAAAATGGTTTTTGGTGCCGCGGTGGGCAAGTGATGAAACCGGTGTTGCAACTGAACACCGTGTAACACCGACTATCGTAGCAAGCCTACTATGCACCTTGTCAGGCTTTTTTAGGCAAAATACATGTAGTCCCAATAGGGCTGAAACGATTAGTCGACATTGTCGACAACGTCGACAATAAAAAATTGTCGACAAATATCTTTGTTGTCGAGTAGTCGTTTGATCCCACGTGACCTAATGTAAGGGCCTGCAATATCGCGATTTGACCGCTACGGCGCTGTAGCGCTAGAGTGTAATGCAGCCGTTACAAATGCTATTGCGGTAGAAGAAAACACAGCGCGAATTATGACGGAGTGCAAACGAATCCGAACTAGTAAGGTGTGTAAAGTTTCACAAAACTGCAAACCAAGAATGCTGTCGTATGCAATACATGCAAGGCGGAACTTGCTTTTCACGGGAGCACAACATGCATGTTAAAACACTTAAAGAGGAAAAACCCGGCACGAGACGAGCCGGTGAGAGGTGAATATTCTCCAGCTGAAGCTAAATAACTAGCAGTAAATCTCTTTTTAGAGAATGCAATACTACTAATAATAGCAATAATATTAACAATAATAATATAATTACAGTAATGTGATGATTCATTTTTGCATAGAATAAAGCTTGATCGAGCTTAGGAGTCGGGGCTGTTTTTATTATTGTAGCTCTATTAGGTAACGTTATTACAGTCTTATCCCTTGCCTGTATTTTGTTACATATTCATGAAGACTTACAAAAGGAGATGTTATGAAGAATATCATGTCAGTTCATTTTTTATACTGTAAATTAAAAGGTGAATGAGAATGTCTCTGTCAGCTCAGCTCAATTGTCATATCAATTTAAAAAAAAAAGATTCTTATAATAATTGTTTGCAGTTTAAGTGTGTCTGTAATGCAGCTGATAATTTTTTTTGTTTATTTTTTTTCTATTGAAAGAGAACAGAATATTTAAACTAGAGATGCACCGATTGATCGGCTGGTGACCGGAATTGGCCGATTTTCACGTGATCGGCCATGACCGGCGACCGGCCGGTCAGTCTGACATATGCCGATTTTATGCCGGTCAAATGCACTCGGGCGCCGCATGATTAACCTTTTGAGCGGTACGGTCTCATATATGAGATTTGTATGTCTGTGCCCATGAGAGTACGGTGCGGTGCCACATTTAGATGTTCAGTGACGTCGCATAACTGCCAGATTCAAACTGTGCTTTCGCGCGTTGGCTGCCTGGCTCTGAGCCAGAGTCGGACGCGTTCAGCGCTGTTATGGCACAACTAAGCAGTGTTTTCAACCTCATAATGTTTATTTTAGGTTTCAGATATTTAAATACACATAAGCACGATTAAAACAATACATTGGAGTTTGTAAAACACACACTGATGTCTGTGGAAGCAGCAATAAGAATCTATTCAAATATAATTTGCCGACATGTGTGTTATTCATATCAGACAAACATAGGGGAAGTACCTATAAAGTTTACTCTATTCTTCTCAGTTCACCGGCCACTTTCTTGCATTTATTTCGGAGAAACTGATGAATTCACGTGCTGTAAATCCGACTGACAGGACAACATTGCGGCGCCCATCTCATTAGATCAAGATCTTTTTAAACGACCACTCACTTACACGTATTTGAGAATCGGAATATCAGATAGGCTAGTTGATGACATGGTAAGCAAGTTTGTGAATATTTTGAATAAAAAAGGAAAAGTGAAATAAAAGCGACACATCTGTCATACAGTTTTATTGTGGCTGCGGTGTATCGCGTGACGCGTCGCCATGGAAACATTAAAGGGAACGTTCGCGAAAATATTCACTCGGGGGGTGGGGGTGTCAGTTAGAATATTTTAAACTTGCGCGTGAAAGGGTTAAAGAAAAGATGGAAAATAAATATTTGTGTGTGCTGTAAAGTGGTTAGAAAAAAATTTAATCGGAATCGGCTAAAATCGGTATCGGCAGGTCAAACTCAGTGAAAAATCGGAAATCGGAATCGGCCTAGAAAATTGTAATCGGTGCATCTCTAATTTAAACAATGCTTAGAGAGCATTTGTGTGTGATTTGAGTTGGACAGAAATCTGAAAACTTAAAGAGAATGACCTGTTTAGTTGCTCGAAGTTCATTAAAACAACCATTTCAAAAGCTGAAGTGATTTTCTTTTTTTATATTATAGTTAGAATATGTATAATTCCGTGTTTTAACTAATTGAAAAGGCTGAATAATCGTTCCAAACGTACTGATTAGTCGGCGAAATAATCGATGAATAGTCGATTAATCGTTCTAATAATCGTTAGATTATTCGATTATCAAAATAATCGTTTGTTGCAGCCCTAAGTCCCAAGAGCTGAACCATATGTGCTTTAGAAGACTCTCAGCATCTGGCTCAAAGTAATTCAAATCAGCAGCATCATCAGAGTGAGCATTGCCTTGCCGTTTCTTAGCAGGAAACTCAAAGTTGACCTAAACCTGAGTGTCAAGGCCCATCTGAAGATTTTATTTTTTCAGCTGCACACCCTGAGAACGATACCCTGCTTCACGAAAATACTTTCAAGACCACTCAGTGCAGGTCCCGTTTCCTCCAGGGGCCCACTGGAGGAAAACCAACTCCTTGTTGTGAAAACAATGAAAGACTGATGTGCAGCACATTTATTTGTGTTTCATAGGGGCCGTGCAAGTTTTTTAGTGGGAGGAGAGGCCACAGGCAGACAGTGAGGAGAATCAAAGCCTTCCAACAAGTGATTGCTAAATCTACAAGTTGAGCAGATTTTATGGCTTCATTGCACACTCTCAGGGCTGGGCGGTCTGGGCCCTGCAACGATATAAACCTCTTAACCGGTAGAGTGAGATGTGTCCCAAACAAGTTAAGAAGGGGTAGAACCTGTTATTAAGGGGTGTTTGTTAGGCACAACACAAAGCAGAGTTCAGTTTAAGGTTGCCAAGCAGCAGCGTAGCGCATTCATAATGAATTAACTTTATATGCAGTGGCAGGTGTGGGTATATCTGCTATTTAACAGCTTTCGTATTTTTATAATATTACTGTTAATGTTTGGAGTCTTTTATTTTTTTATCAACAAAATGTGAGACACACTCATGTGCTATTAGTCTTATCATGTGGCTTGCAACCTGGATTCAAGTAAATGTTAAAAATAATCAAATGAGTGGCCTTTATAAAGAATTTAAGTATTGATTGTTCAAAATTGTGCATTATTTATATAATACATGAAATATGTCTGACAAAACACACTGATCAGCTTTTTCCATACTGGTAAAGAGAGGATGCCCTTTTATATTTTTCATCCTGCAGATTTAATTATTCATAGCTTTCAGACATGTTTCTATAGTCTTTTCTAAAATATATATATATATATATATATATTTGGGTTTCCATGACAAATGAGTCAGCAGTAACTTGCATGACTGATATCTAAAAAATTACAGAGCTGTTGGTTTGTTGGTGATAACACCAAACTACATGTTTTGCTTGGTTGAGAGAGTAATAGTAACAGTAGACTATTTTATCCAGTTAAAGGACAGTTAATTCATTTATTAAACCGTAAATGTAAAGTATAATAATAACTCTTCAGAAGTTTCTGTCTTTGTTTACACGGCTGTAATAACCCTAACCTATGTCCTGCAGGGTTATTTTGGTTATTATTATTCAATTTTGAAAAAAAAAATTTTTGTTTGTTTTTGTGAAAACAATTTCACTAGTTTTAGTTTTGTTTGTAATAGTTCATGATTTATAAAAGTATATTATTAATTATTTTATTCTTTATGAAATTACTACTTTTGTTTTTATGTTTCAGTAATTCTTTCATTAATTTCATCCCACATAACCTGCACTGCAAGTTGTTCCATCTGCCTGCCCTGGAAATCCAGAGTTCTCGCGAGAGCACGATTTGAATTTGCTCAGCGAGTTACTCTGGAATTGAGTAATGATGCTCATTAAATATGCCCTTGTAGCCGAGCTGCACCTATCACATCGGTGTATCTGCTATAGGTGGGCCAGAGGCGAACTAAACGGATGACGACAGCACTGTGACATCGAAGTTATTAGTAAACATCGCAAGATGGCTATGGATGAACAACACCAGTTGTTTGAAATGGCTTTGGCCGCTATAATGAACGAGTTAGACTTGTCTTTTTATCTAAAAGAGGAACAGAAGACGGCGCTCAAATCGTTCCTTTGCAAGAAAGACGTTTTGGCTGTTTTGCCGACCAGATACGGCAAGAGTCTAATCTACCAGTTAGCTCCGCTGGTAGCTAAGCGTATGGGGCTCTGGATACGTCACCCTGTGTATTGTTGTGATTGGTCGTAGTGTTATCCAATTGTGTGCAGTGAGATTTTTCAAATGCATGCTTGGTGCCGCCCCTCGAGTTGGGCAATTTTCATTACTCAATGCCAGACCCTTAATCTTTCAGATTTGCGTTTGGATTTCCAGGCTACCATCTGCCTGTGAAGACACGCAAACATTTCATCAACAAATGCTACAAGCAGACAGTACACTGAAAAACAGCAGCTAGTTGCCAGAAGTTTACAGTAAAAATACGGTAGCAACTAGGGTTGACTACCAGTACTGCTCGGTACTAAAAAAAAAGTTGCAGGTACCAGCATTTCTGTTTGTTTGCATGTTTGTTTGAGCGCTCTCTGAGTGTCAAAGGTTTCTATTTACAGCGTGTTTTTACAAGCGTTGAACATGGTAGCCAATCACAATCATATCTGTTGAGTGCGTGAACGCAATGGCATATAATGGTGCTAGTCAGTAAGTTAGTCTGAATCCACTTAACACCACTGAAAACATGTGAGGTTTTGTTTTATAATTGGTCGACAATCCTTTATAACCAACAAATTGTAAACACAATGTAAATAAGAGATTTATTGTACAATTAAAATATCTTCAGCGAGAGTGCAGAATTCAGCGAGCTTGCGCTTTAGAGATTATGCTGCTATGTAGGACTCCAAAAGTTTCTGGAATGACAAACGTGTTTAAATGCATGCTTATATGATTGACAGTGATAACCAACAGACAAGACAAAACAAGACAACATTTTTTTTACAAGTTTTTAATTCAACACTGCAAAGTTTTACGACCGACTAACTGACGAGTGACTACTAAAAGTTTGGTACCGTTACAACCCTAGTAGCAACATTCTAAGTTTTGCTAATTTAAATAAAAAATTACAGTTACATTAACTCAAATTTGCTTTTCATTTATTTCTGTTTGGCTGTGATTGTGACGTCATACAGCATTCGTCATTCACTGTAGAAAGACGAATGACTTGCTGCTGGAAACGTTCCGCTTGTTTAGAAGATAAAACCTCTGTCTGTTTATTTGAGTTTGGTTCCTGGTCCACAGACTAGAATTGAATTGTGGGAAAACCCTGTTATCCATTGTCTAGCCTACTGCAGCTCCCTGTAAATTGCTGAGCAACGCTGTAGGTGAATTTCCTCATTTGGCGCTGATTAAAACAATCGTCCAATGAAAGAAAAATACTAGTTATTAGGCGCACAAAGCAACATGAATGCGAGTAACAGATCTGTAAATTACAGTGCTCCAGGGAGAGTGGAGGGGGGAAGGGTTGAGAGATGTGTGGAGCCGAACACCATTGTTACAGCCTTGGTGCCTCTGCTGTTTCTATGGCAACAGGAAAATAAACTGCTGCCAAGGTGGATCCTTGGATGAGGACCATGCAACAGGGAGAACTGTGTGAACGTGTGCTGTGCTCATCCACTGCACAGTGTTATAATTCTTGTGGATTAAAATGCTCACAAGCCCCATTGGGTGTTTGCTAAGACTTGGGATTAGGGATCTGAACAAACCCCTAATGCTAAATATTATAATTTAAGATTATTTTGATAATAGATTAATCTGTAGATTATTTCTTTGATTAAATCGGATAGAAATAATTATGACAGCGAAGCTTTTCCTGTCATATGCTTTTGTTTAAAGCACTAAATATGACACGTTCTCATGTTTAGGACAAATCTCGCTCTGCGTTGCCTGTTTTCCAGATGTGTTTTGTTCATAGAAATGTGTTTTTCACTTCTATAAAGTGACACGACTGGCAGATGGTTTCCGTGCATAGTACATAGACAAGATTAATTGATAATCTGATTTGTTGTCGATTAGTTATTGCAGCCCTATATTAAACCCATAGACTTCAAGTGAAAGAGTCATGTCTAGAGACATAAGCCACATGACGTGACCACCCAGAACACCCTAGCACCGTGATACTGAGTTCTGCATGTGCTAGAATCACTACAGAAAATTATTTTCATTGTTATGTTTTCTTATCTTGCTGTTTATTGACGTTCACTATAGAAATAAATGATAGATGTGTTATTGTCACTATAGTCAAGTTTTCAGGCTGATATTGGAGTGGCCTGAATTTCTGTGTCAACACATTGTCTATAATTGGCAGCGAAAACAGCAGAAGCTGTCCCCAAATTTAGATGCACTGCTGAGTCAAGAAAGCCCGCCTGTCTGCAAAGACAGTACTTCTAAATCAGTGGGAATGCTTCAACCCGAGTTCAGCAAAAAGCTACTTTGAAGGACTCTTTTAGCCCTTGGGGAAATGCCATTTTTCAAGGCACAGCTTTGGTATGAGAGTGAAACACTGGTTTCAGAGAGCAGCATTATCATCTGGGAAACATCAAGGCTGATTCCTGCCTGTGAAACCTCGGAAAAGTCTGCGTGGCATGTCAAAATGAATGCTAGTAGCAGCTTTCCTCTGTTAGCACATGGAATTTGGGCCACAGGCACTTTAGGGCCAGAAATCAGCTCCAGATCTGTGTGTCTCCCTGTTTTTGCCTGGTTTATCCCCCTGAACTTGTGTTTGGCACCTCTGAGCGTGCACTAATTGCTCTGTGACAATGGTAGTCTTGCACAAGCAGGAGGTTAGTATGTGTTCTTCCGCAAGATCCCAAACAAATTTAGCCGAGCGGAACATAATAAATGGGGCTCGTGTGAGAGTGACAGGCCGCAGATGAAGGGCTGGCACTGGGCCCATCTGCCGGTTTATTGGCTTGTCTCAGGTCAGTCTTTCATAGGATGAAATGGAATATCTTAGTGATTCACTGAAATGAACATATCAGTGTGACCTCTTTTCCGTCTCCAACCCAAGTTTACATTAAATCCAAATAAACTGGATAATTTCTCATTTAAATTATTGGTCACAGTTTCTGTATACAAAACTGTTAAACTATAAGCTTATATCTGGACTAGTGTTGTCACGGTACCAAAATTTCAGTATTCGGTACTAGGGCTGCACGATATTGGAAAAAAAATTACATTGCGATATTTTTTTCCCAACGATATATATCGCGATATTGCGAGCCATCAATCCAGGCTAAAGTCAATAATTACCATTCCATGTTATTAATAATTTCACTAATAAGCAAGCTTCATTACAAGTGACAAAAAGGCCACTTAATATTTTATTCCAGAAACATATTTCTCTCAGAATTCGGTGAACATTCTACACAGGACCTAACGTTCTTCAGGTTCTAGGACCCGAAAAATTATGTTTTCTGTGCTGATTCAGTGACGCGTTCATGTAAACGGCACCTAGAACCAGCAAAAGTAATGATTAATAGTATGTAAAATATTATAATGAAACATTTTAATTGTTTATTAATAAACAAGTGTTTTCTGTAAAGATGAAGTTGACAATAGCCTACTGACTCGCGATCTTCGCAGCAGTGATCGGGAGAAATGCACTTTTCATACAGATTAATTTTTTATTTTTTTTAATGGTTCTTCTGTAGATAATAGTTATATTTCTATTTTTTTTTTTATTATTATTGTTATTTTTCGGTATGTGAGGCGAGTAGGCTACCTTTTATGCTGAGTTTCGGTTCATGGATGATAGCTTAATCTCCAGTTCAGGCGCTGGCTGCTATATTTAATTTTTAGGCTATTTATTAAATCCAAGAAAATGGATAATGAAATACTGATTAAAATTAAGATACAATTAATAAAAAACAAAATTCGTTTTAAAGAAAGGCTTTGTGCTTTCTGTTTGAGGTCTCTGTGAAAGTTTTAAAGCAGTCTTTTACTGCCGCTTTCATAACGGCCGCGTGACGAGTCCGTAATGTCACGTAACATTGTTTTTTTCCCTCATAAATGCGAACACGAAACGACTTTTTTTTTAAAGACAACCATCCACAACTTTATAACACTCCAGCAAAGTAGCCTACCTCTTTTTGGTCAACAACATCCTCCTTTTTGTAGACGAAATAGGCTAGTCCCAAATAGCTGATTTTGACTTTTTTTGCGGCGGATCCTCTTCGTCGCGCATTTTTAGCTATAGGATTGCCAGTGAATGTTGGCTGAATGAGCGCGTTCCTGTCAGATCCTCACTGTGCAGGCACGCGGAACGCCTATGTCACCCCAGCAAAAAGCCATACAACAAACTTGTGTTTACTGTGTGCTACCGTTCTCTTACACTATGGGTGCTACTAACGTAACGTTACCCTTCACATCGCATGTTCCGGCGATGTGACTATCGCTCATTCGCACATCGCGATGTCGATGTTAAAACCGAATATCGTTCAGCCCTATTCGGTACCAATACCTGTGAAAATCCACGGTTCTCGGTACCAATTCCGGTACCAAAGCTTAATTTAGATTAAATTTACATTAAAGTGTATATCACGGTTACAAAGATGGAAACTGTAGTATTAAAAACACTTTACAATAAGATTCTATTTGTTAGATAACATTAGATAAAATGACCTAACAATAAACAAGTTATATACTGTAGCAATTATTCTCCTTGGGGTTAATTTAAAAATGTACTAATACATTTTTTAAGTCAAAAGTTTTATGTTAACATTATTTAATGCACAATGAATGAAGTGAACAAACATGCACAACCAAGTGTTTGTATTAAATAAATAACATTCACAAACATGAATTAATGTTGTAAAAAATATATTGTTCACTCAATGTGTTGATGTTAGATAACGCATTAAGTAATGTTAATGAATGGTATTTTATTGTAGTGTTACCAAACTATACAGGAGATAAAACGTGTTTTATTTGACTTGACTGTACTTTTATTTAATCCAAAACTGCGTTCATATTTAATTTTAAAAGGGCTTTTTAAATCTGCTAAGAGTTATCCAGCCAAGAATAAAGGCCATTGCACACCGAGTCCGAAATTCGCATCCGAATTTTTCGGACATTAAAAAATAAATACGACCTCACGTTATGTCAATCACGCTTGCACACTGCCTCCGAAACTTTCGTCCGTAATAAAAATAATCGGATTGGGTTCGATTTTCTGCGTTTTTCGCATCCACAGGCAGCGTTTTGAGAGGATTTTTGACTATTCAGAGCCACCGTACAAGCAAAGTAGCAAACGACAACATCCAGAATGGCGTCTGACAAGTTGATACACTTGGTCTCGCAGCACAAAGCACTGTATGATAAACAAAATGCAGATTACAAAAAAACTGAATATAAAGACAGATTGTGGCAGGTGATTCTCGATCGTATTAGAAAAGGAACCACTCCTTTCAATTTGATCGAAATTTCGGATCGAAGGTGTGATTGAGCAGCCAATTCGAATACTAATGTATTATTTGGTTAAAAAACTAAAGCCTGTAGGCTACAGCTGTTCTGTCTGCCCAGCGCTTCCGCCGGCTGGCCGGCCGTGTGTATGTGTGTGTGTGTGTCTGTTCAGGATGGATTGGTTCACGATAATTGGAAGTCTTCTTTTTGTGGCTCCAGTGTCGCTAGCAAATCGTCAAACTGTTCCACTGACATTCTGAAGTAAATTTTAAATCGCTCGGGATAATTTCGTAACTCCTTAATTAGGAGGTGAAACTCTCCTTCCTCTCGTCGCAAAGTCAGAATTGGATGGACTCATATTTCCTCTTTCTTTTCTTTTTAAGAAGAGACAGGGCAACAAAATCATCCTCACTGCTTGACGAATCCATTTTGTATTGTTTGCGTTTTTTCCGCAAATGTGTAAAAAATACGCATCGGACTCAGTGTGCAAGGTTTCTGTGCGTGACGAATTTTTAGGCTGACGAACACGAAAAAACGCATATGAAAAATTCGGACTCAGTGTGCAATGGCCTTAAGCCTAGAACTGCTTTTCTGACGGACTGATTTTAATTACATAAATAGGGATGCACCGATACTGATACCAGTATTTGGGTGTCGGTCCGATACTGTGCTCGTAAAACTACTCCGATACAACCGCACCCGATACCACTTTACGGGCCGCTCAAATATCACGTTTTTTCCGCGTGAAAATCCGTTATTTCAAATGTAGGCTATGCCGCGGCAAGATGAAAACATCTCAACATCTCAACACGTCATGTGACAAAAACCAACCGATCGGCCTTTCCGTAACATCGAAAGCTTGGCCGAACAGCTGATCACAGCCATTCAGGGCTGCTTTTTATTTCTCATCTCCATAAATGTATCTAGTAGTAAAGCTAATGCAAGGGCTAGAAATAAATAAATTCTTTGCTGATACTTCCTCATCATCATGGAGAGCGCAGTTCGCACCGCTTTCTCCTTCTTTCCACAAGCGCTTGCTCTCCTGTGGCGTCTGTCGTTGCCGCTGGTCGCCATGTCTCAGTGTTTTTATGAAGAGGACGCAACTGTACACCTTTCGGACAGCGCATCAAGAACCGGATTAACCCGGTACTTCGATACCACCGGTACTTAAGAAAAGCTGGTACCGTAACGGTTTCATTTTTTTTAGTACTGACTTGGTATCGAAGTACTGGGTCTTTTGACAACACTTATCTGGACTACACTACTGCCTGGTTTCACAGACTTAAGCCTAAACCTAAGTCATCTTAAACCTAGTCCCAGACTAAAATGCATGTTTGAGCTGTTTTAACTGAAAGCAACTTGCACTGACATATCTTAAAATATTTTAGTGGCTTTGTTTTGTATGCTCACCAGTAATGTTTTTTTCTAAGGCATGTTTATAAAAGCTACTTAAATGTCCTAATTTAACTAAGGGGGCCTAATACAGGCTTAATCTAAGCCCTGTCTCTGAAACCTGGCCTGCTTGACTTTTAAAATCTGAACCGATTTTATAACAGTTGGTATCATAAACTTGACAACTTTTATAATGGTTAAAGAGAAAAACTGGGCATGATATAATAAATTACTGGGGATCTCACACTAAGACCAAGTTTACACCTGGTATTAAGATCAGATCATAAGTGGACTTCCTGGACTACGCTAAATATAGTTGTAAACAGGATCTAAAACGTTTTGAGCTTCTCTATCGCGGATAAGCTCACGTGAAGTTGCTGTGCATGCATTTTTAAGTGTTGACTGAGACTCATAGAGCGCATGAAGTGAACTGAGTGCTTTTTGCTGCCTAATTGGGCTTGAACGGTTGAATATACACACCTATGTGTCAAAGTGACCATGTATTTGCAAGTAAACAGTCATTTATGTCTCAAGTGAACGTTAACATTTGAGAGAGAAAACAAACGAGTATATTGGATTCGTGCAGTCGGTCTTGACAGCATCCAAATGTACCTGCTGTCATTATTAAAGGGGACATATCATGTTTAAGTGCTATATTTGGGTCCCCTGTGCATCTACCAACCCTGAAAACGTGAAAAGTGACAACCCAGCAGCTTTGTTTTGGTAAGCGTAAAAAATTAAGTCGATCTGATTTCGCTCCCCTTCTGACGTAGGAATGGGATATTATTATAATATTACCGGCCCTTAATCTGCACGTTTCCACCCACGGCGCCGCCATTTTGTTTACAACAGTGTAACCAGTTCTAACGCAATGGCAAAAGTTGGAGCAAAGCATGCAAACTGTTCTGTCGTTGCTGCACAGATGAGCACAGAACACTAGTAGACCAAAAAATGTCACAGCTGTCTTACAAAGACGTCAGGGAACTGTCAACTTGTGTAAAAATAAAAAATGACAGTACATGAAAGTCGATGGGATTAATCATTGTAACTCCACAACAACTACATCCATGTCCACTAACCATTCAGAAACGTCCAGGTGCGTCTAAAAGTTGAACCTCTTCCTGAGTCTCTCCATAAGGCTGCACTCCGCTACTGGTTATTTCTGAGATTTGACTGAAATTCGTGTTTGTTATTGACAGAGTATCCGAAGCTCGTGTAAAGGATCGGCCGTCTTTTGAACGAGGGCGGGGGGCAGCAGCAGCTCATTTGCATTTAAAGGGACACACCCAAAAAGGGGCAACTTTGACAAGCTATAATAAATGATCTGGGGGGTATTTTGATCTGAAATTTCAGAGACACATTTTCGGGACACCATAGATTTATAAAACAGGGCATAATATGTCACCTTTAATGCTAATCAAACAACAAAAAAAGAGAAAATCTCTCACTGCTCTTGACTGAATCACTTTTGTAACTTTAAGCATAAATGTATATTTAATTTACTCATTAAAGACTAGTTTATAAATGTAGAATTTCTAGGTTAAGTTTTTCAGGTAGGTCCATTTCATTTATGTATTTTCATTCATTTACAATGGTCTATTGTAGTTTTTTTTTTTGCTCTTTTTATTTATTTTTTTAATCACTGTTGACTTTGACTTGATTTTTTTTTTTAGGCTAGTATTAGTTTTTTGAATAATATTGACAATTGTGATAAGAATTATGAAATTTCAATGGTATCAAATTTTGATATCGTAAAAACCTTATTTAAAGCAAAAATAACTATATTGTGATATAGATTGTTATCGTGAAATAAAATTATACAAGATTTTGGTCATCTAGCCCACCCCTAGATGTAATCAAAAGAAATATCTGAGTCTGTGCCCATTAGTGTTGCACGGTGTACCGATACTTCAAAAGTATCGCGATACTCGGAAATTAAAAACGTCACGATACCTAAATTTATCAGTATCGATACTTAAAAAAATAATAATAAAAAAACGCCTCCCTATGGACATCTGTGTTTTTTTTTCTGACGCACGCAGCAAAGAACCTGCCGGTGTCAGTGTCATGTGACAAAACACTACAGCGAGATGGCTGCATGTGCGAGCACAAATGGTCCACGACTCGTAGAAAAAGATGACGCGAGGAGTGACATATGGAAGTACGTTGCCTACCTTGCTCTGTTGCACGGTGCACCGATACTTCAAAAGTTAGTCGAAAATTAAAAACGTCACGATTCCTTAATTTATTAGTATCGATACTTCTAAGAACGACCGCGTTCCAGATTTGTAAGGCTGTGCTTAGTAAAGCACACTGGCTGCGTGTCGTGTCCGTTTTTATTTCGGCTCCCATGTTAACTGCCTGCGTGACACATGCGTCTGGGCGCAGCTCGAGACGCGCGGAAAACTATTTTTCACGCGTCACGCAAGCATGTTGGAAGCGTTCCCAGGCAAAATAGAATAGGAAAAGATGTTTCTATGTCATTTTGACACGAATACATATTAATAAATGACATTTTGATGTTTGAAAGTTTTGACATAAATACAATATAAATGTAATTTAAAAAAATATGATCAATTTTCAAATATTGCACCTCTCAATACAGAACGAATTATTCGGTAGCCTATTTTGCCGTCAACACTGCCGATGTTGTCTTTGCTGCTATATATTTATGTTTAACATGAAGTATAGGCCTTCCACAACTCTCTCCCCACATGTCAAATATATCACCAATGAGGCTTATCATATGTTACCAATATTAAACATTGTTTAATATAATCGCTGTTCATATTTTTATTCAAAGTTCAGAATCAAGATAAAGCTCTTATGTTTCTTATGATAAATGAGATAATGCTGCTAAATTTATTAAAAAATTTACCTTCAATGTCATTGCTCTAATTTATTTTTTATATTTTGATATTTCATATTTTGTTCAAATGTTTAATATATCTGCTGTTCATATGTTCATTTATTAGTGTGTTATATGGTTAGAATGTTGTCCCGGTTTTAAAATAAAGCACAGCAATGATATTTGAGAGTGTTTCTCCCTTTTCAGGAAAAGTATCGAAATCGCAATACTTGACTTGGTATCGGTATCGAAACAATAATTTTGGTATCGTGACAACACTAGTGCCCGTCATACACTACACGATTTTCTGTGAAATCCGTCAACTCAAAACTGCAGACTGGCTCTGACTTACGGCAACTAGCACCAGTAAATCGAAGCAAAAATCTGTGCAAAAGTCATGTAATGTATTCCAGCCTTTGTTAATACTTCAAGGATGACTTTTAGTAGAATGTGAATTTTTGCAAAATAACATTTAGATGAATTTCTGTCCTTAATATTATGTAGTAATTGTTTCCATTTTCAACCAAAAAGAGCTAGTTTTTTGCCATTCAAAAGCACACACAGCCTTTGCTCTCTATGGACGGCAGTTTACATGGATTTAATCTCTTAGGACATGTTTTAAATTAGGTGTCTCCTGCATTTTTGTGTCCTCTGTTGCCCTTATTTTTTTCTTTTGGAAATGAAAGAAAAGGAAATCATTGTTTACCTTGTAAACAATCAGACCGAGGAAGTGAGTGGCTTTTAATAGAGCTATACATAGAAACAGGATTTATCCGAACCCATTAGTCCTGCTTTTGAAGAATGTCTGGAGTGTTACAGTTGTGTTCCTTTATTTATTTTACCCTCTGTTTCTTTACACAGGCTGGTCTTTGGAAACCTGTACCCAGCGTACTATTCCTACAAAGCAGTGAAAACCAAAAATGTCAAAGAATACGTAAGTATAAACACACTGTCCATTCATGTTGCCTACATTTGTTTGTTTTTTTATTTTAGCAGGCATTTGAGTTTTCAAAACCAGTTTGGTTTGCGTACTACAAATTCAGTCCTCTCTGATATAACCTGAGGTTAAGTGACCTGCTCAAGAGCTCAGTGATGATGGACTTTTGTGTTACTAGTCCAGATCTTGAACTACAAAGCCATACCACACCTTTAAATGGGACATGAAAAGAGAAGCACTTTATTGTTTCTGTGCATGATCAAGCATGTTGGGAGGGAGAGTGTGTTGGCTTGTATGTCCGGATCAGGTGACACGTTCTCTCTGCACTTACTTCTTGAAGGACCCGCCCTGTGAGAGCTCATCCCACATCCTCAGGAGAGAGATCAATGCAATGAAATGCTAATTCAGGTCTGGCCAGAATCAGTGTCATTTATAGTCAACAATAGCTCTAAGCAACATTGTGGTGAACCTGCAAACCAGGATATGATTAAGAAAAATATGTTGAATGCGGTTTTGCCTCATTGAGGAAAAACTGTCATGATCTTCTGTTAAGGCCTGTTCACACCGGGACGAATTTCGCGCGCGATATTCGCCGACGTTTAACGCCTCGTGACTAAACAAAGGGCGCCAATGTGAGTGTGCACACCGGCGCGAAAAACGGCACGCGTAAAAGCGTCATTTTTTAAAAAACGCCTCGGGTTCGTTTTTTTGGTTTGACGCGCCGCGTCAAAAACCATCTGACCAATGAGATTGGCACTTTTGTTCACGTGTCTGGAGCTTCTGAAGTTACAGTAAAACACAACTTGAGGGCGCTCAAACACAAAACGGTCTTGCCGAGCACACATACGTAACGGCGAAGAAGATATACACCAAGTTGCGTCTACACTGCCGGGAAGAAATAAGACGAGGAAGATGCAAGGCAAGATGAATGTAGAGCTGCTGGTCTCGGTGTCGGAACATAAAGAACTATATGACAAACGCGACAGCGACTACAAAAATCTTGATAAAAGAGAATTGTTATGGAGTGGTTTCTGTTTTACATTAAGCGCCATCTAATGTTAGGGAATGAATTTGCATGTTCACTCTGCACATCGTCAGCGAAAATCGCTTGGGTGTGAACACAAAAAACGCGTTGAAAAACGCTGGCGAATAACGCGAGCCGATATTCGTCCCGGTGTGTAGGGCCCTTTAGTGTGCCCTTTGTTCTTGTGAAATGATTAAAGGAATGGTTCACTCAAATCAAATTGTGTATTTTTAAGTTTATTTACTCACCTTCCATGGTGAATAAAGATTTTTTTTTAATGTTCTCCTTTCGTGTTTCATGGTTTGAAGCAACATAAGAGTGAGTAAATGTACAGAAGTTTTATTTTTTGGTGAACTATCCCTTTAAACATTTATTTTTCTTTGCTCGTATGCAATTGTCTACTTCAGATGGCTAATTTTAGGTTTCCTTAGTGGTTGTACTGGTAGTATTTCAGTATTCTACTTGGAGCCTGTTTGTATCGGTGCTGCGTTGAGTTACTTCATCTGTGAAAAGCATTCTGCTCCTCACTTGTAAAAGCTACGCCAATGCTACCTCTCCTGAACAGGACTGTTTTATATGTCATTCATCTCAATATTAAAATATGCCAGGAACCTTTATGGAGTTGCCAAACCAGGTCTCACTCTCCTGTATTATTTTCCATCTTCTCCTGTTTACTTGCAGAATGCACACTTCATTAAAACCAAATCCCAGTTGAAGCAGTTTAAAAAAAACGTTTCTTGTTTTAACAAATCTTTGCATAAACTGTAACAGCCTGCAGCCAACAATGGTGTATCAAGTCATGGGTATCAACAATAATGATTTTCTGAGCATTAACATTTCCTTAGAAAATGGTTCCTAATGAAAGGCTTCATCTGGTGGAAACCAACAAAATTCTATGCAAAACATTTCAGATTTGTATTCACTCTGTCAAGACACTGGGAACAGAGCGAGGAAAGTGTGCTTGAAGGAATGGTCCATGTTCAATGCAGATTAAGCCCTTTCGACAGGCATGTGTGGAGCACACTGTAAAAATCTGTGACATTTTTGTTAAAAATGATTGGTGTGCTTTTACCATACAAAATACGGTAGCAGTTTAAAAATGTATATTTGATTAACTGATAATGTTAATATGCCAAAGTAGTAAAATCCGTTTTATACTTTTATAATATTCTGAAACCCACCATAAAAACATAGGTGGTAGAGAAAGCTACATAATGAATCAAAGTTCATCACAAGTATAGCTTTTGACTGAAATACAGTGTAAAAGAGCATGGAGCATGGTAACACACAACACTTAAATAATGCAATAAACGTATAACAACATAAGATGTAACAAACTGACACAAGACAAATTTATTTAATTTATTTATTTAAATGAAAAACCATAAAATGTGAACTCTCACACTGTGGTAAATAATAAGATTGTATTCTTTTCCCTTCCAAAAACAGTTTTTTTTACATTTCTTTACTGTTACAATTATGACCATTTTGTTACCGTGTAGCACAGAATATCATGTTGATGCATATATTTTTATATAAAAATGTCAAAAATAGTGGTTACAGTAACAACTACAGTAGAAGTAAACCATGCCATTGTTCTGGAGCATTTCAAAGCAGAAATGTGCAGCTTGAATGTTTAAATATCAATAAACGATTCTGTCAAACTTGTCGCATGTTATTGTACTCATATTTAATATATACTAGCCTGAATCACTCTTAAGCCAGCCATTAGGCCAACCTTACTGTCAAGCCCATAATATATTTGATCTGGAGATGTGGATGCATTACACAGTATAAGGACACGTTTATGTAAACAGCAGTAGCAGTATCACTCAACTCAGGACAAGGGACACCGGCAGCCCGAGATCACGGATGTTTATATGCTTTGCTAGAATGTTTAATGTTCCTGAATGTTCGAGTGGAAAGTCAATTTCGGTAAACTTAGACTTTTAATAGCAAACCTTTGGAAAAAAGAAGAAAGCTCAATCGACCACAAAAGCAGCTTTTTTGAAAACATGTCATAACCGTTGCTGCGTTTGCCTTTGAGTGCAGACGGGTAATAGAGAAAGCTCTTTCAAATCATTTTCAAAATAGAACTGGACAAATGATGCTTTGTGCTGCAGGCCTTTTTATAGGACCGGTCGACTGGAGTCGCTGGTTTATGTTGGACTTAAAATAAAGTTTAAAGGCAGCTTGACAAAGCCTGTGTTTACTAGCATAGACTAGATGCTCTTAGAAACCACACTGCGGTTTTTCCACTCCGAGCAAATCTGCACAATGCCTACAACTCCTGTTTGTTAGATAAACAGAGTGGGTCAGCTCGTATGTCTAACTGCTCAGTTTAAATGTTTGAACAAAGAAACTCCATGGTGCACACGCGGAGCAGGAAAGGAATACGTCCATTCACAATCAGGACTCTTCAAAGGCTTTTATTTCCATTGGAAATCGAGTCTACACAGCTCCTTATCCACATGCAGTGCGGAACGGGAAAGGCATGCTTGTCTTGGGCGCCAGCCCATTCTTGAATCGCCTTTTACCCAGTTTTAGAAGCTGTTGAAATTCTGCTTGCATCTCGTATACTTCTCTAATTGAAGCCACGTAATTGCCGACTTGTAATAAATAGGATTGTCTGGAGGATTATGGGAGGAAGGCTTCTAGATCTGATTAGATTTCATGTATCGATGCGGTCAGCAACCAAAGCGCTCCGGCTACTAGAAAAGATCACTGCTGGTGGATTTCGATTGACAGTTTGTCACGGAGCGGCAGCTTTCCTGCGGCTGATGCAACGCATTGATCTCTCTCAGACCGCTGAAGGTTCATTGGGAGGACACCAATTAAATCTGACGCCTCCTGTCAGGCTGGTAATGCTGCCTCTGCATGGATTCATTTGACTTTGTTCAGTGAGGCTGAAAATATCACCTAATACCTTCGAGAGCTGCAGCTCAAGGCTGGGGATCACATGACTGTCTGCACGGGCGTTTGAAATTGAAATGCTAAGAAGCTGGCTGAAAGCGCGCTGTGGTTGAGAGCAGAGGAGAGGTAGAGCATACCAAACAGGTCTTGCTGCAGAGAGACACGCACAGAGAGCTGGGATGGAAATTAATGTCACGGCCATAATGATTTTTTTGTTACACTCGACTGTTTCCGTCTCCTCCTAGGAAAAGAGGTGCGCATGGATTTGTGTTAGCAAGCCACTCTGTGTGGAAAGATTATGCGTTCACGCTATTGAATAGAATAAAAAATGCATGCATTTTCTTTATATATTTTCTTTAGCATGGTATCAGGTGTTTTATGTTTGGGTGACTGTGATGCATCTTGGCATTAGGTGATCAATGCTGCATTAAGAGTAGTCTCGCATAACCAGACCTTCAGATTGGACCTTCTGGACACCATAGCAGCTTTCATTGGCCAAGGACCGCCCAGAGGTCGTCTGACTGACATGTAAAGCAACCAATCACAGTTTGTTTTGTTCTACGTCATGTTTAGGGGTGTGAAAATGTAACGTCGATATCCCTACAATAACATACTGGTGTGCAAAACTCTTGGATGTATTTAAGAGCTGCAAACTTTACACCTACTTCAGATACTTTTGAAAATCCAGCGTTTAGTTGATCCTGCCAAGCGCTCTTTGGGGCTGTTTACACCTGACCACTTCAGATAGCTATCCGATCGTGAAAAGACCAGGTGTAAATGCCCTCCGAAACGCATTCGAGACGGATTTGAATCCGATCGCTCAAACCACTTCAGGAGGTGGTCTGGGCCGCATTCCAGACGAAACTGGACAAGTGTAAATGCATCTGGTTGTTGAAACCACATATGTAAATTGTACTCCTCCCAAAAATGCTAAAATATAAACGTGTGAGAGCGTGTTATAGGCTATATGTAATGTTATAGCCAGATATGACGACGCTACTGGAACACGCGCGTCATCGCAGATGAGCAGCTGAGCATCTATTCATTAAGCAAACGTGCACACTGTCGCAAATCAAAGTGAAAGTAAATCGCAGACGCTTAACACACAATCATCATCATTAAAAGTAAAGAAACGAAATGATCTTACCAGGGCTGTTGCCGCTCTCTCTTATTGCGGTCTTTGATTTAGAAATTTTAGCTGATGATCAATAAAATGCAGCTCATATCTGTTGCTTTCCTGACGTGCACTCCATTAAATCTGCATATAGCGCGGGAATTGAAGATCGGATTTAAATCCGTTTCGCAAAAACACATTTATGTGACCAGGTGTAAATGGAATCGTTTTGATAAATCAGATAGCTATCCGATCTGAGAAAACACATGAAGTGGCCAGGTGTAAACAGCCCCTTTGTCAAAGTTGTAAACACAACGGCATTCTTCTTCCGTGAGGGGGTTTGGCGTCACGGCATCTTTGTTTTCAGGCGGACCGTTAAAGAACGTGACACACACGTCTCCCCGACATACTGTAGAATTCAGCCAATCAAATGACAACTTTGAAAATCCTGAAGCGTTTCCAGTTAAGTGTGGCATATGCATCAGACATTCAGCCAGCGGTCCATGGGCGTCGTGACGTCTGCGGCTAAGACTACATTAAGAGTAGTGGTTATTGCACTTTGGGATTCAATATATATGTATATAGCGTGTTGTTGTTGTTGTTTTCACTAAACATTAGATCATCAGTCCATCATGGAGTGCAACAGTGCCTGCCCACTTTCTTAGCGACCTTGATTCCAGAAGTATTTTCCCATAGGAATTGTAAAAGTCTTAATTGAAAGTGTTATAGCCATGAACTAAACCAGCCATATACAAAGTGAATCATTACAGCATATAATTTGAAGCAAAAAATTGGTGTTGATGGTAAACTGTATATATGACCATTTGTCATATACAGTCATTTTTCAGCATAGCCATGTTAGTTTCATGTCTCTCATTGTGGGATAATGTACAGGTTTATTTTGAAAAAAATACCACTTTTCGTCAGGTTTATTTTGCGACAGTGATGAGGTCACTTTTTTTTTTTTTTTTAAGCTGCAGACCGTAACTTTTTGGGGTTAAAATTATCCAAAATACATTTTTGAACAAGTACATTACCAGCCAGTGTTCAAAACTATCTGCTTGCTTGTCTTAGCTCGATTCAAAACGGTAAGCTTGTAATAATGTTCTTAATTCCAGTGGTACTGGTGGATTTCCGCGGGAAATTTGAGCATGCGTTATTACGTCACATCTGTGCACATAAAGGAGTCTCGGCTAGTAGGCTATGTTGAGTGTGAGGATGTTGGAGGTGGAGATTTATAGCCTTTTCTCACAGCACTTGATATAATTAAACGTATCAATTTGATGGCGGATCCAGAAAGGTTCAAACGACAATCACCAGTGACAACCGGAGATTCACCTGTTGTAAAATGCAAAAGACTTCGGACTTCGGAGTGGCTACAGAAAAAAAGAGCCGGGCCCATGCGAAAACAAGGGCATTAAATGTTGTCACGCAGTGCTGATGTTGTTAACATTAACAATTTGAGAACAAAGTATAATTTGCACGGTTTGGTGTGATATGATAAGCGATCGTTAGATTTAATCAGCGCGATTTACTGCAATACTTTTTTCCCTTAGTTGGTCAGAACAATGTAACTTACTTGTTCAGATGACATTTTCCGGTGAAAATTTTTATGTTGGTCATATTTCCAAAAAGTAGAATCTGTGATTGCGAATGACAGTACCCACACCGGCGCGGCGACTGACAGCCGCACATTCTCCTCAAAACATTGGATTCATCCGCACTGTGCCGTGCCGAGGCACAACCCACGTAAAGTTGATAATTCCGCGAATAACTGCAATTGCAGATTTCGAACAGAGATGGCGACAAAGAGGAAACACTACGGACTAGAGATGCGCGGTTGGCGGTTACAGCCGCGGATAAACCGCGGATTGGGCGGATGACGTGACGAAAAATAATATTTTAATTAAATTCGGGCGGGTGGCGGGCGGTTGAACCAATCAAATGAAAAATATATGTATACACAAATCAACGGATGGCGGGCGGGTGCGGTTTTGAAAATTGGTCAAAAACGTTGGTGCGGCTGGATGGCGGACGGATGATGATTTTTGTGATGCGGTTGCGGGTGAAATAATAGCCCATCCGCGCATCTCTACTACGGACTGCAGCTTTAACAAACAGGATTTAAGGGAAATTTTGATTTGACATCGATGGCCAAGAATTATTTTTATGCTATGGTGAATAACCGGTGTGGGGGTTGATAATCTGTTTGTTTGTTTAAAAAAGAACATAAACATTGGTTGTTACATTAAAAATGATTATTGATTACTGGTTTAGGTCACATTTTTTATATTACTGCACTTAACATAAACTGTGTAAATTTAACATCTATTGTTTTTGTTTGTTTGCTGTTTTGTTCCTTTTTCAGGTGCGATGGATGATGTACTGGATTGTCTTTGCCTTGTTTACAGTAGTGGAGACCATCTCAGATCTAACCATAGCCTGGTGAGTCTGACACTCGAGGCTTCCTTCACACCAGCTTCACCTGATTACAAGTGATTCATGTCAGGCTAAAGAAGCAATCCGTTTCATTTAAGATCTTGTTTTTGTTTCCCTAGTCCAAGGAATGCAGGGAAGCAATCAGGGTTTAATGAAACGAAGTTGCTGTTTTAATTTAGAGTAGCACAAATTAATTTGTTGGAATACAGCTTTAATGAGTGTAATTATGTGAGCTCATTAATCTGATGTAACGGGGGTCCTTGTATCTCTCTTTCTCTCCTCTGATCTAAAGGTTTCCCCTCTATTACGAGATCAAGGTTGCGTTTGTGATCTGGCTTCTGTCTCCCTACACGAGAGGAGCTAGTGTCATCTACAGAAAAGCCCTCCATCCTCTGCTTTCCTCCAAAGAAAGGGTGAATCTCCTCTTCACATTTATCTACCTCTTAAAACACTGGGTTTGCAAAGCACTTATATTGTGTTAGTATTCACCATACTGCAAAATGAAAGGTTTCCCTGTTATTCTGCAACCTTATAAGAACAGACCACCAGTGGTCTAGTACTGCTTTTCATTTCCAGTACTGTATTATTATATTATTGCTATATTATGTTGTTTGATGCTGTGCCTGAAGACCAGAAAGGTCTCAATCTTGTCCTAATGTTCTTGAAGGAAATTGACGACTACATAATCCAGGCAAAAGAGCGAAGCTACGAGACCATGGTGAACTTCGGCAAGCAGGGACTGAGCATTGCTGCAACTGCTGCTGTGTCTGCCGCTGTCAAGGCAAGTGTGTGTGTGTTAAAGATAGACAAACAGAATGAGAGCGAGCTGTTTTGACAGTCAACATGAAATGAAAATGGACCCTATTTACTTTTTATTAATGCACTTTCATGATTTTCTAAAAAATATTCATCACTGCAAGTTATTAAAGAGAAGAAAACAATATTTGTCTTTGTAATCTTTCATCTTTATGTAATAACTTGCTTTTCCTCTAAAACAATGGCCAAATAGCTGTAATAGCTTTGGAAAGAGACTGCTGTAGGGGATGCAGCCTTTATTGGTAATAATAATAATATCTTGCTAATAGTTAACACAGTAAGTTACTCTTTTATAAATTCTGTTTCACTCAGAAATAAACTACCATTTAAAAGGCAGTCGGGTGTTATTTAGTTTGGGGATTGTAAATAAAGTAAATGCATACGTTTATTTAGCAAGGACATTACATTTATCAAAAATTACAGTAAAGACTGTTCTAATGTTGCAAACCATTTCTATTCAAATAAATGCTGTTCTTTAGTTTTATGTTCTATTCATCAAAGTATCCTGGAAATATCCCCCAAATACAAAGCAGCACAAAACAGTTGTCAACATGGATATTAAGAAATATTTCTTGAGAACCAAATCTGCATATCAAAATGATTTCTGAAGGATGAAGACTCATGTAGAGAGTAATGGCTACTGAAAATTCAACCAATTCCTGCCATCACAGGAATACGTTACATTTGAAAATATATTAACCTCCTCAGACCCGAGCTTTGGTTTGGCGTGCATTTTAGATTTCTTCTAGCTTTTTGGGGTTAGGAGGGGACCAATATATATAATAACCAGAATTTATCTTTGAACATGAAGCACTTTTTGAAAAAAATGATGTCCACATATGTGGACACTGGGTCTGAATTCACAGAAAAAAATCAATACACCATTGTGCAACAAAGTGCAAATCTCTTTTATTTACAGCCTGTGCCTGAACATTTTTCGTTGTTACTCTTGTATAACTTCTGAACATACATACATACATCTTCCGCTTATCTGGGGCCGGGTCGCGGGGGCAGCAGTCTAAGCAGAGATGCCCAGACTTCCCTCTCTCTAGACACTTCGTCCGGCTCTTCCAGGGGGACACCGAGGCGTTCCCAGGCCAGCCGGGAGACATAGTCTCTCCAGCGTGTCCTAGGTCTTCCCCGGGGTCTCCTCCCGGTGGGACGTGCCCGGAACACCTCCCCAGGAAGGCGTCCAGGAGGCATCCGGAACAGATGCCCGAGCCACCTCAGCTGGCCCCTCTCGATGTGGAGGAGCAGCGGCTCTACTCTGAGCTCCTCCGGAGTGACCGAGCTTCTCACCCTATCTCTATGGGATCGCCCAGCCACCCTGCAGAGAAAGCTCATTTCGGCCACTTGTATCCGGGATCTTGTCTTTTCGGTCATGACCCACAGCTCAGCCCAGGTGAGTTGGAAAATTTATCCGGGGCCCCACCCTGGAGCCAGGCCCGGGGTGGGGCTCGTATGAGAGCGCCTGGTGGCCAGGCCTCCTCCATGGTGTCCGGCCGGGCTCAGCCCGAAGAAGCGACGTGGGGCTGCCCTCCCGTGGGCTCACCACCCGTAGGTGGGACTGTAAGGGGCCGGTGCTTAGAGGATCGGGCGGCAGTCGAAGGCGGGGGCTTCGACGACCTGATCCCTGGACCCTGGAGGGGTGCTGGATAGCGCTCTGACTGGGGACTCCATCGTTCTACTTGGGGACTTCAACGCCCACGTGGGCAGCGACAGTGACACCTGGAGGGGCGTGATTGGGAGGAATGGCCCCCCTGATCTGAACCCGAGCGGGCTAGTCACAGTTTGTCCATAAGGAACACCATGTTCAAGCATAAGGGTGTCCATCAGTGCACGTGGCACCAGGACACCCTAGGCCGGAGGTCGATGATCGACTTTGTGACTTTGTGGACGTTTCATCTGGCCTCTGGCTGTATATCTTGGACACTCGGTGAAGAGAGGGGCGGAGCTGTCAACTGATCACCACTTCTGAACATTGATATGGAAAAACAAAATTTATATCCAAATAAAAAACATATCCAAAAAAAAAAAATTTGAAAATTTGCTTTCTTTTTTGTAACACTCCAAAACTTCAACTTCTCCAAACTAGGAATGTTATTTTTATTTGTGTGATCGCAGTGAGCAAGAATGTGTGTGTGTGTGTGTGTGTGTGTGTGTGTGTGTGTGTGTGTGTGTGTGTGCGCGCACGCGATCGTGAATGAGCAAGAGAGAGTGTCTGTGTGTGCGATCGCGAGTGATCAAGAGAGTGTGTGTGTGTGTGTGTGTGTGTGTGTGCGCGCGCACGCGACCGTGAATGGGCAAGAGAGAGTGTCTGTGTGTGCGATCGCGAGTGATCAAGAGAGTGTGTGTGTGTGTGTGTGTGTGCGCGCGCACGCGATCGTGAATGGGCAATAGAGAGTGTTTGTGTGTGCGATCGCGAGTGATCAAGAGAGTGTGTGTATGTTCGCGCACGCGATCGTGAATGGGCGAGAGAGTGTCTGTGTGTGCGATCGCGAGTGATCAAGAGAGAGTGTGTGTGTGTGTGTGTGTGCACGCGCGCCACGAAGCTCGCAAGTTGTGCAGCTACAAATTGTCATTTTTTTTGCTAAAATTCTTATACAGTTTCATCGAAGTTAAGTCCCAATGTCCACATATGTGGACATCAAGTTTAGCAGCCTAGTAAATCTTTCCTGTTACAAAAGTTTGTCAAATGTGCATGCCATTTTAATCATACAACACTACTATGCATAACTTAACAAGAATCAACGATGAAATGTTATTACATTTTTTACCTTGTGGGCGTTTTGGTCTGATGTGGCTGCGTGACATTTCGCCTCTGTTCTCCGCCATCTTGAAATTATTTATGTTACATTTTTTTTTCTCCTGACACCACCAGATGGCAGTATAAGTGTCCATGTTTGTGAAAAACCAGTTCCAGTTACACAGAATTAAGTATTAAGCTGCACACAGCCAAAAATGTGGTGTCCACGTATGTGGACACGGGGACTGAGGAGGTTAAACTAGAAAACATTTATTTTAAATTGTAGTAATATTTCACTATATAATCAGGTGCTTTATTCCAAAACTTTATAAAACAAAAAACAAATGTGTACATCACATTATGAAAGTAAAAGTGTTGCAAATGATGTTTCATATACGCAGTGTTTAATGTAGCAAAGAGCACAAGTGCGCTGGCACAAATCTGCAATACCAGCAATAAATGACGCGCTAATGACTTTCATTTGCAAGCAAAGGTCACTGTTCTTTTGTGAAACCAACCCAAGGCCATTAGTATTCGTAAAGGAAATCATGCTGATATACTAATCAGAAGCAGATCACAGGGCTGCTCAACAATGCTCCAATTTTCACTTGGCCACTGTCCTGCCCAGACTCTCTGAAAGCATGCCTGCCGTTATTGAAAGGCGTCTCTAAAGTTGAGAAAAGGCTTGTCAATCTCTATTTTTGAAAGCTACCATATTTTTCCCTTTCTTATCTCCTTTTCCTTCCTTTTACCCTCTTTCTGGCATGTTCTTTCTGTTTTATTTGTGAAATCTGTTTGATGATCTTTTTCTTGTTACCTTGTACTGACATATACTGCCCTATAGGAATACTGCAGCCCTGCTCTCTCCAGTGCAGGTAATTCCATAGAGTGTCTACAGCATGCTGTTAATATCATTTTAACAACTTTTAGTTCATTGTTTCCTTTTTCCATTTTTTAAATAGTTTTTCAGTTTTTTCTGACTCAAACAGGGTGTTAAGTACTGCTTGTATTATCTGGTATTATCAGTTCAAAACATTTGTGTTATGAGGCCTAAAATGTTCCCATCTGAAGTTTTTTTTTTTTTCTTCAATTAAGCTCTCTTCCAAAACCAAGAACACTGCATATGAGAGTTATTTTTCATAAAATTCAAAATCCAATGGCCAACTGGTTTGTTGGTGTTTGTCTGTGCTGTCTGAACTGGCCAATAGAATGCAGTAAAACTGTATGTCCTTCTAGCACGTTTACACTGGAAAACAATGTAAAATAAGTGCAGTGAAATAAAACACTGCATTCTGTGTGAACCGGGCCCTAATTCATTGTTTAATTAATAAATGCTTTGCTGACATGCAAATGCCAACCCCTTTGAAATAGAGAGTCATGTGAGGAGCGCTATTTGTTCCAGAGGTTCATATGACAATGGAGCAGGTCACTAGGTAACAGGTCACTTGGAACAGAGCCCAAATCTTTGAAACATTCATCCATACATGCATGTTGTGATGATGTCATCATGGAAGCCCATGCAGCCTCGTTACGCTCCGTTAAAGCTGTTCTGTGTGTTGTCAATGTCAGCGCTGACATGTTTATCATAACTGGGGGTTGTTTTGTCTCTACAGGGTCAAGGTGCCATCACAGAGAAGCTCAGGAGCCTCAGCATGCACGACCTTACCCAGATCCCTCACGACGACGGGTATTCGTCCTACGGCTCCAACCCTGCCAGAAGAGCCATCATGGACCAACCCGACGGAGCTGGTATATCTTACCTCAGATTAATTATTAACATCCCATCCTTTGTTTCCTTTCGCACTGCTGTTTCTCTGCTGCGTCCACAACAGAAGGCAGATGCCTTGCTCTGCCTGTTCAGTCACAAACTTAGAGTATTTTTATGAAGCTACTACGTTTCAAACGAGCTTCCGAAGCATTACAACATCATGTCTAATGATGTCGAACAAATTCAAGTGAGCTTTAGAGGTGATCACACAAATATTTTATCACAACAATGCTCACTATCAGTAAGATTTAAACCTGTGCGAGGTTTCAGACACAGCCTTTGTGTGACCACCAAACACAGCAAGCAGGAGCTGGGAAAGCGTCTGTTGTGCAAGTAAAGCCATAGCGCTTTCATAATGATATCTCAACCAAATCTCACACGCTTTTGGAAATCACTGCAATGGTAACTGGTTTTCAAGCAAATGGAACGGATTCGGTGTTTGTCTCAAGCAACGGAGGGTCATAAGTAATAAAGGCACATTCCTAGCATGAAAGGTATAGTCTAGTGCCGCTTTGTGAGAAGATGAAGAGGAAAAAACAGCTCAGGGAGCCTCTGAGCAGAATACCTAATGTGCTTCTATCTCAGTATGCTAATGTGCCCGCCGCGTTTGAAATTCCGCTGGCATCCAGGTCATTTTCATCTCATCTGCAATGAAGCCATCAGAAAGCCAGCTCCTCCAAAATGGCATTCCCTTTCAGAGGCTCAAAGCCAAGGTGAAAGATCCCGACTGATCAAACGAGCTGCTAATTGCAGTTTGAATTTAAAAACGGGGGGTAGCCTATGAAGAGAGAGGCTCGAGTGTGTTATTTATTCGTCCACCCTTTAATATTGGGTTTTGCTTTTTCTAAAGATGCAGAAGTCCGCTTTGAATGACAGGCATGACATAAAACATGCCTGTATATATTTTTATGCTCTCCTGTCAATCACATTCACACAAGTACTGGGGTCTGATCTGAGTGTTTTCGCTAGCAATATAATTTTAAGCATTGTGAATATTGCAATGATTTGAAATATATTATTTGCCCAGTAAGTTTCCTAGAGTGTGACAATTTTGTCCGTTTTTTTTGTTTGTTTGTTTTTTCATTATCCTAATCTCCAAGAATAAAATATATATATATATATATATATATATATATATACACATACATACACACACACACATACATACACACACACACATACATACATACATACATACTTACATACACACACACACACACACACACACACACACAAATATGAATTAGCCATATCGCATACAATATATTACGACTGTTATTCAGATGCTCAATAAATGCTCAGTAAAATTCATGCCAAGGTTGAGAGAAGTTGTATCTCTCCTGGTTATAAGGCAGACTTGGACTGCAGAGCTGCTAACAGTCTAAATAACAAAGACATGTCAGCTGTGTCTTTTATATTTGTCGTCTTTCAAATCTCTTTCTGCTTAGTTTGCACAGGGCCTTAAAAGAATAGTTCTGGAAAATGAATTGCATAGTTTTCCAAATCCCACGGAAGTTGTTATATTTCAGTTATTGAAAACAGCGGTGGGTGTGGAAACAAACAAAGGAAGGCTTTTCAGAACCATTGGTTTCTGTATATATTCTGCCCCCTGATGGTGGAAAGGAGAACTGCACACACAATATAAATTAAGCCTACAGTTCTGTGCAGTGCTGTATGGTCGTGTTATAGCCTGTCTTTTGGTGGTATCATTCTGGTGATGGAGTGTGCAGTGAATCTGCTCTGGCTGGATTGCCTTTAGGCGTCCTGGCACAGGCTGTCTCTGCCTAGCTCCCAGCGCCACCCGGGGAGCCCAGAGGTGATGGTGCCAGGAGCGGCCTGAACCCGGCAGCTGCTCTCTCTCTTTCTCTCTTCCCCCGCTTGTCCTTTCTCCGCGGCTGGAATCACATTCCCAACCTTCACAATAAACTAGATCAGTGGTTCTCAACCGGTCAGTCGTGACCCAAAAATAGATCTGTTCTAATACCATATACATGGACAAGGAAAAGCAATACTAAATGCAAAATAATAAACAAATAATCATGCACAGTTGGATAAATAAATAGGCTTATCAACTTCTTAAAATGAGGAGAAAACACTTCCCATACCTTGTTGTTGACGTCCAATCAAAAAAGGTTTCCTATCCAGCATAATGTCACCTTAGTCATTTTGCATATTGTTGTTCCTTTGCTGTAATATTAATGTATTTTAGCCTTACTGTAGTTTAAACAGTAGAGCCTGGCGCTAGCAATGGCGATGTCATGGGCTCGATTAGCAGGGAAAGCAAGAACTGATAAAAAATGTATACCTTGAATGCAATGTAGAGATGCCTGATATATCAGCCACCATATCAGTATTGGCCTATCTATCTATCTATCTATCTATCTATCTATCTATCTATCTATCTATCTATCTATCTATCTATCTATCTATCTATCTATCTATATATCTATATATCTATATATATATATATATATATATTCATTTTTAATGTTATCGTTATTGGCTCTAAGAAAATTTGTCCAATATATTAAAGCTGATAAATAGTGGATTATGTCCTTCAGCTGAGACACTTATTTGACACTGTTTGCCTTGATGCTTTTGAATTGCTTGAAATATGATTGGAATCACTTTGGAAAATACAGTTAAGTGCAGCATGTGCAGCGCAAGTCTGTTATATAGGCTACATACAATTATAATGAGAACATTATAATTATAAACACTATTTCATGGCTTTTAATGATGAGACTTTTATTTTTGTAATTAAAAAATTGGATTTCGATTTATCGAAATATATATATTTACCAATATATCGTTTATCGGCTTTCAAATATTATCGGTTTGTAAGAAGTTAACAGTATAGGCCAAAATTTTCATATCGGTGCATCTCTAATGCAATGTAAATGAATAAAGTGTCTGCAAAATGCATAAATGTAAAAAAAAAAAAAAAGTTTTCTACTCAGTCTTCAATGTAGAACATATTGTGTAATAGATAACTTTTGACATATGATAACATCCATTTGATGTTGGTGTAAATTCAGTGTCTTGAAGGATAAGCTTTTAAGTAGCACTGATCTCGATCATGCCTGCTCTTCTGCCTGCTGTTATGTATGATAATACCCTGATCTATGTGTTCATCATGTTTTCTTAACTCTCAAATTGTTTCTTTTGTAGAGTATTATCATAGTGATGACAATGACAGAAGTGATGACGAGGGGAAGGGTGTGTTCTCTGAAGATGAAGCCGTGTCTCATCACGGGCTCAGACGATCTCAGAGCGTCAAAATAACCCGCTCAAAAGTGCGCAGAGATGTAAGTCCATCTAAACCCAATAGCACATCTCCATTTTGTTCTTCCAAGACTCAATAACTAAATAAACATTACATTTTGGGTGGATTGCTCCAATAAGGATTATATTCAGCACATTTTACAGCAAATCTAGGATTTGTTGATCTGGGCTTTATTTTAAATCGAGTTGTTGCGCCACTTAATTTTAAACACAGATTAACAAATCGGGTGGGAACGAATCGAAGCTAAGGTGGGACATATTGAATGGCTCCTCTCCCTTTACGAATAGCCAATAGCTTTAGTTTACCGCACATATTGCACATCGTACTTGACAGCACCATGGAAGCGAATCCGAGCGCTGATGATACGTTGTATACAATAGTAGAGGTGTGAATAAATTCTAGCCATTTCATTCTTAACCAACGTACAGTTCGAAAATGGAATAAAACTAGAGCGTTTGAGCAACAGAACACACATCTCCAACCCGTATTGCTCTGTGACGAACATATTCATACTAAAAGCTAAACTTAAAATGTTGATTTTAGAGGGCCTTTAAATCCAGGATTAAAATGATGGTTTAAATGTAAACCTACTTATTTTGGTGCAACTGAATTATTAGATAAACCTTGATTTAATCTAGATTTAAGATTAATCCTTATTGGTGCAACTTACTAAAAGACTTCTAAATGCATTTTTTCAAAAGCCACATATTATTTTCTATATTTTATAAAAATAAAAAATAAAGTTTTTTTGTTTGTCCACAGTTTGAAAGCAGCAGGTCAAAAAGATATTTCCTCGTCTGAACATAGCAACACATTACTGTAATTTTTTTGCAAATATAAAGGACAATAATGATATCATCATAATCACATTACAGTAACTGTTGTACCAAAAACATTATTGTGTTAAATGTAAATTTCGGTTAATGTAAAACCTTCATTTACCATACAACAATCAATATTTGGTCAAAAGCAATATATTTTTTTAATCAATTATGCCCTTTTTCCTCTGTTGCATTGCGTTTTGATGACACGCGTATGTTGCACGCTGTAAGAAGTCACAACTCACACAGGCTGATTTGCAAAATTGAAATATTCACATGAATTTGATTTGGTTACATTTACAGGTAAGAATAGTATAGTAAAATGTAATTTATGCATGGTGGGATCACCCGTTATTCAAAATTCAAATGCATTGTTTTACTACTGTAAAGTGACGTCACTGATGGAAGTTATTACAGCCCTTCATCAGATCATATATTATCATATATTATTATTAGCTTGCCTCTTCATTTACGGAATGCGTGATTTTTAATTCTGGTAACAAATGCTTGTCATTCATTGGTCGCAGGCTCGTTATGGATCTCTGAAGATCAAAGGGAGGAAAAGACCAGGGCTTAATGCCTTGACTTACACCAGCATGGAGAACTGAGCTGACTACTGATGTGCGGGAAGATGTGTTCACTTTATCAGACAACCAGTGTGTTCATATTCTTCTCTTTTCACAAGGGCTGTGGACTGTTTTTTAACTTTTTCATGGATATACCAACAGATCTATTTATTACTTCTACCAGCAAATGTGTACATACAGTGAGTATTATGAGCTTGAAGTGTATGGGGTTTGACTGATGTCTGTATTTGTAATGCATGGCTTCATTGGTCTGAATTTGACATTCAGATGTCTTTTGTTTCAGTATTTGCATTTAGAAATGTTCTTCTTGGATGTGGGTTTTTATATTTCTGTTTTCGTTCATCTTTTGCTGCCTTTTAGATACGTTTTAAGTCGTTTTTACAATTGTAGTTTTGGTAATAATTCTGATTCTTCAAAACTTGACAGTGATTTGTCAGCATCAGACCAAAATTGTCTCTAATCAGTAATAGAGAAAATACCAAAGAGAACAAAAGGCAGTGTTGTGTTCTTGTTGACTTTTTAGATGTTTTAATACAATTTTCAAATGTGTAAAAAAAAAAAAGAGAGAGAGAGAAAAAAAAAGCTGACTGTTTTCTTTATTATTGATGGTACATGGGTTTAAAGGAAACCCCTTTTGCACATTCTTTAAATCCTCGATTGAAATCCTTCACTACTGGTCTCCATGCAGAACGTTCTTCTGGGAGGAAGACCACACTTAATATAACATCTCTGTGGGTGTGCAGGTAACTGTGCTGTCGTGTGGATTGATGTCATTCAAAATGAATACAAATTATGAATAAAGCTGGAATGTTGTAATGCAAATATTGTTATTTCTTTGCTACACATTGTTTCACACATTATTATATAACCAAATTACATTTATTCTTCTGCGGAGCAGCTGATGGATTAATGGATGAATACATATTAATGAATATTTGCACTTTTTAAGAGCAACATTTAAATGATGGATTGACGGATAGATGGACAGATAGATACGACAGATTGATCGGTATGGGTGGATAGATCTGTGTTGAAGAATGGATTAAAGAATAGATATGTGTGGATGGATAGATCTTAGATCGAAAGGTATAGATAGATAGATAGATAGATAGATAGATCTGTCTGTTGAAGAATGGATTAAAGAATAGATCATAGATCGATAGATCTCTGGATAGATATATCTGTTGAAGAATAGATAGGTCGGTCGATCGATAGATAGACATAGATAGATCTGTGTGGATATATCTGTTGAAGAATAGATAAATAGATCTGTGTGGATAGATAGATCTGTCTGTTGAAGAATGGATTAAAGAATAGATAGATAGATAGATCGATAGATAGATAGATCTGTGGATAGATAGATAGATAGATAGATAGATCTGTGGATAGATAGATAGATAGATAGATAGATAGATAGATAGATAGATAGATCTGTGTGGATAGATCTGTCTGTTGAAGAATGGATTAAAGAATAAATAGATCTGCGTGGACAGATCATAGATAGATAGATAGATAGATAGATCTGTGTGGATAGATCATAGATAGATCTGTCTGTTGAAGAATGGATTAAAGAATAGATCATAGATCGATAGATAGATAGATCTGTGTAGATAGATAAATAGATCTGTCTGTTGAAGAATGGATTAAAGAATAGATCATAGATCGATAGATAGATAGATCTGTGTAGATAGATAAATAGATCTGTCTGTTGAAGAATGGATTAAAGAATAGATCGATAGATAGATAGATAGATCTGTGTAGATAGATAGATAGATAGATCTGTGTAGATAGATAGATCGATAGATAGATCTGTGTGGATAGATCTGTTGAAGAATAGATAGATAGATAGATAGATAGATCTGTGTGGATAGATCATATATAGATCTGTGTAGATAGATAAGATAGATAGATAGATCTGTGTAGATAGATAAATAGATCTGTCTGTTGAAGAATGGATTAAAGAATAGATCATAGATCGATAGATAGATAGATAGATCTGTGTAGATAGATAGATCGATAGATCTGTGTGGATAGATCTGTTGAAGAATAGATAGATCATAGATAGATAGATAGATAGATCTGTGTAGATAGATAAGATAGATAGATAGATCTGTGTGGATAGATAGATAGATAGATAGATAGATAGATAGATAGATAGATAGATAGATAGATAGATCTGTCTGTTGAAGAATGGATTAAAGAATAGATCATAGATCGATAGATAGATCTCTGGATAGATATATCTGTTGAAGAATAGATAGGTCGGTCGATCGATAGATAGATATAGACATAGATATAGATAGATCTGTGTGGATATATCTGTTGAAGAATAGATAAATAGATCTGTGTGGATAGATAGATCTGTCTGTTGAAGAATGGATTAAAGGATAGATAGATAGATAGATAGATAGATCTCATAACATCGGGAAATACATGCATATATTTGTTAATCTTAAAAAAGGTTCATACATGAATTACAAATAATGTCCAGCATACATGTGAACTCTTGAAGATGGTTTTGATAATGCTGGTTGATGACTTATCTTTTCAAAGTCAGTAATAATAATGAATGGCTAGGGGTGTACAAATATTTGACTTGTATATCATCAAGCACCACTGCCACTAGTTTAGGACAGTGCTGTTCTTATGGAAAGAAAAAGTCAAGATTTATGAATCGTGTGGATAGATAAAGGATGGACAGAACAGAACCTGAGCTTTGAGCTTCACTCAGTGGAAGACAGGAGAGGAGTGAAGATGACTTCTAACATTTCTTTCATACAGTAACTCTAATTTAATTAATGTTTTAAGTTTCCAGATTCTGATTTAGTCTAATAAAATGCATAATACAATTGACGATTTCAAAGGGTAAACGGAAATCTGAGCTTGCTTGCATGCAATATAGATTGTAGATCTACAATGTAGATTGTTATTACGCGTATCGTCCACTAGATGACAGACTTTGTTAAGGTAACGTTTACAATTTTCCAAGAATAGTTCCAATGTTCCAAATTTCCAGACTCAGGAAGTGACATTTGGACTTTTAATAATCCCATTTTATTATTTGACTACATTCATCAACATTTTAAACCTGTTACTAGAGTTTTTGCAAGTACAATTAAATAATAATAATAAATCTGTAATTTATAATAAATTAATTTATCAGTAACTACCACGTTTGATTGAATTTTGATATTTAAATTGATAATTCAATAGTGAATGTTGAGGCAGCAGTGAGCTTTCCAATCAAACTGAGAGAAATCATTAAGGTAAGAGCAGTCAAGAGCTCCGGGAACAAATTTACTAGTCATTTGGCACATTTTGACCTTTTTGGTTCACTTTTTAAGTGCTTTTCACCAGTTAACAGCGGCTCTAGTCTAGAGATGTCAATGTTGTCCATTTTACTACACTGCTAGAGCTGTCATAACAGACTGCATTTGCACTATATTAGATGTCCATTAGAGGGCGCTATAACAGTATGTATTTAATGTGCTTGTCTCACTGTGACAGGTCTCAAGACCCAAAATGTCAGTTTTGTCATCAATTACGCACACTCATGTCGTTCTAAAGTAAGTAATATGACTGTTTTTCTCCAGTGGAACACAAAAGGTGAGTTTTTGAAGATTTTACTGCTTTTCAAATATTATGATTTTGAATAAGTATGCCGCGTGAATGCGCGCCTTTTTGATGTCTATAACGTTAATTGGTTCTCTCATGTCATGCAGTCACAACGTGCTAATTGTGAATATGCACAAGTGCATTTGAGGGATTTCCACTGAACAACAGCTTTAATTTCAATCACAAAATCCATCAAATGATTTCCGAAGTCATATGAACCACTTTTGTGGTAGGCCTACTTTTTTGTCTTTTTGAGCTGGATAGCCGCTGAATGAATTCTTATGAGTTTGGAAGGACATTGTGATCTAATAGTTTTTCTATAAAAAGTCTTAACATAAGTATTATTAAATATCCCCCATGCAGGGTCAACTGGTGATGATGTATTTTTGTAGGCCATCCTATAAGTTAGCATCACCCTGGTTCCATTGACAAAAACTCAATAGGATTTTCCATTGGCTTTTGGATTACTGCAGAAAATAAGCTCTGCGGGCTTGCATTTTGTTCATTATGATAATGAACGAACAAATTAACACAGCTTTTATGAGTTTTGAAGCCTAAATACAATCACCAGAAGTAAAAAGCTAAATGTAGGCTGTAAAAGAACTACACCACAGTTGAAAGACTTCAACGCCAGCTTCCGACAACTCTTTCATTCTTTATTTAAAAAAATGTTCCCTGCAAATTTGAGTTTGAATGGTCTGCAAGAGAGTGATTATAAACACAAAGAGGCTGTGAAAGCAGACTAGCGAGTAGATGAATTAACCTGTATGCCGTGATGATGTTTAATATCCCCAAAAAACTCTGTAGTCCCATTTAGTTACTTGTTAGCAACCACCTTTTTCAAGACAAGTAAAAGCTTAGAAAAATCACAAGGGGGTATTTGATATATTTTTTATAAAAACATGAAAATATCTTGTGCTTGTGTTAAATGGTAAATGGTAAATGGACTGCATTTATATAGCGCTTTCATGGACCTATGGCCACCAAAGCGCTTTACATAGCTTTGGTGTTAACCACAGCCCGTATTTCAGCCATTTAACTTAAAACTCATTCAAAAAGCCCAATGACTTCAGGATGATGGAGCTGGAAGTGCTAAAATGCTAACTGTGTGTCCGGGGTTTTTGCCTACAAAAATATGAAGAACGGCTCATATTCAAGCCTTCTTGACAGCAAACACCATTAAAGACACATGAATGTTTTCCATGTGACTGAACGTCCTGGTCAGATTACATGAATAATCTTTTGTTTGTTTGTTTGTTTTCAATCAAAGCTGCTTATTTTCATACCGCATTCCTGGAATGCTTAATCACGGCTCCAAACACATGTATGGAGTCAGGACGGCCTCCTCCGTCACGGCTGTCCCTCAGGGTTTGACCAGGATTTGACTTCACGATTAGAGAGAGGTCAGGCAGCCCCTGCTGGCTCTTCATGTTCTGCTATGGAATCATAGAGTGCTGCTCTATAGAGATAACAGGCAGCATGGGTAATTTCTCCGTCATCTGAGGAATCGCGTGTGCCGGTTTAGTCATAATGGTGACCTTATCGTGCCCAGCAAGAGATCTGCATGGGAATGACCAGTTGCACGATAATATCTCACAAGCACTTGTGTGGAGAGACATTAGTGATTGCTGGCGGCGTGCAAACTTTGCTGGCATATCAGCGCTCAGCAAACTGACAGCAGTTTAGTTTACCTCCCATCAGCGGTTATCTGAAGACGTATGCCACTCGGTTACACAAGACAAACAATATTTGGCTAAAGTTTACGCTCTCTGCGGGGAAATGGAGTTTGGACATGCAGAGATCCGTGTGACGCTCGTGCACACACACCAAAACAGAAGTTCATAAATGGGTTCAGGAAAAGGTCAGTCGCACACTTAACACACACTGCACCATTAACTAAATGTTTCCTTAATTGTTTGAATTATATGGTAGTTGTGTCCCCTTTTCCCCTGCCCCCGCCCCGTCGCTAATCCTCATGACCCCTCAAAGGCTGCTCAGGTGGATGTGTGTGTGTGTGTGTGTGGTGGAGGGAGGGCAGAGGGAGGAGCGATGTCTACACTGACCCATGGCTGAACTTTGCAGAGATTTCCTGTTGCTGCTGTAGACAGTGTGTTGTGCCGTGGAGAGGTGCAGATGGCACGATCTATCCTCCCGTTCCCTCGCTTTGAAACTCCATTAGTTCGCTCCGTATGATCAGATTTGCTGTTATTATCACCCCCTGGTTTTGCACTTATTTGTTTGGGTTGAATATGTCAGTGCTGCAAACAGTCGGGATGTGTTGTTTTTCCTAAAAACCTTTTATTGTGGCGATATTAGTGTAAATGGATTAGTGCAAGATGAGGCTTCAAGGGGTGAATTTCATTAGATAATGTCCAGGTCATATGTGAAATTAGATTTTGCAGAAAGAAATAAAGCATGTTTTATGATCGTATAGATAAAAAAAATAAACGCTCATTACCACAATGCATCTGGGCATTTTACTTTTACATTTGCTTGTAATTCTCAGTATTGTTAATGGTTAACTGGTAACTAAACAAAATTAACTGAAATGCAAGACAATTTAACAGATACTACCATGATGCATAAATACTTTATAATTTGAATAATATTTGAATATTTGGTAACACTTTTTCACTATTAACTAGTTGCTTACTAGCATGAATATTACTAGGATAATGGCTGTTTATTCATTCTTATAAAGCACATATTAATGCCTTATTCTGCATGACCATATTCTATATCTCTTAATCCTACTCAATACCTAAACTCAACAACTACCTTTAATAATCAGGAGTTTATTGAGTCATGGTTAATAGTGATAATTGGACCCTAAACTAAAGTGTGACCCAATATTTTTTAACACATTACAGTAATGCGAAATAGAGGAATGTGAATGTGCTTGATTGAAATGCCAAATAATTACAAAAATTGCATTGTGATACAATTTTGGCCTAGAAAAATCCTATGTGTTTGGATATTTTACTCTTTGTTTGCATTCTCAATGGTGAGTCTCAAATTCTTATTACTTTAAAGTAATAAAAAGATCATTTAAAAACAATTTTATTAGACAACAAATTTGAAAAGTAACAAATTCTATCACGATGTATAAACTTTATTTTATATCATGATGTATTTTTCTTCATATGACATTAGTGTAATAAAAACTTTCCCACATTTCATTAGTGATCATTTGTGGGAGTAAATGTGCTTAATTGTTGTGAAAAATAATAAAAATAAAAAGATAAATATGTGTCATTTTCTTTATGCAAAATATAATTACTTTTTTTTTTTTTTTTTTTTTTTGGTGTGAAATATGACCTGGACATATTCCTGACAGGCTTTTGCCTTGAGGGTTTTCCTTAAAAGCATTAGAAATGATAAAGGAGAAAAACAAAGGACCTATGTTGCTTTTTTCAAGCACGTCAGCCTATTCCTGGGGGTTGGCGGCACTGGAGCGTTATTGTGAATGAACATGCACTGGGGCAGGCCATGCAAAGTAGTTAGCGGGGACTAAGCAAACAGAGCTGCCCTTCAAAGTGAGAGGAAGCATCATAAATCCAGCCTGGCGACAGGAGACGGTGTTCCTCCTCAGCTCCTGCAAACCTCTGCTCCGCCTCACCCATTCTCCATACAAGCAGCCCAGCAGCAGCCTAACTAATATCCCAGCAGGACTGAGCACAGGTGAAGGAACCAAGTGCACCCTTCCTGATTTTTGTGCTTGTTCACTTTCTCTGGGGTTCATTCCATCCATCCAAAGCCGGCTTTTATGATGCTGATGAGGACGCTGTGGTGGCAAATTGTTGGATGCTACACGTCCCACAGCAAGCGTGAAATCTGGACTGGTTTTGTTGCTTAATAGGAGCAATCCACGTCCAGCCAAATGGAGGCATTTTGCACACTTCCCCTTCTCATTCCCTCTCTTTAACACACATGCACACACACACAGCTGTTCTTGGCCTGATGGCCACCAATAAACAAGAAAAGTTCACATTCCCAAAGGCGGCGGGGTCAGGACCTCAAAATAAAACGGACAAATCTGATTGTGGAATCAGCACGTGTCGCCAGGCCGGGGTTGGAGGGGGGTAAGGGTAAGTCGAGGACAGAGGCGAGCGAGCGAGCGAGAGAGGGAGAGGGCAATACTGCTGCCCTCTGTGTTTGAGTTTATGAGAGCTTTCCTGTGTTTGTCCCCTCGCCGACCTTGTGGCACTGTGATGCTTCACCTGTGTTGTGGTTTCTCACATCTATACACCAGTACACCAAGTGCTGATGTTCTGAGAGTGACCACAGCATGTTTTCTTTACCCATTAAGGCCCATATTGTGATTATGCTATACAGTGATCAGAATATTGTTATAGTGCTACAATCTGCATTACAGGAACAAAGACATGCACACTTGTCCTCGCTGTTCTATTATAAAAAAATAACCTAAACTCGTTGGAAAAATGTGCCTACATTTTTTGCAAAAATCACAAAACAACCCTATACATACAATTCAATGCAGTTTTCAGCTGAAATGACCACTAGTGGTAGTAAAATATCAACAAATTTTAAAACATAATCAGCACTTAATCAGCACATATGGCATTTATGATGTAGTAAAGCTCGGTAGCTCACCTGGTACAATATTGCACTTGTGACGCAATGTAAATGCATTTTTTCCCTCATGTTTGCTTTTGTTAAAACTATTAGTTAGTTTTGGGGTATGGTTTAAAGAAGGTGGTATGTTATTTTCAAATGCGATATAGCATTAACCCTTTAGCCAAATGATGAACTGCTGCAACAACCAACGTAATAAAACGTTGCAAGATTCATGTTTGTTTTGGATAAAACTGATCACGCTTTTTAGCATTTTTTAGCACCACTTACTGGACATTGTGTTGCAAAATGTGCGAGAAGCAATGTAATATTTCGCAGTAATTTCACCACAGGCATGTATTTCCAATAAGCTTGGGCTGCTAGAAATTCTGCAAATAATTTTGCGGAAATTGCAAAATGTCGGTCATGATACTTTGAAAAGTATGTTCATAAAATGTTTATAAAAAAATACAGCTTCTTCATTGCTCCAAAAATGTGTCTACAGTTGCTGAACTTCTATACCAAAACTGTCTGTATTTCATATAAAGTACGTAATCATTTTCCAGTTTTTTCAAATGTTCATCAAAATGTTGAACATATTCTGTATGAGGTATTTAAAATATCTAAAAAACCCAAACATTTTTACATGTTAATCATGACAATCGGGCTTATGCGTTCATATGATACTTGCAGAATATGACCAAGTAATATTGGAATATTCTTTAGCATGTACATATTCAGTGTCCTGGCAGAGTCAACAGCACTACTGGACACACAGGGAGGCGTGAGTGCGGGTTGTCGGGTGTGTGTGCTCACAGAATTGAGGGCTGTGGAAACATAACCCGTCAGGGATGCATCTTTCCCCTCCACCTCCCGCTGAACTCCCTGCTCACAGGTTGACCTGATGTTATCAGTCGCTTTCACACTTGGTGCCGCTTCTGGTTGTAATTACACCGTGTAATGGAGCATCCTGTCAGCACGTCTCAAACGCCGCTGGGCCCTTATCTCTCTGGCTAAGCATCTGCCGGGGCTCACGATAGAGATCTGCCAGGACAGTTGCGCAGAGAGAGGGGCAGCCAGACAACTGCTCTGAGTGTTGCCCATTTGGCAGGTGGCGTTTTGCCTGCTGCTGCAGGTGCAAGAACAATTTTTTTTAATTGTTCAAATGAGAACATTAGCATGGCTATTATGTACAGTAGCAACCAAGTAAACCACATAGGGTGTTCTGGGTGGTTGCCAGGGCGTTGCTATTCTGGGTCCCCTGGGTGATTGCTACAGTGTTGCTATGCAGTTGTTAAGGAATTCTGGGTGTTTTCTGGAGCTTTGCAAGGATGTTCTCACTACTAGGTGGTTGCTTACTGGCCAAAGTCAAAACAGCCCACCTTCAAGTCTCTATGATTTCCTAGTCTCCAGATGGGGCTCGGTTTTTGTAATCTGCCCACCAAATATCGTAAATCTAGAAAAGTAAAAGCGCACCTTTCCTCAACAAATTGAATGATATGAGGTATTATTGTTCCCATGATCTCGTGTAAGTAGCACCAATGGGATGAGACAACTTCAAAATCTGTTTAAAACACTAACTAAGTTTGGTTCTGTTTCCTCTTGGAATTAAGATGAGTTTTCCGTTCCGGCAGCACTAAATAAAGGTGGAAACAGGGTCTTAAATGATTTGTGATCGGATCACTGAAAACATATGGAGGAATGTGTCCCGGTCTCGTGAGATATCGGGTCCTCTCTTGAAATTGGGTCTCCTTTAGAACCCCAAGCGATCCAATTAGCACCATTCACCACTCCCTCGCTATTCCCTCGAATGTGGACCTGTTTACACCTGGTATTAAGATGCGTTTTGGTCGATTGGTTCACAAGTGGATGACGCTAAATACAGGTGCAAAGAGGGTCTAAAACGTTTTTAGTTGGTCCACTTTCGACCAATTCCAGAGGTTGTCGAAAACACATTTGACCGGATTGCTTTCATGTGGTCGGATGTGTTCGAACAGCTGCAAAAGACCGTCTAATCTCCACCTACTGACCTAATGTGTAAACATGGGAGGTGCGCCAGCCAGACGGGATTTTTTGAAGACCCAAGTTTGGTTTGAACACAAAAACGTACCAAGCACAATGTTCTCTCACCATTCCTGATTTCTAACACACACAATGCTTTCGGTGTGGTCTAGCAGCTGTCATAGCAGAAATGAAATTGCGTGAGCTTACTTTGTCCATTAGATCGAAAGATCGGTAAAAAAACATACATTTACCTGCCCATAGTCCCTCCCCTCGAAGCAATCAGGACAGGAGTGGTTGAAATTGGGCAAAAGAGACGGATTAAAACACCAGGTGTAAATGGGAATGTTTCTGGTATTAAAACACCAGAACTTGGGAACTGGGTCAATGAGCACTAGTAATATATGCCTTATCAGACAGCACTAAAAACGCTGATTGCAATATTTGTTGTTGACTTGGTGCACGTGTTTTATAGCTGGAACCAAAGATGCAACTGTCACAGTAAGTTCAATAAGTCCAAGTTCAGTTCTCTGAAATTCATTATGGTATAATTTATTATCTTTTATCTATGAATGTTCATTTCCCCATTTAGTCAGCCAACTTAAATCAACACCTCATCATTTTATGTTGAAAAACAAAGGATGCAGATGGTGCCTGTATGTGGCTGGCTGCTAGACTGTTACTGATGATGTAATCTTACACAGATGAAGGCGGATATGTGTTGATCTCATTCTCAAACACTGTATCAAAATTAACTATTTTTTAAAACAAACTCAAAGTTCATATCAGTGGAGTATAGCAATTATATTTGTATTCATAACTGATCGCGTCAGTTTTGTGTTAATTTCTTGGACACCATTGTACAGTCATCTTTTTTGCTCCACTGTCACGTCAGCTGTCTTTTGAACTTAGGTCTCTTTCAAGGGGTGTTAATCAAGGCACCATCAAGGCAGGATTTTACAGTCACTCATGCAATCATCTCCTCATCTCCTCTACTGAATGGGCAGTTGTGAAACACAGCACTTCCCTGTTTAATTTGAGGTCGATGTGAGATGATTTCAGGCACATGGACAATTCCAGTGAACTCTTTGATGGGCAGCACTGGGTTCACCCATAGTTCAGGGTAATTCTGGGTGCAGAGACAACTCCCATTCAAGCTTTTATTTTGATCGGCTACCAATTAGCTTTGACACTGAGATGCAGTCATTGCCACTTGATTGGCTTGACTTGGGTCAGGGAAATGCCTCTCTTTGAAAGGTAAAACACAAAGCAATTGCTGATAACAGCTGATTCTGAGAGGATAACCTGTTTAAGCTGTCTCAAAGCATTTCCAGGTTTCCTGTAAATAATATACAGTCACTTCGGGACCTAGTAAATTAACAATCAAACAATCAAAATACATCCTTGGACTCCAATTCTTTCATATGATGGAGATAGTATGATCTGCATCAGTGCGATATGAGTATTTCCACAAATTAGATCTCTTTAACATCTCAGTTGCTTCTCTCAGACAGCGATGGGATTTAATGAAGAGAAAACTGAGACCTTTTCTCCTTAAAAAAAGATCCTAGTATTCTCACATTTGTATTCTGTTGAGTTTCAGATGAGATCTAAAACAATATGTACTCAAACATTTCTCAACAAATGCGTTGGGAAACTTGTACCTCGTTCGTTACTACGTCATGTCAAGCATTCAAGTCGGATACATAACACGGAAGTAGCCTAAAGAAAACAAAAGTATTATTATTATATATTACTCGCAAAAGCATTCATTATAATTCACTTCAGATTTGCTTTCCACTTACTGATATTTATATATTTTAGACATATGAAATGATCTATTTTATAGATAATATAGAGCTGCAATGTTTCAAACTGGCACGCCCTATCCAATGATGCAACTTGTGTATCATCTAGAATTCATTCACTTTGCCTACAACTTCAAATTGCAGGGCTATTCATGTGCTCGTAACTCATAATAACAATATTTTCAACTCCACTTGAATAGCACATTAGTCTCCTGAGCTATGAATGAGGAATTTCAAAGTAATAAAATACTTGCACTGTTGTTGTCACGTATATGGTGGTCATAAGGAGGTGCGTGACGCAGAATAAATAACAATGATACGGAGAGAATAACTAGGAAAATACACAGAGAATTACATTACTAACAGCACTTAACTCAAGAAGTGAACTGACAATGAACTGAACAGAACTTGATGTTGTTCATCAACCTCAGAGTTGATGAGTGAACTAAACAAGAAACAAGTAACCAAGTAACTAATAAAACTAACACAGAGTCATTAAGGTCACAAAGAATGCTAAACTAAAAGGATATACATGAAACAAACATAATCCCAGACAGAAGTCCTCCTCCCAAAAGGCGTGTCCACTTGGCATGCGCTTTAGTCCAGCAATGGAGGGAGGGGGCTTTGGAGGAGAACGAGGAGCTGGCGAAGTACAGGAAACAGGAGGAGCCGGAAGAGGGGAACACCACGGCGGAGCTGATGGAGTCTGATGGTCTCTTGGATGGAGCTTGCTGGGCCAACCGACGGAGGTGGAGCTGGTCAAGGTGGAGACCCCAACAAAACCGAATGGATGATGGACCGGAGTGACATTGGAGGCCAGAAAGGCGATGCTGCCAGTTTGAGGGACTGAGGCGAAGACGGGGGCCTGGCAGAATGGGGTGACATCGGAGGGAGTGAGGACCAAGGCAGAGCCGGAGGGAAGAAGGAACCCGGTGGAACCGAAGGGGTGAAGGGCCTTAGACGCAGCCAGAGGCCCAGAATTCAGCAGTGGAACCAGGATGACGAAAGTCCAAGCTGGAACTGGACGGACAAGGAAGTCCAGTGGAGCTTGAGTGATGATCACAATGGAGCTGAGGGAGTACAGAACCAAGGTGGAGCTGAAAGGCTGACAGGGCGAGGTGGACACATGGGCCTGGAGGCCCAAGGTGCAGCCAGGTGATCCGTCTCACAGAGCCGAGCTGGTGGAGAGGAGGCCCAAGTCGGAACCGGGGGGCTGGAGGGAGTCAGTGTCGAGGGCGAAGCCGATGAAGCAGAGCAGGTGAATCCATGGAACTGGATGGAGCCAGCTGTGATAACGGAGACATTGGGCTGAGCAGGTGACATGGTGGGACTGGATCATCTAACGGATTCCTTGAAGCGAGTTCAGGTGCAGGGATAAGGGTCGGAGCTGGATCCATTGAGAAGTTAATGAGCTCTCCTCAGGAGAGGACTGTCCCCGTGGTGAGGACTCCGGGATGGACCTGATGGTGGGCTTTGGCCTCGGGATGGAAATGGCTTTTGGCTCTAGCTCCGGGATGGACTTGTTGGCAGTCTGGCTACTTGGTTGGCTCTTAGGTGGCTCTAGCACGTGGTCTGTGGCGGGCATTGATTCTGGCTCTGTTTCCGTTGTAGGCTTTGGCATCAAAATCAGGTCCACAACAGAAGATGTCTCATGCCTTCCAGGGCACTCTGGGCTGGGACGATAAGTCCTGTCTGGAACAGGCAGAGATGGCTGCTGGTGATGGAGAATGTGCCGGTGAGTCGAATTGCAAGTTTACAGTTGTAGTGTAAAATAAATAATAATCATTTTTATTATAATAATATTTAACTGAAATTGCAATATGATGATTATCATATTATTTTCTTGAATACTTCATTATTTTTACTGTAAAATATTACAGATATTACACATTTATTTTGTTCTTATTTAATATTTATTTTCAGAAAAATTGCAATTAGATTGCAAATCATGCAGCCTTACTAAACCCATAGATGTGAAATATATTAAATGTGACTCAGTTTGCTTGTTTAAACATGTCACCTAAACGACCAAATTTGTGTCGTTTCTGTAACATGCACAGTAAAAGCTCCAGAGGACAGCTGTAATGGTATCAAGGCTGATCTTCCACAGGGTAGGACTATTCCAGTGCTCACCGTGAATGTTATAAACTTCTGAACTCCTTCTCTCTCTGATTGACTAGTCTATAAATAAAAGCTCATAAGTGTTAAAGGGTCACATGCAGTGTATGTGGTTAAAACGCATTCCTAGTGAATCTTGGCTGAACCCAGATCTGCTGTTCGCGGTTCCAGCCGCAGTAAAACAGAGCTTCTCTGCTGGTGACAGATGGAGAGGGATGGAGGTCTCGGCAACGGCTCAAGGTGAATCGGAGGGCAGGCCAGTGAAAAACCCATTGCTCGAAGCGAGCACAGAGAGAGAGATACCTCGCTGCTACCGACTGTACACCTCGGCTTCTCTTGGTGTCGTGTAAGGATGAGACCCTGCGCTCCTGTCCTTTAACCCCCTCTCTTTCTTTCTCACTCCCACAAAGGAGACGAGACAGTCCTTTGATGGTGACAATGAAAGATGGCCAATGCTAAGGAAAACACTCGGCTATGATTGATCATTTGATGCATGGCCTCAACAAAAGTGAAAATGGATGATAAATGCACCAGCAAGCACACGGGGGTAGAGGACTACACGTGAAAAGAAGAAGCTAATGGAAGTACTGAAGTAATGTGTTTGTAAAAGCATCTCAAACTGCTGCTGGACAGACGTGTGCCAGCCTGAAAGGATCATTAAACATGCTCAGAGACAATATGCAAGTGCCATTAATATAAGAAATACCTAATGATGAACTGCTGGATTATTGAAAATTGAATGCACACTAGCATAGTTATTTACACAAGTTTATGTAAAGAGGGTTAGGGATAATAAATTTTTTTTCCGATTAACTGCACTGTCGAAGTATTGTCTTCTGCATTCATCTCCCTTCACTTTTGAGTGGAACGGCCACATCTCAAAATCCAGTTAACAACTGATGAATAGAACCGAGTACCTGTCCTACATTTTTTGTTTTTTGATAATCAATTACCCTCAGATGTGTCACAATACAGAAGAAAATACCTTTTGCTACTTCTGTTTCATCACGTCTTTAAGCATATAGACTGCGGGAGTGTTCGTGAAACCTGTTTGAAAATGATTGTTTTTGTAATTCTGTTTGTTGATGCTAGTGGTACAGAAATTACACACTTCACCTTTAATTTTCTTGCTTAGAATTTGCCCAAGCCATTGTGACTAGCACATGGAGAAATACTGAACTATAATGAGGGCAACAAACTTGGAAGTACTTCATGCAGTTCAGGGGAATGATCCAGTTGTAACAGTGCTCTGAAAACTGGACCTCACAAGAAATTGAAATTTGGCAAAAAATATGTGAAAATTCACTTAAGGTATGGTTTCTGTACAGTTATTAATGGGTATAAAGCATGCAATATGAGACCGTTACATAGCGATTTTCATGATGAGTCACATAACATGTGCATTGTAACTAAATCACATTTATTTTCATAATAAACACGGCAGCAGTAATTTATCCATACAGTAATTTGTTTTAAGTATGATGAATAATATGAATTTATATATATATATATATATATATATATCATAGTCACATGGTTGTATTATTTACAGTATATGAAAGTATTTAATTTATATATTTTTACTTATTTGTTCATAAATTATTCATAAATTCATGGATATATACAGAATTTGAAAGTATGTTAATTGAGTTTTCTCTTTATTTGTACAATTATTAATAATATATATATATATATATTTTTAAATAGTTAAATATATAATTAAATTTAAATATATAGTAATATATATTTTATATAAATGGATGTATTATATCTGGTATATGAAAGTATTAATAGATGTTTTATTTATTTGCATAATCATATTATTCATTTAGATTCATTAAATATTTTAATGTAATGTAGTTAAATATATAATTACATTTAAAAATATGATAATATATATATTTTATATAAATTCACATATTATATACATTATATGAAAGTATACAAATAGTTTTTTTATTTGCATGATTGTATTAAAAAATATAATAATTAAAATATTTTAATGTAATTTATATAAAGTTAAATACAATTAAATTTAAATATATATTATTTATTTTATTAAAAATTGCATGGATGTATTATATACAGTATATGAAAGAACATTTATTTGCACAATTAATATAATATAATTAAATGATGTATGTTAATTGTTATTATATTTGTATATATTTGCACAAGTATATCATTACATCATACTCAAACCTACATCATGTTCCTGTGTTTGAAGACATATTCCAAATGAACAAACTTCTACATAGCTAAACACTTAAACATGTGAATCAGTGGCTATAAAGAATAAATGCACGCAAAATGGAGGCCATTTAATTTGAGATCAATTAATATCAAATATGACGACCGAAACTTTCTGGTCCACTGTTATTCAAAGTTCGGAGAGGTGACAGTTTAGCATAGAAAAAAAAAAAGCACAAATGACGTATTGGCTGTGGCCTCAATGAGACAATCACATACATTTGTGAGCTGTCTGAAACTGTGCCACAGAATCTGTATCTGTCCCAGCACTTCCCCGAGGTGGACTGTAGTTAACCCCTGACCACGGCTCCTTTCACTCCTTCTTCTGACAAATCAGGGCCTATAAAGTTGAGTATGAAAGCCAATTTATGGAGGAGAACCTCTTTGATTGCACCACCTAAATAGTCCCCGAGGCTCCTGAAGATCTGAGGACGGCGTCTCACACCACGTTCAGAGCGTCATTACGACGTCAGCGTGTATCAGACTGCTTTGACACAGGCATAAAATGCAAACGAACTCACCGGGGCGGGGGCTTCAGTTCAAAGAAACGGGGGCCCGTCGTGATAATGTGTCTCCGCTTTTCACAAGCAGGTGAGGTGTCACGCGACATAATGCAACCCTAACTAAAAGTGTGAAATGCTTGCTACTGTAGACCTAATGCCAGTCACAAACCAGATAAGAGATGGTCGGGTGGGAGGGTCAGACTGGATGACTAGACTCGCACCGTCACCTCTCTCATTCCTTTGTGTTCTTCTGTCCCGTCTCTGCCCCCAGCTCTGGTTCAACCTGGAGGGCCCCGGGACAATTCACATCTCCAGGTCTGACAGGAAACAAGGGCCGTGGTGCACAATGAAGTCCTGTAGACACGTTGACTCCAGCTTTAATGACGGCACTTAGCAGGTACCTCTTCAGACGGCCCTGTGCCAAGTGCTGTAAACGACACTCTTTTCATACAGAGGCATTCCTCCTTTTATACCACTTTTCCAGCTATTTCTCTTTGCAGTAGCTGTAACACATACTATGACCTGAGAAGAAACACTCATCCCTATTTAACCCTAAACGATACCTTCCCTTGTGAAAAAGAAGTACACTGTAGCATACAAATAGTTGAACTTAAGACTGTTTTTCACCCACTTAAGTAGGACTTAAAGTGCATCTTTATACGCAATTTCATAATTATGAAATATATTCAGGGTAAACTGAAATAAACTTCAATATCATTTCTGTCATGAAGTTGCAGTTTTGTATAAATACAAATATTTTAATTTTAAATGTAATATTAAAAAACACAGTGCAGTTAATAATTACAATCAAGTACTTTACATGTGCTTTAGTATGTTAGTCGACACATCAATATAAGTGCACTTCTGTAAACCACTACAAAAAGTTATTAAACAATCATTTAAAATGTAGTAAAGTAAAACTTTCAATTTGACGTTATTACAAGTATTACTTACGGTCATCAAAGTGACCATTTATTTAATTATTATGTTATATGCAAGTACAGTTTTTTAAAAAATATGCTTTTAAGATTTGAGGCGCGCATTCAATACGATTAAGCACTTTTTTTAATACTCGTAGGGACCAATATGCACCTTTTAGGGGTAGACAAAGTTTTAGTAAACCTAAAGGTACAGTTTGTAGTACCACATTTTCATTAATGTGTAAAATTTTCCAAATGTTTCAAAAGGAGTTGTTGAAAAGCCCCCAAAGTAAGCATTGGCCTGCTCGCAGAGTGCTAACATGATGAAGCAGCAGAAAGGTGAGACACTGGACTTGAGGAGTGCTAAATCACACTATGGCTTGAGAGGATGAAGCATTGCTCTTTAATAGGCAATAAATAAGGATTAGCATCAGTGGGGTTATGTTCAGGTCAGGAAGGGTCTGAGCAGGGCTGTGGAGTTCACTGATAGACTCTCTGGCCCTGACTGGATTCCCAGCTGTGAACGCCAGCGGCCCTCATCTGTCCCTGTCTGTCTCAGCAGGAGCTCATCTCAATGTTCCCCACCTCACCTACCACACTCAACATCCACACCGTTCACATCTTACCCTGCTGTCTCCACACGCCAATTATTCTTTAGTTGCACCGCAGACGGGATTTGTAAGGACACACACAGAGAGAGAGAGAGAGAGAGTAAACATGAACAGGTGACATCTACTCATTTTAAAAATGTCAATTTTAGGATGTCATGTCATGACACTCATTGTGCGTCTTGTTTTGTGTCAGCTGTGCATGAGAATCAACACATAATGTGGCAAGTAAAAGGTTTACTAGATATTAGAAAGAAAAGACCACTGGAATTCATTATGTAGATTTAATGATGGCATCATTGCTGTTGATGCATTTTGAATTGTATGCATTGTAACTTAAAACTCAAAATGTATTTCTCAAATAACATTTTAATTAAAACTTAATTTCTTTAAAAGTATAAAGTTAACAAAAATGTAATAAAAATGCTAATAAATGAGCTGAAGTAATTGCAGAAAATATGGAGAAAATAGAAAAGTAGAAGAAAAATGGAATGTTTGAGTGTACACTATTGGGTTGGTAAATATTTTTTTTATATATTGACTATTGACATCATATATATACATAAATATTTTTAAATAATTTATAAATATATACATATATAAATATATACACCCCTGGTAAAAAATGATCAAAAATGGCTGTAAAAAATAAATCTCCATTGTTTATCCTTTTGATCTTTCATTCAAAATATTTGCAAAAATCTATCCTTTCATTGAAGTAAAATAATTGAAAGTGGGGAGGAAATCACATTATGAAATAAATGTTTTTCTCCAAAACACATTGGCCACAATTATTGGCACCCCTAGAATTTTTTACGAGTAAAATATATTCCCATTAATATTTACCTTTATTAGCACACCAGGGTAACTAGGAACATGAAATTGTCTAGCTATGACGTCTTGTTTCACAGGAGTATAAATATGAGAAAACACAAAGGCCAAATCCCCTTAATCATCCATCACAATGAGTAAAACCACAGAAAATAGTTCTGATGTGCATCAAAAGATTGTTGAGCTTCACAAAATAGAAAGTGGCTGTAAGAAAATATCTAAAGAATTGAAAATCCCCATTTTGACCATCAGGGCAATAATTAAGAAGTTCCAATCAACTAAAGATGTTATGAATCTGCCTGGAAGAGGACGTGTGTCTATATTGTCTTAATGGACGGTGAGGATGAAAGTTTGAGTGGCCAAAGAGTCTCCAAGGATCACAGATGGAGAATTGCAGAGATTACTTGAGTCTTGGGGGTCAGAAAGCCGAAAAAAAAATGTATCAAACAACCCCTACACAACCACATGTTGTTTGGGAGGGTTTCAAGAAAAATACTCCTCGCTCCTCCAAAAACAAACTCCAGCATATTCAGTTGTCAGACACGACTGGATCATCAAAAGGGACTGGATTCTGTGGTCAGATGAAACAAAAAAAGGGCTTTTTGGCAGCAAACCCACCAGATGTGTTTGGTGCAAACAGGGATGAAGAGTACCCCATGCCTACGGTTAAATATACTGCTGGATCTTATATGTTGTGGGCCTATTTTTCTGCTGGAGGTCCTGGACATCTTGTTCAGATACATGGTATTATGGATTCTAGCAAATACAAACAGATAAAAAAATCAAAACCTGACGGCCTCTCGTCTAGAAATCTTATAATGGGCCGTGGTTGGATCTTCCATCAGGACAACGGTGAAAAACAAACATCAAAATCAACACAAAAATGGGTAACTGAGCACAAAATGAAGCTTCTGCCATGACCGTCCCAGTCCCCTAAACGCGACCCTATAGAAAATGAGTGGGGTGAACTGAACAGAAGAAGCACCAACATGAACTTGTGAATCTGAAGGATCTGGAGAGATTCTGTATGGAGGAATGGTCTCTTGTCAGTTATTCTCCAAATTCATCAGGCGTTATAGAAGAAAACTCAGATCTGTTATCTTGGCAAAAGGAGGTTGCAAAAAGTAATGGGGTGCCATTAATTCTGACCACAACTGTAGCTACACTATAAATAACAACAGCACACAAACTAAACTGCCGCAATATTTACATCTATGGTTCTTCTGAGATTGATTTAAAAGTCTTTATGTTTGGCCTCCCAAAGACCCCAAAGATGTCAGCATGATGAAGTTTTCTCCCTTCAAATCCTAAAATAAAGTAACCAAAACTAATTTGACAGATATGTTTGACGCATTAGCCCTTTAAATACAGATTTCATAAATATTAAGTACCCAATATCTATTTATTCTTAATCTGACTCCAGCATAATCAGGACTGTAGGGGAAGTCATGACTTGAAGCATGAGGTTAAAAGTCTGGCTCAAGCTGCTGACACACGTTCTCCAGGCAGTGATAGTGTAAAGAAAGACTCAGCACTGAACTTTGCTGAATCAAAGACAGGACTGAAATGGAGAGACAAAGGTGGCTCTTGACGGATGGCTGGAATGAGGGATGAGGTGGCGGAGGAGCCATTAAAGCTATCCACCATTAGAGTTTTCCCCAACTGATAAGTTACACTTCCAAAGCAGCTCCAAAAACAGTTCACTGGCCCCCACCGCTTCGTGTCACGTTCAAGTAATAGCTCATCGTTTTTGATCGTTGAGGCAGAAGCTGATTAGAAAGCCTCCCCAGAAGAGCCAAACTGTGTTTTCTTTTTGAAACGACGGATGTTGAAAATAAATGACGCTGCTCGCTCGGTCTGGCATGGGAATGAACCCGAAGAGAAGATAATGGCAGGTTGGATGAGGGTGAAATGTTGCAAAGCGTTCCTCTCGTGAAGGAGGTAATGGGAGATACAGAGGTAACTCTTTCAGCATATGTGTGTGTGTGTGCGCACAAATGTCACAGACACACCACTCTATATCGCCTCTGCCCTCCCAATGAACTGGGCCAGTCTTCCTCACTTGCTTTCAGAGTCCATAGCAGCTGTTCAGACCGTCCTTCTGATGGGAACAGCAAATTAATCATTTTAACTCCACCGTTATCTGTTTCCTCATACCGAAACGACTTAACATACCTCTACCTGTGATGTTGTGCTCTTTAACTCATTACGAGCCACACTGAGCAATGTTCAGCCTTCAGAAAACAATTTGCTCATGGAGCATTGTGTGTCTAATAGCACTAAAAAGTCATTCACTTTCTGAATGTTAATGGAATCATCATAATGATAATGTTTATTCAAATTACACCATGAACACTTGATTTTGATTGGTCAGCATAGTTTGTGTGTAACTGACTGTTGTTGCAGGCATCTGAGTTATTCTAAATCACCTCTAAATCATCTCTTTCTTCTCACATAATAAAATCATTTCAGCTTTAACAGCCATTTATTTTTTTATTTTGCACCTAGTGGGATAATATAAGCTGGTTCTAAACCCTGATCAGGTGAAACAAACTGTACATTTTACACAAAACAAACGTAAACGCATTTTAAAAAGTGATTTGTTGCATATAAAGTACTTGATTATAATTTTACCTGTTGTGTTATTTGATATTACATTTAAAGTTTTTCTTTTTTTAAAAGTATGCTATAATGTTGTTCTTTATCACGAGGAATCCGTATGAGGACAGAGAAAAACAGCTGCTTGTGTGTGAGCAGGTATAGGGAGTGAAGGGTAAAAAGTCAGCAAGGGTTCATGTACAGGCCAAATGAGTGCGGATGGGGGAGGGAATGACATGACAAAATGAAGAGGTAGAAACCATGAGCATCAGGTGTTTTGCATTGAAACTGCAAAAGGAACTCCTGCTTCTCTGATGTTTCTACTGAGAAAAAGAGTTTCAGTAGAGTTGTGTCCCAAATGACGTACTATAATCTATGCTATTATACTAACTGTCTAAAACAGGAATTGAAGAACTTCCCACAATTAATTCTTTCGGTTAAGTATATTTAAAGTGCACTTTTTCTAGTTGGAATTTTGACCGTGGACACACTTACACTGTAGTGCATGAGAACGCACATTTGCATAACGTCTCACAATGTGCAGATTTTCCAAGATGCCACAGTCTGCAGTCGTATGTCTTCCAAGAGTTTTCGATATGAACAATTCCCATGGAATTCTTGCCAGACCAAATGTTCTGAGCCATTTGATCCACATTCATTTCCTCCAGCTCAGTTCTTTCATGTCTTTCAATTGTCTTAAATGTCATCTTTATTTGTTCTGTTCTGAGACAAATGTTGAAAGGTCAATGAAATCTCATATGAGATACGAAAGCAGCTACAACCACTGAGCAATAGGAATTTTTCCCATGGGTTCCCGTAATTCACATTCACTGCTTGCACTATTGTGAATGACTTAATGTAATGTAAACTTTCTTAAATAGACACCAACACTTAATTGTGGTAAAATATGAATATAAAAGCATCACCATCAAAACATATTCATCTGATGTCCCTGCATCTACATGCATTTCCAAATTCTTTATTGATAGTGTTAAGAAATGTTCGATAAAGGCATGATGTCATTAGGAGATACATGAACTGACATGGTTTGGCTCAGCTCAGCACAATGAACTCAGTCTGACAGAGGGTTGGTGAGATCCAGAGTGAGATGACAGTCGACACAGAGTCTGTTTTTATCAGCAGTGTTGAAGACGCTCTCCGTCTGCTCTCAGAGGAGGCCTGAAGGGATCAGACTCACTGCTTGGCAGTGAAGATGTGTAAATGTGTACACTGATGTGTAAATGAACCTGCAATGCTTTTGTCATTCAGAGTAGAATGATGGGAAGAGTGCAGGGCTAAAGAAATATACAAATCTGACATTTACATTTATTTAAAAGGAAGTGCGCTTTATAGTGTTGAACATGCACTTGTAGAGTACTTTTGAAAAAACAACAATTGTACATGAAGATAACATCATAGCCTATTAATGAAATAAAAGGAGAGTATACTTTTATGATTATACGTTTCTTAACATCTTTTGAAAATGACCAAAATCATTCTTTTAAGAATCCTTTGTACTTATTTTGATGTGAGTATGCACATGTAAAGTAGGCCTACTTAATTATCATTTTAAAAGTAGTTATTTGATATTACAATTACAAATATGCATTTACAAATATGACAATCAAGTTTCAATAGATGTTTAGTTTGCCATAAATGCTTGTCAGTACATTATTTAACCGTATTTCAAAGACAATTGAAGTATGAAATTATAAAGATATACTCAAGTCCAATTTAAGTGGGTCAAAAACACCCTCAAGTTCAACTAATTGTATTTTATATGTTTAAACTACAATACATTTTTATTTAAATGTAAATTACATGCAATTAAGTGTCTGAAAATGAAGTCTGATTGACATTTCTTTTAAATGAGGATTTTATCAGGCTCCATATATGTTTAGGTTATTGAAATGCCTTCAAAAATGACAAGGCCTGTTCACTCCGAGAACGGTAACTATAAAGATAACTATATTAGCGTCCACACCATGACGATATCGTTCTGTTTATTCTTAGCGCGTTCTTGTCTGTCACTTTAAATGATCGAGCTCGCTATTAGCAGGATTGATTCTGATTGGCTGTCAATGTTTTAACGTTCATCAGGTGGAAAAAAAATCGTTTTGAAAGGGATTCCAACGATATCGTTTCTCTGTGCCGTTATGGTTATAGCTGGTGCGAACTTTGCTATTCTTTAATTTTGAGAACGATTTTTAGAACTATATCTTTATCGTTATCTGTCCTTGGTGTGAACGGGCTTAGGTTCAGTAATTCAGTAATATCAGTAATTTCACTTTCATGGCAATGAAAAGGTTATTAGTCAATTATTGAAATGCCTTATTTTCAACAAAAAAAATCACTGATAAGAGTAAAATAGTAAAAACATAAAAATCCTAATTTAAAAGAAAAATGTCAGGCGGACGTAGAGGTTTTTTGCATCTGAAGACTTAAAGCAGTTTGCACTTAAGTATATTCTTTTTAAGAAGAATATGATCATTATACTATTTTTAAAAGAATACAAAATTCTACTTCTTTTTCACAAGCGATCCCAAAAAGAGTAGGCTATGTCTTGTTTGAGGCCACTGATTAGTTATAGATGATTTTATATATCCTATACACGTGTGATTTGAAATAACCATGAACACGGAAGCTGTTATCGGTTGACACATTTCTCACATTGACCTTGTGAAGTTTTCTTATGACAAATAAGATATTTTCACATATTCATTCACAACTATATGACAAGGGAGAGGTTTCCACATCTTATCTGGATGAAGTTCGGCCCGGTTATAGCTCGTTTGACCTTGGAGCAACCCTACCTGATCCACTTCTGAAGTGTGCAGAGTAATAAAACACTTGAAGATAAAACAGTATGACACATTTATTGTTGTTTTTAATTCCCTACTGTTTGTTTGGCCATTCTTCACAGAATGTGCTAAAATGGATTTGTTTTTTTCAGAGAAGCAAGCAAATAGGCATTTAGATGAAATGGAATGTAAGCCGCTTATTTACTTTCACAATCATTTTATTTTGCTGTTGTCCACAGGAATCTGTGTTACTCAGGACAGAGCGTGGGTGAAAATACTGCGACTGCAGAACAACTTGAGTCCTGACAAAGTTCATGGCTGAACTTTTGAACTTTCGATGGTATGTGGCTTTGTGCTGGAGTCCAAATCAAACATGTAGCATAAAGATGCAGTAGTAGATTTGCTCAGGTCTCACATGGATCTCGCAGGTTATCTGCCTTTGATTTGCCACTGAAAGTCAAGTGCACCGGGCTAAACATCAACAAAACTCTCTAAAGATTTATTGCTGTTATTCATCAGAGCTCAGCTTAACACATAAACCTTTACTTAGAACCCTGAAACCCAATTATTGAGCCATTCATTAGATTAAAATACATTTTGAGTTTTGACCCTTTTTTTCATGATAATTAAGCACATATTCCAGTCAAATTCTTAAGTCCGGAATCTTTTTTCTTGGTGTTCTATATGGAAGCATGTTTCCGCCAATGATTGCCACGTCTTAATCTCACTATCTCACAATTGCAAGAAAAAAAGCCACAATTGCGAGTTTTAAAGTCAGAACTACGCAATTCCAAATTTATTCCCCGGTTTCACAGACAAGGCTTAAACTAATCCCAGACTAAAATGCATGTTTGAGCTGTTTTAACTGAAAGCAACTTGCACTGACATATCTTAAAATATGTCAGTGCCATTGTTTTATCTCTACATGCACACCAATAATGTTTTTTTTTCTAAGGCATGTTTATAAAAGTTATAATGTCCTAATTGAACTAAGGCCTAATACTGGCTTAATCTAAGCCCCGTCTCTGAAACCCGGCCTAAATCTTACAATTCCGAGTTTATATCTCAGAATTCTGACTTTTTTCTTCGAATTACGAAGGAAAAAATACAGAAATGTAAGATATAAACTTGCAATTAAAAAAGGTAATTGCAACTTTTTATCTCCCAATTCAGATTCAGTTTTTTCTAGCAATTGCAAGATTATATCTCACAATTCTGACTTCATTTCATACAGTTTTGAGTTTAGAATTCTTATTAACTTGCAATTGCAACAACAACAAAAGAAAAGTCAGAATTGTGAGATTAAAGTTAATTATCTTTTTTATTCTTTGGCTTCCATACATTCTTCTTTGTATTTGTTTGCTACAAATCCTTAAGCAACTGACATTTTAAACGGCTTTTTAACCAAAAAAACGCAGGGAAAAGAAGTCTTTTCATGTTTTTACGGGTTTTTTCAGTAACTGAGATGTGTTGTAAAGAGAAACTAAGGCACTAACGTACGTTTGTTCAGGTTTATGTGTAGGACACAGAGACGCCGCAAACCTCAGAATGAGCAGCTTGAGGCCACTGTGAGGCTTGAACTCTGAGGACTGTTTGAACTTGCCTTAAAAGTGCGTCAGAAGGCCATAATAGCAGATGTTGTCTCAGAAAGTCAATCATTAGTTCCCACCTCAGCGGATCGCACAGTAATTGGTTGTCTTACGTCTTGTCTGGATGTCTTGAGGTGTTTTAAGGTTGTGTCAAAAACAAATGTACTTGGGAGGCAAGTGGATTCGATGTCAGAATAATTGCTGTTTTCGTCTTATAGTTGATAAAGGAAATTACATTTGAATATTCAAATTTTCAAGGATTCACAAGTCCACAACTGATTTAATAATTAATTCATTATTTTATTTCATTTATAACGTTTGCATAATTGTTTATCTTTTCAACATTATGAATGATTGAAGTATCATTAATTAAACAAATTCATTAAATTCAGTCATCATTTATTAAATGATAGCTAATGTAGCTAATAGTGTAATTCATGTGTAATGTGACCCTAACTCCAATAAATACTGCTCTGATTGCGTACATAAATTATATAATTTGAAGGTTATATGTTTGAAATTTGAAATACTGTCCCCTTAGCTTCCTTTTCTTAATAACTTTTAGTTTAGTAAAGTACTTTTTTGCAAGGTAGCTTATGATTCAAATTATGAGCGTCTCAGGTCACACTTTATACTAGGTGTCTTTAACAACTTGCATAAAAAAAAAAAAAATGTTCATGTTGTATTGGAAAACACATTTGTTGTTATTAATGTGGGATACGGGTAAGGTTGGCGAACGTGATTTCACGTACAACATGCATAAACATCTTTGTTGATCCTGGAACAACATTTCAAGCAACCAATCAGATTTGAGGGACAAGTTTACAGTTTATGTGAAGTTTAGGTTTAAAACCTTTTACATCTGTGTTATTCACCAATCATTTCCCTCTAGTTTGGTTTAGGGGTAGTGACTGGGTTGGGACAATATTTTTGGACAGGAGTGTTGCTCAAGGATCAACAAAATATGTTGATCTGGGAACATCTTGGCAAAATCATGGCGACTGGGTAAGGCTAGGGGCAAGTTTAGTGGTATTTGTAGGTTTAAAGGGATAGTTCACCCAAAAAATGCTTTTACCAAACTAAACCAAAAAACAAACATGTATTAGTTTCTTTCTTCTGCTGAACACAAAACAACATATTTGAAAGAATGTTACCAGAAAGTTGACGGTAGCCATTGACTTCCATAGTATTTTCCTACCATGGACGTCAATGGCTACCGTCAACTGTTTGATTACCAACATTCTTTAAAATATCTTCAACAGAAGAAAGAAACCCATACAGGTTTGGAACAACTTTTTAGTTGTTTTTCAGGTTTCAGTTGTTTTTAGTAACTTTTCAGGTTTGGAAGTTACTAATTTAAACCATAGTTTTAGATCCCCACTGGATATAGAGTCAAAACAACCTCACTAATGGTTATAGTCATGCAACTTAACCTGAAAGCCACAGGTAAAAGCAATAAATTATCTTCACTTTCAATAGGCACCTGATATTTATCTGCCTAGACTGGAACGAGGTCTTCCAGGAGATTTGGGGAATTTGTTTTCACTTGTTGGATGCTAGCATTGCTGTTATTCTAAGGACTAAATGGTGCATGCTTACTGTTTATGCTCCTGGTGGAGTCAGAAACCTGAGCCGCGTCGCTCGACCAGAGTAAAGCCGCCTCTTGAGCTGTGTCGGGTGTGGACGTATACACGCTCAAACAGAGAAATCATTCATCATTAGCTTTGACCACAGGTTCTCATTCAGATACCTCGTTTGACAAAAGCTCATGCGCGATAGAGTGATCTCACCAAAGAGAGAGTTAAGTGGTGTAAAACTTATATTATGCATACATTTATGCATATATTTCTGTCATGGCAACTCTCTCAGTGTTTGGCATGGTAATGGATATGACAATGTTGATATGTTCTGTCTTGGCGGGAATAGACCTGCTACGCTGCTGCTGCTGCTGTTGATTACCCATAGTAGATCAATACAGGTGGAGCTGGGGAAGGTGGAGGGTTTCTGAAAGCACACTGCAACTGCTACGGAAAATGCTTACCAGTATTTGAAGGTTGAGCAGTGAGCTCATTGGCTACTGATAAAACAGGAACCAATCAGGTGGTGCCCTATAGAGAATGGTGTGATTGCAAAAAGATTGAGTTAATGTAGAGTGCCATGTAGAGGTTCATGACAGAACTTTGTATTTGATCATAACTAAGCAGATGATTTGATGATTGCTGGAGGAAATGTGAATAGGGTTTGAATGGAGATGACAGGGTGGGAAATTGTTGCTATGCACAGGGTGTTCTGGTTTGCTTGGGCTGTGTCCCTACATTACTCCACTAATATAGTCCACTTGAAGGAGTGAATGAAAACGTGTAAGTGACTTCGGACACCGGAAGGCCTGCCGCATTTGCATAGCTTGTGCTTGCTGTTTAATAATTATTTGAAACTAAGTATACTGGCAGCTCCAATAGTAATGAAAAGATTTATCTTGAACTCTGTCATGAAAACGATCTAATATAATATCTATTAATATCTATCTCTAATAATCATTTAAAAGGAATTTATACCTGTATGATATTCCACAGTAGCCACATTGGATCGGCAGTTTGGAAAATGGATGGATGGATCTTCTGACGAGACGTGCGAGTTAATTCGATTCGTGACTCTAACAGTGCATTATGGGTATTCTTTAGGCTCTTTAGTGTACATCGGTTTTACACTCGTTATTGCAGTGCATCGTGGGATTGAATGAGTACACTTGAAAACATGCACGATAGTTTTGGACACCACGACAAATGGCTGTCCCCTCAAATAGTACACTATTTAAGGGTATAGGGGGTGATTTCGGACACAACCTAGAAATTTACTCAAGTATACTTAATAAAATGAATTGAAGTATACTTATTTTTTTGTAAGGGAAACTCCAGTAGCAGGATTGGACACCCCTGCACTAAAACTTCTCCCAAGCTTTTTTCCCCCCTCCACTACTGTCACCTGATGTTTTTGGCTTCTTGCCATTGTTACTTTTGGCTTGCTTAGTTGTGGTTTAAAAGATGATTAATGACTCTAACTTTGCAACATAGACACTGTTATTTAACTGAATTGAACCAACATTGAACTGACTTAAGCTGAATAATGACTCTATTGTCGGCTCTAGAGCTGAATTGAACTAGTTTCATTACTGATGATCTTTGCAACATTGACACAGTTACTGAACTGAATTGAAACAACATTGAGCAAAATTTAGTTGAATAATGACACTGCTATCTTCAACTGCTTACAGCTGATACTGAATGAATGAATTTTACAATATTAACATCGTTATTTTCCTGTTTATCAATGTGAATGTGCTTTGAAACATCTGTATTGTATAAAGCGCTATATAAATAAACGTGACTTGACTAAAGTTTAATATATATTCTTAGAAGTTTGCACAAATCATTAAGCCAAAGTATACACCAATCAAAAAACTGCAAAACTGTTGATCTAAAAACAATGATCTAAAAATAAGTGTGTAAATGTGTCTGAATGATGTGTGCATCACACATGAAGTAGGTCACATATTTCACTCTTTCTTGTACAATTGTAAACTCATTTTCCCCATCAATAGCACTAAAACAGACCTGCAAAACTTCCAGCTCACGAGAAATGGATAAATTAATGTCTCTGTGAGGTCATGCCTCTTTTTGTAAATGACTGAACTTTTCCTGACCCTGCAAACCCGTGAAAAGCCCCCTCTTGATTATAAATAATAGCAATGGGCTGCTAATAGTTAATCCGATTGAGAGCTGGAAAAGTCTGATATGATTCAGCAGGAGGCCAAGAGGGCAGCAGACGTGTAAATGCTTTTAGAAACGTTCTCATTGACCCTTGTGCTAATGAAAAAGTCATTTTCACTTCAGTGTCGGAGAGCCATATCACTCAGACATCTTTAACACTTCCCCTGTGGAGTAAGTTTAGCTGACATTTAAGTTTTTGAATGAATCACTAACCCTAAGTATATGTTATAATGCAGCTTGTTGTGCTAATAAGCAAAGTCGATTCACATTTATTCATATAGCACTTTATACAGTACAGATTGTGTACAGTAATAAACAGGAAAATAACACTGTTAATGGTGTCATTAAGCTCTGTTCAATGTTGGTTCAATTCAGTTCTGTAACAATGTCGATGTTAGGGTTCATTTCCGATATTGTGAGTGCAGTCAATTCGACGATATTTCTGAATTGCAATGCATTGCAATAGCTCTGGCTGCAGTACCATGACTTTTGCACTGGCATCACTTATATTTTGTGCAGAAAATGCATGTAAAAAAAAAAAAACAGGCTTTTCAGCTGAAAATACTTCTTTTATTCCCTTCCCTTATGCTAAATAACAAGCAATTCAGTGTATTCAGGGAAAAAAACCCTGCAATTACACTGATTTACACTGTGTCCAGTTCAGGGGAGTGAATAAAAACAGGCCTCTTTCATTTGCTTGCTATAAATTCTGTATTTACTCACAAATTTAGAGAAAAAATGGCTCTGGGAATAAAACGTTTTGTTGTCGCCCCTAGATGTCAAACAATAGGCCGGACAGACGTTCTTTACAAGGTGATAGGAGGAAAAGTTCAGCTGCATCTCTCCCCAGGCCTGGACCTGCAGCGATAGGGTGGCTGAACATAAAGGTGTCAGCCCTGCGGCGGGACGCGTGTAAATCAGCAGCAGAGAAAAGCCCAGAAACGGCTGAGAGAGGCATCTGCCAGCATCTCACCGCCTTCTCTGTCTCCCTCGCCGTGTCACACAAGGACACGTCCCTTCCACATGACCCCTGTGCGCTGGGAGACGCGCCCCCTCCGGGGGTAATGCGTTTGTGCAAATTTGCCTTTGGGGGTCGTTAGAATAACCGTACGGCAGCGTAATGAGCTTTTGAAACGAGCAATGATGATGACTGTACTGTAACATTTGTCCTTTGCAAGTATACTTAAAACATTATTACTCAAAAAGAAGCGACAGAAAAGCACGGTACCAAAAAAAAACAAAAAAAAACAAAACATGTATCTCTCCCAAAGTACTTGATGACTTGATTTCTGTTTAACTACAAACATTTGGATTGAAATTTAAGAATTAAGTTATTTTCAAAACTTATAGTAAAAATGTTAAGGCAAGAACATTTGTAAGTATTTACAGAGTCAACCTGGTAAAGCCTGACATATGAAATAATAGTCAGAAAAGTCTATTTTTTTCTTAATGGAAGAGTTTATTGAACCTTTTGACAAAATATTTTAATATATAAAAAAAAATTCTCGTTGAGTATCATATTTAATAGATCAGGCTTTTATGGCTCACCTATATGATATATGAGAATATGGAGCTCATACTCAAGGAGTTGGAAAAAATTATTCAGAGGCCCAAACTGAGCAAAAACTGCAATTTGATGCAGTTGCTGATTTTTATATTATCAAAAAATAATAATTTGAGCTTGATCGTAGATAGCTTATGATAATGATAGCTTGTATCGTAAATCAATCAGATATTTTTAAAAGTATAGCAGACCACTTACATATAAATATCAGTTGTCACTCTATATCTCCCAATAATATATCTTAGTAAGAAGATATTTAAATTATATTTTAGTATTTATTGTGGAGGCAGAACACATAAAGGCAATGCAATACAATGATCGTTTAGAGATGAACAAATAAACATTCCTCAAAAGCCTAATGTATCATATTTGATACACATATTTTACATGATTTTAGAAAATGATGTATGGATTCCAGTGTTATTCTTTTTATAAATTGGATATTCACGTATCAAATATGAAACTTTATAGGGTTAAGTACAGTTACAAACAGGGGGTGTTATAGCTCAACGTCATCTACTTCCAGACAGAGAGCAGTTTGGATGTTTAATCTAATTGCCACTGATTATTTACTGTGATGAAGTTCTCTGCATGCAAACAGTTTGACTACGTGTTCTATTCAAAACCATTATCCTTATATTAACGGTTTAACTCCAGGTACTTTCCATTTCATAATGCTTTAGATGTCTGAGATCTCAACGTTCCTGTTTGCAGATTTAAAGCCTTTTCAGAAAACATACCGATTCCTTTTTTTACATGAGAAATGTAATTCTTCAATTTTTTTACATGAGAAATCAATTCTTAAAACATAATACCAGCAATGAAAAACTTGAAACAACTTGTTTTATTAAATAAAACCCATATGATAAAGAGCAAGTTAAATAAGTTGCATACAGTACAAAAGCTATATAACACAACTACATTATAAATATACATCACAGACACTCTGTAGAATTACAGCCATCCATGAAAAGTAGTGCCCTCGTTTTTGCTTTCTTGTATAGACTTATATACACATCTTTTATATAAACAAAATATAAAATATTCAATACATCACAGCTCATCTAAAAAAACATATGTACAAAGCTCATGTTAGTTCAGGACTCATTTCCAGACTAATTTCTGACGTAACTACTGAACTTGGTGGGGAGATTGTCCACAGGGTACACTGTTGGGCCCGTTTTCATTGTCGGGGGTCCGTTAGAAAGAACCCAGTTGCACTGCTGTGTTAGCTCAACTAAAAAGATCTTGAGTAACACTTTGGCGAATTCTTTGCCGACACACATCCTGGAACCGCCTCCGAAGGGGATGTAGTTAAACCTGGAGCCGTCCTCCAGACCTTTGCTCATGAATCTCTCTGGCTGGAACTCATCTTTGTTAGGAAACACCTCGGCGACGTCATGCGTGTCACAGATGCTGTAAATGACATTCCATCCTTTAGGTATCTGGTAACCCTGAAGAGAAAATCAAAGAATTCAGTGTTAAACAAATGGGAGAGTATTTAAATAGAGGACATTTTAAAGCTGTCAACTGTAATATTAAAAATCACCAGTCCTGAAGTTTAACTCACATTCAATTCAAAGGTTTTGAGAGCCACTCTGAAGCCTCCTGGTACAGGAGGGTTGATTCTGAGAGTTTCTTTAATCACACATCCAGTGTACTTCAGTTGTTCCAAAAGCTCCATACTTAAAGAGTTTCCAGGTGAGTAGATGCCCAATTCAACCTGTTGATTAAAAAAAAAAAAAAAGTATGTTAGCCCACACATTGGTTAAGTAATGCAATCAGATTGAGAAGAACTTTTTGGATCATACCTTCTCATGAATCTCCTCTCTAACTTTCTGCACCACCTCTGAATTCAGACCGAGGAACATCACCAGTGAGGTTGCAGTGCTGGCGGTGGTCTCGTGACCTCCAAACAGAAGCTCAGTAGCTGCTTCTTTCATTGCCTGAGGAAAAATAAAACACTTCATTAATGATGTTTGCAGACTGGATCCTACGTCACTTTTGAGCATAAAACAATATCTGGCTATGTCTAATGGGAAATAATTACCTGCAGACTGAAGGGCTCTTCACTTCTCCTGCTGTTCTCAATCAACAGCTGAAGAGCATCTTTGTGTTTTTGCTCATTTTCATTGTCATCGTCTTGAATTTTCTTCCTGATGTTCTCCTCAATTTTGGAATGAATGAAATTGCGCGCTCTCAAACCCTGCCAAACAAATTACAGATTGTTATTACATGAAATTTATTTCACATACTAAAATGCATGTTTAGACTGTTATTATACAATAGCTTACCCTGTACAAGCCACTGAAGGGAACATCAATAGGCAAGGAGAACAAGTTTTTGATCATCTCCTCAAAAGCTTCCACCAGTTCCTGCTCGTCCGTCTTGATTTGCTCCGGCTCGAAACCAAGCAGGATTCTCATGGCTATACGGAACATGAGGCGTTTCATCTCCGGGTAAACCAGCACACATGCATCTCTTTGCAGCCAGTCTTGTATGGCACTCTTCACCTCCTGCTGGATCACTGGGATGTAGTGCTCTAGAGCATCTCTTGAGAAGGCTCTCATAATGGCCTAAACAGGACATTAAAAATTTTAAATAAATCAATGCATCATTTTTCTTTCTTTTCAATACAAAGATTGAGGTTTAAGAAAAAAAAAAAATAATTGCAGAGCTTCTAGGCTCCTTTTTGATGATGGCTTAAATATTCTATATTATTTAAACAAGGAGTATTGAATACATCAAGTTCCTCAAAACCTTTCAAATATAGCAGAGTTCTTGCATGAGTTTGATCTCATCAGTTCCCCAGAGAACAGTGTAGTAGAAAGATTTTATGTAAAGTACTTCCAATATTAATACAATTTAAAGCACTGATTAACATCCTTACCTTTTTCTTGTTTTTGTGTTGAGTGCCATGAACATTGGAGAGGGTGTCAGAACCCAGTATAGTTCTCACTGATGCTGGCCACTGAACAGAGACCAGCTTGTGTTCGCCCAGCAGAATCTGCCTCACGTTCTCAGCTCCCATCACCCTGACAGTCGGGTTCCCAAAGAGGTGCGTTTTGTAGATGCATCCGTATTTCTGGCGTTTCATCCGGAGGAACTTCCTTCTCTGTAAAAGGACAACGTGTTATTGGCACAAAGATTCCAAACGCATGTTTTGATCCACATGTATCCGATATTAAACACAACAAAACATCTGTGAGCATCGCATTTACCAATTAAGTACAATCAGCTGAACTTGTGCAAATTGCAATAAAAGTGCACGCGTACCTGGAGGATCAGCTGGAGCGTTTCTCCAATGAAGGGTAAGCCCATTGTACCTGGCGGCAGTGGTCTACCACAGCTCGGATCGACCCGTCGAATCAATAACATCTCCCACAACTTAACCGCGGCGAGAAAGAGCAAAACGGGAAGCACGATGGTGCAGAGAAAGGTGACTATGAGAGTGTACAGACCCATGGTGAAGCGCGCAACAATCGCAAAAGAGCTTCTGGAGAGGAGACGCGTCTTTACGCGCAGACTGAGAGCGTTCTCGCTTGTGCGCCCTTATATATCTATTGCGCGCAGGTCTCCTCCTGTTACCTTCCTCAGATAAATTAGTTCACACAAAGTTCATCTTTAATTGTGGTGTCATCTCGCCCCGCCCACAGGGCAGAAGCTGCTCCAAACTCTGAACCATTTGTTATAGGCGCATTTTAATACCACCTCCCGTAGAAGGCAGACAATCCTGAGATTTCACTTTGAAAAGGTGTTAATTCCCCCGACACAAAAGGAAGCATCCGAGGCTCTTTTGTTGCCAATATTCCCGTCGTTTACACTCATTACTCTGGGCTTGTGTGCCATCAGAAATGCCGCAGAGGATTTAATTGAGGAGCTTAAACTGTGAAGCTCTACTTTTACATTTTAAATCCCTTAAATGGCCCTCTTTTTGTCTTTCTTTGGCGTGGGGGCCCTTAATAGGCCATTACACAGGTTAGACAGCTTACCTGTAAAGTTAAATTAAAACATTTAATCACTGGGATTTAAAAAAAAAAAAAGTATATATATATAAAAAATTAAGAATATTTATATTAGTGACATTTCTACCCAAAAATATGTCCTGTTTCTAATAATATAAACATGTACAGTTGATTTGCCTAAAAAAAACATTGATACAGAGCTGATTCAGGTCGTTATTCTCTGGTATTTGCTGCTAGATCTGATAACAATATCAGTATACATGGCAATATAATCATGTACTTCTGTCTGTTTATCTAGACATCACTCAGATCAGTGTTTGAAATAAGTTATGACAGATATATGTGTTGTCAGTACTGTGGTGAACTGGATCTGATCTCATATTAGACTTTAACCTGGAACAGTGCCATAGATGTTATGCTGTTTTCATGTGGAGCAGAGTGTGCAGTAATATCATAAATATGAACATTGTCTCATTGCGGGTTCAAACCCGGGTCAGCTTAAAAAGTGACGGAGCAGAGCAAGGTTACGGTACATGAAGAGCAAACACCCACAGCAGTCTGAATTACTGTTTTTACGACAGCCATAACGTGGAAAAAACAAGCTGGGAAGGCAGTCAATTAAAGAGACAGGATGGCTCCAAATTTTTCCCTCTCTTCATTCTTTGATGTGTGTCTGCCCTGCATTTCACCTTTCATCCTGTGTGATGGGATGGGGAAAACTCACGCATGACATATCTATGTTAAGCCGGTATTTTAGGTATGTGTCTATGTAAGCAACTCATTCATATGTTACCCCATTACACGACCGTTGCCATATTTATTCTTCGACATGACCCGACCGTGCCAAATGCCCTAAGCGAACCTTCAAACTTGGCCTTATTTGTGAATTTGTGCAATTATGAGTCCTGTTTTCCCTCGTAAGAGTCGTAGAAGTGTGTGAAATGCTTTGATGAACCTAATAAACTCTTTCAACCGGCGCCAAGAGCAATGCAACCTGAAGTTCAAGGATAGTTCCCTAAAGAAAGCTTGTATAAATTCTTCCTATAGCTTCTTTCTATTACAATTATATTCTATATACAAACTGTGATATACTCTAAAGTGCTGTACTTTAACCCATTTAATCCACTGGTAACATTTGTTACCAAACTTTACCATCGAGTTTGAAAATGGATTTTATATGAATTTATAAATCTGTTTAATTCCATTTTTGCCCTCGGGAAGAAGATGTGATATATGTCATAGATCCATAAATGTATGCATATCCTGTGTCCTGGTAAACCTGGTAAACTCTACATTATGGGGACAAAATGTCATTTTCAGGTCCCCATGAGGAAAACAGCTTATAAATCATACTAAGTGATTCTTTTTTGAAAATGTAAAAACGCAGAAGGTTTTGTGTGATGGGTAGGTTTAGGGGTTGGGTTAGTGTAAGGGGATATAATATACAGTTTGTACAGTATGAAAATCATTATGTCTATGGAAAGTCCCCATAAAACATGAAAACACAACGTGTGTGTGTGTGGCGCCCTGGTATTCCCTACGTTATGGGGACCAAATGTCCCAATACAATTACAAGCTGTAATACCAGTAAATGTTCACCTTGTGGGGACAATGTTTTGGTCCCCATGAGGAAATTAGCTTACAAATCATACAGAATTCTCTATTTTGAAAATCTAAAATAGCATAAAGTGTCCTGTGATGGGTAGGTTTAGGGGTAGGGTTAGTGTAGGGGGAAAGACTATACAGTTAGTACATTATAAAAACCATTACATCTAACCATTACAGTCCCCACAAAACATGAAAACCCAGCATGTGTGTGTGTGTGTGTGTGTGTGTGTGTGTGTGTGTGTGTGTGTGTGTGTGTGTGTGTGTGTGTGTGTGTGTGTGTAAAAATCTGCAATTGGTTTCATTGAGCTATCCAAAGACCCAAATAGACTTTGATGACAAATAATGTCATCAAAATGTTTTTTTATGTTACACAATATTCAACTTTTTTTTCTTCTTCTTTTTTTTTTTTTACGTCAGTTTAATTCAAGTGATTGCACTTAAAAATGTAAGGAAACTATTTTTTTTTACAGCGCATGTGATATAGTTGGAAACACTTGGGATTATGAACTATCTAATAGTCCTGATTTTACATGCCAAATGTTCTATTCTTTAACATTTTAGTCTAAAAAAATCACTTTCATTTTGCATTCAGATGTTTTCAATATAAACTGAAGCTAAATCACACAGTATAAGTTTTCATTACTAAAAAGACTCCAAAGGGAGTTGCCTCAATGCTTTTCCCCCCTCTATTTATTTCTCATTTCGTTGTTTATTCAGCCATCTTGAGAGTAATCTGAGTCATCGCTATCGATACGTGTCTCGTATGAGCTGTAATCTTCAACACTGAGTGTGTGTTGATCTCAGTGCTCCTTCCCGGGTGCTGGTGACCCGCCGGTGACCCTGCAGCGCGGACCCTGACATCTCTGTGAACTCTGGCCACAAAGCTCGCCAAGTTCACTGTCCATCAAATAACGAGATATGCAGCCTGAGCAGCAGTAATTATCCACACTGCCATCTATTCTGTGCTGTCCGTCACAAAAATCAAATCAAGGGCATCATTAAAGCCACTTACAGTAATGTTCTAATTGGGTCAAGAGATAAACAGCCTTTCACTGGTGTGCGAGAGAGAGTTTTAATTGGAGCCTTGGATGTTGGTCGTCGCCTTTATCACAGTTTCTTCATCACAGAGGTCCGCCGCCTATATTTAGCACAAGGAATAGGCCGTTTTAAAAAATGGTGGTGAAAACGAGTCTGCAAATTATATAACGATTTTAAGAAGGGGAAGAATTTTGTAAATTAATTTCTGACAGGAATTTTCGGGGCACAAGATGTGGGTTCGTAACGAATGAACATTAACTATTCGTATTTTGTTAAACGCCAACCATTTGAAATATGTTTTAAACAAAACACTTTTGTGCGCCCTGACTTGTAATTTAACTTTTGTGTTGACTAAAAATGTTGGCTGCATGTAAGCAAAAAGTAGTACCAAGCCTTTAAGGGAAAGTTCACCCAAAAAGTAACATTCTGTCATAATTTTACTCACCCTCAAGTTTTTCCAAACCTGTATGAGTTTCTTTCTTCAGCTGAACACAACAGAAGATATTTTGAAGAATATGGGGCACGTATGGTACCATTTTTACCAAATGGTACCATTTTTATTTGTTCTCCCCATACTATGGAAGTCAGTGGTGCCCCACAACTGTTTGGCTACAAACATTCTTCTAAATACCTTCTTTTGTCTTCAACAGACATACTCATACAGGTTTGGAACAACTTGAGGTTGTGATTTGAGGTTTAAATGATGACAGAATTGTACTTTTTGGGTGAACTATCCCTTTAACAAATGGCGTCAGATTCCTCCATCCCCACATAATTCGGACCGTGATGAAAATGAATCGTTTTCTATATGTACGCTCGGTCGAAATTACTTTATATAGCCTACCCTAAATCATATAAAATTATTCATAGTCAGCTATTTCCGAGTATATGATAGGCTACAACCGGCATTTCTCTACATTGGATGACGTGTACGCATCCTGCTGGAGCTACTGTTTTTTTTTTTTTTTTTTTTCGTTTTTTTTTTCTGGAGCTACTGGTTGTTGTTGTTGTTGTTGTTGTTTCCCCGCATAAAATGACTCGCATTAGTGACACGTGGCACAGCATAGGTAGTGAATTTGTCTTTGATTTATGAGTTTACATGACATATAGACCAGCGAACGCTGTTTGAACCGTGAGCACCGCAGGAGGGGGTCACGAGAGCACAGCCAAACAGTTCACTAAAGGGTCAGACTGAAGACTGACTTTAAGCTAACCTCCAGCCTCTGGAGCCTCATTCTGTCTTTTATTTGCATTTAAAAATACTGCTGCTATTAAAGGCTCTTTCCCTGCCAAACAAAACAAAACGATTAGATGGCAGAATATATAAAACGTTCTTAACTGTGTCACCAATGGGCGAAAAGAACTTATATGGGAATTCCTGTTCTGCAGTGGCTTTGAATGCTCTTGCTTTTGTATAAAATAAGAATGTCACTGAGGTGTAATTTAAAGAATTATTTCTATGAAAGAGTATAGCGGATTAAAATGCTCCTGACAAGATTATAGGCACTTAAAAATGTAATTATATTAGCTATACCTTGATCAATTATAAAATGGGCTGAGCTGAAGCTAGCCTTGCTCATTGCTCAGTGAGAGAGTTTACTTTAGGTGTGTCAACTTGAAGTTCATTTTGATCATTTTTATTTAAGTTTAAGCATGACCAACTTATGTAATAGTGTTGTAAACAGTCCCTGTTTCACATGTACATACTATGTACTTATTATAGTAATGACACTATAACTACTAACCCTGAACATACCCCTAAACCTAACCTTAACCCATGTATTACCTTAGGCTACATTACTCAGTACTTTTTTTTTTATGACTGATGAAGGTCGTGAGCCCGAAACATTGCTAATAAAATGTTGATACTGATATTGTGCGGGAGTTCCTTGTTTTTTTTCTAAGGCATGTTAATAAAAGCAATTTAAATGTCCTAATTGAACTAAAGTTTTAATCTGAGCCCTGTTTGTGAAACCAGGCCTATATACTGTAAAAAGTGATAAATTGAAGTAACTTAAAAAAGTGAAGAAACCCGTTGCCTTAAAATTATTAGGCTAAATGTTATAAACTAGATGCGTAAATGAAAAATTGGAATTGTCAAGTTCACATACCTTCATTTTTTTTTCAATTACACAGTTTATTTACTTAATATTAAGGCAAGTTAAGTTAAGTCAACTGATCACTTTTTACAGTGTACGTAATATTTTATTTTATATTACAAATAGGCTATAGCTTTATTGTCTGGGTGAGTGACAAGGGTACAACAATAAAACATCTAAATATAAAGGCACTTGAAAAGTAACGAAAATACAGGATGAGGGCATGGAAAAAAGTTTTCAAGTCACTTATATGGGAACTTTCATACATCAAAAATGAAAAATTGACAGCTGAAATAATCCTAAACCTAAATAAAAACACCCAAAGTTGTTGATGAAATACCCTAAACCATTTTTATAATGCACTGCTCAACAAGCTATTATTTTCTAGTGTAGACTACTGAATAAAGCAAAGATGCATGAGATGCTGAGAGGAGGACACTTTTCGGGACAGTCATCTCAATGGCTAAAAGTGTCCCAATCCCCCTGAATTCACGCTACCTATCAGAGCCAGTGCAGCATCTCTCCACTGAGCGGCCAGCCCACAGAGCCCCTGGGGAAGGGCAGACGGCTCGAGTGAGTCCCGTGCGATGGTCCAGCCCAGGGCCCAGAGCTGCCGGTGTTGTGCTGAATTCCGACCCCCGCCCCATTATTACCCCCGAGTCCCCAGTAGGTTTAGGATTAGGGGTGGGGTTAGGATTAGGCAACCATAGTGGCTTCAATGAGGGGGTTAATCATTTGTATATATATATATATTACTTCAAATGCATTCTTCTAAAACAAATCAATTAATAAAATAAATATAAAATTGTAATATAATAATTCACAGTAAGTTAAAATACACTTTATATATATATATACACACACACACACACATATTTATTTGACAGAGCGACAAGACTGTGGTTAAGATATTAAGCAGCAAAAAAAATGGATCAAATGTATTTTTGTGATAATATTTTATTAAAGCACACAAATAAAAATGAGTGGGCTTTGAAAACAACTGAAGTCACTTGGGTTTGTGTGACTCCAGGTAATGCCAGAGAGAGATTTATGGATATTGTGATTCTGTCTGCCTTATTGAAATGTTGAATATCAGGGTGACACTTTATAATAACTTTCATTAACAAACATTATATAATGCTCAACGGATCATTGGTCAATGTACATTCAAAGTCTTGAAACCATGATTCATCTGTTTTGATATTTCAATATTATGGAACTACTGATTTGGTAAGGAAGTCTTTTAAATTATGAGAGTTATTTTAAAGCGAAACCAATATTAGTGTTGTTACAGCCATGAAATGGAAATATGGAAACACTCTCAGAGCTAATGACAAATGTTTTATCTTTACATTCCACCCCCCAATTTTAACAAAATATTGTGGTATATACAATGGTACTCTAAATACATAAGCATACAGTTGCTTTTTAAAACTTAAATAATTTTCAGTGCAAAATGCATGTTAAAAATAAATTTTAAGAAACAAAATAAGTGGATAACGAAATATTGTGATTTATTTTTTTCCAATGCAACTTTGCACAGAGTCTGTAGCTGGACCAATTATTGCTTATTTATTTTCACCTTAAAATGAGATTGTAAAGCATTTGAACCCAAAGCTTTCTATTCACCCTGAGAAAATTAAAATTAAATAGAATTCTGTGGCGCATCTGTACATCATCATTCAGTGAAATGTAGCTGACGAGTTTAGATTCTTTTACATGAAGTGCTTGTTGTGCGCACAAGTTTGAACAAAGTCTGCCAATTTAAAAAGAAAAAAAATGAAGCATTCTCATGCAAACGTTTTTTTTTTTTTATCATTTATAAGTCACCTAATCCGAGTCAAATTCAACTCAAGGCAAACAGATGGGAAGCATGATTCCATTGCAGTGTTAAATACATTTAAAAATATTTACAATAAAAACTTCATCCTTGTTACACTAGGGAGAATTTCATACAGGTTGCAATATGACCATCAGCATCAGCAGTCACACACACCTCCGCTCTCTCAAGTGTAGTGTTACAGTCATTGCACTTTCACAACGTACAAAACATAATTCTCAACCTTTAAAAATACATTACAAAAAAATTACTGCATAACTTCTGTTTTTTTTCTCTTCATCAATTTACATTATTAGCCTACAGTGGTGAATATTTTGGCAGAAGACATGGAGGATGCAGTCAAAATATACCACAGTACTTTGAGAGTTGTTACCTTACAGCGACTTAAAAAAAGGGCCAAAGCAAGAAGAATAATATAGTTTATAAGTTACGTTGTCAAAACCAGCCCAGTGTTTGGAGTTCATGTGAACGACTCTAGGAATGCTGGGACATTCCATTCACCAGACTTCTCAGCTGCTTCACCACCGTCTCGATCAATTTCTGCTTGTCACGGTCGTTCTTTCTGAACTGGGAGAAGATGTTGTTCTTTTTACTTGTGTCTTTCATCCTAGAAAAGCAATATGAGACGAAAATATAACAGTTTATAACAGCATTCGAGCTTATGATGAAGACGTACACATATACATACACAGAGTATCTCACAAAAGGGAGTACACCCCTCACATTTCAGCAAACATTGTAGTACGTCTTCTGAAGGGACAACACTATAGAAATGAAACTTGGATATATTTTAGAGTAGTCAATGTGCTGCTTGTATAGTAGTACAGATTTACTGTCCTCTGAAAATAACTCAACATATAGCCATTATTGTCAAAATAGCTGACAACAAAAGTGAGTACACCCTAAGTGAACATGTCAAAACTGTGTCCAAAGTGGCAATATGTTGTGTGAGCACCATTGTTATCTAGCACTGTCTTAATCCTCCTGGGCATGGAGTTCACCAGAGCTGCACAGGTTGTTGCTGGGACCCTCTTCCACTCCTCCATAATGACATCATGGAGCTGCTGGATGTTAGACACATGGCACTTCTTCACCTTCCGCTTGAGGACGCCCCACAGGTGCTCAATAGGGTTCAGGTCTGAAGGCATACTTGGACACTCCATCACCTTCACCTTCAGCTTCCTCAGCATGGCAGTTGTCATCTTGGCGGTGTGTTTGGAGTCGTTATCATGCCGATTGGCCCAGTTTCTGAAGGGAGGGCATCATGTTCTGCTTCAAAATGTCACAGTACATGTTTGAATCCATGTTTCCCTCAATGAAGCGCAGCTCCCCAATACCAGCAGCACTCATGCAGCCCCAGACCATGATGCTACCACCACCATGCTTGACTGTAGGCAATACACAGTTTTCTTGGTACTCCTCACCAGCGCGTCGCTTCTGAGCCAAACAAGTTTATCTTAGTCTCATCAGACCACAGGACATGGTTCCAGTAATTCATGGACTGTTTGCGGGCTTTCTTGTGAGCCAGCTTCAGAAGAGGCCTCCTTCTGGGCAATGGCCATGCAAACCGACTTCTTGTAGTGTGCGGCGTATGGTCTGAGCACTGACAAGCAGAGCTGACCAGCTCTAAAGCAATGCTAGCAGGACTCATGCCTCTGTTTTTTTTTTAAGCCAGAGTCTGCACCTGACGCACAGCAGGAGGACCTGACTTCTTTGATTGACCCTTGCGAGGCCTGTCCGAGTGGAACCCGTCTTGGAAAACCTCTGTATGACCCTGGCCTGCACTGTAACTCAGTTTCAGGGTGTTAACAATCTTCTTATAGCCTAGGTCAACTTTGTGGAGAGCAACAATTCTAATTCTCAAATCCTTTTTTTTTTGCCATGAGGTGCCATGTTGAACATCCAGTGGTCAGTATGAGAGAATTGTACTCAAAGCATAAATTTTAACTGCTCTAATACAAGTTACACAAATTTGTATGGTCCTGTCAAGCAGACAAACCATGAACATGATGAATAGGACATGTGGCTTTGCATGGTTAAACGACGTACAGCTATTATCACTTAGGGTGTACTAACTTTTGTTGCCAGCTATTTTGACTAATGGCTGTATGTTGAGTTATTTTCAGAGGACAGTAAATATATACTTCTAAACAAGCAGCACACTGACTACTCTAAAATATATTCAAGTTTAATTTCTATAGTATTGTCCCTTGAGTAGATATACTAAAATGTTTGCTGAAATGTGAGGGGAGTACTCACTTTCATGAGATACTGTGTATATATATATACATACATGCAGTCATATGTAAATGATAAAAAAAAATCCTGAGTAAATGCATGTTTTGCGATATATATGCTACATCAAATGCTGAATATTCAGAGCGGTTAGAATCATTAGTAATGATTTAGTTAAGATATGGTGATGCATGACTTATGTATCATGATATGTGATTTATTCATATTATATTATTATTCAGCCACTCTGTACAGTATGTATGCTGAAATGGGTGTGGGATGAATAAATGATGGTGAAATAAATGATTTTTATTCTAAGAATGATATTCATGCAGCATTTCACATTTCTATGGAGAGAGAGAGAGAGAAATCCATGTTGGATCTACGTACCCCCTGTTGACTCTGGCATTGGTTAGTAAAAAAGAAAGAAAGAAAGAAAGAAAGAAAGAAGACGAAGATTATATTTTAGATTGAAAGGACAAAGCAGAGCTCCCATTGTTCAGATCACTGCATCTTTTGTTCACTGATGTATGAGGTTCTGTTCCAAAACTAGTGAGCTGCCAGCTGCCTTCTAAGGGTGTGTTCACACTTGGCATGTTCGGTTCTTTTAAAACAAACTCTGGTGTGATTGCTCTGTTAGTGAGGTTCATTTGAATAAATGTGAACGCTGCAATCCGAACCCTGGTGTGCAACAAATAAGTGGACCAAGACCCATCTTTTCAGTTCTAAGCGATGCGGTTTGGATGCGGTTTGACTGAAATATGAACGCAACATGGACCAAATACAGGATGTGATGTCACAAGATGCGACCCAAAAAGGACGAGCGCATTTAGTCCAGCAGTTCCGTAGCAAAATATGCCATAAAAGCCATTTTTTCGAACCAGAACTAAATGTATAATTTTCATAGGTGGAGGGTGAACCAAATCCAGGATAAAGCTAAGGAGATGTGCTTTTCCTTTAAAAACACAAATAACAGATTTCCATGTCCAAGTTACATGTCACCGCACAACCTACACATCCCAGCATAAAGGCTCCTGATATCTTTTTTGGTTTGGATCAAAAGAACCAAGAGAAGTGAACTACAAGTGTGAACACACCCTATGGCAGCATGATAACCATAATGGTTATGTGGAGTTTGATTTTAGCATTTCTTCACTGAGCTGAAGGAAAGAGTAGAAAACAATACGTACTTCTCCAAAAGTGCAAGTGCAGTGGAGGGGTTAACCCGCAGGTACTTTGAGGTGGGTTGTCCGTAGTCTGCAAGGTACGTGGACCAATCCCACACCATAAACAGATCTAGAAGCTTCAACACAGGAAACAGATGGTCCATATTAGCAATGATTAAAAAAAAAAAATCAACAACAGAGTCAAGAACAGAACTTAGTGTGAACCAATAGAATAGGTTGTAAAATAATACTGAAGATGAATAAATGTCATTTGCATTTGTTTTCATTAAGCATATTAATAATCATGGCTGCCACACATTATGACCAATGAATTTATAAAATTATTAATTATTTTATAGAGATTGCATAGAGAATTCAAGCCTGATCACAAGAAACTAACAATATTAGAAGTGCACTATAAAAAAGTCTATTATTTTGTGTTTTCTGAATAAGAATACTCTCTAAACATTTTGCTAACAATTTTGCATGTATTTTTGTTTTGTTAAGTATTACATATTTGATATGTCAGGTTTAGGATCATATAGTATAATAGGATGAGAATATTGAGTTCATATTTAAGGAAGAAAAGATCACCTCAAACTGAGCAAAAATATGCAATTTGGTGCAGTTGCTGATATTTAAATGGCAAAAAAAGATAGCTATTCTGATAGCTTGTAATATAAATCAATGAAAACTTTCTAACAGTAAAGCAACTATTTACATAAAATATAAGCTGTCACTCTCCCAATAATGTCTAATTAAGATGATATTCAAATGTGTAGATTTACGATCAAGTTTTAATCGTGGGGGCAAAACATATAAAGCAATGCAATATAGTGATGATTGAGATATTAACAAATAAACGTTCCTAATTTATATGGCCTAATTCCTCATACTTGATACTTACATTTTATTGTTTTTTCTAAAAATAAATCTGTATGGATAATCAATTGGATAATCAGTCCAATAAGTGTTCATCTTGAAATATTACTAACAATATATAGTTATTGTTACATTTACTTTTATTTTTTGATTTTACAGCAAAAAATACAAATGTACAACAAAGTCTTTTACTTGCAAAAAAGTTTTACGTTTTCAGTTGTGAAGTTTCCTAAATTGTTTTTAGTGAAGTCGTCTTTTAAGACAGTGCTTAAAAAAAGAGCCAGAAGTTGTCCAAAGAGAAGTGTGTGAGGTCATTCACTAATGGTGGGGGTTAGTACTAGGGAACTTATTGGGGAGCCGGGAGCACTTTAAATGCAAAAGGAAGAGAAATCCCTCCGTGACCTCTAGATAACCCACAGAGGAGCTAATCCTGGCTCCACGGTGCTCTGGTCAGTGGGCTCCCTGCCACTTTGCAACTCGGATTCAAAGCAAGGCTCTGGACACATTGAACTTAATTTGCTGGAGAAGGGCCAGATCACTCACCTCTATGTATGCAAATCAATATCAATCAATGGGGGACAATTCCTGGATGGCTCGTTCATTATGGAGGGCTGGGAGAGGAGGGTTCAGGGGGCTAATAGCACTTCACACCTACTATGTGGTCCGTATTGAGGAGGTCTGTTTTTCGGACCGTTATTTAGTGCTGTTTGCTGCTCCTGCTGGGCTGTGACAATATTGCTGCTAAACACACTAAGACCCTGTGGAGCATCACGGGCAACAAGACTATCTGCTAGTAAGTGTCAATATATGCAGACCCTGGGCTGGGTGATATAGCTAAATCAATTGAACTTAAACTTTTTTGTAGACGCTTTTGTCCAAGGAGACTTGTACGTCAGTCAAGGTATACGTGATATGAGTTCATGCATTCCCTGGATATCAAACCAAGCTTGGACTGTTATGAATTCGATCTTGATGTTTTTCAGCCTTTTTAGAGTATCCGATAAACAGTGGAATCCCAAAGTCCGGGACCACGCTCAAAATCTGGGATGCAAAATCAAATTTAAAGCTGAAAAATATTCTATCAAAAATTCTATACATTGCTTCTGTGCCCTTCTTTAGTACCATTATAATCCCAGTAAAGTGTATTTCTTCAAAAGATCCCACCACTACAAGCCCAACATGATCTGACACAGTTCACACACAGTGAGTGTGAGAAAAGTTGAAGATAATTAAGGGGGCATTTATTTTTACAGCGATTTTGTAATGATTCAATGTTGTGTTTTGATTGCCAATTGTTGCAAAAAGTACCTAGTTACTGGACTAATAGAACAACTGCTCTATTGTTACACTACTAAAAAAGAGCAGCGTCGCTACTTTTAGTTACTTATTCGTGACGCCGGTGAAAGTGAAGAACACTAGGCCTGTTCAAAAATGTGCCTTAAGACATTTCAGTCCCTGTTAAGTGATGTGAACAAGTGAATTTTTTACCAGTATTAGCATAAGCATCTGCAGCCCTGCACAGTATCACCTTACAGACAACAAGGACTTAAGGAAATGTTTAAAACATGACAGAGTAAACACGAGTCTCCATTAGCCGCCGCGTGATTGGCAGGGACACTGTGACCTCTCTATTCGGTGTCGGCACATGCTCAAAGGAAAAAACGTTAGCTACGCCACGCCAGCCTGCGATAAGAGCTCTAGGGCAGATCTGCGTCATATTGTGTGATGGGAAGGTTATCTACGCTGGGGGTTGGGGTGAATAGGTAAATCGCCAGCGCTCTGCTCTCCTTATCTCTGACCCCGTTTGAGCTCCGCTCCGTCCGAATTGGAGCCAGAGCTCACTGAGTGCACTTGAGAGAAGCTGTCAGCAAATCCTCCAAGAAACCAGGCGAGGATCAAAGCGGCGTCATGCTAATGGTAATCGAGAGGTCTTGGCGAGTGGCCGCAGTCGTGACACGCTGAAAGACGCCACTCCGACCAGAGCGTGGGATGCAGATAAAACCAGAGCTGCGCGTTTCTTCATTTCCCATGAACAGGTGGTATAATATGTGATTCACAGTGAGGTTTGAAACTGAAGGGCATTCTGAAAGGAGGTCTGTTTTTCGGACCGTTATATGAAACATCATATTCACTATGATTGTTTTCAAAGCCTTCAATTTGCACATTGTTTGTAGGACAATGGTGGGCAGGATGTGAAATACATTTTTGTTAAATAAATACAGAAGATAAGGGTGTAACAATATGTCGTGTCACAATATATCACAATTCAAAAATGCAACAATATGTATCGTGGATAGTGACAATCTGTGTTGGGTGTAGTTCACTCAAAATGAAAAATACTGTGTGAGAAAAAAATTCAAGTTTACAGAGTTTCAGAGTCAGTACTACACTAAAGGTATGGTGCGGAGTAAAACCAACCTAGGGTCCTTTGCACCATGACCTCGAGCCAAACACCCCCCATTTATTGAACATTGAACATTATTAAAGTTAGAGCTTATTTAGGGAAATCAGCCGGATGGCTTAGTGCAGGCGCTAATGGATCCAAGGATGTATCTCGTAAATTACCCCACAGAACCTATTTGTTCTACTGTGTAAGTTTGGTACCATTCTGGGCATTATTAGTGGGGTAATTTACGAGATACATCATAGGATACATTAGCGCCTGCACAGCCATTCGGCTGATATCTCTACATAAGCTCAACCAAGGGAAAAAAGGCTTCTGGGGGGGGTGTTTGGCTCGAGGTCATGGTGCAAATGGTGCTAGGTTGAAATTACTCCGAACCACACCTTTAAACTACAATATATAATGTTCAATATAATGTATAATATTGCAATGGGGGAATATTTGTGGGTCCTGATAATGCCAAATGTCTTATGTTACCAGTAAAAAGTGGCCTACATTATTTAAAAAATATCCAGTCAGTAACAGTGCAAGCATATTCGTCTGATATAATTCTGTATTTTCAGCTTCAGAATCATGAATTCTTTTATTCTGGTGTCACTATTGTCCTGTGCAGATTGGGTTACCAGCACCAAGTCCAAGCCTATTAGTTTCCACACCCAATGTAATACCAAATTTAACATTTTAATCAACAGTAAATTTTTTGTTAACATTTTATCATATGTCTTGGAGTCTCGCAATAACATTGTATCGTGATATGCATCTATGTATCGTTACACCCCTGACAGAAGATAAAATCCAAATAGAAAATCATGGAAAATACCAAGATATATTGTATATCACCATTCAGCCAAAATAATACAGAGAAAATATTTTTGGCCCATATCACCCAGTCCTACATGCAGTAGGTCAAGATGTTCTTGACTACTGTGCGTGTGATTTGAAGACACTGGCCTTTAGCTTTCAGAAGCCATATAACCTCAAAAGAGGTATTAGAAATCAGAGGGGATTTTCCAATTAGTAAAGCCACACCCTAATAATACTTCCTTCTGTGACATAGCTTTGTAGAAGAAACCTTGACACGACCTCGGTTTACACCTTAAGCACCTCAGGCCCAGATTAAAAGTTCAAACTCCAAGCAGCACACAAAAACAGGAGCAAACGTTGAAAAAGCATAATGAACCCCACTGCGACTAAGTGATTTCCCCTCCTGAAGGTAAGAGTGTTCAGGTTGGAATAATCCATTAGTGCCTGTTAATGCTGTACATTCTCCACCCTTCCCCTCAGCTCCACTCAAAAGGACTGTTGATCAAGAATAGTCATGTCTGCAGAGAGGTCTGTACCTGTCGGAGGTCAATGAAGGCCAACTGCAGCGTGTCGCCCTGGAATCCTGGCACGGGCTCTGAACTGGCAAACACTGCAAGTGGAATACAAAAATAGTTCATATTAATTTGGGTTATTTAAACAGTTGGAGCACATCATGTAAATATCAAATCAAACTCTTGAACAATGTTTACAAAGCATTATTATTTCTCTAAAATGTTAACCATATGGCTAAAAAAAGCCAACATACTGATCTACTATTTAAACGTCTTCTAGTTGTTATTACTTCATCTATTTGTAATTGATCAGACTTCAGGTTTTCCAATTGAAGATTGGATTGATTTCCGATTGAATGATGATACATTTTTGGAAAACCATGGATGGATGGACGGATGGACAGATGGATGGATGGAAACTTTGATGTTGATTCAAAAAGATAGTTAGTCAGTCAGTTAGATTTGATCAACTGGTTTTGGAAAACCATAATTCTTCAATATTAGTTAGTTAGTTGGTTTGTTTGTTTGTTATCTTTGATCATCTGTTTGGGAAAACCATGGATGATCAAAAACAGATGATCAAAGATAAAAAACGAACTAACCAACTAACCATCTAACTAACTAACCATCTAACTAACTAACCAACTAACTAACCAACCAACTAACCAACCAACCAACTAACCAACTAACTAACATTACATATACAAATATGGTTTACCAGTTGATCAAAACTGACTATCTTTTTGAACCAACATCAAAGTTTGTTTAAAGGCTTTACTATCTAGTTTTTTTATGCAATTAAAATTATATGAGAAAAAAGACAACCGAGCAAAACTAGCACAACTATGTTGAAGATCTGTCAATTATTCAGATTAGACGAGAACTTCTGCAAGAGTCTCTGACCACTGAATGCTGGATCAACAATCAAATTATGAGATGAACAGTTCAGACAGTGATCGGCACAGGTACACAGCTAGCATAGATAATTTCCTCAGAAGCTTTTATGGTAACATATAAACAGACCCACTATGATTAATCAATAGTCAATCATTGTATGTTCATATGCACTTGAGCTTCAGTAAGTTTTTGCATAGTTGAGCTGCAGTCTTCACCTGTATATCCAAGTATACATGATGCAAAACTGTGCAAAATCATGCTCAAGAGGACCCAGGTTTGAGTCTGATTTAGGTCATCTCAAAACTCAAGTCACCTCTCTGTTCCTCTACTTTCCTGTCAACTATCCACTGAGTCACTATATAGTAAAATAAATTTAAAAAAAAAATCAAACAAATCAGACTGTACACTCACAACATGGGAAAAGTATTTCTGTAGGTGCATCTTAACTCTTGTGCTTTGACTAGTGTAAGATGAACTGCCGCTAATGGGACGAACACCATTCAGACCTTAGAGAAGGGTCAGGCGATCCCTGGCGTACCTGTGCAGTTGAACCCTCACAAACTCTACTTCACCCTGAGACATCTGTGACCCGAGGCCACAGGTACGAGCACGCACACACCGCCTTTTCACTTCAGCTGACAGTGATGTAGCGTGACTGAAACCTTAAATGGTCGAAGAGCAGAAGATGCGATGCTAGAACCAAAGAGCTGTCTACATATTAACATTATTGATGAACACTTTGCTCTGACATCTCTATTGTGCCATTTAGAACTAAAGGCTTATGTGCTTCCCTAGGGAGATATTTAAGAGATGAAACCTCAACAAGATCAGGTTCTACATTTCACAAAAAAATTGAGAATACCATAGAGACTTTGGACTTGGGACAGTGTCATTTTAACCCCTTAACGCCCACTGTCGCGAATTTGCAACAAACCCCTTCCATTCAGACTGCAGGCGAGATAGCGTGTGTTTTCCCCCAATGCCTGTTTGTGCACATTCGATACATACCTAGGAACATTTTGCACGCACTGGTTTATCGTAGGAGCGGTCGGAGTGGGAACTACATCCGGTTCACCGAAGCTAATATTTTGTTTTGCAAAATCCGCATATCAAGTGCGCAAATGTGGAGAAATTTCCCAAAATGAGTTAAGTTGTGCTAAGATAAAAATATGTACCAGCTTATTGATTGCTTCTATAGCTATGTTATTCATATAGACTTCATGTGACGAATATTTTTTACGTACTTTGTAGATTTCTGTTTGTAGCAAATTTGCGACATTGGGCCATAACGGCTGGATTGGGCTAATGGCTACATATTATAATAATGCTGTATTTAGATGGTTTCAGCCAAAAAAAAGTATTTTTTTTTCCCCACAAAAAATAGCATGTTAGGATATAACACTATAAGAATATATAATGTATGCACTGGAGAAACAAGGAAAGAGTTAAACAGAGTGTAACATGGAATGTATAAAAACTACTGTCAATGTTAGGGAGTAGGAGAGTGTTTTGTTTCTTGCTGTTGTCAAGATTCATTAATTTGTCAAAGTTTATAAGTATAAAGTTTATAAGTTCTAACAACTTTGTGCCATGAATAAAATCTACATTCCTGAGATGGGAAAATGTGTTTTATTAATTTTTCCATTTTGTAAAAAAATACCCTAAATGCCCACTGTCGCAAATTTGCAACATACCAAAATTACCCTAAATGCCTGTTGTCGCAAATTTGCAACATACCAAAATTTCTATTTATTTGTTGTGCAAAAGTGAAATTGATAATCTCAACATTATTTACCATCTACTTAAAGTCAAAAACACACAGAATTTTTTTTTTTATATACAGCTTTATAAATTCAGGCGTTAAGGGGTTAAGGTCAACCCCACTAGTGGTCGAGTGTACTCAAAATTGATTCAAAAATTTAAATATTTGTAATATATAAATATGAATTTACGTTACAAAATAGCCTATGGTCTTATTCTCACCAAGGCTGCAATTTAATGGATAAAAAAAATTGAAATATTGAGAAATAGTTTCAACTAGGGCTGTAGTCAAGACCACCTTTGTCGAGTCCAAGACAAGTCCAAGACCAGGACTAGTCGAGTCCAAGTCAAGACCGAGTCCAAAGAGGTTCGAGTCCGAGTCAAGACCGAGTCCAAAAAGGTTCGAGTCCGAGTCAAGACCGAGTCCAGGACAGGAAAAAAAAAAGTCTGCTAAAAAAATATAGGCTATAGCCTATAGAAATTAAATCACTATGAAATAATTAATAATTTTAATTTTATTTAAAATAATTGACAAATTCAAAGAACAAAAAAAATAAAAAAATAAAATAAAAATTATATAGGCCGGAGCACACACATTCGTTTCGACTGTCTGATCAGCCTCACATTCTGTTCCTGTCAATCACGCGATGTCAACCAATTAAACTGCATGAGGGAAGGCCGAGCCAACTCACAGACACACACACACACACACACAAGAGATGCGGATAAACCGCGGATCGGGCGGATGACGTGACGAAAAATAATATTTTAATTAAATTCAGGCGGGTGGCGGCTGAAGCAATCAAATGAAAAAAGTTTGCCACTAAGCAAACCTGCAAGTTATGAGCTGGGTTATTTTGTTTCGATATTAGCTATATTTTAAAACAGCCAGTCATTGGAGCCTAACGTTACCACTCGTGGAATAGGCAAAGTAAGAAAGGTAAGAAAAAAAGTCGGAAACCTTTGCCCATTAATTAGATGTGCAAGGCAAGCAGGCTAGTTTTCGGGGTGTTATGGACAATCAAAAATGTGAATATTCACGTTGCACTAGCGGTGGACTTTCAGCGAGTTTATTTAAACATTTATTTTTTAAAGAGCCGTTTGTGAGTCAAAAGAGCCGGCTCTTTTCAGTGAGCTGATCAAACGAGCCCGTTCACGAAAAAGAGCCGGCTCTTTTCAGTGAGCTTAGTGAAACGAGCCGGCTCACGAAAAAGACCCGAAATGCCCATAGTTATTAAGTGGCCAGTGTTTCACTTTCCCTCCAATAATATTTTGTTTTAATATCGCGGCGACGTATGTGGGATTACTGGGAACATAATAAAGACTCCTGGACTCGTTCGAGACCAAAAGCCATATTTGGCAAGACCAGTGGCCGAGACCGAGACAAGTCCGAGTCCGAATACCAGCGAGTCCGAGACAAGTCCGAGACCATAGAAAAACGAGTACTACAGCCCTAGTTTCAACATTTAAAATAAACGTTTTCTATTTTATTACATTTTACAATAAATGAAAATAAATCTCGCACACCACTCGAACTTGCAGAATCATCAACTGGTTCCCATCAACAGTAGCGAAACGTTGTGTGTTAGTGATTCAGCCAGTTCAAGTGGTGTGCGAGATTTTTTAGTTTACGTTGTACATTTAATCAACTACAGGTTTGGGTGTGCAAGGTATTATATATTTTTACATAATATTTTACAATGTAATTTATTCCTGTGATGCAAAGCTGAATTTTCAGCATCATTACTCCAGTCTTCAGTGTCACATGATCCTTCAGAAATCATTCTAATATGATTTGCTGCTCAAGAAGCTTCTTGAAAAACAAGAAATTTCTTATTATCAATGTTGAAATGTAACATCTTAATGTCACTTAAAAAAAAAAAAAAAAAAAAAACCCTTTAATGCATCCTTGCTGAATTTAAGTATTAATTTCTTTCAGAAAACATCTCATTTTGTGTTCCACAGACTACAGGTTTGTCATATGGCTTTGAAACAGCATTAAGATGTAAATTATTTTTCTTTTTGGGTGAACTATTCCTAATATGGGTGGGTATTGCATGAAAATGCAGCAAAAGAATGAATGTTGACTAAGTGACTAATGTTGCACTTAGTGGTTCCTAATCAGTTCGTATCAGAACAGGTGTGGATTTCTAAGAGCAGGTGGAGTGTGGGTAATCAGGAATTTCTCTTGAAAGTTTATAACTAAGATAACTACTTCTGAGAACAGCTGATAATATCAATAATAGTTGCTGCATGAGTGCATCTACCGCCATGCTGCGCTTCACAGAGCAAGAATCCGACATGCCTGCCTGTTAATGTATAAGCCATTAATAACTCATAACTCTGCTTTGAAAATGGTTTCTGGTGAAGCACAAACTTTCAATTTCAGAATGGACATGTTTTGTAGGGGTGGCTGTATAATTAATTAGTGAATTACAGCAGAGGGGAAGATATATTCAAAACAGCTTCAGACGACTGAAAATTTAATATGGAGATATTTTATGGTTCTTTTATAGTGTACAAGGGCTGGGAATGACAAGAGGGTAAATAACTTAATTATTGGGCTAACTGTTGAAATGACGTGGCGCTGGCATTGTAAATATGCAATTATTAACTACTCACGTTCACACTGTATGACGTCCAGGTTGAACTGCTGAATGGCTCCCATGCTGATCTGTTTGAGCTCAGTATCCAGCAGCATCTGCATCAGCGATGTGGCCAGGTGTTTACAGGCAGACATGCACGCCGTCTGCGCCACCTTACCCTGAGGAGCCGCACACAAACACACCAACAAACCGTTACTACAGGTGTCCTCTTCTACACACGGCAACAGTGTTGGGATCAATGTCTTAATGAATTCATAGTATGAACTTGAAACTGTCTCTGAATAGCTGTTTCACCCTTTTTCTTAAGCAGTCTTTTTCTTAGACTACTGTTCAGAAGTTTGTGGTCGGTAGGATTTTTTATGTTTTTGAAAATAGTCTCTTATGCTGACCACGGCTGGATTTTTATCAAAAATACACTAAAAACTATGGAAGCTTGTTTCCGCCAATGAATAATAAATAAATAATAATAATTGCGACTTTTTATCTCACAATTCTGACTTTTTTTCTCACAATTGCGAGATATGAAGTCAGAATTGTGAGAAATAAAGTAGCAAATCTGAGAAATAAAGTCGCAATTGCGAGATATAAAGTCAGAATTGCGTGTTATAAAGTCGCAATTCTGGGAAATAAAGTCGCAATTGCGACATATAAAGTCGCAATTCTGAGAAATAAAGTCGCAATTGGGAGATATAAAGTCAGAATTGCGTGTTATAAAGTCGCAATTCTGGGAAATAAAGTCGCAATTGCGAGATATAAAGTCGCAATTGGGAGATATAAAGTCGCAATTGGGAGATATAAAGTCAGAATTGCATGTTATAAAGTCGCAATTCTGGGAAATAAAGTCGCAATTGCGAGATATAAAGTTGCAATTCTGAGAAATAAAGTCGCAATTGGGAGATATAAAGTCAGAATTGCGTGCTATAAAGTCGCAATTCTGGGAAATAAAGTCGCAATTCTGAGAAATAAAGTCGCAAATGGGAGATATAAAGTCAGAATTGCGTGTTATAAAGTCGCAATTCTGGGAAATAAAGTCGCAATTGCGAGATATAAAGTCGCAATTCTGAAAAATAGTCGCAATTGGGAGATATAAAGTCAGAATTGCGTGTTATAAAGTCGCAATTCTGGGAAATAAAGTCGCAATTGCGAGATATAAAGTCGCAATTCTGAGAAATAAAGTCGCAATTGGGAGATATAAAGTCAGAATTGCGTGTTATAAAGTCGCAATTCTGGGAAATAAAGTCGCAATTGCGAGATATAAAGTCGCAATTCTGGGAAATAAAGTCGCAATTGCGAGATATAAAGTCGCAATTCCGAGATATAAAGTCGCAATTCTGAGAAATAAAGTCGCAAATGGGAGATATAAAGTCAGAATTGCACGATATAAAGTCGCAATTGCGTGTTATAAAGTCAGAATTGTGAGATATAAACTATTCTGAAAAAAAAAAAAAAAAAAAAAATTCAGTCTTTTTTCTGCCTTAGATTTGGACTTTATATCTCACAATTCTGAGAAAAGAGGTCAGAATTGCGAGATATAAACTCGCAATTGTGTGTTATAAAGTCAGAATTGCGTGATATAAAGTCGCAATTGCGAGAAAAAAAGTCAGAATTCTGACTTTATAACATGCAATTCTGACTTTATATCTCGCAATTCTGACTTTATAACACGCAATTCTGACTTTATTTCACGCAATTCTGACTTTATATCTCGCAATTCTGACTTTATATCTCGCAATTCTGACTTTATAACACGCAATTCTGACTTTACAACACGCAATTCTGACTTTATTTCACGCAATTCTGACTTTATATCTCGCAATTCTGACTTTATAACACGCAATTGCAACTTTATTTCACGCAATTCTGACTTTATATCTCGCAATTCTGAGAAATAAAGTCAGAATTGCGAGATGTAAACTCGCAATTGTGAGATAAAAAGTCGCAATTATCTTTTAAAATGTTTTATTTTGTGGCGGAAACAAGCTTTCATAAAAAACAGTAATGTTGTCAAATAACTGTTTTCTGTTTGAATACATCTAAGCAGAACAGCTGTTTTTCCAACATTGACAATAAGAAGAAATGTTTCTAGAGAATGATTTTTGAAGGATCAGCTTCAGAATAGTTTTTTTAGTTTAGTCTTTGCCATCACATGAATAAAAATTCAGCTTTGCCATCACAGGAATAAATTACATTTTAAAATAAATTCAGACAGAAAACAGTCATTTTGAATTGTTAAAAATATTTTACAATATTGCTGTTTTAACTGTATTAATAAATTAATGATAAATAAATGCCACCTTGCTGATCATAAGACTTCTTACAAAAAACATTAAACATTAATAAATTATTATTCTAGATTTGTAGTATATATATATAGACACTGATCATTTCCATATAATGAAAGTGAATGGGGAATGGGTCTGTCAAGAACTAAAAAGACAAAAAAGAACATAAAAGTTGTCCATATGATTCATACTGTAAGTTCCAAGTCTTATGTCAAAATATAGCTTTGTATGAAGAACAGATTTAAGCCCTTAACCTTAATTCATTGAATTTTTAAAAGATCGGCCTGGATATTGTTATAAATTTCACCTTTTGTGTTCCACTAAGGACAGACAATTTGGAACGACATTTTGGTGAGTAAATACTGACAGAAAAGGTGAACTATTTTTGGCTGAATGTATGAAAGTAAGCATAGCGATAAGTGTATGTTGATTCATTTCCAAATATATACCATAATATCCTTAAACAACCTAAAATCAGTGGACGTAATGGCACAACATGGAGATGACACAGGCCTTCCAACTCTTGAAAATCTCAATTTTCAATTCAGAAACGCACACAAAAACACACAGTAAGTCTCATATCTGAAGCAGTCGCTCATGCAAGCCGACGTGGCTCATAATCAGCAGGGTTGAAAAGAGGAAAGAGGTGAAAGACCAGTCAAACTCGGCAATAACAGACGTCAAACACTCAAACACACGTAAAACTCATGCAACAGCTGCTCCACCAGTACATGCCGACAACTAGCAAAGAAATGAATAAACAATTCCATTTGGTTATTCTACCCAAAGCAAAAAATGCAAACAAAGCTCTCCGCAAGAAACAAGCCTCTCATTATCATGTTATCACATGTTAATTTCCATTAGACACATCATAGATCGCTATAAACAAGACTAAATATGTATTACTTTGTGTGTAAGCAACATACAAAAATTTAGCACCACATCGAACAACCAATCCCATTTACCAAACATATGCATAATTAAAAAACAAAAAGCCCAAAACTTCACAACCTCAAAAATCCATGTACATTCCTTTTTATTTCTAGAGATTTATATAAACAATGCAAATTGAGGCGATAAAAGCAGGCCCTATAAAACATAACATTTCACCCTTGAAAAGATCATTTTTGACAAACAAAAAAAAACATTGTGTCCTAACCAGAATGGCATAATGTCAGAACATACTTTATGTTTAATATATAGTTTTGTGAACCATACCATGATTTCAAAATATATAAAAAAAAAACACTATAAAAGTATCTCAATAATCCTAGAATAACACTGTTGTGAAGTGGACCTTTGGACCAATGAGATATAACTGTGGTTGGGACCAATCACAACACCAGATATAAAAACCAAGCGATCAACAAAATATCTTGTCATTTGTCGCATCCCATTGTGTTAGAAAAATGCGAATTGTTTTATTTAAGCATGAGCTGAACAGCTATCTTGTTTTAAAAGCCCTTTATGCTGTGTTCATATCTCTTTAAACCACAAATGCAATCGTTAACGGCCTATATTTATACTAAGATTGCTTATATTAGTGAATTAGAGTGAATTAAGTTAGCTGCGCTAACATACAGATTATGTAACATCTAAGTATACTTGTTAAAGGTAATGACATACAGCTGTCCTGATAGTGTAGTAGGTTATAATGTTTCATTATGCAGCATTAATAAAGCAGCATTCTGATTTGAGACACACTCATTGTTGAGACTATCATCTTAAAGGGACAGATCAGACAAAAGTCAAATACAGTGCGAAACACAATAGAAGATATTTAGAAAAATGTGCTTTTGTCCATACAATGAAAGTCAATGAGGTCCAGTGTTGTTCGGGACCCCATTCACATTCATTTAATGGGAAAAATGTTATTCAAAATATTTTCCTTTGCGTTCCGAAGAAAGAAAGTAAGTCAGGTTTGGAACAGCATGAGGCTGAGAAAATGGTGACAGAATTTTTGGGTGAACTGTCTCTTTAAATACTGGTACTAGTGAATCTCAAGTAAGAATGTCATGCGTGTTCTGCAGATACTGGTATCAGCTTCAGACAATCATGGGCAGCAGATCAGGGGTAGCATGCCAAATGATCTGGTTTACATTCTGCATTACACGTGAAAAGGGAAGCAAAACAAGGTTGGCAGCAAGTCCACAGAGCTGACATGAACATGCAGTTTTAATGTTTTTTTTTTTTTTTTTTTTTTTGCCTCTGAATAATTGTACATTTTCTGTTCCTCCTCTACAGTTCGAAGAGGGTCTACTTACCGACATTGCAGCATGATCATTGTTGTTATTCTGAGCGGAAACCCCAAGAAAATAAAACACGGACAGGGAAAGAAAGTATAGCGATAATAAATGGACAGACAAAGGAAAATCAGAAATACCAAGCATGCCTGGCAGAAAATAAATCAAAGGATACATTCACTTACAGGAAATAGGTTACATTGTTGAGAAACCAAAGCATAACCAACTTAAACTGGAGGTTAAAGCAATTTGTTTAAGAGGACAGTGCAGCTGAAGAGAAACGCAAGCAAGCTGTATCGTTCTGTTTTAATGGATGAGTTGGGAGTTATCTGTGCTGATTATGTGAAGGAACATACAGAGATTAGACTGGTTTTGGGAATGGATGTCTTTTTGAATATTATATTTGTGTAATGACACCTATAACACCAAACACGACATTCCTGTGCGCTTATGTTAAGATTTACACCTAATGTCAAACAGTGGAAACTAGAAAATGTGTCAATTCTGGAAGGCTACTAGAACATCTGCCCAGTTATGACCATCTAAAAAGCTAAAAATGCTTTTGACGCCACACTTTACATGAACCCACAGGTGGAGAATGATCACAGAACAATGATGAGACTGCGTGTGAATAGGATGACGTGGAACTCACCGGAAGGTGCGTGAAGACCTGGAAGGTGCTGCGCAGGAAGTTGATGAGGTCCATGAGGTATCCGCTGGCCCTGCCGTCCGACTCCGACATGCCCCATTCGTAATCAGCAAGCTGAATGAACTCATCGATCTTCTGATTGAGTTTAGTGTATATCTCTCCTTCAGCTGCATGTCTGGCATCCTAAAAATAAGAAACCATGCATTTAACTTCATCCAGATGTGTACAAACACTGGCACAAACAATTGAATTCTGGAATGCTTTTAAACAGTATTGAAAGATTCATTTTGCAACCAATACATGTCTGCTTTTTTGTTTAAAGGGGTGGTATAATGCCCTTTTCACAAGATGTAAAATAAGTCGTTGATGTCCCCAGTGTGTATGTGAAGTTTTAGCTCAAAATACCCCCCAGATATTTTTATATAGCATGTTAAAATTGACATTTTTGAGGGTGAGCAAAAATGCACCATTTATGTGTCTGTCCCCTTTAAATGCAAATGAGCTGCTGCTCCCAGCACAGTGGGTGGAGCTACAACAGCTCCTTCTTAGCAGCTTTGATTACGTCACACAGACATGTACTGAAAATCCCAAAAACTTGTAGCCTTTTATGTTCAAACCGGAGTCAGACAAAGATGGAGAGACTTAAGAAGTGACAACATGTAGACAACATTTCCGAATGGTTAGTTGATGAATTTATGTAGCTTATGTGTAGTTATCTTCTAGTCATTGATTAGCTTATTCTGTCTTGATCATCTATAAATCGTGTTTCGGGGGCGGGGTTTATGTAAATATTAGGGTTTGTGATGTCACTAACCTGGGAAGAAGCTTGTGCAGTCCCTACCAGCCGATTGTTGTAGTCCTTAAAAAGCAATTTCTTTAAAAGCAAATATCTCCCTTTGCTTTGAACTTTGAGCGTTGCAACTTTGCAGATGTTGTTTATGCTCAAACAGCAACATTACACACTAACTAAAGTTAGAAAAGTGAAATCATAATCAACCACCCCTTTAACTTTTCATGCTAAAATCAAACATATTGGTTTCACTTTTCACTTGGATGGTCCCTTTAACACATTCTGTTGACTACAAGTAGCGTTGCATCTACATGTCTACTAAGTCTCATTAGAGTGTTAGTAGAGTATTAGTAGACTGGTAGGGTTAGAATAAGATGAAATGTAGATGTAAAGTAACTTCTAGTCAGTGGGTCAGCTTAAAGTCAGTTATAGTCACTTATCACTTATAGTCAGTTGGGGAGCATCACAATAACGATTTTGCAGATATTACGCAGACAATCTACTAACACTCTAATGAGAGTTAGTTGACATGTAGTTACAAAGTTACTTATAGTCAACAGAATGTTCAAAAGGGACCATCAAAATGAAGTTACCAACATATTTTGCACGCATATCAAATGGTACACATTTTGTGGATCTTTAATGGTAAAAAAAAATTCTAATGCAACTCCAAGATGTACAACAACAAAATGTGGAAAGGGGGGGGGGGGTGAATACTTATGCAACACATTAACTTAAGCAATGCCAACATGCTGCTGCGTGCTCAATGACTCAAAAAGAGGTCACCTGATAACACCTCCGTTTAAATACATTTAACACACTGGCATCAAAACAAGCTCTTTATGAAGTTCATGAAGCCCGAGGCGGCTCATGTCCCATGCTGTCAATGACAGCTTTACTTTGAGCGCACTGCTCCAGACGGCTGATCTCTGATCAGAGTGTGCCCATGGCGGTAATACGAGTGAGTGAAATGTGTAATTAAAGAACATGTCTGTGAATGACTTTACCTTGAAGGTGGAAAGCCCGTAGAGTCTTGTGGTGTGAACCGTTTCCGGGGAAACATTGGTGATGTTTGTGATAAAATCCTCCAGGTATTTACACGCGTGCTCTAAGTGGGTGGTGTTGATGATAATTTGAACTAGCTGCAAAACACAACAGAAAGGAAGACTTAAGTTATTTTCACACCGGGCTTTGCGTAGAGAAAATAAGTCATTGCATCAACACTACCTCCGTTAATCCTATGTGTGGCTTTTTGATGAGGTTTTGTAAGCAGCTGCTCAACGTCCTCGTCAGCAGCAGATTGGTGGATTTACGGAGCATGTCGTCAATCTCGGTTGAGCTGAAACACAAGTTATCCAAGAAATATGTTCAATCATTGCACTCTTAGTCCATAGTTTTGGCAAGCTTTCTATCCACCTTATTCCTGACGAGCCTACAGTGTTTTGAATTATGGGTGGCACTTTCGTTTTGGGGAACTTCCATTCATAAAGCTGATCCGTTCTACAAATAAAGCTGATCCGTCAGTTTGACTGAATGAGCTGTCAATTCTCCATGTTTTATTTTCAGACATCATGAGTCTTTTATTATTCAGAATAACGTAACACTTGCTATTTTAACGTGACATGTTATAACAAGAATATCTTTGGCAAGTCGGTGTATTCTTTTCATCATGATTCTTTTCTTTTTTTTCCCTTTGTAAAAGTATGAAAAAGGACAACATACTGCACATTTGTGGTCTGTTCTCCCGATTTAATATACGATATATCCCCCATTAATAATTCACTGGAATGCACAAAGAATCTCTCGTTATTCTCCTCAAATCCTCGCGTCTCTTTCCAGTTTTGTTTTCACAGGTAAATACAATTTATTATCTGTCAAAATGACAAAAATCACTTTGAAATAGTATCACGCATTTTTGATTAAGTAAGCAACATGTGTTACATAATACAGTATTTATTACTAAAGAGATATTTAACCTGTCCGTTATTTCATTGGAAAGAATCACGCTTTTGGGGTTATTTATGGTCTGTTGAAAGTACCTTGTTAATGCTTTTACACTTTTAAATGTCCTTTTAATGTTCGATGGTTTAAGGGGGAGTAGAATAATGTCATCATTGTACCAAGATTTTAAAAAAAGTATTGTTGCGTTCATAGAGTGAGCCTTTTCACGGATTGTTTGCCGCTTAACGGAAGTTACACCCATAATTCGCGCAAATCGTCATGGGGCGTAGGAATAAGGTGGATACAGGATACTTTTTTAAATGACGTCTTGTTCTATAATTGGGGGTACGTCTCTCTCTCTCTCTCTCTCTCTCTCTCTCTCTCTCTCTCTCTCTCTCTCTCTCTCTCTCTCTCTCTGAGTTGTTAACCACAGGACAAAATACACTGCATGGTCGTAAAGGTTGTTTATTATTCGCCGACGTGTAATGTCTTTGAGAACTGTCCTTATGAAAAAAATACTTAAGTTTGATAGATCTATAAAATTGAAACATCTCGATTTTAAGTTGAAAGGGATCGGTATGTGTAGGAGGAACATAAGACCTTTGTTCAGCAGTTGCTCCTCATCAGTACCTAAAGGGATGGTGGATAAGTTAAACACTAGACTTTGGTCTTGTACATCCTTTTCCTTCTCATGGGTCGAGTGTCCACTTTTTCTTCCCCTTCTGGGGAATATTGGCCTATATTCGTGTGCGGATCTTTTTTCAGATTTTTGAGTTAATTTTGGATCTACGCACCCCAAGAATATATTACTCATCAGTTTGGGACTAATGTTTGGCGCTACGCCTTTCCTTGACTTATGAATTTACACATGGTTTGTCTTGAAGCATATTAAAAACACCACATAGACATATAAACAACAATAGAAACTTGGAAAAAAATAAGCGAAATATTTTCTTAATGTAAAGAAAATTACATTAAAACTTAATTAATTTTTTTTTTTAATTCTAGAGTATTTAGATTTTAGAAATAAATGTAATATAGATAATGTAGACTAACTTTTTTTTACTCACTATTTTAAACTTGAGACTTCAAAAATGGACACTGCAAACACTGTAATTTAGAGTACATCAAGGCAATTTCAAGCAAACTGATATTAATATTTGTGTGAGATAATATGCTTTCCCTTAATTGATAAATTAGATTTTTCTGAAGATAATTGTTAAAAATATGTATAATTATCATCAATGGACATTAAAATGTACCCTAAATTGTAGAATGATTATTATTTCAATTTATTACAGCTCTCTAGAATAAATTATTCTGATTGTTCAGTTGCAGCATTCTGTTTTTGAATAATTTTGTGTATATAATAAATTAATGTAATGTTTTACCAGGCCACTGATTTCCTACATAACTGTGCTAGTTTTTAAATCAACCACAACACTTACACTCTTTCTTCCAACATAATGAAATCGTTTATATTCAAAACAACATTTCATGTCCATTTATTTATTTATTTGGTAAGTAGACAAGGAATATGGCTTCGCAATGGTACTTCTGCAAGGGAGAGTAAAATAAAAACCATTTGTAGCAATGTAGTGTTTTGTTGTGCTGCACTGCTACTTGCCAGAAAAATTATCTTGCTAACTGAAAGCTATATTGTTTTAAAAACAACTGAGAAATGTAATAAAAAATTATTCGCATGGCTACTTTGAGTTAGTTACTCCCCAAAATGACTTTCTTCTATGGGAAGCAAAATATACTTTTTTTTTTAACATTGGACCCCTTTCACTTTCATTGCATGGACAAATAATGTTTGTTCTTTTTTTTGTTCTACAGAATAAATCTCTTTAACCAAGCAGAGTATGCTTGCCGTCTGCACCAATCAGTGTTGACCGGGTCCACAACTTGCCCTACTGCTGCCCAGAACGCTTGTAAGGTGTGAGTGTTTACAGGACACTGCTGGTTGGTGTTGATTTTACAGTTGGGGACTGTGTCTCAGTGTGAGGTGTTGATTAGGAGGAGTGATCAGGTGGCAAACGCTCCATGAAGAGGTGCAGAGGTCGCTCATTATCGCTTGCTTAAATAACAAAGAAACCATTAGAGAGGAGTGTGAAATCGGCAGTCGTTTGCATTGATTAGCTGAGGGAAAAAGACTGTGTTAGATCAATCCATAAGTGTTCTGACAGCCTCGTGTGGGTCTCCTCACACTCTTCTCACTGCTCAAAGCAAAAGAAGTTTCATCCGTTGGCTCATGGTCTGTGGAAATGCCTAGTGCAAATATTGGTCAAAATATTGGCCATGGCGAAGCACTGGTCAACCACTAAAGACCCCGATATTTAGTACTTTGCATGAAATTGAAGAACAAACTGGTGTGACGTAATTATGAACAAAATCAGGCCAAACTAAGTTTGTTTCTGGAGTTCGAAACAGAACAGCTTGCCAAAGCAAACATTCCAGAAGTTACTCCAGCTAGTAAACACGGTTATAACTAGGTTAATTTCTTCTGTTCAGTCCGTCGAGGTCAGATGAGAGTAAAAACATGAACACACCGGAGAGCTGCTTTATAAAATGTTGTAATTCTAATTGAAAGAGACACTAGCTATGTTTCCATCCACCTATTTTTATGCGCATTTTGGGATATTGCATAAAAAACTGCTGGATGGAAATGGAAATAAATTCAAAAAATGAGCATAAAAAAACGTATGCATTCAAGTTGAGTTGGATAAACTTTTTATCCGATAAGAAAACATGCTCATAAACCACGACTGAAACACATTTATCCAATAAATTCCTTGATGTGCATTAGGGCTGTCACGATGTTAGATTTTACACACCCCGGTTATTGTAGGCAAAAGAATTCACAATATCGCGATATCTATAGAATCTATGGGGGGGGGGGGGGTTTCAATCTGGTTTCAATCTGAAGCGAAACACTGTCTGAAGGTTTCCTGAAGAACTGAAAAGCTCGTAAACCTATTGTTGCGCCGGCGCCAATAAAGTCATGCAGATAGCAGATTTAAACAAAAAAAATCAAGTGCACCCTTTATTAAATATATGAACACAGAAACCCCCTGTTGATAGGTTATTTAATGTCACGTTTCCCATTCCATGACTAGTAAAATAATAGCAATTTACTCTCTGTAAAATGGCGCAATCTCCCTCGTAAACTCCCTTCCAGAACTGTCTTACAAGACTGTTACCAAACAGCAGCATCCGCCTCCGAAAACAAGATAACTTCATTGCTTCTCGTCTGAGTGCTATGAGGCACAAGCAATTTATTATATACTAAATTATTATAAACAGTGGCTTCTCCTACTGCACCAACTTTGTTTTTCTAAGTGATATTTAGCGGCAGTTTTCAGGAAGTGACGATTTTGTTCTCTTCGGCTCACTGGATGGAAAAGGTGCTTTGTTAAAGTTAAAGTTAATTCGCAACTTTGGATGGAAACATCGCTACAGACAGTTTTATCATGTTTAATACAGTAAAGCTGCTTGCTTTAAAGCAATCTATTGCATAGAGTGCTACATTAATAAAAGTGACTTGACTGGATTGCGAAATTGCAGAGCTTGTAAAGACATATCCATGTCTATATGATCAGATGCTTTCTGAACTGCTGTTATTTTGTTGTGTGTTTCTTTTGATATTGAGAGGAAAGTGCGCAGCACATATTTACATATTCACTTAACGTCGGAGTCGGGATGTTCGCTAACAGTATACCACTGCAAACGTATTTCACACTTCCTTTTACCCCCTAAGATAAGAACAAAAAGAACTGCGCAGTGCGTGGGCCATAAAGAAATAGTTCACTTCAAAATGAAAATTCTGTCATCATTTACTCACCCTCAAGTTGTTTCAAACCTGCATGAATTTCTTTCTTCTGCTGAACACAAAGGAAGATATTTTGAAGAATGTTGGAAACCAGACAGTTGATGGAGAAAATAATCGGAAAAAAATACTACGGGGTCCATCAACTGTTTGGTTACCGACATTCTTCAAAATATCTTCTTTTGTGTTCAGCAGAAGAGAGAAATTAATACAGGTTTGGAACAATTTGAGGGTGAGTAAATGATGACAGTATTTTCATTTTTAAGTCAACTATTCCTTTAATCTCTGCTGCTGAGCAACAGGGCTACTCGCATGGAAGGGATGGTGGGAGGTAAAATCCACCGGCTATGTGCACTTCTAACCCTCTGGGAAAGAATTTGAGGTGCCAGTGACAAGCACAACACAGACCCCTCACAACAGCCAGCCGAATGCCACAGAGCTTAAAGAGAACAAATATTGTCAGAAGTGATGGCTGGAGGTGGAAGGGAGGGTGGTGGTTTTAAAGACAGTCCAGACCCGTAAATAAGGGCTTCCCATGAAGACAGTCACGTCATGATAACAGCTCTGCAAGCCCATACTGACAAGAGATGAGCGAAGGACTGAATAACCGAAACTCTGCTGCTAAGTGTTTTCTATTGGGATGTTTGGCTAACAAGAGCAACTCTGCATCCAAAGCAGAATTTCCATCAGTATCTTCATTTCAAGCATGCTGGGATGGAATGAGACTGAAAAGTGTTGAATGTCTGCTGATGAAGATTGTGGAGTCTGCTCACCTGCGATGGAGTGACTCTGAGAACTTCAAGCTGGCGTAAATAAACTCCTTTACTTGAGAGTAGATTTGAGGCACTGACTGTGACATGGGCAGCTTCTTTGGAAATTGTTGCTGTTTAATGAAGAAAAAAAAAAAATACATTTGTGCTTTTTTGAATAAAAAAATCATCACTTTTGGTAAATATATTCATTCTGAGACTATTTTGACACTAAACAAGGCACTAAGTACTTCAATTAATTAGCCAAAATGGCATTTTTGAGTGTTTGACATACCTTTTCTATCTCTGCATCATGGAAGGGGAAGCGACTGACCACAGCCTTATACTCTTCTTCATTCTCCACTGGAATGGGGCTGTAGTTGTCCTGCTCAAAAATATCCCTGTTTCAGCACAGGAAACACAGATGTCATTGCATAACACAAATATAACCACATTGATTCACTAACATCAAAAACAATGCAGTTGTAGTTCAGTTCAGCTCACCTGAACACCAAGGCCCATTTCTTGAGCAATGTTTCATTGTACTGATCTCGGACCTCAAACAAAAGGTCAAAAAGTCTGTTCACAGGGAAGCCATAACCCTACAAAAGCAAAAATAATAATAGTGAGTAAGCAGCCCAAATCTAGAAAAAAATTGACCAGAATTTATAGATACATTTAAGATTAATATAAATATCAATAAAATGAAATGTAATTGGAAAGCAACATGGATATGCCTTAACCAATACATGTACCTGTAAAGTGTCTGCAAATATAACTATCAGGTTCTTCAGTTCTAGGACCAGGTCGGGATCACTGCAGTAGGACTGTTGGGTTAAAAAAGTAATAATGATAGGAATGACAACAAAATGGTGCAACTTCACATTAACATTCTTCCCAAATATGTTTAGAACATAAAGCATCTCTGGCTGAACCTCTCAAAGAAATGTGCAGGTCATATATTCTTATAATATATATAATCCTGGAAATGTGAAAATTCAGCTTTTACATCACAGGAATAAATTACATTTTTTAATTTAATTAATTGACATTTAATTAATTAATTGATAATTCATTATATATATATATATATATATATATATATATATATATATATATATATATATATATATATATATATATATATATATATATATATATATATATATATATATATATATATATATAGTGCAATGCATAAGTGAATACACCCATGCTAAAGTTGACTAAAAAGAGGAATAAAAAATCATATTTTGGAAATTGAACTTAATCCCTTAATTTAAAAAATTAGGAAAAATCCAACCTTTAAGGACACCAATTTTCTTTGTGAATGAATAATGTATCGTAAATAAATAAATGTTCTTCCTTAAAATACATGGTGCATAAGTGAGTACACCCCTATGTTAAATTCCCATAGAGGCAGGCAGATTTTTATTTATTTATTTTTTTAGGATACTATGCATCCTGATAAAGTTCCCTTGGCCTTTGGAATTAAAATAGCCCCACATCATCACATAGCCTTCACCATACCTAGAGATTGGCATGGTTTTATTTCAGTTAGCCTAAAAGCTAGTTTGATTTGCATTGAGAGATGATCTTATGGAAAGTACCCCATGCCAATCTCTAGGTATGGTGAAGGCTATGTGATGATGTGGGGCTATTTTAATTCCAAAGGCCAAGGGAACTTTATCAGGATGCATAGTATCCTAAAAAATTTTTTTTTTTAAATACTTAAAAATAAAAATCTGCCTGCCTCTATGGGAATTTAACATAGGGGTGTACTCACTTATGCACCATGTATTTTAAGGAAGAACATTTATTTATTTACGATACATTATTCATTCACAAAGAAAATTGGTGTCCTTAAAGGTTGGATTTTTCCTAATTTTTTAAATTAAGGCATTAAGTTCAATTTCCAAAATATGATTTTTTATTCCTCTTTTTAGTCAACTTTAGCATGGGTGTATTCACTTATGCATTGCACTGTATATATATACACACACACACACACACACACACATACAGTATATACACACACATATTATATAAACAAAACTATGTTAGAATCGCGATTAATCAAGTTGAAAGCACTAATATATATATTTGATTAATTATCAATTAATCATACAAATCTTCTTTTTTAAGGCCAATTTCTTAATGGTCTTAGATTCAAGCTTAAATTTCTTTCTTTCTTTCTTTCTTTTTTTTTTAATTTTGGGATTAAATATGAGCCATTTCTTTCATTTGATTCGCTGCAACTGCACAATAAAAACTTGTGTTATCCATCGATTCACACAGAGGAACCAATACTCACTGAACCACATTTCTGTGGATCAGATTAGTTTAGGTTCGGCATTTCACTCTAAATGGGTAACTCACAGCCAGTCACTTATTGATCAAATACACTTGTGTCTTAATGAGTTTTTAGGTTACATTAGCATCTAAATGAGGCCGTCCGACCCTCCCCCCACTCGCTGATGGAGGCCTGTCCATGAGGTTAAATAGGAGAGAGCAGTACTTGACCCAGGCAGGGGAGTGATGACTGACAGGGTTAGTGAATGTCTGAGCACACAGACCTGCCCACCCACTGCTGTATGAAACCACACGGCACCGGGCAGCACCATTCCCCAAAACAGCAGCACCGATGATCTGGAAAAATCCTTGAGAATCTGCTTTTGGATTTTTCCATGTGTTCACACTCATGAAACACATTTCATTATCATTAAAAAAAAAACTATCCAAGCTATAACTGCCATAGAAACGTGTTGCTGCCCCAGTTTTTGGCAATCTAACGCAGTTCTCAGTCCATGGAAGTTTGATTCCACCACACAATAAAGAATTAATTTGAGTTTATATCTCACAATTCAGACTTTTTTTCTCACAACTGCAAGTTTATATGTTACAACTGCAAGTTACTTGTAGCAATTGTGATATTTTACTCAGAAATCTGAGTTTGCATCTCTGACTTTTTTTTTGGAATTCTATGTTTACATCTTGCAATTCTGACATTTTTCCCTCAGCTTTCTGAGTTTGTCTCGCAATTTTGTCTTGGAATTCTGAGTTTACGTCTCGCAATCCTGACTTTTTTTCCTCAGAATTCTGAGTTTACATCTTGCAACTGACTTTTTTCCCCTCAAAAGTCTCAGGTTATGTCGTGCAATTTTGACGACTTGTCTTGGAATTCTAAGTTTACATCTCGCAATTCTGACTTTTTTCCCCTCAGACTTCTAAGTTTACATCTCATAATTTTTACTTTTTGTCTTGGTTATAGTTTACATTTCGCAATTCTCACTTTTTTCCCTCAGAAGTCTAAGTTTAGGTCTCAGGTTTTTTTTTTCCCACCATAAAATTAAAAAAAAAGTTCTGCCTGTTTTTCTCGCAATTGCAAGTTTATGTTGCAATTCTGAGATTTCTTCTCAGAAGTTTAAATCCCATGGCGGAAAAAAAGCTTCCATGCAATCAATTACTGATGAGTGTTTTTAAGTAGTTAATGATTCACAGTAAACTGCAGATGTGAGTTTGTCCTAACGCTATGAGATACACCATACGGCTAGCATCTTCAGCATTCGCAAAGATCTCCAGAGCTTTTAACCATGAGCCAGACGAGCCTCTTCCAGGTTGGTGGGGTTTGATAATGAGGGTGGTTGTACAGGAGCTGCAGGTTTGATTTACAGCCCCTTGCACTAGTGTGATTCTCTTGTTAAACATTTAGATAGGGCGCAGTGGCCTGCCTCTCAGACGTGGGGAGTGAGTGCGTAAATCACACGGTTAAATAAGCACTGGTCAAGCTGCAACACACGGCGTCACTCCACACTTCAGGACATGATGTACTTCATTGACAAAGCATGTGAACATGAACACAAAAACACACACATGCAAATATGTCCCTGAAAGAGGAACTAAACAAAGACCTTAGAAATGGACGAAGTCAAGCAAATGTTTTTATAGAGAGTTATATCTCCTCCATTGTCACACAATGTTGCTTCAAGAAAACAACCATATTCAGGCATTTCCTCATGACATACACATTTTAAACATGAAACCATATTTTCCAAACTTACAAGTTTTGCTGTAATTAAAAAAAAAGAAAATGCCTTTTTGATTGTATAAATGCAGCCTGACCAGTGAGTTACACACTCTAGGTTCCCACACATTTTAACCAATGACTCTCTAAGACTTTTCCAGTCATTAATTATGACTTTAAAACATTTTTTATAGAGGTTTCTGGGGCTTTTCATTTTGCATGGCAGGAATTAATAGATTTAAATGACTGTACAAGCATCTCCAAAAACGATCTATTTTTTCTTTTAGGCAGCTCAGGAGCTAAGAGGGCTTTAGTCGTGTCTTTCAGTGAAGTTTATTTTCAAAACAAGGCATTTGGAATGATAATTGGAAGCATTTCCTGGTGAGCCCTTTCAGTGGCCATCCATTCAATCTGATCTAATGGAGAGGTCAGTTGGGCCTAATGAGGACAGATTGCAACAATAACAGCAGATTAACTGTGAATATTCTAAACTGCTGGGGCTGAGAGTGTGTTTGGAGGGCCAGTCAGTTGTAAATCAGTGAGGGATTATGCAAATACCCTGCGGCTGGAGCTCACAGCCTGAGTCCTGTGGCCCGAACAAAGGGGTCAAGCCTGCTCTCTCCCACTGCTAGCTAACTTTCAATCACAAAAAAAGAGACTCTGGCCAGAGTACGGCAGAAAGAGAGAGATTGAGGGAGGGTGGGGGGTGTCAAATCCTTACATAAGACTCCTTAGTGCATCCCCCGCATACTCAGACTCATTTGAGACTAGTGTTGTCAGAAGTACCAGTACTTCGGTACCAAGTTGATACTTAAAGGGATAGTTTACCCCAAAATTTTAATTAATCAATTACTTACACTCATGTTGTTCCAAACCAATTAGACTTTCGTTCATCTTCTGAACACAAATGAAGTTATTTTAATGAAATCTGAGAGATATTGTCCCTCCGTTGACAGTCCACGAAACAACTACTTTGACATCTAAAACAATTAATAAAGAGAACGTAAAACTAATCCATATGAATTGAGCAGATTAGTCCAAATTTTCTGAAGAGAATCAATCGCTTTATATGATGAACTGGTTGAATTTAGGCTTTTATTCACATATAAACATTCATCAACTCACACATCAGTTGTGGTAAACGGAAGCTCAAGCATGTTCGCTTGATGTGCGAGAACCAATGAGGTTCATTCTCGTGTTACACACAACGTTTAAGCTTCTGCAAGAACTAATGAGGTTTGTTGTCGTGCGTCAAACCGTTTCGGGTGAGCTTCTGTTTATGTTCGCTGGTCAATGTTTATATGTGAATAAAAGCCTAAATTCAATTCTCTTCAGAAAATTACTAAACCACTCAATTCTCAAATGTGTTTATGAAGTTTTTGAGGGGTCAAAGTGGTATTTGTGCAGACTGTCAATGGAGGGACAGAAAGCTCTCAGATTTTATCAAAAAGATCTTCATTTGTGTTCTGAAGATGAACGAAAGATTTTTGTGTGAGCTATCCCTTTAAGTCTTGCAGTGTAAATGCAGTAGACCAGCCATGTCCATGTCAATGTGTTTCTCTTTGTTTTTCATTTGATTAATTTTTCATTTGATGTCTTAGTTGAACAATATTTGAAGGCTACAATAATGTATGATTTGCTTATAATTATTTAGTATTAATAATTTCCTAATTTCATTTTGTCATTTTTTATTTATTTAGTTGCGATAGTTTTTGCTATGGTACCGAAATTGATACCAATAACTTACTGGTATTGGTACGGACTACTGAAATTTTGGTATCATGACAACAGACGAGACGAGTGTGTGTGCGGGACTCACAGAGTGTGTGCGGAGCACTGCGATGATTTTGGACAGGGCCATGTTCCACAGCTCATCTGTGAAGGCTCTGGTCACCAGACCTTGTGTGGCGTGTAAAATGTGATCTTCCACCACAAAGAACCTGCAAAGCATGATGGGAGTGGGCATTACATGGTGTAAATCAACTTTGTACATAAAAAATGAACACACTGCCCTGCACTTAACAAATAAATCCAGATTTTACTTACCCAACAATCTGATTAAAGTACTTTCTGTAGCCCTCCACTGTTTCATGCTGGAGGAGAAAAACGTACAATTAAAACATATAAAAACAAATTAAATTGACGGGATTGTTTAAAGAGCAAAGAATACTAACCATGTTAGATTGAGGCTGCAGTACTAGTCTTGCTTGTTTTTTTCTTTGCTTCCTATAGTAATTTTCAAACGTTTCTCTGTCTCCCTAAAAAAAGAATATGGCATTAAAGTGGGTTTAAATAACAAATTATTATCCATTTATACAAGAGCATTTAACGTTTGACTTGCACAGCATCTAATTGTGCATTTTACCCCTGTTACTTGTAGCACGTTTCACTGCACTTTCTAAGTGAAATGTCCAGTGACTGGCACTAAATAGCGTGTTCAGTTTACTCAAAAACAGTTCAAACGTGACTGCGGCAACATTGGTAGTTTGAAAATGAAATGTCCAGTGAGTGGTGCAAAAAAATGTATTGTGCTTTATCATATTTGAAATTAACATACCCTGTACACTAATTCCTACTCTAAACCTAACAGATAGTGTTAACAAAAGCAAACGTGAGGGGGAAAAACACATTTGCTGAACCAATCATGCCACTTTAGCTTGCTTCTACAAGGCTTTGAGCTTTTTCTCGAGTGTTGTGACTCGTGTTTCATGGGACTCGAACCTGAGCGCTCTGCATCGCAAGTGAAATACTGTACCAGGTGAGTTACCGGGCAAGAAAAGCCACACATACGGAATTGGTTATGTGATGCAAATATCAAACTGTATTAGTGTACAAATGATGCACTATGGTTAAGTTATTTGAGGTCATAATAGAGTATTACACAGGAACTGTCTTTATTTATCGATTATTTGTCCAGTAATCATAATTGATTTATCGGTAAGCCCCACCCCCCTTAGTTGCTGTTGCTATCTCGGACAAACAAACAGAGTTTCTAACTGTCTTACAATGACAGCTGTCAGTGTGAAAACCTTGTCCCAAGATGTTTTGGATCAATTTTGGACACAGAAGGACCATCTCTCTTCGAGGAGCATTCAAGTGGGATTTAAATATGCCATGGAAAGATATATAAAAGATTTTTAAATAAATATGGTAGGTAACAAGATTCATTTGGAAGCGAGGGTTTACAGCTCACATCGCAAGTGGGAGAAGACTCATGTCACGGTCGCAGATGGCTGCTTTTGAGCCATCAGGTGTTTTTGACCTACTGTACATGACGTGAGAACAGTTAGCTATTTAGGTTTATACGTTAGCATTGACTCACTAATTTTAATAATAACTTAATGAGAGTATGACAACCAGAAAATTAAAGTTTTCATCTTCATTGGGATTGGGGTTGAATCCTTAGGGAACCAGGTTACTGCGCTCACATCATTGATGTTATAAATAAACCGGGCTTCAGTCATATTGCGCAGATAATTGGTCCGTTCGCGCAAATCTTATCACACTTTTAAAAAGCACTGGTGAACGCGGACCCAGTACAGTGATTCAATACAACCCATCCCCATCCTCTCAGGATACCTGGAATCAGTGTTGCAAGTACCCCAGGCACATTGTTTTACCATTTTTGTCGCAAAAACACCATAAAACCGATGAGAGCTTAGGATCTTCCAATGTTTCTCTATGGTGCTGAAACCTAAAGATGTCCGATTTCCGGTCCCCGTGCAACTGATATTCAACTGCCATTGGCTCATCTGCGTTCCAGGGGAGGGGCTTACCAATAGGTCAGTTGTGCGAAAAAGGAATAGTTGTTTTGCTGCCTCTAGTGGTCATTTTATCTGGAAACTGGATTGAATTGTATGTATAGTTAAGTTTTTGTGGTTCATCAGAAATTTATCAGGCAGAGTCAAATATATATCCAACGAGCATGGGTTGGTTTAAACATACAATCCCTCTGAATGTTAAGCACCTGTGCCCCCTTTCTCTCTCTGTGTGGCTGAAGAGTGGCCCTCGGCCCCTGCCAGCACTTGTGAGCTCTCGGGTAGCACAGCGGTCAAAAGCGCTCGTGTTCTCATTAACTGAACCATTGAGGGGAAAGCGCTCGACTCATCCTACGCCCAGTGAATGCACCACAGTTTGTGCACAATCTGAATGCCAAAGCGAAGAACTTTTTCACTGCTTTGTTTTTATGGCGAAAAGGGGGTTACTGCTCGGTCAATCCCATTAGATGCTGCAGTCTGACCCCTTTTGTGTGTGTGCTGATGGACTCTGGATTAGTTCTGACCAGATGAGCGATGGCACCAAGCGCTAACAAACTCGATTTCACCTCTCTATAGTTTGCGTTTGGTTTAAGGCAAAAATAATATTGATGGCATGACTGTCAAAACTCTGGAAATCCCTTTGCTTATTTAAGCCATTAATGTTTGAGGAGCCACTTGGGAGAAAGCATTTCAGTGAAAACGCACTGTCAACTCAAAGGCTGTGCACCTATTAGAAAAAGATCAACAGGAATGTTTCTCAATAAAACAAATTTCATAACATGGGCAGTTGTTTTATTGGTTGTTCACTGTGTGCACTGTGTGTCTGTAGTGAAGGAGACTCTGGGAATTACCAAAACAGTGTAGATGTGAAGACATCGGTAGACTGGTGAAAAATCCACCAGATCCTGCGCCGTCAAGACCTTAAAAAGAAAACGAACAAGGTTCAAGGAACATTTATTGACCTGAGTGGCTTTGCTGGCAATAGATACCACTAAACAATGAAGCTTCAAGTACGTTTTAAATCGATCAAACAACATATACAAAAACTAAATATTCCTTTAATAACAGGTCCTGTTAAAGGCATAGCAGTTCATTTATGAAACAGATTGCTGTTTACACCTCGTATTAACATACGACTTGAAATAAATGTCTCCAGTGAAAGGTTATATATTTTGCATTAAAATGTTTTATTTTACTAATATTTTTAATACTCGCACATTGACTATTTATGTCGAATACACTGTCCGGCCCAAAAAAAGATGTGTAGCTTTTCATTTCTTAAACAAACATGTAGGAAATGTAGGCAGAGTCAAATATATATTGACTCTTGCATTGTCAATACAACATCTTGACCAAAAATTGATGCACCACATGATGGAAAAACATCACACCAATTGTTTCCATCAAGAGGTGCATCAATTTTTTGTCAACATCGTGTATTGACAATGCAAGAGTCAAGCACTCTGTAAAGTCTATTCCAGCACATCCCAAAGACTATCAATTAATTTAAGGTCTGGACTCAGAGGTGCCAATTCATGTGTGAAAATGATTTTTCATGCTCCCTCTGAACCATTCTTTCACAATTTGAACATGATGAATCTTCACATTGCCATCCTGGAATATGGCCATGATCTTTCTTCCTACATGGTTGTTTAAGAAATGAAAAGCATCAATAAGGGTTTAAAAGAACTGTTGCAAAACATATAACATGCTAGAAACATAATAATCACTGCAATAATGATCCAACCATAGACTCTTAAGCATTTGCCTATTTAAATCCAAACAGCGATTTTCTCTTTTTTGGCCGTGCAGTGTATCATTTTTGGGATGAAATTTGGACATTTTCCCCTGAAATCTGGATGCTGATGCCAGATATTAAACAGGGCCATGGTATAGTGCTTTAAAAAACGTTTATTTGGGACACAATGACGTGTCCTCAAAATGTGACTGTACATCATACCTCCTCATCCATCTCCTCTTCCTCCGGGCTCAGGCCGTTGTGATGGAGGGGTGTTCGGCCGTTCAGAGGTTTGGCACAGCTCAGAGTGTCCTGCTTCTGCACTGTACTATTAAACGTACGGTGCTGCTGAGCCTGTGAGAACAGGGTGACGGAGAGAAGACCAACAGTAACTTCAACAGCCTACAATGCCAGTCACGTCATATGTATTGAACTAGCGACTCACAACTTTAGATTTCTATTAGCTACATGTGCGACAAATTTAGTACACCTTTCAAAACCTAGTTAGGTGTCTACATAGACAGCATTTTAAAGCATCACGGTTTCGCTCAGGCTGTTCCTGAGGTAGGCAGCATCAACATACTAAAGCCAAGCTCTACTGAAATCAATCAAGTCTAATCTCCTATGCACTTTGCGTGATATGTAGACGCACATATGTAGATGTACAGTTACGTTAGATTCTTGAAAGTATCTTAAGTCGGTAACCAGTCAAGAACCAGTTCGAAATGAACAGATCAAAAAGAATCGAAAGATCCAGAGGATAACCTTGAAAAACTTCAGTCAGAACCAGATCATTCTGTTCCTTTTTGTCGGACATGACCAAAAAGCAGACTTATTTTGTACGTCTTATTATGATCTCTGTCGCGTTCTCTTTTTGCAAGGAAGAAGCTCCGATTGGCTTCTCTTTTTTTTTAAACAGGTGATTCCCCGGAGGTTTGAGATTTAGCATGCTCCATGTCAACTTTTCTCGCTCATTGTGACAACTAACCAAAGCCACTCCCACACCATAAACACTTTAAAGTAGTCGGAGCAACTTTTCTCTATTTACGGATATGACGAGACAAGCACAAGTGACGAGTGACGCAAGTATGCAATTTTGCACAAAAAGCATCCCGCTAGGTCTAAAATATAAACACTTATAACAGGCTTACCATAGTGAATCAGGGGAAATCAAGTCACATTTTGGAAGAAAGGTTGATGGTGTATTGACTTTAAACAAAAAAGTTACCTAGTGCGGCTTTAATAGAGTAGGCAAATAAAATAAAATAAAATAAAATAAAATAAAATAATCCCACCTGTCTCATTGCGGTTTCACCAATCTTGTCTGAGTGTTTTCGGATACTTTCCAAGAAGTCTTTCAGGTCGGACATGGAGATGTCCTTAATCTCCTCTCGGAGTTTAGGAAGTGTCTCAGCCATAATTTGGCAAAACCTGTACTTGCTCACTCTGGGAATATAAATGTTTTCTAGCTGCTCCATGGTTTTCAATGCAGAGTAGTATCTGAAATGGAAAAGATTCATGTCAGTCACCACTTTACTAGTCCATAAAACCCCTTAAAATCAATGATATTTCTATATGATAACAGCTAATATTATATATATATATATATATATATTGCATTTTTGAGTTAATATAACTGGTTGTGTAAAATAGGCACATAACTTCATATAAAATACGAACATAAAATAGGGCCCTGAATCTAATCAAATTGAAATGTTTGAGGTACTGGTAAACATTGTATCACTGGCTAAGAGAGAATCGATGTCAGATCATATCATGATGAAACACCCATAATCCAGAAAATCTTTCATGTTATTTGTCAAGAGTTTTTATAGTTAACTAAAGACCATTAATGGCTATTAAACCATTTTGCAACTTTGCTGTATTAATATAAAGTGTCTGGGTATCACAGGTGGGCGTTTATCAGCATTGCACAACAACACTACCACAACAAACTTTGGGAAGACTAGACCAATAACTGAATCTGTCGCATCAAATAGCTGCAGAAAAAAGTTTATAAATGCTAAAGAAGCTTATTAAAAGCTTGTGTTCTTGCTAGCCTGTGCTCTCCACATGCATTTCTTTCTTTATTTTTTACTTGTATTAATTAAGCATGGAGGCCAAATATTCCATCTAGGAGGTATTTTTCCATCTATATCTACACCAAACTATTTATGTTTTCAGAGTATATGCAACATGGACTCAAATATAACAATTTTGCACAATGTATGAATATGCCTGTCCATATTCAACGCATTAATAAGTTTATTAACTTCTACAGCCGGTGCCTCTGAATGCTCCCTGACCTCACCGCTCTGAAGTGCGCGTGCGTCCGTGTGGAAGGCCAAAGTGGCGCCCTTCCCAGCGAGTGTTACATGTGAACTGCGAAAGAATCCCTGCCTGATTAGACCATGTCCCAGCCTAGTCATTAGCGCGCAGTGGCGACACACAGATTAATGGAAAAAAACATTGCGCTAATTGCCTCAATTTGGAGGATGCCTGTCATGGGCCTGCCGGTACAGGACAGTGCTGTGAAGAAGGGCACACACAAGGTCAATTGTCTTTGCGTTTGAATAGTTTATTTATTCATGATGTGTTATGACTGACTAAGTAGACATTAATGGACAAAAAGGGTCATTATTTTCAAGTTCAATGTGACCTTACATTCATCCCTTCTTTCCAGGAGAAAAGATCGAACACTTCTTCATGAAAGGGGTTTGAATGCATTCTTAGCAGAATTATAATAGTTCAATAGATTTTTTTTTCATGAGAACACTGGCACTTTCCACACACTCCTTTACTTTTTAAAGCAAAGGCACAAATATCATGTTCTATGAAATGAAAACTATTAGATAATCTTAGATCAATTACTATTTTACATAAATGTATAACTTTTTTATTATATACACAACATGAAAAGTAGATCACTTTAAATAATGAAGTTTAAATGTCTGCTCAATTCATTATAGAAATCATTTTTTAGTTATTTTAATAGCCAAATCACATATTATTTCAATGCTTTAGGTGCTACCATCACATGACTTTCACCCTATTTCTAATTGTGACACCATGGAAGTGACATCATTTGGACCCTTTCTTCAGCAAGCTTTATTTTTCAAAAATTGTACACTAATTGTAGTTTTGACTACATTCATTCAGTTATTATGACAGATATTACATGGTCATGAGTATAATTATATAGTATAAATATTATAATGCTAGAACATCAAATCATTCAAATAATAGTTTTAAACTGCAAACCTCAAACTTAAAAGCTCATATAATATTTAGTTAGACATCATGAGGTGGATGAAAAACACTGTATTGTTATTAGGCAATAAAGATAAAAATTAATTAGGAATATGTTACCTTTTTGATTCAAGCTGCTCCTTCAATTTGCTGTACATTTCCAGGACTGTAGAAATGTAAATAAAAGAGGATAATATAGAAGAAAAAAAAACATTGTATTAAAAGAAATCAAACTGAAACATTTTGTTCATTCAGTGAATTGAAACCATTTCCTAAGATTCTTTTATTGCTTTTCGAAAGAAACGGACTAAAGAAACCACAACCTAACTTAATTTATCTACAGCATCATCCAACAACAGGTTAGTTTGATAAAACCACTGTAACAACAGAGCATCAAATTCTCTTTCTGTCGGTCCTAACAGTTTATTAAAGTCAGAGAGACAGTAAGACATAAACACAGAGCACTGTTGAATGAGGACCTGGACTCGTTACTGTAATAAGAAACCTGGGAGCATTCACATTTACAGTTTCTTGATTGATTTTACTCGTCTTTTGACGAAATCTCTAGAGCGTTTGCAAGCCATACGGCGAGATTTTAACGAGCGCCTTTCGGTTACGCGAACGCGCCGTCTCACCGGGAATGCAGAGCTGCAGCTTTTCCACCGTGGTGGCCATGTTCCTCTGCTGAACCCGGCAGCGGATGACCTCCTCCGTTTGGGCCGTCACCTTACATAAGGGAAGGTCAAAGAGTGTGAAGCCCTCTCAATTAACGAGACAGTTCTCTCTGCTCTATTGTCTGATAATCGACATTCTTTTCTAACGGCAGACATGCTAACAAAGCCAGACTGTGCCATACCTCCCGTCCGGCGTCTTGAAGTCTTCGATTGGTGTCACTCACTTGGCCCTTAAAACATAATATCACTTTTGTTAGACAAATAAGCCCACAATTCCCTGTTGTAACTGCTCACCCTTGTAATCAGATCATACTTCATGAGGAGTCAAGAACAAAGCCATGCAAATTCAAATTAAATGTGCAGCGGGAACTTGAACTTTTGGTCGGTAGGGAGCTTTTATGGCCGGTAATCACTTCTGACAGCCCTTTCTAACAGATTCTGTGACAAACTTCTCAATTTTACTTGGGATTTTTGAACTTTGGTTGTTCCTCTGGCTCTGTCAAACAATTCAAATCAATGACCCAATTGACCATTGGTCCCTTGTTGGTAACTTCAATGAGCTCTATGTGCCATTCATTGTCTGGGACAAAATGCGGATAGCATTTTCTGGTAATTAAACATTCATTTTTTTCTTCCTTTTTTTGGCTGAACACAAACGCTGGGTGGCTGATTAACATCAAATGTGAAGACCTCCACACCACTGCGCCAGTATAGTGCCCCAGGTGCAGGGACCGCACGGCCGCAGACTTTCCCACATATCAAGTCTCATTAGGTCATCGTAATAAGGAACCGCTTTTTGAGTTTATTTAAAATCTCTTTTATTCGCGAACAAAGGGGGCCAACGACCTCATTGATGCCGTATGTGCTCTCTTGTTATCTGAATATGCTTTATATAATTTGGGTCTAATTACGAGGATTGGTGAGCCACTCCTGTGCCGTTTGGTCACCATATTTCACTCTGGGAAGTGGAAAGGGAGCTAAAGAGAATTGGCGTGCGATTCCAGTGCGAGGTCTGGAGCGCGCTGCTGAACCTCATGAACGCGCAATGACCGATTCGTCGTGGATGAAAGCTAGACACTACGGGCGTCTCTGCATCCAATGGGAGTTTGTGGAAACCAACAAAAAACAGCACAATAAATATAAAAATTCAATTGTGCAACAAACTTTGTTCTGGAGAATGGTGCTTAACCTTTCTTAATACAATTTCAAGGCAACAATTGTCTACTGTATACTCTACTGTAGAAGAATATATGTTCTGTTATGCAACAGCCATTTTAAAGGCTAATACTGTCTAAACATGGATTTAAAATGAAATACCCCTCTCTATGGGCAAAATACCCAAAAGTACTTTATAACAACATTATGCACAAACAATATTGCAAAATAATTGCCTTATGTCAGTAAAAATCATTATGTTTTTTTTTACATTGTTTTTCACTAAATGAACATAATGGAATAATATTTCATTTATTAGCCTATTATTTTCTTTAGCACACTACCGTTCAACAGTTTGGGGTCAGTGAGACTTTTTAAAAATATATATTTTTAGTCTTATTCAGCAAAGACACGTTAAATTGATTCAAAAGTGACAGTAAAGACATTTATAATTTTACAAAAGATTTCTATTTCAAATAAAAGCTATTCTTTTGAACTCTATATTCATCAAAGAATCGCAGTGAATTAACATATGAGAATGATTTCTGAAGGATCATGTGACAAGACTGGAGTAATGATACTAAATATCCTAATACATTTATTTAAAATTGTTTTATTTCAAAATATGTATTTTTCATGAAAGAAAATGCATCCGTGTTAAGCCTAAGAGACCATATAGAAATATTTAATAATGCTTACCGAACCCAAACTTTTGAACAGTGGTGTATTTGTACCATTTTAAAAATACAAAGTAATAATAAGTAATATTATCTACATATATTTCTTATTACAGCATTTTTAGTGTGTAAAAATGCCACAAGAACTAACAAAGCATTTTGAACTGATTCTATGGAACTTCATAAAAAGCTTTTCAACAGGATTTAAAATCAGAGCAACATTCACTTGCCAGAAAAATCTATTTAAATAGTTGTGGTTATCACCAGCTCTGTCTGGTATAATGGTATATTTTCCAGTACCATGATTTTACCATCTGAAACTATCATAATACCATGGTATTGTCACAATATATAGCAGGGAAAAATGTATTATTTCTCAATAATAATGATAGGGGTGACCCCGAATAGTCGAAGATTCGATGCTTCGATAGGAGGAGCCTGATTCGACTACCGATCTCACGGTCGAATCTTCGCGGAGGTGTTATGAAACGAGGATCCTGTCACTTTGGCTATATGAGGGCGCTCAATGTCTGATTTCACATAGAACTACCGGTTTTCTGTCAATACGTTAATATTCAGCCTATTATGACAATGCTGTATATAAAAATGTGCAAAGAAAGAAGCTTTTAATAAATATTTTTTAACGTGCGTGAATAAATCCAAACACCCCGTGACAGATTTAAGTTTCACTTTCGATCCTTGACCGAGACAGAGGAGCGTCTTCGCGGCAAGGATTTAAATCTTTAACAATGTCTGGGATAAGAAAATCTAAAGTGTGGATGTACACCATCAGAAAGGATATTCTGGATTTAGCATTAGGAAAACCATGATCGCACTTCTGCCGGCCAACGTTAACACGTTTCACGCATAGACTGGGTTTCACTTTAGAATGTATTTTATCCGCGCGCACAATTTGAAAAGACTCCAACGGACACAGTCAGAGTGAAAGACTGGATTTGTTCTCTCGATCAGGTAGGGTACAAGTGATTTCAAAACTTTTCAGCCGGTTCTAATTTGATTTTTGGATGCTGTGAACATTTTTAGCTAAAAAGACTGCCTCCAGTTTAGCATTTATTGTTGTTTCTGCAGTTAAAAAGACAAAGTTGAAAATTCTGGCTACTATCGTTATTTTAATCATTTCTTTATTTTAATTTTATTTATTAATCTGTCAGGGTTATCTAATCTAACTATTTGTGGCTTGTGCTTTGAATATGTTCCTCTGCACTTTAGGCATTTTGCACACATTTGCTCATCTTGTGACTTGATTCTGATTTATTTCGTTTTGTATTTTTATTTATTAGAAAGGTATATTCTGTTCTAATTTAATTTAGTAAATTAATTGTTTATTTTTTCGGTGCATCGATGTTGTGCTGTAGGCTGGCCTGCTCGCACAGGTAATTTAGCCGATTTAATTTGATTTGCATGTGAAATGCAAATCCTGTCTGCAGTGTGGCCGTTCAGGAGTTATTTATATTATTTCTTAGTTTTATTGATCCAAAATGTTTTTATACATTTTTTTCTATCTTTGTGTGATTTTCTGTAGCCTACATCGCGGCTTTGAATTGTTAAAGCCCCGCCCCCATACACATGATTCGACTATTAGTCGACTATAGGCAAGACATGACGATTCTGATTCGACTATGAAAATCCATAGTCGGGGACAGCCCTAAATAATGAATAGCTTGAAATAATTTTGATCATGATTTCCACCTACCATCAGTTTCTCAGCATCCGCTCGGACTTTCAGCAGTTCTGTGATGGCGTCCACGAATCCCTGATGATGGAAGTTGCACATTTTCTCAATCTCTCGGTCATGGTTGCGTATTCTGGCATCGAGTTTCTCCATAAACCTTTTGTGTGCGTTGGGCTGATCATCGTAAACGGATCTACAAAACAAACATCAAATTAATACATTAAACTATTTCAAACAACAAAGAAATCTTCATTAAAGATACATCGAAGTGTCCCAGAATTCTTCATGAATGAAGAGAGATGTGTCATCAACATGAATACACAGTTTTTCATGGAGAAGCACTCAACTTTTATTTATAAAGCACTTTCAAAACCATCTGAATGGAACAAAGTGCTGTCAATAAATAGTAAATAACTCTAAAATATATAGAAACATAAAATAACGTCAAAACATGACACCAAGAAAATCATACAACCAATCACTCACAGTTCTCAGACCTTATCAAACGGCAAAAGTCCTTTTTAAAAATATCCATGCTTGACGAGGATTTTAAAGATAATGGCAACACACATTTCAGAAAATGTAAAACACCTATTATTTTAATGTGATTAAAGGGGAGAAACACACTCGGCGCTGATGTCCATATCTTGTGTTTCCCCTGCAGATAACACACACTTCTCCTTCAATACTCTGCAGGTGGTGTTCTCAGTCTCAGAGCATGTGTGTATCAGTAGCTGTGGTAGTGTGTGTACAGCAAGGAGAGCTGGCGAAGTGAGGCCAACAGATGGGCCGCTTCTTCAGTGTGCTGTGAGATCACAGAGTGTTTTGCCCTCCTCACAGCTCCAGATGGCCAAGAGAGCCGTCTCTCTCAGTGAAGAAGAACAGAATAATCCAAGATGATTCAGGGTCTTCTCACTTCCTGACACAGACGGGAAGTGTGAAGGGATCTGACATTGCACAAGTGCTGCATGAATTCTCATTTACAATTAATGTGAGACAGTGAACAGACTTGCTTTATTGGTTTCAAAGCAAAACAGAATGTTCAAAATGTTCTCTCGTTTTTTGGGACTTATTACCCATTAGTGATTGATTGTGTGGTATAATTTGCGTGTATAATTATATTCACACAATATAATTGATTGTGTGACAAAAGTGCTATAAAATGCCATGGTATTACCATGATTCATAACCCAAAGGGGGCTGTAACACATTATTAGAGGATCCATGAAAAATTTGAGAGAGAAAAAATAATTTCTTCTATAAATGTATATCAGATCTTCTATCTATATAAGATATTAATTAAATATGTTAAAGACAATATTTTAACAAATTCCTTTGGTACATTGCAGGTTTATTACAGTTAACTATTAAAAAAACAACATTTGTTACCTGAAATAAAAGAAATGTTAAATAAAATAAAACAATTAATTTATTTTAGATAATTGCCAATGCAATATCTCATTCTCTTTTAGTTAAACTCGATGTACTAAAATAAACTAAAACAATAAAAGTTATAGACCTAAGAAAGTAACAAAATTACTAAAACTTGAGCTAAAATTAAAAATGGAAAATATTAAATAAAAAAATGATTTTAAATATACATATAAACTATAATAGTATTTAAATGATCCTAAAATAACAAATTCTTTTAATTTTGTCTGTCTTTACAATTTATTTATTTTTAAACACCATTTAAATGTTTTTATTTTATTTTGACATATATTTTATACATGAGAAAATGTAGCTGCCTTTAGAGATGGGGCTGGATGGTGGATGCATGAATAGTTCTCCAAGTGCGCCACCCTGTGTGCAACAAGGGAACGATGCATAAACAAACCAGCACTGAACATGACACGGTTACTAATCACAAGTGACAGAAGTGATGTACACATGTAATAAGTAATAAAGCACAAAACACAAAAATTCATTAATATACTGCCATGCATTAAATAGACACAACAATATGACAGTCCCAACAACATTCAGAAGGGGAACGTGTTTTTATACTTCGGAGCAGTATATAATACACCATATCACAAACACATTGCGGTAAGCGGATAATTGAATTAAGCAATTAAAATTATATCCCTATCCTGTGTGCATAAAATAAAATACATTCGTTTTCTTGTCTTTATCAAACGCCCATTCAATTAAATTTTCTATTCACATTTATTTGTATAGCTCTTTTCACAATACACATCGTTTCAAAGAAACTTTACAGAAAGTGCATGGGTCTACATTACATTTTAGAGTGATCTGTTATCAGAGATGATTGTGTCCAAGTTATACATTTCAGAAATGTACATATATATCACACAGTTAGCTAACAATGTATTAATTTAACAGCGTGTTAATTAAGGGCAGAAACAATGAGCTCATGGAGGTAAAGAATACATTTTGTTAACAAATGTTTAGGATTATTGTGTCGCTGCCACATTCCCTCCAGCACACCTTTCTTTCCTTCAAAGCGGTGCGCTTTCGTTCCTCCCTAAAAGCCCAGCCAAATAAGTGAGTGTTGTAAAATGCAGTCTCCTGTTGCTAAACTATGGAACGTGTTTGATATTAAAGCTACACTGTGTCATTTTTTAAGTTGATTCTTAGCGAAAAACACTTTGTTCTTTCAAAATGATACGTGCTCATTAATGTGTAATTACTTCTACCAACTAATCAAGTATTCTCGTAAGCGTAGAATCTGCCATTTAGAATACATACGAGCGAGTCGCTCGAATGGCGGCAGCCATGTTGCGCCTCCATCTTGAAAATACATTAGCCAAAGAGGGACATACCTGGAACCTTTCGCGTTTTGACACTCAGTGGCACCGTGACGAATGCGAGGGGAGATTACTCGCGACTGCCGGCAGATTTTAAATAATACGGCCACCGTAGGAGTTAAAACGCCCTCGGAATGGGAGGGGCTAGTAATATTATGTTGGTAGTCATAAACTATTTCACCGCTAGATGGGAGAAAATCCTACACAGTGTAGCTTTAAAAAGTGGTATTAAAAGCGCAATCAGCCACAAAAGAGACACTAGCTGCTTTTCCATTACCCTTCAAATTGCGCAAATTGAAATTGCGAATTGAAAATACGTCCAAAGGAAACGCGTCAATTTCGTACAAACTACCATATAATCGCAAAAAAGTTTTTACGCTCACATGAGGTGGTTTTCCAGGCAATTCGAAAAAACGATATTTCGCAAAACTACAATGGAAAAAAACATTTCCCCCGCATTTACAGGTCACCTGGCCTACGTAAAAGTCGATCTTTCTTTCTACTGGATTCTAAAAAAAAAAAAAATGCCACAATTTATCAAGACCTCGAACAGATTGCCGCTCCCAAGTATAAGGTGCTTTCCTTGTCATTAACACTTGGATAACACACCTACCTTCGATTAAAAACAATGGCTAGTGCAGTGGCTGTGATATACTTAGACCTACTAACATCCGTTGCCATGATTTTTAGTATGACTTTAAAGGTGAACTAAGTAACTTTTTTTACCTTAACTGAACAGCTTCGGAGTCATTGGAATGGTTATATTACTTATTTCGGGTTGAATGGTGGTCGTTTCGCACCCCCCTGGTGCCCGTGAGCAGAAAATACGCACTTGCAACCCGCCGCCCGCCGCGTCAGGAAGTCTCGCGTGATATCAGGTCTCGCGATGTAAACAATTGCTTTACGGCCAAAAGAAATCTGCTAAAATGCCGTCATTATTGCGCTCCCTCACGCTGTTCGAACCCGAATGAAGAAGACGTTTTAAAGAATATCCCATCTGCTTTGATGTCGTTGATCTGCTAGCCTCTGGTGTCTGAGAATAGCCAATGAGTTTTTACAACAGTGTTGTCAAATATCTATTCCGAAGCTGTGGGGGGAGCTCTAGAGAGAAACCTGCGAGCAAAAAGCGAGAATACAGCGAAGAAATCCCGAAGTTACTGAATGCAGCTTTAATAATATGAAAAATTATGCTTTAGTCACATAACAGCGCTTAATGGAAAACGCAATAGTTCATTTCGCAATCGTTTTTTATCAACATTTAGAGAATATCGCAAAAGTTTTGCGAAAATCTGTAATGGAAACTGCTGCTGTTCCCCAGGCGGCTTTCTGTGCGAACGCTCTGAGACGGAGCCGAATGCGGATAAGCAAATGGGCTTTGTATAAGCGAGTAGAGATATAACACTGTGGGTTATATCTTAAATAAGCGTACACAGTTGTGTGTAACAGTATATTGAATCTGTGCATTCGCTCTTAAAGTGACAGCAGCCTAATACCTGCTGCACTCTCATTAACGTTATGTTAATGTAATTTCATTCTGTTGTATTTATTTGTCTGTTTTGTTTGTAATTACTTTCTGTTTGTATTTGTATTGTATTGTATTGCTGACTGTTACCTTGTCTAATGTAATTATTTTGAGGACCTTTTTCTTACATTAGTTAACCCAGTGTTCATTTGTGCTGAAGTATTGATAATTGTGAAATTTCACTGAGACTTTGATCATATAGCCTACCAATGATCGTGTTAAATAATTGTGATTTCAATATTTTTAATACCAAAAATAATTTGCCATTATCGAGCAGCCCTAGCTGGCGTTGTGCAAAGGAAGTGCAGGTTTGTGCAGGAAGTGAGACTGGAATAAGGCAGTTCTCTGATTTTTTTTAGACTTTGCAGACCTTTTACATTCATAAAGAGCTAGGCCTAGTACAAAGGACATGACAGGTAATATCTGAAAAAGCTAAATGGGGCCGGGGCACTTTAAAATACAAGATAAATAAGAAGAACAAAGTGTGGTGACATGATGTGAGGCTAACAAAGTTCTGCTATTCATTTGCTTCCTTGTTTTATAGCGGTGACTGCCGTAACTGAAAATACAAAGGAACTCATTACAAAACATTATGAATCATGATGAGAATAATAAACTGAACATTTGTTCAAAGGTAAATGGTTTGTCTCTCTATGACTCTGATGTGAGTATCAGCCTGCAGAAGCAGGTGCTTCCTCTGTTCACAGGTTTGTTTGTGTCAGAGAACTTGCTTTGAAACTATTTCATGAGACATACAATGTAGGAAATTACATGGGAAATGAAGCATCTGAACAGTGGCAGCAATTAGCATGGGGTCATATGAAACAAACTGCATTAAATGATCTCAACCAAAACTACAGACAAAAATAAATATATTCATAATAACAAATTAGCTAAGTCTTGGACGGCTCACGGCTAGTAGAACCGCCAGCTGGCTCTATCTATCTGATGCCAAGAAGAAGGTTCGGACGAAATCCAGGTTGCCATTGGCAACACAGTTCTCAACGTCTAGACTGTGAATGGACTGTTTAAAGAACCTTTCAAATGGCCCAACTACACAATGTTGCTAGTTCTGAGTGAATTTTACCACAATGTGATGCAATTGCTCGGATGTTCTGAGTGGCTACTAGCAGGGATGAGAACATTTCATGTTCACAAAATTTTTCCAAAAATCTATTTTCTATTTGAATAGACTAGAGGATATGCTGAGCGGACACCAGATTTTTTTTTTTCAATGGTCCACAGGGGGCAAAGATTATAAACCAAACAGATTGTGTTTATTTCTTGTTTTTGTCAATGTTTGTTGTTTAACGAAATTAGCCTTTTAAAATAAGTCATATTCATTCATTTTTAGTCAGCTGTACTCCAAATACTGTACAAACACACACATTTACATGTGCCAACAAAAATATGAAAACCATCTTTGTTTTGAAAACAATATATTCAACAATGTGAATTCTTTAAGATTAAGTTTAGGTTGTGTATATATCCGATTAATCTCATATAAGATGCGTTTGGTTCTCAATGAACCTTCTGTAAAGTAGGCCTACTTTTAGTTTACCGGTGTTCATTCACTGTTTCGGCTTCAGCTCATGCAGCTCAAACTGGTCAATAGAGTGCATTAGAGCCCGTCCACTAAGAACCTTTTCCGTTCATTTTTCCCATTGAGATTTAAAAATAGTCTTTGTTAAAGCGTTATAAGTCATGAACCAAACCAACCAGATACGAGGTGACTTTTAACATAAACTTTAATTTGAGGTAAAAAGTATTTGAAAATGGGATAAAAAGACAAAGATAAAAGACTGTGTACTTCATGGATTTATGAGGGAAAGAACAACAATCCCATGAAGTATTGGGAATGACATAGGGTGCTTTCACACTAGCACTTTTGGTGCGCACCCGTGTTCGATTAACTAATTGATGACATATGATTGGATAAAGCTGTGTGTTTGTTCTCATTCACTTTCCTGGCAAGCGTGACTGACGCACTGCAAGCAGAGAAAATCACATATTTAATCAACGGACTTCCACGACACAAATCGGCACAATCTCAAATGATTTTGTCTCATTGTAAAACTTAAAATACTCTATTTATGGTTATACAGATAAGATTAAGTCATCATTCGAAACTGAATAAAAAAACAAACAAAAAAAACATTGTGCTTTTGTAAAATAAAGAAAGAAAACAAAAGACAGGATGCCGCTTTCTACCATTCCGGTTTCCTTTCGATGAAGTTTGTGGAGAGCGTCACAAAAATGAATCGAAACTCAGCGTATAGGCTACTAGCAAGCTCTTGCGTGCCATCTGAACTCTTGTTTTGGGTTGGTGCATAGATCATGGCTGTGTCCAAAATCACCCCATATACCCTTAAATAGGGCACTATTTGAAGGGACAGCCATTTGTAGTGGTGTCCAAAACCATCGTGGATGTTACTGAGTGCACTCATTCAATCCCAATGCACCGCAATGCGCTCTATGCACGAACGCTGCTGACGTATTTCCGGTAGAATCTCACCCACGTCTTTACTTCTGCATAGCGCGTTCTATAGCAAAAATGGCTTCCGACGCAGCACGCGATGTAACTGGGCGGGCTGAGAGAAAACGCGGAAGCAATTGTGCATAGAGCCTATAACAATTGTACAACTGATGTACGCCCAACGGCTATCGAATACCCATAATGACGTGTGAGAGTCGAGCGCTGAATGAATTCCCGCGTCTCGCCAGGATATGGCGCCGCAGCGGAATCAATCATCCATCCATTTTCCAAACTGACCAAACAAATTGTGCTGGTCCAGCGTAATATCATACAGGTATAAATTCCTCTTTAATTGATCAATCTAGGGTTGGGCGATGTCCCCTAAATTGGCAGTTGACGATGTTTACAGTAAAACATCGCGATGGACGATGATATCGTCGGGGGGGGGGGGGGGGGGCAAGGTCTTTCACTGTGAGGTTGAGTTACCAACTGATGAGCATAAATCCTCTTTGTGTGTGTGCGTGTGTGAGAGAGAGAGAATGCACACTGTACTTATATCTACTGTGTTTACGGGAATACTCGACTTGGCATTTTGATATATTTCTGTGTTTATTTGGCCGTTTAGGCGCGCAACCGAAGACGAAGGCTACTATGCTTGTCCGTGTTGCGCTCGGAGCGCGCACACAGCATCCTGTCAGTAGAATTAAGTTCTCTTTCGCGAATTATCGTGCTTTTAATATTTATTTTAAATATAACTTTAAGCAAAATCGTCAACTGAAATCTGCGCGGATTATCAAAAATACGACACATTTATAGGACATAAAAGGGTCTCTGCGGCTAAAGAGAAAGTACCAGCGGCCAGCGGGTGGAATGTTTCGAAATGTCTCTGCACAGCAAAGCACCCGTTTCAATAAAATGATATATTAAAGTTTATATAGCCTACTTTTACATTTTCGCTGCTGTTCTAAAATGTTTGTTGCCATTACCTTAAACAAGCTGCAGCTGCTTGAATCCCAGTGCAGGAGCTGTAGGTTACCACAGAAACGTAAGCGGTTAACGTTAACGTTGTTGTGGTGACTCGTGACACTCGCGAACAGCACTGCATGCACTTTTGCCGGTACAACTTGAATATTATTACTATCATAAACTTTTCATTAACTTCGGTAGACTGTACAACAAGGGAATTGTAATTGGCTGCTTTTTCTACAGAGAGCCGATCTCTGTTGATGTGCCTTAATTTTTTTTATCGATCGTTTGTTGGTAAAGGGTGAGAGACCTTGCGAGCCACATGATTTTTCCCAAAGAGCCAGGTGTAGCTCGCTTGGTAGGTTCCCAACCACTGGTATACACAAATCAATAGATTAAATAACGTGACCATTTCACGAACTGCAGTGACACTGGGCTGGTCTGACAGGGTGGGGGGCGTGGCATCACGATGGTGGCTCTCCATCGTGATGTCGGTCAGCCATCACGATGGACGATGATATCGTCCATCGGCACAACCCTAGATCAATCTTTTCATTACTACTGGAGCAGCCAGTTTGCTACGTTTCAATTCATTATTAAACATCAAGCACAAACTATGCAAAAGCGACAGCCCTTCCGGCGGACTCAGTGTCCGAATTCACTCACTCATTTTCATTCACTCCTTCAAGTGGACTATATTAGTGGAGTAATGTAGGTAGGGAATGGTGAATGAGGGTATAGGGGGCGATTTCGAACACAGCACATCACTTTGCCTTCTGCTCTTCTTCCTGTTGTGGCGGTTAGCGAACAGCGTTATATTACCATGTGCGCTTCTTCTGGATAGGAGTGTGGATCGCCTGACTGACTGTATTCGTTGTCTGACTGTAGAGTCAGTACTGAAATTTTAAAAAACGTGACAAACCCAGCATTTCCGCATTTGAGCGCTGTTGAACGGATTCTTAAACACCTCTGATTGGCCATTGTGTCGACACGCTCAACATATATGTCTGTGATTGGTTACAATGATCAACATTTCAAAAACATGTTGTCTTTGACGCTCTTCATCGAACGCTTACACAGATACACACAAGAGCACTTGAAAGTGGCATCTAACAGCGGATATATTAGGGATCTGTTGATAGAAGCCTGCTTTTAAATGCTCCCGCCAGTATCCATGTACTTGGTACCGAAGTCGGTACTTTTGACAACTCTACAGTCAGACAACGAATACAGACATCTGACTGTATGCGTCCCATGACAGCTCAGGATGAATACATGTACCCTTACACCCCATCAAATATCAAATGTAAGTATTTCGACAGCATAGCAAGCAAACATTTGACAACCCTAGCTAGGTGGAATTACTGGCCCAAACGCTGAAATGAAAACTATGCTTGAATTGTAAGGCGTAGACCAACTAAGATGTATTCAGCGTTACAAAACAGTTTGCCCTATTTATTTATTTTTTGTACATGCATCCCCTGTGCGGTTACTCTTTTCCTGCCACCCAGATGGAAAATGCTGAGGGCGATTTTCTACTGAAAACACGCAAAGCTTTCTAAAATCGGTACCCACTTCCACTGCCTTTCAGAAGGTCATATTGCACCCCGTAATGGGATATCCTTTCTGCGAATCTGCACACACGCACACAGAACTACTATCAGCAGGACCATGGTCACAATGAGTTTCCTCCTTCCTGTTATTGAATTCAACAGACCAAAGAGCAGCAAGTTCCGGACAACTGCCAGGAGGTACTGAAGGAAACACAAACACAGAGCGAGTAAAAGTCAAGCCTCTTCACTTACGGCTCAAACACAAAACATAGAACATTATACATCTGCCACAGGGTAGTTAATGAAACCAAACTAAACCCTATTGTAACACAAGCTTGAATGAGTGTCATTCACTGTGTTTACATTTAACAATATAGGCTTAGGAAATAAAGTTATTCCAGGGTTTTTGCAAAAAGCATCATTCTGAAACATCATGTAAACGTGAACAGTGCTCTCGTTTAAAGCAACATCAAAGCACTTTTCCTCTTCGGTCCCCCTACAGGTTGGAAGCGGAATTGTCCATTATCGCTGTCGTAAATAATTTAGCCTACCGCAGCCTACCGTCGCACACACGCTATTTGTTTATCCAGCACCGGCTTTGGAAATAACGATGTCCACAGACAAGTTAGAGTATGTTGCATGATTTTATGAAGGTATGATGTATTGCGACATCAGAAACGAAGAAAAACTAAATAATGACATAGCTTGCTTTTGCTATTGTAACGCTTGCCTTGTTAAAGCAAGTCAAATTTGTAGTTTCTTATGTCTCATTCGAACTACAGATCCGCTACCCGATCTGGCAAACATGCATAGTGCGGTTATAGCCGATAGAGGGTCGCAAAGCGAATGCAGAAGTGCCGTTCACCCTGTTACGAGTTGATGAACCACTGAAACGATTTTGGAAACATTATTCTAAGGTACAAAATAATCTTTAGTGTTGCTTTAAGACTAGATGGTTTACCACACCCAGGTTTTTGACAAGAGAACACAGCACATGTGGTCATATAAACACATAAGTGACATTTATTACAGGTTTCTATAGATAATCTCTAAATTAAATGGCTGAAGTTATGGAAAAATATGGAGAAAGCTGCTTGATGATGGCAGCAAACAAATATTGATAGGCTAGTTCACCCAAATATTTTTACTCTGTCTACATTTATTCACACTCAACGTCAATCCTAATTTCAAATCCACAAGACTTTGATTAATCTTCAAAACACAAATTATGATATTTTAAATGAAACCTAGGATTCTATCCATCCGTCAATGTAACCAAAACTGAAAATATTCAAAAAGGTTTGTCGTAAAATGAATCCATATATATAGTAAGTGTATATTAGGGCTGTCAACATGGCTGAAAATCTAAATTCTAGTTACTTATGGTTAATATTCGAATTATATTCAAATTTAAATGGAATAATTTCAGTTTTGCGGAAAAAAAGCTTTTGGCTTGTCTCCTGAGGCCACAATGAGCAAAATATTAATGCACTGCATTAAATTGTTTGTTTATTCAATGAAATAACTGTCTGTAAAAAAGTGCATAACGTATAAACTTATGTTCATAAATCAAATATAATTTCATAAATTACATAAACAATTATTATGAACATAACAGCATCATGACGTATTTATGCATAGTTTAATACAAAGAGCCGAAGCACCGATCACAGAGTACTTATTTTGCATTTAAAAACATGACATACAGTGGAATAAAATAAAAAAAAAGTTTAAAAAAAAAAAGTCTCGAGACATGTTTTTATTTACTTATGTGGCAAGTAGCCGTGTAATAAGCGGGATAATGTACATCCAGTCGGTTGTTATTTCAGAATAAACCCTGACAGGGTGATCAGGACGGATGTACATTATCACTTACATGACATGTCTTTACATAACTTTTTACTTGATAGTTATGGTCGGCACTTGACCTTTTTAGTCATGAAATAAAAAAATATGAATAATTCATTTTAATCTAATATGACTGATTCAGTGGGGAAAATCAGTTGCTCCAAAATCCTCCTTTTTTAATCAAACTGTGGAAAAGCTGAGGCACATCACGATAAAGCACTTTCCCTGCACACCTTTGAGCTTACAAGGTGAAATTATTAACAGCAGGTGAAGCTTTCCTTCAAAGACTTGATCATATCTGTGGAATGAGAAAATACAGCTGTCGCACTGGTAATGATCAGTGTGAATGTCAGTACAGAACGTGTGGCCTCAGGACATGATAAACAAGCTGGAATGTCGACGAATTTGCATGTCCTGAAGATCTGCATTCTGGAGGCCTTTTTCAACAGCTGGTTTGGTTAACATTCAAATGAATGAATTTCTCACTATCGTCACAACTGTGTAATATGAGCCATCTAGACCTTCTGTTGCCACAACAAATTGCAAACTGAATTATGGCTTCCAGAAGTTTAAGTTATGGCCCAAAGGGCTACTGAGTTTTCTGACAATATTCACAATCATATTCAGATATAGATAAGAGCTTCCAGTCATAGTGAAAAAAATGGTCAGCTGAATTCTGCTGAAATCAAAATTTCTACTGTAATGATCAAGCCAAAGGCCTCACAATGAGATGCAGCGGAGTGCTACTGAAATCTATAATTTCATAAATGCATGGTGTGATGTAGCCAAACTTAAATAAAAAAATCATAACGACTAAAGATAACAATCTCATGATGGGATACAGCCATGCTCCACTGGAATAAAAAAAAAACTAACAAAAAGTCATGTCAAGATCATGATTCACAACATCACAAATATTAGGCTAATGAAATAAAAATCAAGACACAGATGTCATCATTCATGATTTAGCAACTGAAGTGCTACCGAAATCATGATTTTATCAGAAATCATAAAGCCAAAAATCACATGAATGGTAACAGCTGAGCGATAACGAAATACTTTTTTTGAGAATTCATAAAGCCTTATGTCATGATGGAATCCAGCTGAACACTACAGAAATCATGATTTTATCAGAAATCATAAAGACAAAGACGTCATGACAAAACGCAGCTGAGCACTACTGACATCATGATTTCATTAGAAATCATAAAGCCAAAGACGTCATGACGAAACGCAGCTGAGCGCTACTGAAACCATGTTGTTGTTGTTTTTTTAAATCATAAAGCCAAAGATGACATGATGGGATCCAGCTGAGCGCTACCGAAATCATGATATTATCAAAAATTATGAAGCCAAAAATGTCATGACAGGATACAGTTAAGCACTTCCACAATCATGATTATTATTTTTTTTTTTAGAAATCATAAAGCCAAAGATGTCATGATGGGAAATAGCTGAATGCTACCAACATAATTATTATTAATTATTTTAATCATAAAGCCAAAGATGTCATAATGGGATACATCTGAGTGCTAACAAAATCAAGATTTTATCAGAAATCATTTTAACTCTAAAGTTATGGGATGTAGCTGAATGCTTCTGCTTCTGAAATCAAGACTTTATGAGAAATCATGAAACCAATGTCATGACAGCATGTAGCAAATGTCTACTGGAATAAAAAAAAAGCATCATCATGAAATCATGATTTCGACTGAAATAGTCAAGCCGAATTTCTCATGATGAAGTCCAAATGTGCTGAAATCATCAAATTGTGAATGACATCATGATTTCTACTGAAATGATCCAGCTACAGCTGAGCTAAGAGCAGAATATTAATATCCAGCTCAACCCAGACTCATTTGCTAACGCCACACCCACCCATATTTCGTCAGCTTTCATTCTTCCGTACTTGAAATGTGTTTGGAAAAAGGAAATAGAGTGTATATTGGAGTATTTAATCTGACAGCTGTCCATTTGGAAAAACTAAAGCTATTTTGCTTCAAGCTTTCCACCTGTCAACAGCTCCATCATATCCATAATGCAGTGAGACCGTCACTGGGCCTGTGCTGCTTCACCTCAGATGTTTACATCTTATATTATTAAATCACAACAACACCAGACAGATAGATAGACAGACAGACAGACATGTCATGGTACATTATGACAAATATTTCACATACGCTATAACATCTTCATTACTAGCTGAATGACAGGAAAACGGCGGTCAACAGCCTGTGTCATTGAACGTGTGTGTGTGTTTGAATTAGTGTCAGGACAGCATACAGCGACCATTCAAATCATTCATGTGGAAAAACACAAAATCATATCGAATCGGTCATCACTTTATTTTATAGCTTTATCAGCAGTGGCAAAGTCCTGCTGAGCTGCATCTTTAGCAAACAAAGGCCTGCTTTCCATCCATTAGACATGAGAAAACATCACATCACCATCTGAAGCTTAAATAAGAGCAGATGATGCACATCTCTCACCGTAGCGTCGGCCCCACACACGCCGTGTCCGTGCTCTCGATCTCCTGTAATATTCGTTCATGTTCGGTGATAGTCTCCAAGCTCTCGCTCTCCGCCATGTTGGCTCTAATCGTCACAGTGTTCATTTGTGACAATGCCGAGAGAGATGCAGTAACACGAGTCCGCCGACAGGGGGAGCCAGTCTGCGCCAGTCTGGCAGGGTCAAGCTAAAATAAGTGGGACCTTATCAAAATGTGTGCAACTATCTTTTCTCTTGACCGTAGATGGCACAAAGTCTAATCTCAACACCGTTTATGAATGGATTAATTTTGTCATTTCATCTGAATATCAACTTTTGTAAGATTTAGTTAATCAAAAAGATTGAGGTTAATTGGTATAATTTAGTGTCTCTGGAAAATGTTCTATGGTATTAAAGTATGAAATCAAAATGATGGTTTTAGATTTGTGGGGAAAAATATATATTTTGAAGAAAAAAGAAAAAAAATTAGACCTCATCCTTGCTTGATGAAAATATTATTATTTCAAAAAAATAAAAAATAAACTAACCCCTCAAACATTTGAAGCAAAAATAAATAAATAATTAAAAATTGGTAATTATAAGAAATTTCTTGAGCAGCAAATCGGCATATTAGAATGATATCTGTAGGATCAGACATTGAAGACGGGAGTAATGGTCTGTAGAGGCTACCTTTCAGATTACTGGGATTCTGCTTTGTCTGTTATTCTTTATTCAGTTATTCAACTAAATTGTCAGAACACCATTGCCTCTTTGAATACTTTTACATTTTGTGCTATGACAACTCTGTTTACTTCCCTTATCAACACACTGGCTATGCCTCATCATTAGTGTTGGGTAAAGTTACTTTTAAAAGTACTGCCGAGTTATTCCCTTTAGAAAAAGTAACTAATTGCATTACTTAGTTACTTTTTATGGAAATCGATGCGTACGGCCATCTGCCGGAAGCTTTTAGTCGATAAAGTTTTAAATATGGATATTTTTCATACACGAACGCATCGCTTCACTTCAGAAGGCCTTTATTAACCCCCCAGAGCTGTGTGGAGCACTTTTATCATGGATGGATGAACTTTGATGGACTGATGGAAAAAAATATACGGCCATTCACTGCCATTATAAACCTTCACAATTTGGTTTCCATAAAAAACACTATTAATGTCAAATCATAAACGTTCCATATGGTAACGCAATGCAACCATAAAAAAACACTCTTTACCTTAAACTCGTTCCTAGGGGCAGGTCTACTGATTCCAGTTCCGCAAAAACATTCCCATAGACCTTTCCTTCTCCTTTGTCCTCTTCTTGGGGACTTGTGGGAGTCTTGAGACTGCTACTGCTGCCGTACATGTCTGTTAGTCTGTGTGTTGTGTTGGGAGAGGACATACACATACTACAGTCAGCAGAAAACTGCAACTAAGGAAAAGGGACAGACCTTGTGATCCCTAGTACTTTGAATCCAACAAAACAGGCTTAAGTGCTGTGCTGTTAAATATTTCCCAATTGTGCTTCAAGATTTTTTCACACTGCTGGACTGGGATCTTTATTTTATGGTACATAAAGTCATAAAAAAACACAGAAAAGGAATGTAATATTGTAAAAATGCTTTACAAATGTTTATGACAAGTTCATTTATACATAAATAAATGTATTATAAGTATTGCAGCATATGTCTTAAATATATCCACTTTAATTACCATTCAAAAGTTTGGAATTTTTTTTGTTTTTATGAAAAAAAGTATCTTATGCTCACTAAGACTGCATTTCTTTTACTGCATTATTCAGCAAATTAGAGGAATAAATAACATTTAAAATATATTCACATAAAAAACAGTTATTTTTTTAATTGTAATAATATTTCACAATATTACTGTTTTTATTGTATTTTTGATCAAATAATGCATCCTTGGTGCGCATAAGAGACTTTAAAAAAAACATTTAAAAATCGTAATGATTCCAAACTTTTGACCAGTTGCACAGATTCTGCTCTTGAATCTGAAACGTGAACAAAGAAAGAACTAAGCAGAGAATAATTTACGGCATTACAACAGTGTTTGATTAAATGTACGGTTGTTAATTTTACATCATCTTACAAATTACACAGATTACAAAACACTGTTTGCTGACGATGTCTCAACAAATGGTTTCCTCACTGCTTCACAATAACAAGAAAAGGTTGTGACCTAACTTACAGGAAACAACTAGATTATCCTTTTAAGGTGCTCTTTTCTTTAACTTCTCTTTAAAAGCAACACACCTTTAACCTGTTTTTCTTTCTCTTGTTTTTCTTGTCAGTTTGCGACTGGGCTGGGGAGGGTCACACTGCCTAAAAGCAATCTGTACATTTTTGTTCGTCACCCTGTCCTAAGTAATAGGCACATTGTTTCTTAACATGGGCTTATCTGGTTCTGGTTAGTATTTAACATTTAATATATAAAAAATTTAAATGGGTAACACTTTAGTTTTGGGACCAATTCTCACTATTAACTTTGCTCATTAGCTTGCATATTGCTATAGGATATTGACTGTGTATAAAGCAGATATTAATGCCTTCTTCTACATGGCCATATTCTACATCTCTTAAAGGTTGTATCAGTGATTTCAGGCCCCCAAAAAAGATCACATTCATCTAATCTTTCCTAACGATCCGCTAGCTGCCCGCCCCATAAGCATGCCGTCAAAAAAAAACGCATCTCTGTAGGCAGCCTAGGCTCTGAGATCTGCACACAAAAACAATTGGTTTCACCAACCACTCAAAACCAAAACAAATAGTGTTCCAACCAATCACCGACAGGGGGAGGGTGTTGTGAGGTTTTGTGCTCGTGCACGGCTGCACGTGAAGTCAGAGCTGAAGAAGAAGCTGGCTCAAAACCTCACAACACCCTCCCCCTGTCGGTGATTGGTTGGAACACTATTTGTTTTGGTTTTGAGTGGTTGGTGAAACCAATTGTTTTTGTGTGCAGATCTCAGAGCCTAGGCTGCCTACAGAGACACGTTTTTTTGACGGCATGCTTATGCAGCGGGCAGCTAGCGGATCGTTATGAATGTGATCCTTTTTTGGGGGGCCTGAAATCACTGAGACAACCTTTAATCCTACCCAATTGCTAAATAACAACTATAACATGGCGAAGGATCCAAGGAGACGCTGGAGAACACGAGGGAGACACTAACGTTAGAGATCGAAGGAGAATAACAGGGTTGCCGGAGAACAAGTCAAGTCACCTTTATTTATATAGCACTTTTTACAATAGCCTACAGATTGTTTCAAAGCAGCTTTATAGGTAATAGGAAAATAATGCAACAAAGTTTGATTCTAGGATAAAATAGATTCTAATGCACAGTCCAGCTTAAGTAGCCTACGTTCAGTGATGGTTCATTTTTGTTGTAATTTTAGTTCATTCATATATAGCCTATAGCCGCTCTGGAGGAAACCGATATGTCATCGTCCAGCTCAGTTCAGTTCTCATATGGTGTCAATGCAGGCAGATCAATAATATTGTTGAATATTAAGTTCAATGTCCCCAACTAAGCAAGCCAAAAGCCAAAGGCGAAAAAGGCGACAGTGGCAAGGAGCCAAAACTCCATCAGATGACAGAATGGATCAAATAAAAAAAGGCAAGTTCTCCTGTGGCCAACGAACGAACAGTGAATGATTATGATTCAGGCAGCATTACAGGAACATTCAGAATATTATCCACTCCAGTTCCATTTGGTTAAAGATCGGAATCATCACGCGGGTATGGAGACGGGTTTGTTGAGGATCAGTGCCGATGGCTGTCGTGTCGATGAGGCCTTCACAGGGGAGAGTCAAGTTGACACAGCCTCTGCTGACACTTCAGGGATGCGTTGTGGTCGTGGGGCCAAAATCACCCCTAAACCCTCAATCAGTATTCCCTACATTAGTCCACAGTTCACTTGAAGGAGTGAATGAAAACAAGTGAGCGAATTCGGACAGCTGTTGAGCGTACATCGACTGTACACTCGTTATTGCGGTGCAATTTGGGATTGAATGAGTGCACTCGATAATGTCCATTACGGTTTCGAACACCACTACAAATGGCTGTCCCTTCAAATAATGCCCTATCTGAGGGTATAGGGGGCGATTTCGGATTCAGCCTGTGATGCAAAACCATTATTACTTCAGTCTTCAGTGACACATGATCCTTCAGAAATATTTCCAATATGCTGATTTGCTGCTGAAGAAACATTTCTTATTATTATCAATGTTGAAAACAGTTTTGCTGCTTCATATTTTTGTGGAAACACGATTAAAAAAAGAAACATTTTCAAGTTCAAGTTCAGAATCAAGAATCAGAATCATTTTTTTTTTTAGTCACTGGTCATATAATAAAATCTTCTGTGTTTGTATTGATAATTATAATTCAGTGCTGAGTGCTGACATACAAGTGACTTTGTTAATGTACATTAGAGAATAGCTGAATCACATCACATGAGGATAGAGTTGTGATAACAGCACAGTTTACAATCACAAATAATACCACTGTTTTTCTTTAAGTAGCCTATTGTACACTTCTGTTTTATGAACTTTACTCAGATAACAAGCATCTAAGCACAACATCAAGACAAGCACAGACAAGTGTATCACTTATCCTTTCCAAATGAGCCCGGGATGTACAGTATTTCCATTTTCACCCACAGGAACATTAAACAGCTGCACCTATGAATCACAATGAATCACACCTCACAAAGAATCAAAAAGGCACCCGTGATTCAGTGTACTGCCCGTATCTCAAAGGTTAGGGAAACATTCTTGCACTAAATACAGGATCAGTCATGTACAACATTATCTGGGCTGGTCAGGAGTTGTAGAGAAGGTTGTGAGGGCATTATGGGTGCTCATTGTGTGTGTGTGTGTGTGTCTGTCTAACTTTTCAACAAGTTTTTTTTTTGTGTGTGCAATTTTGCCAAGAAAAAATATGCCAAAACATAGACGTTACATTAAGAATTTTTTTATTTAAATGTGTACAAAATCAAATCAAACTAGAGGGAATGTAGCCTCTAGTTATAACACGTGGCACACCAGAAAAAGAACACCATATTAGTTCAAAGTTTTGTCTGATTAAGTTTTGAAACTTATAGGTTCCCAAGTGACCAAACCAGTAGAACATATTTCTTGTTTTGGTTTCATACTTTAGTTGAGTTTAAGGCATATCAGGATATGTTAAATAACTTTTATTCAGAATTAAATACACGTGAAAACAGTCTGTAAATGCTCAATTAAATTAATTACTGTATAAAACATTTTGGCCTGTTGATCATTTCTCCAACCACACATTAAGATGTATTACATAAATATACCATCATAAATACTACTTTAAAAGATAAAAACCAGCTCTTACTCAAGGCCAAGCACAACAGTGTATGTGTGTTTTTCAAAGCATGGTTTAAAAAAGCATTTTGTGATTCAGCCACCCCCACACTATAAAAGTGAACAAGAAGGACTGTAATTTGTTTGAATGAGTCACATGATGATTTCACGTCTGGTCATCTTCTTGGAATAGTGGGTGGTCTCAACACAACCTTCACTGTATCACCTGTGACCTGCAATGTAAAAGGTCTACAGTTTACTAATAGGTGAATGCGAGAATTATTTTACACTCTTAAAAATAAAGATCCCAAAAGGGAGTTTTCACAGTGATACCATTGAGTAACCAATTTTGGTTCCCCAAAGAACCTATCATTGAAGAGAATTTTTTTTTCTTAGTATGAAGAACATTTTAATAATCTAAAGAACCTTTTTCCACTACAAAGAACCTTTTGTGAAATGGAAAGATTCAGGGTGTTAAAGGTTCTTCATGGAACCATAGGTGCCAATAAAGAACCTTTATTTTTAGTGTAGCTTATATTAACATTACAGGACAAACTGAGCGTACAATACAATCACTTTCAGAGTAAATGCAAGTAACTTACTTGATCTTTTCTCCAGGATCCTGTTGCTAAAGATGGCTTAAATGGTGGAACAGGAGGTGCAGTCGGCTTGATTCCCTACAATTACATAGAGGGTTTTTGAGATGAGAAAACGTATAAACAACTATTGTTTAACACAAACATATGTTACAAATCCTATATCCTAACTGAAATTTTACATAAGGTGGATAATGTGTCAATTTTGCACAATTAAAAGTCACATTATCAAACTGAAAATACAAGCTTATGCAAACTGGGGAATGAGTCAATTCTTTTCAGTGGTAATTGACAAGACTATGCGTTTGTCTGAACAATGTCAGAATGCAGGAAAGGGGTTGCAAAAAGGTGGAAAATAAAAGAGCTTGATTTATTTGCAAGCAATATCTTTAATGAACACAAACTCAGGATAACGCTTCTCTCAGGATCTCAAGAAAGAGAACACGATGAACGGAACAACCACATTAAACAAAACACAGGGCTATAAATACAACGGTAAAGCAGAAGAGACCGGGTGACACCTGGAGACAAAAGCAGAGTCGGGGTGACAAGAGGCTGAAGTGGAGCCAGGGTGCCGGAGGACTGAGGCAGAGTCGGTGTGACTGAGGACGGAGGTGGAGCCATAGGGATGGAGGAGCCCGACGAAAACGAAGAGCTGGACGGCCGAGGCGTAGACAAAGGCCCAGAAGTTCATGGCAAAGACAGAGTGACGACTGACCAAGACAAAGCCGGAGCAACGAGGAAGCCCCATGGAGCCCGTAAGGACGGTGGTCCCAGGTGGAGCCGACTGGTCGACGGGCTGAGGTGGAGTGACAGGCTTGGAGGTTCGAGGTGAAGCCAGAGGGATGACACGCCAGGGTGGAGCTGGCGAACAGGAAACCTAAGGTGGATCCAAGCTGCTGATAGGAGCCAGCGAAGGAGATTCAAAGGGCTAAAGGAAGCCAGTGGAGTACAGGGCCGAAGAAGTGAATAGCACAGGCAGAGGGTTACGAGACGGCCTCCTTGGCCATGACAGAGCAGGCAGTGAGTCCAGCTCGGGCACTGGGACGAACATGGCCTCTGCAGTATGCTCCTTTATGGAAATGACCACAGCTCACAAACCTTGTCAGACTAGGCTTTCTTAAGCTCTTGGTTTACGGTGGGCTCTGACTTCACCTCCTCACGGGGTTTCGGCTCTTTATCCATTTACACTTACATTTATTCATTTAGCAGACGCTTTTATCCAAAGCGACTTACAAATGAGAACAATAGAAGCAGTTAAACTAACAATAGGACAACAATATGCAAGTGCTATGACCCTTCCCAGTTTAAGTACATGTACTTTTTTTTTTATATAAATAGATATAGAATAGAAGAGAAAGTGTTAGTATTAATGGATCAAGTGTTGCCGAAAAAGATGCGTCTTCAGCGGTTTCTTGAAAATGGCTATGGACTTATCCGTGGCAAGCTCGGGCTCTGAGTCTGCAGTGGTCTCAGTTGTGTGGTCCACTGGGGGCGTGACTGCTGATGCGTTGTGTGCTGTGGGCACAAGTGGGGCTGGGTCTTCCTCACTCTCTTCTGTGTGGGGGAATCCACACTGATTTAACACCCACTCAAATGGTGGAATGTCCCTCTATGGCCATCTCCCAAAAACATGCAGAGGCTGATGTTGTTGTGCTGCACAAAGGGGACCAGATCTAGAAACCTCTGTGTGTACACCTTGAGGGACTGATCCCTCTTTGAGAATAGGCTCTGAACTGCAACTACCTCCATTTGTTAGGTCAGATCTTCTATCAGCAAGGGGTTGCAAGAAGGTGGAAAATAAAAGAGCTGGGTCAATTTGCAAGCAGTATCTTTACTGAACACAAATTCAGGTTAACAGTTTTTAGGACCTCAAGAAACAAAACACGATGAACAGAACAACCACTTAAAACTGACGAGATCTGACAAAAGCGGAAAAAAACAAAAGGCTATAAATACACAGGGACAGACTAGGGACTAAACAAGATAATTAACTAGACACAGGTGTGACACATGAGGGCAAATCAAAAACCATGGCAACTGATGAACAAAGACAAAGGAAACTGAACTGGGAAGAGTGCAAAAAGAACCAAACTCAAACCCAAAACAGGTGTAACATTAGCTGGGTTTCCATCCAAACGTGAAGCGAATCTTTTTAAAGTTTGCAAAAAAACAAAAACAAATGCAAATTAGGTGTGTTTCCATCAAGTTGTTCAGGTCAATAAAACACCAACAGCGGACACAGCCAATAAGTCATCTCCCATTATCTGCATTAACTCAAGTCAAAAGCCACCTCAAGTGAGCGTATTAAGGGATTTCCCCCAAAAAAATTTTGCGTTTCCATCACTCATTTCTGATGCGATACTTCAAAATGCGCATTACATGGGGCCAGTTGTTCAAAGGTAAGCTGATCGGATTTTGGTTATCGGATTGGATCAGATCTTGAAAATGGGTTGTTCAAAAGGGAAAGAAGGAATCTGAAATCAGATTAGATCCAATCCTAGTTTTAATCTGGATCAAACCTTCAGTTTGTGTTGTTCAAAACTTGTCAGTAGGATTTGGATAACTTTGATCCAAAAAAACAGGATTATCCTGATCCCAACAGGGGGTAGGATTTCAAGGTGGATTCCAGCAAGAAAATGTAGTAAAACTTTAAAATTGGTCAAAATACAACATTTGTATCATGTAATATACACACACACTCATATTTTTATTTTGCTTTTGATTAGCTTAACTGTTAAAGTAATACATCAGAAGTAGACATTAGGCCTTTCGGTAGCCTACTGTAAAGTAAAAAAGAGATTTTGGCGCCATTAAATAATCCCCAAACAGCTGTAAAAATCAAACAAAAACATTACTGTATATTCAATTCAAAGTGTTTTATCACGGTTTCTAAACTACATTGGCACAATCATAAGAGATGAACCAGTCAAACGATCTTTGCAAGCGGACATTGAAGCATTGAAATATATATATTTTTTCCTATCTCATATTTTTTACATGACCATGTCCCTTTGGGGGTTCCGTAGAGCACCAGTAATCCAGATTTGGTAATCGGAAAAAGTTTACATCCAGATCAGGGTGCTCCAATCCAATTTTGCTTTGAAAAACCGGCACAAAAGTAAGATGGATTACCTGATCCTGGATAGCAAAACATGGGTTTTCCAAATCCAGATCATTCTGATCCAGATTAAACATTTTGAACAACTGGCCCATGGTGATGTAAACAAAGCTACAGACAGGGCTGAATGGACAGTCTTTACTTGACTAAATGAAAGGACTAAATGAAAGGAGTAAAAAGTAGTATCCATTATTCTTCTGAAAAGTAATTGTGCAAGAGTACAAGTATTCAGTTTCAATTTTACTTGAGTAAAGTACAAATTCCCTGCAAGAATACTTAGGTAATGAAGTAAAATCACTCAAGTATTTTACACCCCTGATTACAACATTTTGGAAATAGCATGTTGCTATGTTAACAATGTGTTTAATAAGTACTAATCTACTGTAACTGCACTATACTACTTTCATGATACATTTATTAGTGCATGTGATGATTTTGGAGATTTCTATATTTAAAATATATGCTAAATATATGCTGTAAACAGGAAAATGCTAAAATAATTTACAAAATGTGCAAGAAAATGCATTTCTAATAATAAAATACAATTTGGGTAAAGTTTTTTTTTTTTAACAGTAGATTTAAATGGGAATATTCCATTTCCTTTCATGTTCAACAGAAGACAGAAAGTCTTACAGTTGACAGGATTTTTATTTTTGGGTAAATTTTAAAAATCATTAATTGTATTTTACACAAGAACAAGAAAAGGCAAATTTCTGCTATCAACCGTTCATCTTACCTGTTTAACTGCAGTCTGCTGCGGTTTTTCTGGAGGCTGCAAGCAGAATGAGAACAAACTTATTTTTATCTTTCTAGAGAAAAGCAAAAAGACTGCTTGACTCTTTCCTGTCCCGGAAAGGCATGATATGTGAAACTAAAAAAATTTAACCTTTTAGTCTGTCCATATGCCTGTTGTATAAAACTGGAAAGCATTGCTGTAAAAATTGTGGACTCAAATCTTTGAACAATACTTGAGTTACGTTTGATTAAGTAGTGATTAACTAGATATCCATGAGAAGAACTTATATTCAACTTGTTCAAGATTTAATCAGTAGCCTACTAGTTAAAACTTTTGGACAGACAGAAATCCCAAGTCCATTCACAATTTACACAATTTTTGATTTTGGGAGAGTTTTTTTTCAGCAGGCTATTATTCTTGTATGAATAATTTTAGATTTACCCAGCCCTAAATGGCATGTAAAAACTGTGACTGGGGTGCATTACATGTTGGCCAGAAGGTCTATTTTCAACTAGATGGGTGGTTCCAGACCAGAATAAGCTGCAATGTGGCTCACTTCATGCAAGACATTATGCAAATAGCCATAAGTGTGGTAACATTACTAATTTGACTCTATCTCCTAACTCCAGTTCTAAATTAATTTCACATTCAAATGTCTTAAATGGGGGAAAAACTTTTACATTTCATGCAGTGAGAATAGATTTTTTTACTTTAAGATGATAATGAATGGGCAGCATAATAATGAAGGTTGTACTAACTAGGGGGGCAGGACGAGCCGGACGGGCCGGACCCACTCTAGCAGTTAGAGGGGTGCAGGGTTGAGTTACGGTGGTCCCCATGAATATGGGCTGGCTGATCTGAGGGTGGTCCTTCTTGGCACTGTTGTTCTCAATAAGAAGGCTCAGCTGCCCTGAAGATGGAGCTTTTCTGTAAACAAACAGAGACGTAAAATAAACAGACAGATTATAATTACATAAACTCACAGCTAGCCACACATTCTGACCAATGAATTTCCAAGGCACTTCCAGGAAATCAGCTGGATGTAACACTAACATAACATGTTTTAAAGATACACTCAGTAATCTTGTAATCAGCAACTTGCATGTTATCTGACAGCACTTACTTTCAGAGTTTAAGAACTCTGGCGCAACACATTTTGAGGAACAAAATCATGATGAGTCAATACTTATTTGATCACACATTTGATGATGTCTAAAATATTCCGAGAAAAACAGCTAAATGATATACCCACTGCCATAGGGTCCAAAACAATCCATCCAACCATTTATTATCAAAACCACTTGTCATTTAGGCTTGAACAGTAATGGCTCCTTGACTGAGCCTAGTTTCTCTCCTAGTTTTTTCTCCACTACTGTCACCTGATGGCATTTTTGGCTCCTTGTCACTGTCGCCTTTGGCTTGCTCAGCTAGGGTTTAAAAGACTATTAATGTTCTGTAATAATATCGATTTAACTAATGACATTATTAAGCTCAGTATGGTTCAGATTTAGTTCTCATTTGATAACACTAACTTAGCAACTTTGACAGTTATTGAACCAACATTGAACTGACTCAGTAATGAATAATGACACTATTGTGGGCTCTAGAGCTGCTATAGCTGAATTGAAATTGTTTCATAATTGATGAACTTTGCAATACTAACGCAGTCACTGAAATAAATTAAAACAGCACTGAGATAAAATGAGTTGAATAAATGACACTATTATCTTATTCTGAAATTGAATTTGTTTCATAATTAATGAATTTTACAACATTAACACTGTTATTGTTCTGTTTATTAATTTGAAGCTGCTTTTCTGTATTGTATAAAGCGCTATATAAATAAATGTGACTTGACTTATCATGGTCATGGGGATGCTGGAGCGTATCCCAGAGTTTTAAGCCAAAGGCAGGGAAACACCCTGGAAGGATGTCAGTGGGTCAAAAAAAATAAAATAAACACTTTGCAGAGCGGTTTTATGACCACTAAAAAATACGAATGGTTGGGGGAAAAAGTTAATTTGAGTTAATTTAAGACCATGAGCATGATACATTTAGCAAAGCAAATCAAATTACACAACTCACGTTTTGTGGCTGATGATCCCTTTTCTTTTTTTACGATAAAGCACTACTCCACATACTAGCAGAAGCAGAGCGATTGCAACTGCTACTGAGATGCCAATGATCTTTCCTTGTCCTAAGAAATTGCAAACAAGAGTCAAATTTGTAAAAATGGTACATTACTGCAGGTCATTTAAACGCACTTATGAATTTTTCAGAAAAAAGAGCCAGTTTGAGTTTGATTACCGGATGGCAAATCAGAATATTTGACTTCACAGAAAGGAGGTGCCCAACCAGGCTCACAGTGGCATTGATTTTTGTGATTACATATCTGTAAAATAAGAGACAATAACACTCTAAGCATGGCTTTTTATATTATAAATTATAAATATGCCATTTTCCTGTTGGTTTCAATGAAATGGAGATTTGATCTCACCCCTCTACCACTGCATTTCAGTGAGCAGTGTTCATTACTGCCGTAAACATTCAGGTCTTGGCACATATAATCATAGCAAACCTGTTGAAACATAACCGAGTGATTTCATAGAATTTGTTCTTCCTACAAGACAGAAATACCTGCTGTGATAGTTCAAATAAAAATTTTACAAGCTTACCTTATTATGTTCACATTTTGTGCCAGTAGGAACCATGCTGAGGGCGTCCTCCTCTGATTGGTCCCCAGCTATGTTGCACATGTCCCTTAATGTTTGTATGACAGCTTTCTGACCAGTAATAGGGTATTCGTTTCCTCCATCACAAAATATCTTTCCACAAAGCATGCTTCTATATAAGGAAAAAAGTAAATCATGTCAAAATCTAGTTTGGTCTACACCGGGTGCTACAAATACTGATGCTGGAAAAGTCATTTTGTGAGCTATTTTACATAGAAAATTATAAAAGATCACATACTCTTTTGTACAGGCTCTGTAGCCATTTTTGGTTTTTCCACAGTGAGAATCATTTTTTCCAAATGTGTTTCGTAAAAAGCATGCATCAGAAGCCACTTTGGAACCTATTGAAAAAAATCAGACAAAACGTTGAAGCAAACATCAATTCTTTTAGTTTTGAAGAATGAATAACTGGTCCTTTTTGGAGATTTGGTTAAAGAATCAGCTCATTATAGTCAAACTTTCTTTTGTCACATTCAATTCAGACTGTAAAAGCATTTATTTTGCTATGGTAATTAGAAGCAGTGGTGCAGTGCACAGTACTTTGAATGAATGAATGAATGAGGCATTTATATAGCGCTTTTATATGTACTACTGTACACCCAAAGTGCTTTACAATCATATCAGGGAATCTCTCCTCCTTACTTTAGTAAGCTCCCAACCCTACACCCCAGATTTGAACCCTGATTGTGCTTTTGAACAAAGTACTTACTAGGCCTAGGTTACTTTAGGGCAGGTTATTAAAATTACTTGAACTTATTACTTCAATAATTTAACAACACATTTGCATGTTCACGGTTTTCTGATGTCGATGAATATGACATGGAGACAAAATATCTAATCTTTTTAGCCAGTGTTTTTTATTTTTATTTTTTATTATATATAGGGCTGCACGACTTGGCCACAAATTAATATTGTAAATATTTTGTCATATATTACGATTTGAGCTGCGATATGACATTTCATACAGTACGTATCATACATGACATTTGCATCATATCACACATGTAATAATTGCAGTGTTAAAAATTATTCTTCAAAGTACTGAATAAAATAAAGATCGATGAAGTGCATTTTACAAGAAAATACTATTTCAGTCTTTGTCCTTAAAAATGCAATGTTTAATTCAATGTGTTACTTGCCATTTATTTGTAATTAATTGTGACAATTTCTTGAAATTTCTATTCATACTTGGGTTTGCGCTTTACAAGAACCAACAAACACTACAAGTTACAATACAAATACTTATTTCTCAAATTCTTCCGTTTTAAAAGTTCAAAGCCTTGAGCTTTTAACGTCAAATCATCAAGCTTTTATTTTGGCAGAATATTGATGAAATGCTGTAAACGTCTGTCCACAAAATTTTGGGCAATTATGCAAATGTGACAGTAAATAAAATGAACCTAGTGCACAAATGCATGTTAAACTCACAATGCACATGAGTTTGTGAGAAGCAGCATTTACTGCATTTACTGTGAACTGTAAGCAGCATTTCCCTAGTTCACTAACCCTGTGCTAGGAAATGTCTATTAAAAGATGACATAGATGTTGGAGAAATTTTGGACTCATGCTTACTTGTTCCCCAAAGTTTTTGGCAGTGCTGGAGGTGAGTGGGGCATTGGCCATTGTAGCAGTAACCCTTGCCAGTGCTGCAAGGTATGCCATTCATCTTAAAATCATCCTCTGGGCACTGCTCTGAGAGCCCTGTGCAATACTCTGGAACGTCACACTCATTTACAGCTGCTCGACACATGCGTTCAGCATCTTTTATCTAGCATGGAAAGAGAGAAAAGAAATAACAATAATTGTAAATAACAATAATTTTTAACCACAGCCTACTATCACATTGTCTAGAGTTAATGTTAACACAACACATATCATTAACTTCTAGAAATTTTCATTTCATCCCACACGCTTGACAATAAATATAAAAAAGGCATTGGATTACTTGCGCAGCCGTGTCTCTCTCACTCATTTTGAAAGTGCACAAGTTAGAATAATACAATAATAGTTACAATAAAAGATAATCGAAAATATTAAATATTACCCTGTACCTCACTCAAATGGGCCGGAATTCGCCTTTCCTTTTAAAACACTTGTATTTAACCAGATGTCCTGGTGCTCCGTATTCCAAATTTACTGCAAGACACTTTACACGTATTGATTAATTTGCTTGAACTCTGATTTATGGATTTTTGTTACCTAATATTGCTTTGAGTTTGCTTGATTTTGCATTAAATTCAGCGATCGAAGAATCAATACACTGGGTTTGTTTCTTTTAGGGTGGGTTTGCTATGTGTTTAGATCTGTTTCCTTTTCAGTTGGTTAACTTGGTGATTATTCATTGTTTGATTATCAGTTACACCTGTGGATTTCATTGATTGGTTTGTCTGTCTATTTAGGCTGTGTGTTTCTTCTGTTCTTTGTGTGATGTCGTCAATATTAGTTTGGTTGTTCTGTTCCCGTGTTTTTGCATCTAGTTTTCCTGAAAAGTGTATTTTGAGTTTGTTTGCATTAAACGTCCACTGCATGTGATTAGATCCAGCTCTTTTATTATGTTCCTAGTCGGCCAAGAGAGCCATTCCTGAAATGTCTGCCTGTTCCATGTTGAGACGTCTATCTGTATTCTATCGGCCAAGAAGGCCGTCTCTGAGAAGTCTGTCCATTCCGCTTTGGCCAAGGATGCCATTCCTGAGAAATGTGTGTGTCCAGATTGTTAAACCTCTGCCTGCACTGCCCAGTCCTTCAGCCCTGTCCTCACTGTCTTACTCCAGGCCTTCGTCTCCTCCTACTTTGCCCGATGCGAGCATCGTGGATCCGCCTTGTACTGTTGTTCGCCAGCTCAGCCCTGGACTGTTGACCCGACTGTAGAACCTCCATCCCCTTCACTCCACCTCTGCCAGTCAACCAGTTGGCTCAACCGTTGCTCCTCGCCCCTACGGCTCCGCTTGGGATCATCGTCCCTACGGCTCCACCGGACTTCCTCATCCCTACGACTCCACCTTGATCAGTCGTCGCTTTGCCTGTGTCACGGACTTTTGAGCCTTCAGCTGTGCTTTGTCCCTCCACCCCTTCAGCTCCGTCAAGCTCAACCTTCCTTTTGGCTTCACCTCAGTCCTCAGGTGCACTGGCTCCGCCACAGTCCTCTGGCACCCTGGCTTCGCCTCAGCCACTTGTCTCCACGACTCTGCCTTGTTCTCCAGGACCGTCAGTGTTACCGGGGCTCTTCGGCTACCCCTGGGTCTCCATCACCATCGGCTTCGTATCAGACGGTCGTTGCCCTGTTTCCGTCTGCCAGGACTCCACCGTGGCTCCTCCCTCCCTCGACTCGGCTTGGGCTTTCGTCCTGGGGTTTCTGCTGGGGATTCCACACTGGCTCTTCCCACCATCATCTCCGTCCTGGTTCCTCCTGTCATTTGCTCCGCCCTGGCTCCTGTATTTGTCCCCTGTGCCTGCCCAGCGCCTTCTAGGCCCCCTCCCGCCCTCATCCATTGGACCTTCTTGATGGTGGGGGAAATGTAAGGGATTGTCTGGGTTTGTTTCTGTTTAGAGTGGGTTTGCTATGTATTTAGTTGTGTATAGCACTAAAGTATAGCACTTTAGTTCTGTAAAAAGAGGCCATTCAAAGGTTGTTCATTCGAGTCACTCTGAAAAAAATTTAAGTGCATTTTACCACTCTTACACCACCCAAAATACATCTAGTAAAGAGTCTATTTGACATTTGCAAACTCTTTTAAGCTTTCTAGCAACTGTTCAACAACACTTTTACCTCTTTACTGGATCTTTGCTTTTCTGAGTCACCCTTTTTTGCAACAGTTGGTGCCATTGCCCAGTTGGTTGGAGTGTGTGTCTTGTAAACATGAGATTCTAGGTTTAGTGGTACCTATGAAGGGGATTTTAGGTGGGCTCTATGAATGTTCAGTGAGGCCCTTCAAAGGTTATGGAGTTAAACTTCTGGCAATTTGGTAAATGCATTTTGCCCCCTTCTCCCACACCAAAACAAAAATAACATCTAGAACAAAAGCTTGCGTGACATTTGCAAACTCTATTATGTCTCCCACACACTATATGACAAGTCAAAGGCAGCACTCAAGTCTGATTTATGGATGCTGGGTTTCAATCCCAACAGTGCTTCTCTACCAAATACTTTTCTCTCTTGGTTTACTCTTGGAAAGAAGGCCACTTTTGAACCTGGCTTTTGTTCTGCTGAGACTCAATGAATAGCACATTGGAATTCTAGAGTGTAGAATGATGCAGTTCAAAGGTTGTGGGTTTGAGTCTCATCAGAGTCATGACTAATTTCATAGGTGCATATAATTCCTTTAATAAAGACATTCTATAGTGTAAGTTCATAGTGATATTTTGTAATAAAAAGGGCTTGAAGAACTTTTCTAGAAGTAGCACAGAATAATTTTCTTCCATTACTCACACAAGCTTACTTCATCCCAGTCATTTTATCCAAAATGCTCTACAGTGAAATTAAAGACACAAAGTCACTTATGGACATTACCTGGCAATTCTCACAGCAATCTCCGTAAGCACAACGTGAGCCTTCAGTGAGTCGGCAGGTCTTGGGATCACAGCATGGATTTTCACATTCCTTAGAAGACGGCAAATCACAGTCATCAATGAGATATCAGATGTGGGTAAAACGTGAACCTACATTAATGCATTAATGATGTCATTTAAGAAGGATAATTTCAAGGCCAGGGTTGACTGAGTCACTACAGACACAGGATGTGTGCGCAATACCTCCACTGTTCCACAGTCACACTCCTCTCCAGGGTCCAGGAAAGCATTACCACAGACAGACCCACTGTAGAGTTTGTCTGAGCTGGGGATGTCCAGCAGGCAGCTGGGGTTGGCGTTGTCTAGAAATACACTCAGCTGTTCTAGGCTACAGTCACTAAACATCTCCGGGAACTGCGTGCTAGATAGACAATTTCAGAATATGTCATTTTCAAACAGTGCACACTTTAAACTGCTACAAGGCAGAGCAGTCCACATACATTGTTGTTTTTTACAACGATCCATCTCCAACAGAAGCCTCACATTGTGTTTTCAGCATAGTGAAACTTAAAGGTTTAAAGAGTTTCTTGCACTTGTACTTGTACATGTACTACCCTTGAAAAAAGTACGCTTAACTGTACTGAATGTGCGCTTGCAGTGTACAATGTTGTAGTGTAAAAGTTTTTTTTTATTATTTACTTGCATATAATATAATATTAATGAAATAAAAGGCCACTTAAGTGTATTTAAAGGAAGTATATGACGTTTCACGTTTTCATGAAGTTTCTTAACACACTTAAGTACACTTTTAAAAGGCGCACTTCGTAATTGTCAAATTAAACATTTTACTTTAGAGTACATTTTAAATCATTGTGTTTTAAATAATAATCTTTTGTCATACTCTAAGGATAGGATAGGTAGACTTCATTTATCCCACACCGGGGAAATTCACTTATTACAGCAGCTCCCAAAAAAAAAAAAAAAAAGTACACTTATTTTTTACGCGTTGACTAACACACTAAAGCACATACAGTATAAAATACTTGATTATAAATTTAACAGTAATTTGTTGTTTGCTGTTACATTTAAAGGTAATATGGCATTTTAACTGTACAAAACTTCATCATTACAAATGTGGAATTACAAATATATTTAAATGCATGACATACAAGTTTCAAAAGATATTACATTGAAGTATATTTAGGTTTACCATAATTGCTTGTCAGCAGAACACTTAAAACATATTTCAAAGACAAAAGTAATTATGAAATTATATATAAAGATGTACTTAAGTTCTACTTAAATGTGGGTAAAAAAAAAAAAAACATCCTATGTTCAACTAATTGCATTTTATATTTAAACTATAATAGATTTTAATTTAACTGTAAATAACCTTCAAATTGTAAAATATTACATTTAATTCACACTTAAGTATATTCTAAATATATTAGTATATTATATTACTTCCATAATAAGTCGTTTTTTCAAAAGTGTTATAAAGTGGTTTGCCGGGTGGTTGCTTGGGCATTGTAGGTTGTCGCTAGTTTGCTTTTATGTGGTTGCTAAGATTTTATAAGTGGTTGCCAGGGCATTCTTGGTCTTAGGCATTGATCGGTAGTTGCTTATGTAGTGAGTGTTTGGTAGGTATACAGATGGCAGGCAGTTACTAGACAACCAGATCTGACTTCTAAATAATTAAAATAATCAGTACATTTAAAAGATGTTACACACACATACTGCTTACCCCACACGCTCTGTCATGATACAGAAGTTTGAAGAACCACACATGCAGTGATCTACATCGTGGGACATGCCCATGTTATGACCCATCTCATGGGCAATTGTAGATGCCAAGCCCAGTGAGTTTAGATTATGATCCTGAAAAATAACAGCATATAGCCATTTAAGGAATAATATGTAATTATAATGTCTTTATAGTCTTTATATAGTCTTTATATAATCATTACTAACTCAGATCATGAATACCTGATTGACTCCCACTGAGCTTTCCGCACACATTGCAAATTTGTTTGCCAGACCAACTGTGTCCCCCAAAAAATCAATTCCACTGGAAGAAAAGAAAACCAACAACTAAAACCATAGCACTTTACATTATGATCTTGTTTCTTAACATTAGTTAATGCATTAGCTAACATGAGGTAAGCAATATATATTTTTTACAGCATTTATAAATCTTTGTTAATAATATTAGTTAATAATACAATTGTTCATTGTTTGTTCAGGTTAGTTCACATTGTATTAACTAATGTTAACAGATACAAATGGTAGATAATTATATTAATGTATTTGTAAATGTTGAAATTAACATTACATATGATTAATAAATGATTTAGAAGTATTGTTTATTGCTAATTCATATGTAATGTCATCAACTAATGATAACAAATGAAACCTTATTGTAAGCGTTATATTAAAGTACGCTATAGGTTCTGCTATGCTATAGTGTAGTGAAGGTCTTAGTCATCCAGCTGAGTAAATGGTTAATTAGATCATATACTCACGTCACAAACTGAGCGTTGTCATGCCTGACCCTTTTAAGCAGATTGCTCTTTCTCCACTTAATAAACCGACTAAGAGTGTCATCAGAACTCACACTCACTACAAACTGGTCCTGTGTTGTCCAAACCTCAAGTCCCACTAGCATAACCCGAATATTAAGGGGTCGATACAACTGAGAAAAGAATAAAGTGCTTATTATATATCTTTATGACATTTATTAAAGGGGACCAATTATGCCCTTTTTCAAAATATAAAAAAAACACATTATTTTTCATATTGTTGCAGCTCCTCTCTTCCCAGGCTGTCAGTAACGCTCTGTTTAGTTCCTGTATTTGTAAAGCCCCTCATTCTGAAAAGCGCAATGTGCTCTGATTGGACGGCTGAACCTGTGTGTTGTGATTGGTCAAGCTCTTTGAGCGTGTTTGGGAAATGTCACGCCCCTTACCTTAACAGAGAGTTTCAACACACTACTAACGATACTTAACCAGGCTCTTTTTTTGCGTATGCCTTGGGTGGGAATTATTTAAATGAGGAATATTGTGACGTGTACATTTCCAGAAATAAACTCAAGATTACAATAACTCCCTTTGGAGTGACTTTGTAACAGCAGCATTACACAATACAGAAAGTTGAAAAAACACTTTTAGCTGATTTTCAAATATTGTAAATCAAAAAAGTAAATATTTGTAGGTTTGAATATATATTAGAATAAAATATATGAATATGTACCTTGTCAACGTGATTTGCAACCTCCAGCATCCTGGCTTTAATATTGTCCATGTTAGAACCATAGGTTTTGTACTATAAGAGTAAAAAAATAGCAATCATTTGTTTGCCTTTTTTTGGAAAATTTACTTTCAGCTTTTGCTTGACGTATCGTGACTAGCACTACTGGCCTCAGTATGAAATATGTCAAAATCTATAAGGCATAAATATTAGTGATTCACTAATATATTATCTAGGCCAATCAAATATCAATCAATATTTGTATATTTTTGAGTAAATTGTAAAAAAGGTGTTTATTTCATTTCAGCATTTTTAAAATATCAGCAAGATTTTATTGCCTGGATATTTGCACCACCATCAGTCATTGAAAAACGGTTGATATATACATAAAAATACTTAAAAACTAAAATATTTAAGGTAAAATTCTCACCTCAGAGTTATCGACCACAAGAAACAATTCCACAAATCTTGGAGTGTGAAAACGCTTCACTTTCTAAGAGGATATATCAATGTTTTAGAATCTATATATAATTTCTTTCATACGCAGAACATTTGCTAGAATTGTGCTAGAAGATGTTATTACCTGTCTGCTGGACTTTAAGGGGACAGCCACTGGTGGTTCATGCTCATAAATGGCGGTGTTTGGTTCACCACAAGAGCTTCTCTTCCACCTCAGATGTTGGTGCTTATAGAGCGCATGATCTCCATCAGTGTGGTTGGTCAGGGGTTCAATCAGGTATACTTGCTTTTTCACCCTAACAAAACCTCTATGGACAGAAGACAGAATGCTGCTGTTCAAGAGCATACAAACATGGCATCTAATACTACTGCATATCCATTAGGAAATGTATGAAAAGTGTCTAGTAATGAACATGATGTTGTGCATGATACCTGATTCCAGAACAGATTGTCACACTGACTGAGGAATCTTCCAAATCCTGAATATGGCCATGATAATAGCAATTTTCCTGATACAAATGATACAAAAGTTATATTTATATGTATATCTAAAGCTTATATCAGGGCACTTCAACCAATCCTATGTGACTTTAATACATGTTTATAATAGAATACTAGCAGGAACTACGCACTATGCAATGTATATACTATTTTAAATAGCATGTGAACAACAGTTTGCTACATTGCTGTAACATGACCTCGCATGTTTAGTTCAAGCGATTTCTGATCATCATCTTAGAAATTCAGATATGTTTAAAATCCTATACATAATTAATTCCAATTCTTTTAGCACGTGGGAAATGGAGTTGAGTGCAGATGTTGGTAAAGGTAGTAGTTTATCTACAGTATGGATCTAGAAAATACTACAGTATATACTGCATAAATAGTATGAAAAGTTTCTGTTCTGGTATTGTTCTATTACAGTAAGTTACCTTTAATTTTGGATTGCTGCTCACAATCAATCCATCATCTTGATAGTATATTTCAGTATAATTATGTCCAATGAGTTGCCTAAACCACAGTGAACATTTGTTTAGGCCGACTTAAGAGTACAATGATGTATTTCATACTATTAAACATCAAAATGAAATGTACAGACATCTTAAGAGAGAAACTTCAAGTGAAATATAACACACCCAAAAGCAACACTCACCTGTTCTTTTCCAAATGAATCATGTGATTTTCCCCTCCAAAGAATAATTTGTATGTAAGTCTATCAGGATACTTTTCATGGCTTTGTGGACTTTTATCAGACTGTACCTGCATAGGATTGATATGTTAATCCACACATAAACAGCACAACTCCACTGTTGCTTTTCCACAAATCTAAGAACTAGACAGGTTGTTGTTTTTTTAGGCATTTCTTACTGCTGTAACTAATATCCCGGTGGTATTACGGATGTACCTTACTGAGGCTCAGTCTTTTAGGTCTCACCACATCAAACTGCTCTACGTGAGGTAAAGTATGGATAACGTTACTCTCTGCAACACATCCTGATGAAGAATCAAAATATATTTCAATGTTTCACAAATGCACTATCCAAGAGTTAACAACATCCTTGATTAATGACGTTCTCTTGCTAACAACAAGAATAAAGATAATACACTCTTTAAAATCAACTTAAAGGACAGAAAAGTTCCTCATACAATATGTATACACTATATTACTATAAGTATATCCCATTCGCATGAATGTAAATTGCCTTTACATGAATAAATTATTAAAATAGACTAAAACGACCGGTTTAATCTTTCAGCGCAAATATGCTTTATACCGGTAATTACATAAATTAATAAGTAAAACAGATTTCTACTTAATTAAAAGAATATAGCGTACGTACCCCAAAGACAAAGACAGCAAAGTAACGTTACATGAGCTGTGAAGGTAAAACAGTGCATGGTTACTGCGCGTTATGGAAATGGAACATGTCAGGGAAAATGCATGCTAAAAGATAAACTTGAGATCCGCCCAAGTGGGATGCACTTTTACTTTATCAGGACAGACCAGAATAAATAAGTAGAATGGCCATTAGCACGACACTGAAGTTTTGAAAGGGGCGGGGCTAAGAGACGTCATGAATGATCAAAATAATAATTATTTTAATTTGACTAATTTAAATGCTTATTTTAATTCTATGTCAATGCACAATTTCTCAGTGTCATTATGGAGGTGTAGATTATCGTCCATACTGCTGCTGAAATAGATCCCTGACAACGTTGTCACGTGGTAACTAATACTTTTCTCGACGCTGATCTTGGTGGACCAATCACAACCGTTTGTGATTACAAGAAATATATTTTTAAATCGTCTTGTATCGAACGATGGGTTGAATTTGAATGTTTAATGCTTAACTTTTTTACATCAAAATCTTTGAAAATTAAAAAATTAAATAATTTTAGGTTTTAGTGTGCAAAACAAGACCTGAGATTTGAATGCGTCTCAATGAAGCAATCGGTGATTTGGGCCTCGCTCCGAGCGCCCTTCTATGAACAGTTGTGTTTCCTTTTTAACCACCCAGTGGGGTAGACCGCAACATATCCCGTAACGACAGTGACTCATGATATTACAGGAAACACATGTAATATCAAATGTTTAATATGTAGGCTAATTATAGCTTTTACCTTTAGAGTTTGTTTAATTCCTACGTAATATTATTATTACAATTGATGTATGTACGTGATTTTAAACACTATGTATTAATGTAGACCTGGACACAGTCACCTTCAGTATTCAGTATTGCCAGAATTGACTGAAAATAAGGTTCAAATAAATCCAAAATGTATTAATGTTTTCTTCTCCCCCAAAATAGGCTGAAAACACATCAGTGCATGTAGGCTTAATGTTGTGACTTGAATAAATAAATATGTATAAGCCTATATATTCCTTGATGAAAAAAAAAAAAATTCACTTGCAAAACACAACCACTAGAGGACAGATCACAGACACAAATTTCTGCAACACATCACACAAGTAGACCTATCCTTGGTGTCTCTGGCAGTCATACAGTAACAAGCCTCTTACCTTTCACACTAATTCACTATACATTTATTTAGGCCTATTTATTTATTGATAGATTAGACACTATTTTATTTGGTCTCTTCTTGAGAAATTGCTCTGTTATATGAAACAGAGGAAATTGTTTTCTGTTTGCTGATTGATTGTTGAAGGATTTATATTTTGGCATTTAGTCTTTGAATGCTCATTTTCTGAAGACGACCAAATTTAGAATAATAATATCTTGGGGCAGTGGCTGGCCAGTGCCAAAAAGCATACTCTGTGAATGATGTGAAAAGCAAGAATATTGTTTAGCCTGCTCTCCATACACCATGCCAGAGAATCATTCAACAGTAAATCAAGACAAACGACAACAAAACAGATGGTTCCACTAAATTAAATGTCATGGAAAAATAAAAATGTTTGTCTTTATAATCTGGTGTGGCACTTTACTTGAAAAGTGAATATCAAGGGAGATATTAGCGTAAAAATGGCTGTCACACCCGTGTGTAAAGAGTTGTACATTTTGTACCAGCATTTTTTTTAATAGAAGTTGATGTAAAGGTAGCCTATGTTACATTGCTTCAGCTATGAATTCTTAAGTAGCTATATGCTGTGCAAAAGATGCTTTTTATGTTTTTATTAAATGTCCCTTTTAGCTATAGTTTCTTTGCCAGAAGCTTGGATTTTTGTCCAATTTCCTAAACTGCAATAATTATCATGAAATTGCAGCTGGCGTTCACTGACTCATTAAATGTAAAATGTGTCATCAAAAGTTTTGCAATCAGAGACTAGGCTTTCTGAAGAAGTCCATCATATGCACAAATCCTGCTGATGTCAAAGATATATTATAATACATCATATTACGGCAGATGGAAATTATCCTTTCAGAAAGCACAGTGAGTAATCTGCATTTTCCCAAGCTGAGGAATATTTGTGTGAGCTTTGGCACTGCGGTTCAGATCCTGTCACTAAGGTTTTAGTAGTTCTTTTATATTATTTTCAGACTGTATTGAATGGGGCCATCTGGCCAATCAGAGCAGAGTATAAATTGCGGAAAGGAGGGATTAATTGAGAGACCAAATTGACAAGTCGTTTGATAATCATTGAAAAATGTGGTGATGTGCAATGTACATTATGAGAAAATGAAAGTGTTTTTTGACCTTTGATGCATGCAAATCTGTTGTAGAAGGAGACCTCCAAAATGAAATTAGGAACCTTTAAAATAGCATAATAGGGCACTTTAAAGTCCCCCGTTTTTAATGTTGTTTATGTATGTGGTGTTTTTAATATGCTTTAATGCAATGCTTCTGCAAATACATCAACACCACTGCTGAATATTTTCTCTTTAAAACTGCAGTGAATCAAAGACGCGAAATCGCTGATGTTTCTGACATCACAAACTACCTTGTAACCAATCAGGGCAACGTGTGCCGGGGCTAATTTGCATATAAATAGAACCGCATATATTAAATGAAGCAAGGGTGTAGTTACGTACTACGGAAGCCCTGAACCGCAAGGTGAAAAAAAAAAAAAAAAAAAACTTATCTCGTTATTTCGACTTAATAAGTCGTTATTTCGACATAATATCTCGTTATTTCGACATAATATCTCGTTATTTCGACTTAATAAGTCGTTATTTCGACATAATAAGTCGTTATTTCGACATAAATATCTCGTTATTACGACATAATAAGTCGTTATTACGACATAATATCTCGTTATTTCGACATAATATCTCGTTATTACGACATAATAAGTCGTTATTTCGACATAATATCTCGTTATTACGACATAATAAGTCGCTATTTCGACATAATATCTCGTTATTTCGACATAATATCTCGTTATTTCGACATAAATATCTCGTTATTTCGACATAATATCTCGTTATTTCGACATAATAAGGGGACATTCTAATATGCATTAAGCTACATTTAACGTTCTTATAATGAGTTTCTATGGGAGGAAAATGCTTAACGTCAAATTAAACGCTTTGCGTTCATATTCTGGACTTATCTGATTTTTGTAGTAGCCTATACTTTATTATGATTTTAGTATCATATTGATTAATAAATGCACGCACAATTATCCGTGAACTTGATAAATGTTGCAGATATGTTTTAGGCTACTATCCACAAACAAATTGCTTTCAATTATTTGTGCAAAATTCAGAATTCAACGAATGCAGTGCAACAACAACAATAATAGTTAAATTAATATTAGTATTATTAATAATAATAATAATAATAATAGTCGCAGTAGTGCTAGGCTAAGGCAGTGCAAGCCAAGTCAAGTAAAACAGTTTCTTTGCGTTCATAGTCTGGACTTATCTGATTTTTTTGTAGTATACTTTATTATGATTTTAGTATCATATTGATTAAGAAATGCACGCACAATTATCCTTGAACTTGATAAATGTTGCAGATATTTTAGGCTACCCATAAACAAATTGCTTTCAAATGTGCAAAATTCAGAATTCAACGAATGTGCAGCAATTTGTACAAATAGAGACATTTTTGTGTATAAAAGACATTTTTGTTTTATTTTGTAGTAGCCTAGTGATTATAATTTGCGCGTCCATTTATTGACGTCTGAGTCGATCTCATTTGAGTGTATTCGGCAATTTGCTTATAACGTGGAATTAAACGCGTATATTCTGAGCTCATCAGATTTTGTTGTACATATACTTTATTAGTATGATTATTTACTGTGTTTGGTCTGTTAGTAAATATGTTAAGGTTTGTATTCATTTCGATATGCCACTAGAGGGCAGAATAAGACCGGGAATTATAAAATGCATTGTAGTTATGTTGACCAACTGTTTTCATAACACTGGATATTCTACTAATTTATACTTTTCTAAAACGTTGCATATTAATGGCAATTAACTTTGGCAATTATTACACTAATAATAATAAAAATGATAGCCGCAGTAGTGGTATAAGGCAGACAGTGCAAGTCAAGTAAAACATAGTTTCTGATCTGGCCAATAATGACCAAGCATGAAGCAAAATAGGCTATCTGCGATTGACTTGTGTTAAGTTAACAAATAAACCAAATCTAGATAAACTATAAAGCTGGCTGAAAGAGCAATACTGACAACAAAACTAGCACAAAACTATGTGTAATTGCCAAATGTTAAACAGTTTGAGAATTCATGAGTAGGCCTACGGTTTATAAACTGAGCGGACGGGATGGGTACTTTTCAATCAACATCTCTACTACATTCATAATCTGGACATCTGTTGGGTACGCACTGCGCAGTGTAACGAAATATTGTCTCTGCTAGTGTCTCAAGGACACTTCTCTTCACTTCAAAATCTTTTGTTTATTTGTGATAATCTTAGCACTTTATTATTATTGTCTAACCTGTATTATGATATTTGACGAATTGCCTTGTTCCTTTTTTTGTAAGTTTTGGACAAAAGCGTCATCTAAATATGTAGCCTAAAATGTAGGCCTATTTTATCCAAAACTGTAAAAGCGTTTATAAAAATAAAGCATTGATAAATCATATTATTAAATTATATTATGACAAACATATTACTCTATTACTAAGTGAACTCATTTATAGTTATAAACTCTAATAATAATAATAATTATTATTATTATTAAATTTTAGTCTACATATTTAGAAGACGCTTTTGTCAAAAACGTACAAAAAATGAACAAAGCAATTCGTCAAATATCATAATACAGGTTAGACAATAATAATAAATTCCTAAGATTATAACAAATAACCACAAGATTTTGATGCCCATCATTCATATTAAATCGTCTATTCCAACATATTCCACCATTATTGTGGAGCGCACACTGCATGATAAGTCCAGAATTCCACTGTTGATAGGAAGATGCAAGTGATCTCGCCGGCATGGAGGCGCCGGCGAGATCACTTGCATCTTCCTATCAACAGTGGAATTCTGGACTTATCTGATTTTTATAGTAGGCCTAGGCATATTCTATATTACGATTTTAGTATAATATTGATTAATAAATGCACGCACAATTATCCGTGAACTTGATAAATGTTGCAGATATGTTTTAGGCTACTATCCACAAACAAATTGCTTTCAATTATGTGTGCAAAATTCAGAATTCAACGAATGTGCAGCAATTTGTACAAATAGAGACATTTTTGTGAATAAAATACATTTTTGTTTTATTTTGTATTTATACACACACACACACGCACACACACACACACACACACACACACACACACACACAGTAAAATACATTTAAAATTCAAAAGCATATGAATTATGTTGTTAAATAAGGTTAGATGTTAAAAACATGGTTAATTTAATATTCGGTTTAAAATTTCGACTACACACTGCATTCTTACAATAGCCGTTCTTACAATATCACTATGTGTAATTGCCAAATAAGTTATTTGCCATTAATATGCAACGTTTTAGAAAAGTATAAATTAGTAGAATATCCAGTTATGAAAACAGTAGGTCAACATAACTACAATGCATTTAATAATTCCCGGTCTTATTCTGCCCTCTAGTGGCATATCGAAATGAATACAAACCTTAACATATTTACTAACAGACCAAACACAGTAAATAATCATACTAATAAAGTATATGTACAACAAAATCTGATGAGCTCAGAATATACGCGTTTAATTCCACGTTATAAGCAAATTGCCGAATACACTCAAATGAGATCGACTCAGACGTCAATAAATGGACGCGCAAATTATAATCACTAGGCTACTACAAAATAAAACAAAAATGTCTTTTATACACAAAAATGTCTCTATTTGTACAAATTGCTGCACATTCGTTGAATTCTGAATTTTGCACATTTGAAAGCAATTTGTTTATGGGTAGCCTAAAATATCTGCAACATTTATCAAGTTCAAGGATAATTGTGCGTGCATTTCTTAATCAATATGATGCTAAAATCATAATAAAGTATACTACAAAAAAATCAGATAAGTCCAGACTATGAACGCAAAGAAACTCTGTTTTACTTGACTTGGCTTGCACTGCCTTAGCCTAGCACTACTGCGACTATTATTATTATTATTATTATTAATAATACTAATATTAATTTAACTATTATTGTTGTTGTTGCACTGCATTCGTTGAATTCTGAATTTTGCACACATAATTGAAAGCAATTTGTTTGTGTGGATAGTAGCCTAAAACATATCTGCAACATTTATCAAGTTCACGGATAATTGTGCGTGCATTTATTAATCAATATGATACTAAAATCATAATAAAGTATAGGCTACTACAAAAATCAGATAAGTCCAGAATAATAACGAGATATTATGTCGAAATAACGAGATATTATGTCGAAATAACGACTTATTATGTCGTAATAACGAGATATTTATGTCGAAATAACGACTTATTATGTCGAAATAACGACTTATTAAGTCGAAATAACGAGATATTATGTCGAAATAACGAGATATTATGTCGAAATAACGACTTATTAAGTCGAAATAACGAGATAAGTTTTTTTTTTTTTTTTTTTTTACCTTGCGGTTCAGGGCTTCCGTACAGGGCTTCCGTAATTTCTCATTGAGCCAATGTTAACACACTATTGCAACAAGAATTTCACGTGGGCCAATTGAAAAATTTAGATGTTATCGGTCACTTGAAATTTTTGATTTGGGAGGGTTAGAAATTTTTTACAGAGCAAATGAACAATCTATATATGTAGAATATCTATTGTGTTAATTACTTAGATGTTTGTAAGTAAAGCGTATACTTTAAAAGTGCGGTTTAACAATGTTACATTTGTGAAGTGAAATGAATTGCGAAGGAAACTTAAAGTAAATAGATATTTACTAGCCAAGCTAATATTACTAATTTCCTTTGTTACTTTCACTTAACTTAGTTGAGTTTACTTAATTTCACATGTGAAATTTACATAAAAATATGCATGTGAAATTTACTTAACAAATATTCTTGCAAAAACTTGCCAAAGAAAAAAATTCAGTGCAGGTATGCATCCCTTACAGGTGTTTAAAGCTACACTGTGTAATTTTTTTTAAGTTGATTCTTAGCAAAAAACACTTTGTTCTTTCAAAATTATATGTTCTCATTAATGTGTAATTACTTCTACCAACTAATCAAATATTCTCGTAAGTGTAGAATCTGCCATTTAGAATACATACGAGCAAGTCGCTCGAATGGCGGCAGGCTCGGCAGCCATGTTGCGCCTCCATCTTGAAAATACATTAGCCTAAGAGGGACATACCTGGAAATTCAAGCTTCGCCCTTCATGTTTTGACACTCAGTGGCACCGAGACGAATGCGAGGGGGAGATTACTCGCGACTGCCGGCAGATTTGAAAAAATACGGCCACCGTAGGAGTTAAAACGCCCTCGGAATGGGAGGGGCTAGAAAGTAATATTCAGTTGGTAGTCATATACAATTTCACCGCTAGATTCTACACAGTGTAGCTTTAAAATAAATGATCCTATCAACATCACTTACCTTCCTCAGATAGTGGCAATTGCACATCCAAAAAACAGGCAGTGAGATGATATATTACAGAGTTCCCGATTTGCTTGTCATGTGGTGTGTTATGAAGACTAGAGTTTTGGGAGTCTTTTCCCAGCTTGGCCTAGACCCTGTGTGCCTGACAGCGGGATTAAAATGACATTATATTCTCCACAGATGGGCAAAGACTTTCGAAACTGCAGCCTTGAGGATTTAGGAAATAAACCAGAGAAAGTGAAGCCTTCCATTGCCTCTTCTAAACGCATACATGATTTTAAGGTAAAATTTCAACGAAGTCTATCTTAATTGCTGTAAACAGCTAGCATTACTTTTAAATTTCAATACTTTTGACTACATTTACATTTACATTTACATTTAATCATTTATCCAAAGAAACTTACAAATGAGGAGAGGAGAGCAATAGAAGCAATCAGACCAACAAGAGGGCAACAGTATATATAAGTGCTGTAACAAGTCTCAGTCTTGCAATACACATAGCAAGGTTACTTACTATACTATTATACTGTTATAGTATTATACTTTGCTATAAGTGACTACTATTTCAAATTTTGACTGTACTTGCAGATAATATAGTTGGCATGAAAGCTTTTCTTCCCTATTGTGATATAGGGATACTTGAACGGTATGAAACGGCTTCACAAACAAGAAAAACATTTAGGCCGGGTTTGTTGCGGTTTGCTATTGGTCAATCTGATGTGAGTGACAGATTGTCCTGCCCTTGCACCAGTATCACTTCATCGGAGAAGAGATGAGGGAGGGGGAGATATTTTGAATAAAGAAAATAAAGTAAAAGCACTGATTGTCACGTGTATGCTCTGTTTTGTTTAGTGTCTGTGTTCCCGTGTTCCCATCACCCTCTGTGCATTTAAGCCCTCAGTTTCCTGTGTTTCATTATCTGGTATTAAACGTGGTTGTGTTCATTATTTTCCTGCGATCTCCTGAGTTTTAGTTTGTGGATTAAATAAAGACTCTTTTGTTTTCTACTCCGTCTTGTGCATCATTACAGCCACACCCTGACACTGATTAATCATTTATAATAAACACTGCAATATTTCATATAAATTCATCATTCATTTCATGATTGCTTTAATGAAGTATGTACTTAAAGAGAGTACGCTATCATCACTGTGTTTAGCACACTTAAGGAGACTTTTAAAAGTGATGATGTCAAATTAAAAGTTCCAATGTTTTAATAATCTTTCATCAAGCTTTAAAGTACACTTATTTTGATGTTTTTATTAAACTAAAGCACATGTGAAGATTATAATTGTAACTGTATGTTATTTGATATTACATTTAATGTTAATATACACTCACCTAAAGGATTATTAGGAACACCATACTAATACTGTGTTTGACCCCCTTTTGCTTTCAGAACTGCCTTAATTCTACGTGGCATTGATTCAACAAGGTGCTGAACTCATTGTCATGTTCAAGAAACCAATTTGAAATGATTCGAGCTTTGTGACATGGTGCATTATCCTGCTGGATTTAGCCATCAGAGGATGGGTACATGGTGGTCATAAAGGGTTGGACATGGTCAGAAACAATGCTCAGGTAGACCGTGGCATTTAAACGATGCCCAATTGGCACTAAGGGGCCTAAAGTGTGCCAAGAAAACATCCCCCACACCATTACACCACCACCACCAGCCTGCACAGTGGTAACAAGGCATAATGGATCCATGTTCTCATTCTGTTTACGCCAAATTCTGACTCTACCATCTGAATGTCTCAACAGAAATCGAGACTCATCAGACCAGGCAACATTTTTCCAGTCTTCAACTGTCCAATTTTGGTGAGCTCGTGCAAATTGTAGCCTCATTTTCCTATTTGTAGTGGAGATGAGTGGTACCCGGTGGGGTCTTCTGCTGTTGTAGCCCATCCGTCTCAAGGTTGTGCGTGTTGTGGCTTCACAAATGCTTTGCTGCATACCTCGGTTGTAACGAGTGGTTATTTCAGTCAAAGTTGCTCTTCTATCAGCTTGAATCAGTCGGCCCATTCTCCTCTGACCTCTAGCATCAACAAGGCATTTTCGCCCACAGGACTGCCGCATACTGGATGTTTTTCCCTTTTCACACCATTCTTTGTAAACCCTAGAAATGGTTGTGCGTGAAAATCCCAGTAACTGAGCAGATTGTGAAATACTCAGACCGGCCGGTCTGGCACCAACAACCATGCCACGCTCAAAATTGCTTAAATCACCTTTCTTTCCCATTCTGACATTCAGTTTGGAGTTCAGGAGATTGTCTTGACCAGGACCACACCCCTAAATGCATTGAAGCAACTGCCATGTGATTGGTTGATTAGATAATTGCATTAATGAGAAATTGAACAGGTGTTCCTAATAATCCTTTAGGTGAGTGTATATTAAATGTACTAAATTGCAATTTTCAATTAAATAACATTTAAATGCATGACATACAAGATTGCATTCTACAAAGTACAGTTAAATAAATAAATGTTTGTCAGTTGGCAGTACACTAATCATATTTCAAAGACAATAGAAGTGCTCATAAATTACATATAAAGTGTATATACAATCTATATTTAAACAATACATTTGCATGTAATGGCAATCATGCAATCAAATGTCCAAAGACATTACATTCAGTTTGGATGTATAGTCTTTATTTATAGTATAGTAAGTTATTTCCATACTATTTTTAAAAGTATGGTATTTTTCACACGCGTATGCATCAGAAGCAAACAGATTGAGAGCTGAAATTGCTTCTGTATCTTGAGAAATGCTTCATGAGAGTTTAAAACAATAAGTTTTCCCTCTATTTAAAAAAATAATCGTAAAATTTTATCTTAAGAATTTTTCAGTGTCAAGCCAACAAAATGAAATGTGCCCCAAATAACCCACTCATCTTTACCCCTCTCTTGCATTGATTGTAAATCCAGAATGCCAAATATAAGCAATTTATCATGCTGCAGAGAAACCACTTTACAAATTCAAATGTCTCTGACACTGGACCAAGACTGCAGCATTTGCAGCGCTGTTTAACATTCATCTTTTTCTGCTTCATTGAGGAGCCTGAGTCATTCATTTTCAGACTTGAAATATATATGGTTTCATATCAGCTTCTCACTTCTGAGACAGACGAGGCAATGAATGTTTTATTGTGCTGGTTCTTTAAATGACCTGACACATTAAGAATCCTATTTGTTCATGTCTGTTCTAAAATTAGTACGCATGAAGAAATGATTGTGATGAAAGAATCATTAATTTGTACTTAAAAGCATTTCAGTGGGAATAGAGCTCAGTATCTTTCTGGGAATTAATTTCTTGGCTAATATACAGTAAACTTTGTGAATTTGTGAAGTATAAAATGAAGTGAAGTATTCAGGTCAAAGATAAAGCTAACTTGTAATATTCAGCAGGCAAATGCATAATAACATAATCACTGTGAAACTGAATAAACATTGCACAAAATAATGATGCGCAATTATGTAAGTGTGCCTGATTTATCTATTAAATTCACATTTATATGCAAATCTACTCCTTTGTGTCATAAACCTCATTCTCCTGCTTCTGTGCAGCTCTTTGCAAATGATTCCAACTCAGTTATGGTTGATTAGCTCTCAGGTTAAGTTATTAAACTATGCACCTCTTATTTGACTATACTCTCAATTATCATGATTAGATACCATTTCCAATTTTGATTGTTGTAATAAAGCTATGCAATTATCCTGGAAAGATCGAGAGGATAGATGATAGAATAGAGAAAATGTGACTTTGGGAAAAGTTTGTTTGGGGACAGAGCAATTTTAATTGCAATTAAAATAACTAGATCCATGAAGTCACTGCATGCAAAATAAGAATAAGTCCCCATGTAGTCAATAATTGTATCCCTTAAAACTCATATTTGATCACAAACATATTTAAGCGTTTTTTTCCTGTGATTTTTTTTGCCTTAAAATAGCTTGAATGTAAATCTACACCCTTGCTTCATTTAGTATAAGCTGACCCATGAATATTCTAATTAGCCCCGCCTCCTCTCACTCACACCAGGTTCACTCTGCCAACTTACTGAGGTAAACGCTTCACAATAGTATCGCGCTTTACAACATCGGACTCATAACGGTAATTAATATGATTAGCCTTTTGCTTTACTGTTATCAAACAGCTAATAATGTGGTTCTAATGTTACACAAACCATGTTCCCGTTCGCATCTCAGAGTCAGACAGCTGCCTTCTAACAATTATCAGAAACGCTTTGAACAATTCAGAATGTCAGTGGAGAAAGACATATAGTTCATCATAAGTTATAACATCGTAATATACATGCATACACCCGCTAAATTGCTAAATCTACATGATTTTTTATATCAACTGAAAAATATACCAGGATAACTTGGCTTCTCGCGACTCCCCTGTTAGTTCGCTGTTAAAGCCCGCCAGCACGGTGACGTGATTGGTTACATGGTAGTTTGTGACGTCAGAAACACCAGCGATTTCAAACCGCGTTTTTGAGACTGTCTTTGGTTCACCGCATTTTTGAAGAGAAAATACTCAGCAACGGTGTTGACTGAATTTGCACATGGTTTGTCTTAAAGCATATTAAAAACACCACATACGCACGTCCGCTTAGAGTTCCGCCGTTTGCATTCCGTCAATATTACGTTATTAGGAAAAAAATATATATATTTTTTTAGAAAATCGATTTTTGACATTTGTGAATCGATTCAGAATCGTCCACGTCCGCATCGCGATGCATCTAAGAATCGATTTTTTCCCCCACCTAGGAATGGGGGCCAATCAGGGGCCAATCAGATTTCAGCAGGGGCCAGGGCCAGGGCCAGGGCTAGTGGACTGAGACACTATAAAAAGAGATTTGTGTCCACTTTAAAGACCAGCTAAGTGAAAATAATACAATTACTAATAACAGATTAATATATTTTATCTATACTTGTATCCCATGTTACTTTCAACCAGCATCAGAGAACCTTGAATATGCGAATGTGTCGTTAAAGTAATTCAGGTATTAACTTAAAATTTTAGGGGATACTTTAAAGTAATTTGACATAGTTCGGCTGACAAAAAAGTTTGGGAATCCCTGCCCTACTACATATTAATAACATACTACATATTTATAAAAGTTGGTCTTCAGCTGGTCAGTTGCTATTATTATATGACAGAAGAAATAATAAGGGTCAGTAGTTTCAAAGGACCTTTGAAAAGAACCCATTGGGTGGACTGACACATTAAATTAGACTCAGCAGCCGGTCTTAAGAGATACGAGGTAGGAAGCCCATTTCTGGTTTCACAGATGGATAGCTTTAGATGTCAAGATGAGAGAGAGTGTGTGACTGCAGCAAAAGTCTGATGAGGAAGCAAACTATAATTTATTGAGTGTGCTCACAAGTGTCTCTTCCATCCTCAGAACGTGGCAGTAAAGAACAACCGCACTGAATAACAAAAAGACTCAGGATCATGCAGGACATTTCAGATCATTTAAAGACTGTAAAGAGTGTAAAGAGTAGCCTACCTGAAAACTATACTTGAGAAAAAGTACAGATACCTTACAGCGAAAATGACTCATGCCAATACGACTACAGTAAAAGTCTTAGAATATCAGAATTTAACAGTACTTAAAGGCCCACTGAAGTGCCTTGGAACGGGCAGCATTATTCAATGTGTTTTGGCCATTTCCAGCTCACAGCTCAGCCAGAGCCATTGAGCTCAATAAAGCCACAGTACACTCCTAATCTATAACCGTTTCTCAACCTAATATCCTCCATATTGTTTTAAAATATAGCATTCTGTGCAGAAGTCAAATGGGTCCGATACATTTTGCGGTCTGCTATCATGTCTCTGGACCGGAGCAGACTGTGTGGGCATTGCAGCGGATCGCGTGAAACCAGACTTCATTCACCCCAATGGGAAGCATATTTACACTGTCTGAATCGTTCCCTACCCCCCTATATAGTGCACTATGTGGCATTCACCATGTAGAAAACAGTAAATCTGTGAACAAGTGACCAATTTTACCTGCAGCTTCAGCGTCTAATGTAGGGGGCGGGACGCTTTAGATTCTAAAGGGCATTTGATTGGACAGAAAATCTAATGAGAAGCTTAAGTGCAGAGTGATCCAGAGTGATCCATATTGGCGGAAGTGAGAGACTAAGTTTTGAATGTTTATATCTGCTAAATGAGAATGTTTTCATTGTTTTGGAGCACACTAGGTCTAGATAACCAGTCCATCCAGGATTTCATGATTTTTATGTGTGATTTTTGCGATCAAAATGACTGATTTTTTGGTGGTAATTTCCAGAAATTTGTGAAAAAATTTGCGATTTTTATATTTTATAATTAGGACATCACATTTACCATAATAGTATGTCAGATGCACAATAGTCATACAAGACACAAATCACAAACAAAATGCATAAAGCTTCTAATCAAATTCTCATCAAATTAACTTTTAAAACAACCTATGGGCAATTTTTCTACCTGACCTATGTAAATATTAACAGCAGGTATAGTAATTTATACTGTAGAACTTTGTGTAAATCCTGAGTTGAGGGGTCCTGAGCTGCAGTAGGCAACCAGTACTTATAGTGCAGCGTTTTGCATGGCGTCCCCACTGCGCAGGCTATAGCTACGCAATACGAAGTGACCGTTCGAAAGGGAACTACTCGGTTACTATCGTAACCTCAGTTCCCTGAGAGTAGGGAACGAGTATTGTGTAGCCGGCCGCACTATAGTAACCTGGCAAGTTGTCGCTTCAGTCGTTAAACCTGCTAAAACGGCGTTTTTCGGGGACTAATATCATATCATAGACAGTAAAAGAATAATATAAGCTAAGGCCGCACCCCCTTGGCGGGCTCTGACGTGTAAGGGCGTGATGCTAGCTCATTGGCGCACACGTCAGAGGCGCCCGCGCCATTGGATGTGCAGTTGCCGCAGCACAGCCAATGAGTGAGCCAGACACTCACTGTGCTAGCTGTGCAGCTGCAAAATGCGTTTTACATTACAGGCTTCAGTAAATCGAGCAAAAGGAGTTTCCCCTTTTCCCGCAACATCTGTATCCACGTAAAAATGCATTGAAACTGTAATTAAACTAGAGATATTTCAATTGGGTGATTATAATTTAATGTTTTGTGAGGTCTTTTTCATTATTGTGAATATTTTGCGGTTAAATGAGGAATTATGCAGGATCGCAAAAAAAATTGACATTTTGTTGATTTTGCGTTGTATTCAGCGATCGCAGAATCGCGAAAAACTGGAGGGACTGGATAACAGCAAGCTATAACATTTATACTAAAAGCCAAAAAAATCTGTTTTTGATTTCATGGGGACTTTAAGTAGCCTATTTTACCCATCCTGAATAGGCTCAAAGATGCACTAGTCCTGAACACAGAGACATGCCAGTGAAAAGTGAAACAGTTGATTTGTGAGGAGAGCAATCACATGTTTATTTTCTAAAATTAAAAAGGTCGAAACAACAGCCTTTTAAAGGTCAACAAACACTCAAGTCTCGGTTAAGTTTGAGAGCTCAAAAAGGGCAAAGCTAACCAATATCCATCAAAAACGTCTCTTCAAGAGTCTTCAATAATTAAAATAATGTTAAAGCTGCAGACCGTAACTTTTTTGGGTTAAAATTATCCAAAATACATTTTTGAGCAAGTACATAACCAGCCAGTGTTCAAAACGATCTGCTTGCCTTAACTCAATTCAAAACGGTAAGCTTGTAATAGGCTAATGTTTTTAGGAAAATGTTGGCGTTATTTTGTCTCTTATTGGGAGCAGTATGCTAGCTGGAGCCGTTTACCTCCAGTCTTTGTGCTAAGCTAGGCTAGCGGTGGGTGCATCAGACAGAGTTACGGCACGCACGGAGATGAAAAGGGTATGTATGAACTTATTTAACTCTGGGGGATACGGTGAATAAGCTAAAGTCACAAAAAGTTGGCGTGTTCCTTTAAGTAAAATTAAATAGTCAAAGCCTACTGGACGTGCTGGTTTCGGCTGCAGCCATGTCCTCATCTCAGATATGTGAACACCTGCGATTCACAATTACCTAATGCACTTGCATTCGTATAAAGTTGACTTGTTGACAAGTTTGGGTGAGTTTGGTCAAAAACGCACAAGATATAGTACCTGCCTTCAATGCCCTGTAGATGGCGATATCGTTTCTTTCTTAGCAGAAATAAACTGCTGCAGAAAAAGTTAGATGCCATGCAAAATGTAATGACCAATTGCATTAGCCTACTCATCACAAATTTATTGGAGTAAAGAGTATATATTCAAAAATGTAGTTAAGTAAAGAGTAAAAGTGTCTAATATTTTTTATACTCAAACTAGCCTGGTCAACCTGGCGGTGTGCGACATGATGGTGGTGTGCGTCTACATGCCAGTTAATTTAGGACTATCAAAAAGATACTTATGTTCAGTAACTAATTACATTTACTCCAATACTTTACAGCTCTTCTTCCTTGGATATTTTATTCAAATGTGACTGCTATCTATAGGATTTTTTCCTAATTGTAGGTTTTAAAGGAAGCGGTTAATTAACCTAAACACAATCCACATTTTTATCAATCGATCTTATTTTTTACAGTAACTGTGCCTGAAATGAAAAGGTCAAATTGCTACTTAACATATAGATTACTTTGAGGATAGATTGCTTTGTTATATAGGTTCATTAGGTGTGACTTATTAAGCTTCAGCAACCGACGTTCCTTTTGCTTTGAAACAGGTCTGGATTGTTGAAAGCACAAGCTCTTTGAGGTTATTAACAGAGGCACTACATCCATTATAGCACTCGTTTATTTTGAATGACTGATGGGAGCCCATTTGTGCTAGACATTCAGTTTAAATCAATGTAATCATAGGACACTTTTGAGATCTTTTAGAGCAAAGAAGAGGTCTTAGTCCCTCTATTTCCATCGTCTATAAACGGTGAAAAATGTAAATAATGATAATGATTCAGGGCTATTCAGCACTCGTGTAAGAGAAAAAAGCTGTAATATATGTGCAAAAACTGATCGTTTTTTTTTTCTTGCTGTGCTTCAAACAAGAAGATTTCAATTGCTTTATCAATCATGAAACAACACATTATTCAAATGCAATGTTTTTACATTTAAACAGAATTTGTCTATTTTGCAAGGCAGAGATTCTCCTATTGTTGATGTATGTATTTTAAGCTTAAAAGACCCAATATTATCCTGGCAACACCATCGTTTTACTGTTTAATTGAAAATTAAATGCTAAGTTTTGTCTGGAAAACAATAAAATGGGTTGAATGCAGAGCATTAGAAAGGCTTATTCAGGTATTTAAAACAGCATCAGCACCTAAAGTGATGCTTATGTCACATTTACAACAATCAGCACTCATTTGTTCTGATCTATTGATGTATCGTGTTTGGATTCATTTAAGCAAATCATGCACAGTCAGTGTTCAGTTAATGATGCAAAGCTGCCTTAATTATTATTTCTGAATATAGCCAGCATGCTTGCACAGATCACATCTTCATGCACAGAAAATCTGTTGCGCTTGAGGATAATCTTAAAATGCCATTGGTCCTGAATAATGCAAAATTAATTCAATTGCACAGAAAATTACAGAGATCTGTTTGTCAAAATTACTGGGTTATTATTCACTGGCTTTGCTCCATCTTAGTGGCAACAAATTATCATCTACTGTATATTAGTCACACGGAAGAGGGTAATTACCTAAATCCATTACTCTCTGACACATTTAGCATATGTGATGGCAAATACTGAAACAACATATGGTTCATTTTAGATTTCCAATTTGTCACTGATAAAGATTCCAAAAGGGGTTTTCACAGTGATACCATAGAAGAATCATTTCTGGTTCCCCAAATAACCTTTCAGCGCGTAGGTCCTATAAAAAGAATCATTTTTAATTAGAATTTAGAATATTTTAAAGAACATTTTTAACTACAACCCAGCTAGCAAAAGAAAGTTTTGCTGAGGTTCCCATTACATTTGAACATTACTTTGTAACGTTTTCTAAATGTTCGGGGAAAAAAATGATACAAATGTTAAGGAAACATTACATTTTATCATTCTGCAGACATTATGGGAATGTTACCTTTGAAAAAACGTCATTTTTGTGCTAATGTTATGAGAGCATTATTTAACACCAGATAACTTTGAACGAACGTTCCAGTAATGTTACTGAAAAAAGTGCCAAAGTTCTGAGAATGTTCTCTGTTAGCTGGGGGAAAACGCAATGGTGAACTGGAATGATGCCATGGATCTACAATAGATGCCAGTAAAGAACCTTTCTTTTTAAGAGTGTTGAACTGTTCTGCCCACCAAATATAGGAGCTTCAGAAAGACTGTAAATGTGGTGCACTGATCAAAATGTATAACAGAAGGAATATTTATGTGATCTTTAGATTTCTGGTGGGGAGGAGCTGGTGGAATAACAGACAACCACACGACAGGGCTAAAGCCCCTCAGCGGTACCATTAATCCTGCTTGAGCCACACATTCTGGGTTTGCAATTTTCCACTCATATATTGACTATATTCAGAACAAATCTGGTATTCGTTTATTTAACAGAAAATAATTACAAAAGAAAACGACAAAACAGCCAAGATAGATATAGCCTATAATTCACAGTAACACTTTATAATAACTTTGATTAATAACTGTTATTACTCCTTTTTTTAACTCAAATTGTAATCCTGAAAAGTATTTAAATAATGCAAATAATAAATAGTATGTTCACTAGGTTTCAGACTTTTGTTCGCTATTCTAACAGTAAGAAAAGCAAAGAAACTTAAAACATATTGAAATGTAGGCCAACATGAACTACTCTATTACGCGCATGATGTTTGTTAATGATGTATCAATGAAAGTTATTATAAAGCATCACCCTTTTCACATTTCCATGATTGTTTCAAGTCTGTCTGTAGTAGGCTACATTCTCCTTCTCCCCCAGTTAAATACTCTCACACACAGTCGTTGCAGACACGCTTTTACTTCTGGTCAGTCTGAAAACAGTGTAGCTCCTTGTCTCTGAAGAAAATCTCCCGGACGAGCCAGAGTTGCGCTGCTGGATTTTAGAGGCAGAATTTCTTATTGATGACCTATTGGTCAAACTCATGACAGATGAAATCTTCTCTCTGTAGCTCTCTCTGAACCTTTTGGCCGATCTGTACAAGTTTCCGATGAAGCAGTAGCAAAGAGGGTTGAGGGATGAGTTGGTGAGACCCAGCCATTGCGCAAAGGGTCTGCTTTGGAGAATCCAATGATGTTCAACGTTGCTCATCTCGTCGTTTCGATCAGGAGAGCTGGGAATGTTGGAGTCGATCCAGATATCCACGGCATAAAGCGGCAGCCAGGAGAAAGTGAACAGCAACACGAGCGCAAAGACCATTTTGGCGATCCTCTTGCGCGTTTTCAGGCGCGAACTCGAAGAGGTTTGCGCGAACTGGTTGGGATCTGATATTGATGATGTGCCTCCTCTACTCAATTTCCAACCGGTCAAAAAGCAAATGACCAGGTTAAAGACCACCGGGAATCCATACAACGCGCAGAAGAGCAAAAAGTTGTAACCCTGGCGCAGTTTGATTTTAGACCAGCTCTCCACGCACACAGTCACTGTATGCAGTCCGTCTAGTAGGGAAAGCGTCTTAGTCGTGTTCATGAAGAACAACGGCAAACACAGTGCAGAAGATACGATCCACACCACAGCTATCATGCATATCATTCTGCTGGTCGTAAAGAAAGATCTGGCGTGCAGGGGACTGTGGACGCTGTAGTATCTGTTCAAACTGATCGCGGCCAGACTCAGAACACTGGCAGAGACTGATACCGCTTGAACGAACGGCACAGCTCGACACAGAAACTCTCCAAACACCCAGGCGTTGTACACCTGAAGTCCTAAATTAACCGGCATGCAGACGCACACCACCATCATGTCGCACACCGCCAGGTTGACCAGGAGTCTCCTGGTGGCTGACGCTCCAGACAAGCGGTTCCTCCGGCGCGTCAGGACCCACAGAGCCATTATATTCCCCACCAGTCCGGTCACGAATGATAGCACATACATCACCATTAAAACTATAGTGTCCGGTTCATGTCCCGCAAACAGAAAGTCGACGGAGAAAGGCGTCAAATCATGGGTAGTCCAGTTCTTCTGGAGATGCCCCCAAAGAGAAAAGTTGTTAGAGAACAAGCGTTCGAATGTGCTGTAAATGCTCGAGGAGTTCATGTTTCCTCTGTGTGCCATTTCATCTGACCATCCGCTTATTGAGGATCTCCATAACGCCCCCACCCCTCAGGAATATGATAAAAGAGCAATGATTCACCAAAGGAAATATCTATCTATCTATCTATCTATCTATCTATCTATCTATCTATCTATCTATCTATCTATCTATCGAATGTAGGCTCTACCTTATATAGGCCTACCTTAAAAACTTAACTGGGTGTCATGTCTATCTAAATACAATGAGATATGACATTTAAATGTTTTTTATAATTCTAAATATGCCCAAAATATTATTTGTGGATAAGAGAGTATAAGTAGCATTGTATATAAAAACAATAAAAGTAAATGAAAAGCCCTTATTAATAAATAATAAATGAAACGTTTTTATGTGTGATGCTGTTTCACATCTTTAAAGGCAAATAGCCGCCATACAGGAAGAATTATGGCAACACACACAAAAAAATCTCTCTCGCTTTCTCTTTCTCACATCTGACAGTTACTGACCAAATGTAGAGATGTATGATAAACAAGATCATGAAGATGTATTTTCAGTCATGAACACATATTCCAGACATCATACCAATCCTGACTGAAATGTTTTCAGATTCACTCACTGAAAGCAGTACTATTTATATTTAGGCTACTTAATGCTTTGTCAGTTAACAGACAATATCTAAATTACAGAATTGGTATATTATATATCATCAAATCAGTTCAATCAAATGCTTGTCACTTTTTACAGTGATTTTGCAGGTACGATAGTTGCAGCACATTTATAATGTTAAAACATTATAAAATTATTATTTCCGTCTATAATATCTGATTGCATTAGTCATGTTCGAAGCTGTTGCTATATACAGCCACATGTCGAGGCTAATGAGCTATTTCACTTGGCAGAAGAATCGTTCATTATGAATTAATGTAATTATCTTTTCAACATTTGTGTCTTATCTTATTGCTGTTGCCACCATTTATAAAAGCAATAAGCCACTCGAGGCCACCTTACATGTTTTCTTAAAGAAATGTGTTTCTATTGTGTTTTTATGCCTATTATTACATTTTAGGATACTTTGAATGGATGATGAAATGAACGAACATTTGCCTTATTGCCTTTGCTGTGTTAATATTTATGAACAAAAAAGCATTATTTCTTCACACACCTCAAAACTAACACATTGTGTTCCAATCTACCAAGCAGCAGTGATGAACACTTACATAACAGGCCTGCTGTCAAAGTGTTTTTATCCACTTATTCACATCACTGACATGTCAGCTTCAGCCTACAACATGACTAATTTGAGAACTAATAATGATTTGTTCATTATATCAGACACTAAAAGACCATTTCTTGAGTAAGGTGGGAAGGCGCATGATGTGATTTGAGCGTCACTGTCTGGCAAACAGATTCATCTTACGATTTCCATCACATCTGATGGAACAAATTGATTTCGCCCACATTTTTATTACTTTCCCTGCATCATAAAGCAATGCCTGAGCTAAATGCACTGCAGTGGTGTGGTTTGTCCTCCACTCAATAAACTCATTGCATTTAATGGTGACAATGATGATCTTTCGCTATCTGCTAAAGTGTCATCCTTCATAAATAGTGTTTATCACTCCTTTCTACATGTTAAATGTATATGCAAATTACATATTTAACTGATGTTTTGCATTTTCCTGTCATTTATCCATTTTTGTTATTAAAAGCAGCATTCACTACATGCACCATGAGGGAATAACATCAAATCTTATGACATTTTGTAAAGAAGCAGGTCTAGGCTCAAGAATTAAATGTATAACAGTTTTTCTCAATCACTTTGGCATTGAGATATCAGACTCGAGAGAGAGAGAGAGATGGATGATTAACACCTCAAAGCTTTTATTGAACAGTGTCCAAAAGGGTATAGACCTGCAAGTCTACAGTGCAAGTAATTCCAGGCTTTGTTTGCAGGAGATGAGAAAGGATGTTACTTCATTGGTATGTAAACCCTGCCGTTATAAATAATTAAATGGTTTGAGTAAAGCCAACTCAAATTAAACAAATTAGTTCAATCAAATGAACTTTTTTGAGTATTTAGAACTTTCTTTTTCTTTTGCATTCACAAAAAAAGGACACATTTTAAGTCATCTGAATTGTTTTGAGCTTCATGAACTTGTTTCTTTTAATTTAGACAAACTGAAATTTAACTGATTTCTATTTCCCAGCATGCTTTTCCATGACACTCCCAAAAGGGAGAGTAAATGTTAAAATGAAGTGTTATATAATGTTTTTGGTGCAAGATTAATGTTAAGTGGGAGATTTAGTGTTTAATGTTTTGCTATGTTAGTTTAGAAGAGTTTCTGTTATGTTGTTTTTTTGTTTAAATTATGGTGATGAGAACAGATATATGTTAAAAGTATTGTGTCACCAATTAGCAAGGTAACATTTATTGAATTAGCTAGTTAAAGATAGTTTCTACTACTACAAATATTTAATTTGAGATTGCATGATAATTTTAAGTTAAATGTATGAATTAGTTTACTCAAATATTTCAAGTTAAGAGCAATTAAAATATGTGAGTGCAAAACAAGAATCTGCAAGTTATGCTACTTAAACTTTACATTTCTTAACTTAAAAAATTGTATGTAACTGATTGGCGAATTTTTTTTGAGTTTTGCCAACTTATTCGGGTTTACAGTGTATCCAAATACACACATCTTTTGGTTGCCTTTAGATCGATAATGTCTTTGTCTTACAGGCGGGAATGCTGGAGGGACGCTGAAGATGGAGAGCAGACAAGGGAACTTACTGTGGTTCAGGTGCAGAACATGGATGCAAAACTGTCCCTCATCCAATAAGAAACTTGTCATGCATCTACACAATGTCAAGAACCTAATCATATGTCAAGCAGTGTAGGAGTATCATTCATTTAATCCAATACTCTAGAGCAGCACAATCGTCAGCAGTCAAAAGGGTCATGTGAAATTAAAATGCATCATTTGTTTAATAAGTCTCGAGGGCTCAGGTTTCATCTCTGCAGATGGTCTCATTTCCCAGGCTAGTGACCTCGAACTATAAACTAACAACAGCACTTCAGTTCTTTCACCATCCACCGTCAGTTTCAAGATTATTTGTGGCTTGGGAATGGCACCATCTCTATTTTTTATTCACCGCCTGCTTCTTTCACACATTATTCTTTGAAGGATCCATTTGAAAGCGCCATAAGACATTTGGATTAGATTGGAGAGATGGCACTTTTTTCACAAGGTAATGCCTTTTAGTGGTGAGTCAGTTATTGTGTTTATCATCCTGGCAAGCTGTGCTCTGTACTGGGCTAGACATTATAGAGAACCATTGACATGAGTAATCTTCTGGCCTGAAACATCTGCATTCTTTAGATTAACACCAGAGTGCAAAATGAGACCAAATTAATCAATTAAATAAAAGAAACAATGCTTTTACTTAATTAATTTGTCATTCCAAAAGTTATACTAAACCTTAACACAATTTATTTGTTTTTTTAAATGCCTATTCTGACAGAAGAAAACTCTTACAAATCAGACATTTTTGCCCACGAATACAGTTTTTTAAGTGAGTTTACATCAATGAAACCATATCAGTGCCATCAGAAAGATAAGTCCTTGTGTCACTGTTCACAAACAAGATAGTCAAAATGTTTAGCCACGTTGTTGCTCAGTGTTTTCAGATGTAAGCTATGGCTATGATTTTGATGATTGAAAAGCACAAGACTGCACTTTCTCTATGGCGTATATCAATTTTAACAGTACAAATTGACACATTACTGTATAGGATACTAATTGCAAAAGACTGGACAGGATTCACAGTTACGCTTCTACTGTTGGTTTGTCAACAAATTACAGTACAATGTCATTGCGATATACAGTAAAAGAAAAAGACAAGACTATAGATACACAGCATGTATACATGTGTATATTGTGTGATATGTATAAAGTGTATATTTACTGTATACTGTTCAATACAATTCAAGTATAATATGCTACTGTAATATGAAGAGTTACAGCAAGTATTAGAGTACAGTGCATATTATTATATTGTTATTATTACATAAAACAACAACAACAACAATAATAATATTTGTTATTATTATCATCATCTGAAATATTTTATTATGTGTATTATTGCTGTAAATATAAACATCTAAGCCAACATATTGTACAAATTAAACAAGTAATCATGGCTATTTTAAAATAATGTTAACAACAATAATAATACATTTAATTTGTAATGCACCTTTCTAAAACTCAAAGCGCTACAACATGTACAGAACAAAATAAATCAAACAGGGAAAAAAAATCATGATATAAAAAATACACAGTAATAAATTATAAACTAAAAGCTTGACTAAAAAGATGTGTCTTAAGAAGTTTCTTAAATAATCCACAAAAGCAGCATTCCTAATAGATACAGGTAATGAGTTCCATAACTTTAAAATATTAATAACATTTACATAACATTTTACATAACATAACATTTACATAACATTTCCATTAACATATTATGTATTTTAAAATACATGTTATACTGATTGTAAAAATCTAACATTTGAAATATATACCTTTAAACAAAAACAAAACAAATACATTCTGTTTTATTTTATCAGGTGGATAACAAGTAAAGGACCTTTATTTTGAAAAATAAAGTCTTTTGGCGGAATTTTACAAATTGACACAGTTTCCGCCTTCCTTCCTATTATTATGGTGTTGTCAGTTACGCTGCAGTTTTATCAACAAATGCGTTACGTGTTGTTCAGAAGGACTAATTAGACAACTACTAGGTAAAATAACGAAGGGTATTTTTATTGGTAAACAAAACGTTTTGTTTATGAATGTATAGATAGATTGCTAGCTGTAAATAAATACCATCAGCAAATTCGGTGATCTAGATCTAGTGTTGTTTGGGAAACGTAAACTGATGTATTCATTCATTGAGCTTGCTCTCGTTTCTCAAGTATGTCTATTTCTGCTTTCAGGGTCTGATTTCATCTGAAGTCATGAGTGAATTCAGAATTCATCATGATGTTAATGAACTTCTCGGACTCCTTAATGTCCGCGGAGGAGATGGTGCTGAGGTTTATATTGATTTACTGCAGAAGAACAGGACTGGATATGTGACCACTACAGTCTCTGCACACAGTGCTAAGGTGACCGTGTTTTATCTCCCGTTACGCGTTTTCTGAATGCACTACTAGACTAATTCACATTGTCTTACAGGTCAAAATGGCAGAACACTCCAAAACACCTGAAGACTTCTTGAGGAAACATGATGAACTGAAGTCAAAGAATGCACGCAACCTTGATCCACTAGTGTATCTGCTTTCCAAACTCACTGAGGATAAAGAGGTATGTTTAATGAAACTCATTATTCATTTCTAAGCAAAAAAATTTGAATCTTCCAAAAACGTGTGAAGAATATTCATAGCCTAGGTCACATAATTTCACCTCAAACACAAAATAAGAAATAATATTTTGCAAGATGAAGATGAAACCTATTTTAGGACCATTAAGATTCAATTACTATTTTTTACAGTGTTCTATCAAAATTAGCATTACAGTAATGTTAATAAATGATGGTATGTTATTTTAATTAAGAATGGTGCAATCTGTTGTACTGCCTTCAATTTATGCTTATTTAAACAAAAAATTTATTGTATTCAGTTTTACTGTAATAACCATATAATAACAGTATTACAGTAATAAAAATCACATACTGGGCTTACAAAAATAAAACTTCAAAAGGAACATCCATAAACAATATGGAAATTAGAATTGGGAGGGAAAATGTACTTAAAGTCAGCATGAAACAGAAGTTACGATTGTCTTTTCTTCCCTTTTGTGACGGATGTCAAAGTGAAACGGCTTCTCGAAGAACATGTAAATGTAGGGCGGGACCTGCTTTTGTTCATCAGGAATTTAATCAGATCGTTGGATGATTGTGGTTTGCTGAGATCTTGTGAGTGACAGGTTGTTCCGCCCTCACGCCAGTAAGCACATCATCAGAGAAGAGAAGAGATGATGCTGTTAGAGGAAGTGGAAGTTATTTTGATCAAAGATTACAAGGACGCGTGATTTAAAAAAAGTAATGAAGTCACTATGAATAAATAGTTTATAATAAATACTGCAATATTCCATAAAAAAGCAAACAATAATTGTCCATTTTGATTTCATGGTGACTTTAATTGCCATGAAATGTCGAAACAAAAAAAATCAGGGACCAGTTGCATAAACATAGCCATGTTAGACAGTGTCATAAAGGGTTAGTTCACCCAAAAATGAAAATTCTGTCATTAATAACTCTGTCATTAAGACCTTCATTCATCTTTGCAACACAAATTAAGATCTTTTTGATAGATCTTCTCCATAGACAGCTACACAACTGACACTTTGATGCTTCAAAAAGTTCATAAAGAGATCGTAGAACTAATCCATATGAATTGAGTGGTTTAGTCCAAATTTCCTAAAGAGACTGAAGAGATTGAATTTATGCTTTTATTCACATATAAATTCATCAACTTACACATCAGTTATGGTAAACGGAAGCTCAAGCATTTTTGCTTGACGCACGAGAACCAATGAGGTTCATTCTCGTTTTACGCAGCACGTTTGAGCTTCAGCAAGAACCAGTTAGATTCATTCTCGTGTTACGCAGCACATTTGAGCTTCAGCAAGAACCAATGAGGTTTGTTCTCGCGCGCCAAGCAGTTTCGGTTGAGCTTCTGTTTATGTTCGCTGATCAATGTTTAAATGTGAATAAAAGCCTAAATTAAATATCTTAATCATATAAACTGATGGAGTCTCTCCAGATGTGTTTATGAATGTTTATGAACATTTTTGAAGCATCAAAGTGGTAGTAGCATAGCTGTCAACGGAGGGAAATGGATTAAAAAGTATGTTACGGGTTTGGAACGACATGAGGGTGAGTAATTAATGACAGAATTTTCATTTTTAGGTGAACTATCCCTTTAAGATGTAGTATGACCCATTAGTCAAGGTTAAAAAGTTATGAACAGTCTTAAAGAAACAAATTTGATGACTAACTTGTAAGACTAGTCTTAGAAAGTTAGGACCTAAAACCAGGCTTTTTTTTTTTGTTGATGTTGGGGTGTTGTGGAATTGTGATCTAGACATTGTTTCTAAACCATGGCTGCTTCTACTCTTCAGACTTTGAAGTTCCTGCAGCAGAATGCCAAAGAAAGATCAGAAATGTCTGCAAATGCAGCATCCAGCACCACCACGTCATACAGCATTCCTGCAACCAGCAGCAAAATGTCCATGCAAGAACTGGAGGAATTGCGGAAAAAGCTGGGAAATGTCACAGCCAGCTCCAGTGTGCCGCAGGTATTGTGACGAAACGCAAAGATGATATTAATGTCCATTAATTCTGTACATTGCATCATTTAACGATGGTTTTGTTTTCCTGCACAGTCTTCTGAAGTAATCCGTAAAATGCTGAGAGACAGACACAATAAGAAGAACCCCACTCAGCCGAACCCTGTGTTTCCAAACTGGGTGTATGACCGTCCTGCACTGATTGGGGATTTCATCACTAGCCCCACCCCTGTGGGAGATCCCGTGGTGGCTGTTGGTATGTGACAGGCCTTTCCAAAATTAGAGCCTTAGATGAATAGGGAATTGTTACAGAGGTTGATTAGAGATTATGGATAAATATGGACACTTTTGATTTCACTTAAACTTCAGTATCACAGAAGAAACAGTAGATACCAAATCTGGTTATAGATGCGACTGAATTGTTCAAGACAGTATGAAACAGAAGTTGTGATTATTTTTTTATTCCCCTTTGTGATGATTATCCAAGTGAAACAGCTTCTTGAGCAAAAATAATGAAGGGCAGGACTTGATTTTGTCAATCTGGAATTAATTGGATCGTTTTGGTTTTTACTTTATTGTTCTTGAAGGCAATTTGCTTTGTAGACACCAAGTAAATCCATATACAGCGACATACACACACAATACCACACATTAATAATCAGCCGTTGTAATCAACCATTTAAAATGTGATCGCTACCAGAGTAAACTCAGTAAATTTCCTAGCAACGAAGAACCGTGCTAAAATCTACTGGGAAAAGTAAACACTCACAGTCACAGACTGATGTTCTCTCCTGTTGTTCGACTGCTTCTTCTGTTAGAAAGATTATATCTATATTTATATTATAGATTATATGACTTAATCAGTCCCCACTATCTTGTTGCATTTTGATTGTTAAATATGTTTACATGAATCCAAGATCAAAAAACACTTTAATTTTCTCGTAATACACATTTCAGCACCATTTTTTCTCACAGTGTCTGAAATGGTTTGATCAAGGATTCGGTCTCTTTAAGCGCCTCCTTTCTGAGAGCCGACTTTGCTTTGATTGGTCAGATGGCCCAATATGTTGTGATTTGTCTACAGCTTATAGCGTGTGTTGGAAAAGAAACACCCATTATCATATCTGAATTTCAGCTCCGGAGGCTTCCTCAGCACTTGTGTACACAGTGATACAAACAGTAAAGATGGCATCGCTTTTACCGCCAAGTAAAGTGGATTTGCATTCGCAATGCAGAAAACAGTATCTTCTCGACATGTCAACGACATAAACCAATCTCTTACAGGCCTCAGCTACAAATACAGTGTTTGAGGACGGGTCAAAGTAGACGTTGTTCGTGAGCAGCCAATGAAGACCATTGGCTGGCATTATGCAAATTTGTTTTCAAACCTTCATAGGTTTGTGCAAGAAGTAGGAATGGAATTACTGACGACTCGTTTAAGGAAGTTAACTCCATTTATCAGGCACTTTGATCTTTGAAACTTTGCAGACATTTTACATTCACAAACAGCTATATAACACACTAAATAGCATCTGGTAGTTTATAGGTACGTAATAGGGGCACTTTAAGACAGGTTCAGTTTCAGGTATAAAACATGTTCACAGTTTCCTCAGAAAATGCACACGTTAAAGGGTAACTCTCACCAAATTGCAACCTAGGCTATTTTTGTTAATCTACCCGAGTCAAACATTTGTGTAAAAGCATAATTAGAATGGAAACGCCACTTTTAAGATTGTATTTTTGTTTTCGGTCAAAATGCCTTTTGAATGGGAGTGTCGATAGTAGTCGAAAGTAGTTGATCTCCGAATGCAACGTAATGAACTAAGCTTTCCATCTTTACTCTCCTCATGTTACATTGCATTCGGAGATCGACTACTTTTGACTGACAAAAGTCCACCCACCGGAAACACCAACTGATAAAGTGAGTTGTACAAAACCTTTCTTTTTAGTAAACTCTGTGTACATAAACAATGTTGTCAGTGCTCAAGTTCATGTGTAGAGCCCCTGGTGTAGAGCCCCCTTCAAGCACAGTTTCATGTTGTGTCGAGCCTTAGCGATTTTGATGCTATCACTGTAGTGCCCCAAGAACTCCCATTCAAAAGGCATTTTGACCGAAAAACGAAAATACGGTCAATCTTAAAAGTGGCGTTTCCATTCTAATTATGCTTTTACACGAATGTTTGACTCGGGTAAATTAACAAAAATAGCCTAGGTTGCAATTTGGCGAGAGTTACCCGAGAGTTTTTAGAGGTGAATAAAATTGTATTTCCTTTGAGTGACTTGTTGGAAAAGAGGGTTTATTGTCCTGCCTATGTTGCCTATGTGGCAGTGCACATGTCATAGAGAAGAGATGTTGTTGCATGAGGAGGGGAAATGAATATTTTTGATTAAAAAGGCACATTAATAAAAATAAAAAAAGTAATAAAGATGTGCTCGACTCAATTATTTATAATAAACACTGTAAAATAAGAATTGTCAAATTGAATTGATTTCATGGTGACTTAAACAAGTTTAATTTCAGGTACAATGCCGCTGGCTGCACAGGAACAAGCTCTGGTTGAGGACCTGCTTTTCGTGCTGATTGGTGTGGATGGGAGAGACATCACAGCTCAGCCTGTGCTTGGCAGACAGAGCCGCTCCTTCATAGTAGATCCTTCCCTCGACATGTCCGTCAAAGAGCTGGTCAACCGAATATTGCCGGTCGCGTCTTGTTACTCCACTATCACACGGTCTGTGAACGATATTACGGTTGATAGATATATTAGTCATGTGTTTACACCAATATTAAACCAGATTTGTTAATAATGTCAGGGGATTTTATTGGCCCAGTGAAATTATTCTCTGAAAAGATATTTGATATTTCATCATGATCAAATTTTGCATGGCGTGCTCACACTAATCATTTGCATAATCCACGGCCAGCTTCACAGAGGAGAAGTCATCATTTGAGTACGGTCAGGTGAATCACGCTCTGACTGCAGCCATGAGGACTCTGATGAAGGAATACCTCATCCTGGTGACGCAGCTGGAGCATCTCCACGGACAGGGCACGCTCTCCCTGCAGAAGCTCTGGTTCTACATACAGCCCACCATGCGCACCATGGAAATCCTGGCCTCCATTGGTAAAGCTTTCAACATGTGTGGTTACTGTTAAAAGAGCAGCGCTCAGCATTTTGGATGTGTCAACAGGAGTAATGAGTTCATTTGTAAATTGTCATAATATATTTTTCATGTTCATTCTTAATTCATTACCTTTTGCAACAGCATTGTGGTCAGGACAAACTTTGATGTTGGCTTGACAAAAGCCTTATCTGAAAAGTTTAGTTTGTTTGAAGTTTAAAGTTTGATGGCTAGGCATACAAAAATCATGATTTAGCATGGTGGTAGCATGGTTTAGGATGTTGCTAGTATGTTCCTACCATGTTTTAGAATATTGTTAGCATGTTTCTAGTATATTTTAACATTGTGCTAGCATGCTTTAACATGTTTCTAACATGTTTTTTTTAGCATGGTGGCAACTTGTTTTAAGATGTTGCTAGAATGGTTTAACATTTTGCTCGCACGTCTTAGCATGTTGCTAGAATGTCTCAGTCCATTGGATTAGCATGTTGTTAGCACGTCATTACAATATTGTTAGCAAATTGCTAGCATTATAAATATGCTTTACATAATACACTGTACAATTTTAGTACAATCAACTTGGCTGTATAAGTCATTTCAACTTAAATTATATTAAACTGACGTAAAAAAGTTTGTCAAAGTTTGTCCTGATCAGAATTGCATTGTTGACAATGACATGCTCATGCTAATGTGCTTGGTCTCTTTAATGCAGCCACCTCTGTTGACAAGGGTGAGTGTATGGGTGGCTCGACCCTCAGCCTGCTTCACGATCGCACATTTAATTACACCGGAGACAGCCAGGCTCAAGAGCTCTGCCTCTATCTGACTAAAGCAGCCAGCGTCCCCTACTTTGAAATACTTGAGAAGTGGATCTATAGGGGCATCATTAAAGACCCATACAGGTACAGTGTGACCCCTGACCAACAGGGCTTTGAGATGTTTAGAACTCTATTGAGAACACCTTTTAAATGACAGTTTCTGAATTTGAATTGAGGTTGCAAAGGATGCAGAATTCTAATTGCAGACTGAATTTAATGTGTTACTGCTGTAAGGGTGGTTGTTGTTAATGCATTTCACTTGTTAGTGTGAATTACCAATAAACATGTTATACACAATATGGACCCTTTTCACATTTCTGGGGTTCTCAGAAGCGGAAGTCATCATAGCTGGGTAGACTTTTTTTAGTGGTGAATAGAAACTACAACAAATATTATTTTGTTGCATTCCCATTTGCTTTAAAAGCAAAAAAAAAAAAAAAATCCAATATAGTATTTCTGTGATTTTGAGATGTCAAACTTGCTGTTATTTCCTTTAGCCGTTAAAGAGTTAATTAGTTAGAGTTAGTTAATTAGAATTAGAGTTAATTCGTTTTCTGAAATTTAATGCCAAGGTAAAATAACACAAAGTATAGTGTTATAACCGTACATTACATTTATAAAAAATCAAAATATAAAAAAAACGTTGCTAGATTTACGATGTTAATAACTCTGAAACCCCGTCATCACAGTCTGTGAAAAGTGTCCATTGAGTATTTCCAGAAACATTAGAGGACATTAGTAAGATATGTTATGAAATGCCACCTATTGAAATTTGTATTTCATTTATATTTCATGTATCAGGTAATTTGAGAATACTCCAGTTTATATTATATTATAATGTTATATTATATATATTATTATAATAATTAGTTTTGATGCTTCCTGTCATCCCATTTAAATTCCAATTCAACATCCTGTAGATCTTGGGCAATTCAAATCAAATTCACACTCGTGGCTTGAAAGGCAACCAGTTCTTAAATTCAGAATTTTGCTGACCATGAAAAAAACATTTTATTGGACCACATTGTACCACATTAAATTAAGTGAAATAAACTTCATTACATTCTATGTTTTTTACTTTTATAGTGAATTCATGGTTGAGGAGCATGAGCTACAAAAAGAGAAGATTCAAGAGGATTATAATGACAAATACTGGGATCAGAGATACACTATCGTCCAGCACAGGATCCCATCATTCCTTCAGAAAATGGCAGATAAGATATTAAACACAGGTGAGGCCTTTTTTATACAAAGCAATTAGCTCAGTTCCAAAATGTAGATCGTATACAGCATAAGATTTGTGTCTACTAGAAAGCAATTCTGGAACAATGGTATGAATGAAATTTCCTATGATTTCAATGCCCATCTGAAAAGTGACTAAATGCGTTTTTTTCATGAACAGTCCTAACGTCTTTCTAATTTCAGGCAAGTATCTGAATGTTGTGCGAGAGTGCGGCCGTGACGTTACCTGTCCAGATGCTAAAGAGGTTCTCTACACACTTAAAGAGAGAGCATATGTGGAGCAGATTGAAAAAGCATATTACTATGCCAGCAAGGTTCTGCTTGACTTCCTGATGGAGGAAAAGGAGCTTGTTTCACGCCTGAGGTAAAACTTAAGGTTTGAAATTGTTGTGGGTCTCTCTGAAATCATTCACACAAATGTTGTCAGCGCTGGCATCGGTTGTTGTTGCCATCTCCAGTAGTTGGTTGTCGTTTGCTCTGCTTCTTTTGTGACTTTGAAACAAACTAATTAGTGCAAAAAAAATTCAAGGTACACATGCAAGCAGCGCGTATAGAGCGGTTAGAAAAATCAGGCTGTGCACGTACAGTACGTACATACCACACATTTTCCCATGGTCATTGAGTGACTCAAATTTTGTAGGAATTTGACCCAATATTGGTTGACACACGCACAAGTACACTTTACTTAATATACAAAAAAAAATTGTAATAATATCACTAACACTGATAAATACACTATTAAGTAGCAGTCCCAAACTAGTTTTTGTTAATACAGTAAAGTTACTAAATTGGTTGCCACCACAGTCATCAAAAATAAAGAAAATAATACAAAGTAAAAATAAGGTGGAATTATGGGTTAAGGTTATGGAAACTACTGTTACCGGTTTAAATACACACTACTAACATGAACAGTTAAAAAAACATGGAAATTGCTCCTGACGAATCGAATGAACATCATGCTGCATGCAAATCCTTCCCAGCTAAGGCACGACGTACTAGTTACTAAAATTATTGGTATTGTTTTTGGTAAGTTCACGACTTAGAAATTGACAGCGTAAATATGACGACGTGCGCTCGTAATTTCTTTTGCTCTTTGTATAAAGCGAATTGATATGCTGTGCACAGCCTTGCATTTGTGCGTAAAATTGAAGAATGTGTGCCGTAAACACAATGTATCTTGACAGGACAGGAAAGCTTGTTTTTCTAAGGTGAGACTTTTTATTTTATTTTGCAAGTAAAATAATGACAACAACTGACAGCAGATACTAAATCAGGAGTTTTCTGTCTTACAAAATAAAAGTCTCACTTCAGTAAAACATTAAGAATGAAGTTTTTTTGGACTACACACTCTGCGACCCACTCAAAACGGTCTTGCAACTCTCTTTTGGGTCATGACCCACCAGTTGAAAAACATGTATACGTGCAAAAACCAAAGTATTCTCGTAATATTTGGTATTGTTTAATAGTTGTGTGCTGAATATCTCAATATCACCTTATTTCTTACATTTGTGGTGCAGGTCAATCAAGCATTACTTCTTAATGGATAAAGGAGACTTTTTCGTGCATTTTATGGACCTGACGGAGGAGGAACTGAAGAAGCAGGTTGATGACATCATTCCTCCACGGTTGGAGGCTCTGCTGGAGCTGGCCCTGAGGATGAGCACTGCCAACACAGACCCCTTCAAAGACGATTTAAAGGTTGAACGCTCATCCGTGTTCTCAACTATTACTTCGAAATTAGCACTTTGTAATACATATGTTGTCAGTTTGTGCATTCTACATAACATTGTTGATTTCAGGTGATAAGCGTATTTGCTTTTGCAGTAGAAATCCAAATGAACAGCAAATTCTAGTTGTTTAATTTTTTATCTAAAGATGTGTTTGTTACTTTTTTTATTTTGTTTGTTTGTTTATGGTGCGCTGACTAATGAGGCAATTATCCTAAACAGATGTGATGCAACAAGATTCCAGCCACAAACTATTTGTCTTAAATTTGACTTAAACTGCAATTCCTCGACTGGCCGCTAGAGACAGGCTCCAAAAGAGAGTCAATCCCTTAGACCCCCGTGTTAATATGCCCAACTTTACAGCAGAAAAAATGTTTACAGCCTGGTACAAAAAGTGGTTTTGGTCTATATAGCTAATTTTGCTCCGCCCACTTTGGGCTTCTGAAATGCTCTTCAGAAACCTACGGGTGACGTCACGGACACTTCGTCCATATTTTTTTTACAGTCTATTGGCCCGACACAAGAAACTACAGCTGCACGATTAATCAGAATAAAACCGAAATCGTGATATAGCTTAGTGCAGGGTTCCTCAAATCCAGTCCTGAAGGGCCACTGCCCTGGGCTGCGTTTCCAGATAACAATGGATCTCAGAACTTACGAGCATTTTCTACAAGCGACTTTATGAACGTTCGTGTTCATTTCACGTGCGTTTCACAAAAACGCACTTAGCACGATCGGCCAATCGCACGCAACTGTGCTTTAAGTGCTACTTAAGAGTCGCTGTCCGCATGTCAGTGCTGAAATGTCATCTTGTAGAATGGCAAGTAATTGTAGCACATGCTTGTATTTTGAAATGTTTAGCCTAATTGTTTTAATCTGATGTGCATTTTCTACGAGGCCAATAATCTATAAAAGCACAAACCTACGGCTGGAGACACCAGCAAAATGGCTGAACCATAAAAACTAAGAAAATACATTTTTCAAAAAGAGGAGATTAATGTCATTTTAGAGGAGGTGGAGCTATACAAACATATTATTTTCAGCAGGTTTAAGGGCAGTCGTACAAATAAACATAAAATGTAGATTTGTCTACAAAACTGACTGCAACTAGGGGCATTAAAAGATCAGGGAAGGAAGTCAGGAAGAAGTGGCAGGACTTTGCAGCCTTGCTAAAAGGAAAAGAGCTCTGCAGAGGACAACATTTAATAAAACAGGTGGTGGGCCCAATGAGTCCCCCCTTCTCACAGCAGAGGAAGAAAAGGCCTTGTCACTACTTGGCACAAGTGCTTCAGGTGGCATTTGTGGTGGTATTGACATCCATGGAGGAGTAGGGGTAACTCAACCTGAGTCTGATCAGGTCCTTCATGCTCAGAGGAACTATCAGTTTCATCTGCCATCTCCCAGCACCCTACCATCTCCTAGTCCTCCAAACAACCCTCCCAGGCCTTAGCCTCCATCTTCTGTTGTCCAGACTGCAGCCACAACACCTCAGCAGTTTGAGAAGGTTTGTAGTTGTAGTCAGGACATTTGAGAGTGTCCTTGCTTAACAGGGAGGAAGATGAAGAGGTGATGGAGGAGGAGGAGGAGCACAAAGATGGCATGGGACCACATGATGGCCTCCCAAGAAATCCCCAATACATGGCTGGTTTTTGTGCATGTCAGCAAGTCATTGACACAAGTCTTTGAAGCATATTACATAGTTTATCTTTTTTTTTTGTTCTTTCATTTCATTTAGATTCAAATTATTAGATTAAATTATTTCTATATTTTCGCTGCCCTTTTTAATTATTTCATTTATACATTCATTTAAACAAAAAACGAGCAATAAAGTGTACAATAAAGTACATTGCACTTGAATAAAGTTAAAGGTGTATCTGCCGGTTGTCCTGCATGTGACCTCATAACTCTGTCTTCTTTCGATGCACTTGGGGATTTACGATTACTCCAGAGCACTCGTAGATCTACGATGATTTTCAAGTGCTACTTAAGTTACGATGCTTTTGGGAAACAGACCGTAATATTAAGATCAGTCGTACGATCGTTTTAACGAACTTCTTAGGCTTACGATGCTTTTGGGAAACGCAGCCCTGCAGAGTTTATCTCAAACCCTGATCAAACTCCCCTACCTGTGATTTCTAGTGATCCTGAAGACCTTGATTAGTTTGCTCAGGTGTGTTTGTTCAGGGTTGGAGCTAAACTCTGCAGGGCATTGGCCCTCCAGGGCAAGATTTGAGGAACCCTGGCTTAGTGCAATTATCAAATTGCAAAGGCTGCCATTTAATTAAATAAATATATATGCGTTGTGTGTTTCAGAGTAAAGCGTGGCACTGCGTTCTTATACATGAGCAGCTCATTATCCGCGGGTGTTTTGGGCATCTTAGGGCTCTGTACGGTTGTCCATCAAAATAAAAGTTGGTGATGTTTAATATTTGAAAGTTAAGAAATTAAGACGGCCATAAATATTAGTTTTGCAATTTTACAGTTATGTCAAAATTATTATTATATTTTTCTTAAATACACTTTTTATTTTATTTTACTGTACATTTTTATTTATATTGTTACTTAGTGTTAATAAAAATCATAAATTTATCATAAAATTCCACCACAAATCATGCTGCCCTATAAGAGAAAACACAGAAAAAAATCCAAAGGAATAACATCTGCCAATTTAACACATTTCGTGTATGAAAGTGGCTATTTTCACCCATCTAAATGGTTGTATTATTTGGAGGGATGGTTGAGAATGGAAAATGACGTGCAAGTGCCCAAAAATAGGCAACAGGTCATTGTTTACTTAACGTAATTGTTCTCTTCCAGATTGACCTGATGCCCCATGATGTAATCACCCAGCTGTTACGTGTCCTTGCTATAGATACCAAGCAAGAGAAAGCCATCATTAATGCAGAGCCCACAGAGGTGTCACTTAGCGGCCTGGAGGCTTTCTCCTTCGACTACATCGTCAAATGGCCACTTTCACTCATAATCAACAGGTACAGTTTTCCTATATGGCTGTATAGCCTTCATTTCGAGCAGCTTCAGCTGTGGCCCTGTACCTCTTAAAGGAACTGTTTTGTCATCATGTACCCTTCACATGTTGTTCCAAACGTGTATTCCATGCGATTAAAGTGTGGTCACATTTAATGTTGTTTGGTGAATTTTACCTGTCCAATACCAGTCATTGCGATAAGAATCCATGGGATCAGAAATGTCACACATTACACACTACGCGATCGTAAATGTTTCAAATCGTAAATGCACATCCATGTACATTTAACCAGTGAGGGCAAAATATTTCCCTACGTAGATGTTTCAGTAGGTTCAAGTAACTCACATGAATGTGCTGTTGACCAACAGAAAGCTGCTTGGTTTGAAAGTGACTTCTGTGTTAGCTGTGCTTCATACAACACTATTTAAAATAAAATATGGACTATTTGAATGAACTGCTCCTTAAAAACAATGCTCTGTTATACAGGAAAGCGCTGACAAGATACCAGATGCTCTTCAGGCACATGTTCTACTGCAAGCATGTGGAGAGGCTGCTCTGTAATGTGTGGATCAGCAATAAAACAGCTAAGCAATATTCACTTCACTCTGCTAAGTGGTGAGACTACATATATTTAGTTTTTGTCTTAGTCTGTGTATCTTCAAGTGAGCATCTTATTAAGTAGCTCTTGTTGATTGTAGGTTTGCTGCTGCCTTTGCATTAAGACAACGGATGCTCAACTTTGTTCAGAACATTCAGTACTACATGATGTTTGAGGTTATGGAGCCCACGTGGCACATCATGGAGAACAACTTGAAGTCTGTGAGTCAATGATTCAATCTGTCTGTCTAGATTTATGTATGTTTAGAAAGAGATTTATAATACATAATGAATTAAAAATGAATTCACAGTGTGTGCTTAAATCGCTTGTCTTTTTTAGGCCTCCAACATTGACGACGTGCTGTGTCATCACACCAGTTTCCTGGATAACTGTCTGAAGGACTGTATGCTCACCAATCCTGAGCTGCTTCGGATCTTCTCCAAGCTCATGTCTGTCTGTGTCATGTTCACCAACTGCATGCAGGTAAAAATACGGACATTATGGAGAAAGAACTAAAAGTACTAAAAACCTGTTCGCAAATATACTGCCATTCAAATGTTTGCTGTCAGTAAGATTTATTTAAATGTTTTTGTAAGTCTCTTATGCCTACCATGCCTGCATTTGATCAAAAGTACAGTAAATATTGGGAAATATTATTACAATTTAAAACAATTGTTTTTTATTTTAATACATTTTAAAATGTAATTTATTCCTGTGATGCAACGCTGAATTTTCAGCATCATAAGATCACACGATCTTTCAGAAATATTTCTAATAAGGTGATTTGGTGCTCAAAAACATTTACTAGAAATGTTTAAAATTTACTGCCATAATGCAGTTTTATATGCTGAATAGAAAGTTCAGATTTAGTTCAAGTAACATTTACTAAAAATATAAATCTTTTGTAACATAATTGTCTTCACGGTCACTTTTGATCATGCATTCTTGCTTAAAGGTGCTCTAAGCGATGTCACGCATTTCTTAAGCAGAAAATTTTTTTGTCACATAAAGCAAACATCTCCTCACTATCCGCTAGCTGCCTGTCCCCTGAACACGCCGGAAAAAAACGCGGTCTCTGTAGACAGCCCAGGCAAAACAAACAGCAACAAAAACAAACTGGCCCAGCCTGGACCACGAAACATAACAAACAGTGTTCCAGCCAATAACCGACAAGAATGATTTGGGGGTGGGGGTTGGGGGGTTAGTGCGCGTGCACATGAAGGGGGGTGTGGGGAGTAGAGGAGAGGGAAGTTAGCTAGAGGAGAGATGTCCTAGACAACATCAACGACTTGCCTTAGAATTACTGTATATTCTCTTGAATTTTAATATGGCCGACACACGACCAAAGAGACAACGTTCCAATGAACAAATAGCAAAGAAGAGGGAAAAGGAGAAGGAACGTGCGAAGTCCCGAATTTACATCTGAAAAGCCTGTTTCAGGAAGCACGGAAGGAAGGGGGAGGGGACGGGATGAGGAGGAGGGTGGGTCGAGCTAGCCTCCGTTTTGTTTGACAATATTTCGAACGTCAACAAGAAGTGACGTCACCCAACATCGCTTAGAGCACCTTTAATAAATACAATTTTTATTAATTTATTTAAAATAATAATAATCTTACTGACCCCAAATTTTTGAATGGTAGTGTACATAATTAGAATATAGATCTTCTAGTATAACTTGTTTTTTTGTTTTGTTTTAATATTTAATTATATAGTTTATTCTTTAATGTCAGGATGATGCTGGAGAGTTCATGTTGATTGTTTTGCAGCGGTTCACTCAGAGCATGAGGATAGACAGCGAGATGAAGGCTGAACGCACAGACGAGGCAGAGAAAAAAAGACTGGCCACTAAAGTGAGTCATCACTCACACCGTAATCTTCCAAAAGATAATAAACCACAAACAAATGAATCTTTTTTTTTTATGTTATCTATTTGTCTTTATCTCAGTTCTTAGCTGAGTATGTGGATGCCCTCCAGTCTGACTCGGGGTTTGAGGGGACCATCAGCAAGTTTGACAGTAACTTCAGCACCTTATTGCTGGACCTTTTGGATAAGCTCAGCATTTACAGCACCAATGACTGTGAACACAGCATGATCAACATCATCTACAGGTGGGTTGTGGAAGGAACCTTTCAGTAAATCTTAATTGTATTTACTGCATCCTGATTTAACCTGGTCTTAAAGGGATAGTTTACCTAAACATGAAAATTCTGTCATTAATTACTCACCCTCATGCTGTTCCAGACCCGTAAGACTTTCATTCATCTTCAGAACACAAATGAAGATATTTTTGATAAAATTTCTGTCCCTCCAAAGACAGCTTCACAACTGACACTTTGACACACACTTTAAAAGTTAATCGTAAAACTAAACCATATGAATTGAGCGGTTTAGTCAAAATTTTCTACATGATGGATGAACAGATTTAATTTAGGCTTTTATTCACATTATTCAAGCGTCAAAGTGGTAGTTGTGTAGCTTTCAATGGAGGGACAGAATGCTCTCAGATTTCATCAAAAAGATCTTCATTTGCATTCCAAAGATTAACAAAATCTTATGAGGATGAATAATTTATTACAGAATTTTCATTTTTTGGGTGAACTATTCTTTTAATAGTGATAATAGAAATGTGTAGCACAAGCTTTTGAAATCTCTTACTATTGAAGAGCTTAGACAATCCTCGTTTAAATTCATGATGAAGGTGCTATGAATAATGAGATTTTTCTTTATAGGCTGGACTTCAATGGCTTTTACACAGAGAGACTGGAGCGAATGGCCATTGAAAGGAGCCAGAAGACTGCTTCGTAGCATTGTCCATCTTAAAATCTTCAGTGTTTTTAAAGTGTTCAATGTACTATTACATGGTGCTGTAACAAAGCACTTAAGAATTTCTCCTCTCTATTGGAAATGTATTTAATGGTCTTACACAAATTCCACCCGACTGAAAATCCAATATAATAAAGTAAAAATGTAGCTTTGTCTTTTGTTCTTTATTTGTTTTTCTCCGCCTCTTATTCTAAACCCAGATTACTTTCATAAACTTATTTTGACTAACAAGAGAAGGCGTAGGCACAGTGTGCTCATAGTATTTACATGATGCTATACTTGAATATGTCTCTGACAAGTATTGGATGGGATTGGATGATCCAGATACAAACTTTTCCAGATTACCAGTGCTCGAACTGAGAATACATATGACAATGTTGGCGACTAGCTATGTAAAGAACATAAATATTTATATACATAAATATTTTTGACAGCTGTTTGGGGGATTATTTTAATGGGACAAAATCTTTATTGTACTTAAAGGCTTAATAGCTTACTTCTAATTGATCAATCTAACAGTTAAATCAAGTGTGAAACTAAAAATGTGTGTATATATAGTGATACAAACATTGCATTATTTGACCAGTTTTAAGTTTTATAAATTTTGTTTCTGAAATCCACCCTTGGGATTTTTGTATTATCATTATTTTTTAAGATCAAATTAATGGATCAAATTCAAGATCAAATGGATTATGTCATCTAATCACATTTCAGAAAATATAATATTTTTCTTCCTAAGAACTAATTTTCACAATTTCTTTTGACCAAATTGGTTGAGTGAATTATTCAGTTACTAAGTAATAATACAGATAAATATGCAAATTTCTGCCATTATTACGTAATTTAAACTGCAGAAAATAAATCGCCGCTACTAATGCACACAGACTTCCAGCCAGTCTGGTCTGAACGCGTTGGCACAAGCGGAGTGATACAAACAGTAGAAGTGTTCCGCCCATATGGGACTCCGCTCGGCCAATCAAATTCGAGGACTGGAACTAAAAGTTCGGGTTTGAGGAGTGTGATGCCATCAAGCCGAAGCTGCACAAGAATCTCCTCAAGTGTCCAGAATCTGAACCCAGGCTCTCTGAAGGTAGTAGAAGAATGAATGATGTCCAATTACTTATCCCTCATAACATACCACACACCCAAATTTACAATATGAGAGTATGCTCGTTTGATGTGTCCAACACGAAGTTGATCTATGTGATTCGTTCAATGCACCGCTAGGTGGCGCTGGTGTCTCATCTCTCAAACTTTAAAATTACTGAGATTATCATTTTACGTGTATTTGGGCAAGCATGCAGGCAATATTCTTTATGTTATATCAAAAAGAATTTCATAATTTAAAGCCAATATTTGCGCATCACTTCTGCAAATATAAGTTAACTTGAACAGGTAGGCAGTCTGCCACATAGTGTCAGTGAAGTCCACACCCTTTACAAACTCAAAAGGATACGGGCACTGCATTGAGCCCACAGTCTCACATACAGAGAGACATCGCTATGAAAGTGCATTGAATGAAAGCGTGTTGTGCTTTTTACTGTCATGTTGCGCGTGGCAGTGGAGTCTGCGGCGGGTTTGCCCAAGAAGAAACTGGGCAGCCCAGACCCCGTCGTATCTGTGGTGTTTAAAGGTAAGAAATCCTGTTTGGCTTCATGTATAGCCATTTAACTGCAAAATAACGGCACCGAGTGTTAGTTTTGACCTGTTGGCTTTCGTAAAATTTTAGACGAAAAGAAGAAAACCAAGTCCGTTAGCAATGAAGTGAACCCAGTGTGGAATGAGGTCTGTTGAGTTTTTGTTTTAAACACTTTAACGCTAATTACAAATGAATTAGATTAAAGTTGCTGTGTATGACATAAAAACTGAATGCAAAGTATTTGTAATTTGACTGTTGTCTTTGTTTTCTTTAACTTTTTTTAAATAATTTGTTTATGTGTTGTTTTTAATTTCATATTATTTAGGCTACCTGAGCCAATGACGGCATGCATATTAACCTTGTGCATAGCACAGTTTAACATTTCTCCAGTCCAGTGGCTGTGAGAGTTTTTGAAGTTTTGAATGCTTTTTTCCCCTTTAGACACTTGAGTTTGATTTAAAAGGGGTTCCTCTTGATTCTTCCTCCTACATTGATGTGCTTGTGAAAGACTACGAGACTCTTGGCAAGGACAAGTGAGTGTTTTTCAACTGCTCAATTGAGTCATACGCCAAACAGTGTGGTGTTGAACTCTTGCTCCCACCTTAATCAAATACAAGTTGTGTGACTAAAGAAGTATTAGCTTATAGAATTCAAGAGATTTGACCTTCTGGAATGGATTCAAAGTGACTTGCCATTCAGTAAAATGCAGAGTTCAATACAAAGTTTTGCATCAGTTCTTTCTCTTGGTTAGATTCACGTCTATTCCCTGTCTCTTCTGTATTGATGTCGCAGTTTAAAGTAGTCGCTGCATTTCAGGGTAATAGTGAACCATGTTAATCTTGGTTTTCTCAGTCTGACACTGTAATACCATGCACCTCAAACACACCCTCACGGCTGTGTTCAGACCTGCTCTACAATGCCATGAGGGGTGGAACTGAGGCGTTTGGTTCGCAGTGCTGGATGAATAAATGATTGTTAGTTACTGAAATGCAGTTCTTGTATAAAGACATGACTTGAAGTAAATAGACATAAATAGAATGGTCTTACAGCTCTTTATCACCATGTTGGGCTATAAATTTCATGCATTTCCAGTTATTCTAGATTTTTTTTCTTTTTTTTTTTTGTGAGAAAGGCATTGGAAAAAATCCAAAGGCGAACACAAAGAGGAACATAACTCTCACTGAAATTTACATTCATGCAATTTCATGCAAATTTGTCTTGATGACATCATGTGGGTCTTTCATTCATTGCATAACTTTTTCATTTTCATTTCCCTATGATTTTTGCAGACATTCTTTGTCTTTTATGAAGGAATTTTGTTCTGCCCATTTTAAATCATTGTCATACTTTGTCAGTTTAATTTATTCCTTCCTCTTTCGAATAGTTATAGGGCTTTAATCAGGAGAAATTTGTATGGACATCAACAAAATAGTTTGCAATAACTGTGTCTAAAACAGAATATAATGTGTGTTATATGGGAATGAATGACAGTCCCTTAAAGAATCTGGAATGGCATACATTATAGTAGATTTTACCTCCGATCCCTGATCATTTCTGACTCACATTATATAAATATGTTGTCAAATGCTTCAGTTCATTGTGATATTTCGATATACTGAGAAATTACACTAGTGACATTGAGATGCTTTCAAACCAAGTCAAAGGAACTGAGGTGTATTGCAAGAATCTCTCTCTCATTTTATTATTCTGACAACTATACTTTGGTTACCAAAGTAAAAGAAGCATTATGTTGAAGATACAGGATGAAAAAGCAAATATTTTGGGCCTTGACATGTAGCTTATGTTGCTGATCTCATAAGAACACCATTATACTGATGTTTCTTTGTTTACCTGTTTCTGTGTTGAAAGAGCACTAGTTATGGTGTTGCAGGATAGCACATAAGTAGTTCATATGGGCTAATCAGAGTAAAACAACACGGTTATTGCTCAGTTTACCTCTAATATCAGTGGGATTTAAAGTGTCTCCCAGACAGTGGCAATGTATTGTGTGTTTAATGACTATGAAAGGGCTGGACTAGCAGTTTTCTTTCCTGTGTTGATGTAATCCCTATCGAAACGGGAATTTGGAGCAGCATGTATCTTATAGCCTTTAAGTTGCATTACAAACCTAATAGACATGAACTACAAGCTCTAAAAACAACATTTTAAATTTCATGGGATCTTTAACTGATTTTGTTGGGCATTTTCCTGTAGGACATGTTCCTGGATCAACATCTTTGTTCGGTTTGGAACAATATTGTTATCAATTAATCAGATTTTAGAGATGGGGCAGGCTGATCAAATTAAAATTTTGGACTGTCTGAGAATTTAGCTCCAGAATGTTGAAGAGATGTTGATCCAGCAACGTATTTGGCAACATTTTGTGGGACACGTGCATTTTTCTCTATGGAACAAAAGTAGCATTGTGGCATTCCAAATCAATTCTGTTTGAGAGTCTGGCAAATGAAGAACACCACGGCACTGATCTAGTCTGCGTCCCACAAGGCCAGAGTTGTAGTGAGCAGTGCACTTAGTTTGATTCCCAATGAAATACTTTCAAGTGTGTTCTTAAGTACAGGAAGTGTGTTTGATCATTGCTGTTAAGAGGCTAGTAAATATTAATCATACTTGGAATCACCTTAAGGATCTCAGAAATAACGTTCCATAAAGGAAATGGAATGAGGCGAAATGTTGGAGGGTGTGGTTACCTTTGCTTTAAATGTTTGCTTTGACATGTTTGTTTGAAACTTGAGATCCATTAGGTTGTTTTAATTGTCATAAGATGTTGTGAGACTTTCCCTGAAAATTTTGTAAGAACTCATGGGCTTAATTCAAGAAACCCAAGCAGAGCTGGTATAAAATAGTTTGAAAACCAATTACATGAATGTTGCATAGAATTAAATACAATAAATGAAATACTTTATAAATATTATAAATTAAAGTTTCATAAGCAAAGATTTACTAGGCAAAATTAATTTGGGTGTAAATTGTTGATAAAACCATTCTTGAATAACTGTAAATTAAGGCAAGACACTACATGCAAAAAAGTGCACTGACTTTGGGCTATTTAGCATTTAATTACTTGCTTCAGATTAGTGGAAAGAAATGTAATTAGATTTCAATTACAATAACACATATCTTTAAAGGCCATTTTCTAAAAAAAAAAAAAAAAAACCTTTCCTCGACACCAGCCAGAAATCTCCACTTCAGTAGCATTTACATACACCAAACTTTACAGTTTTATCTATATTCTTAAAGGGATAGATCCCCCAAAAATGAAAATTAACCCATGACTTACTCGCACTCAAGCCATCCTAGGGTGTATATGACTAATCAGACTAATACAATTGGGAGTTATATAAAAAAAATCTGGCTCTTCCAAGCTTTATAATGGCAGCGAATGGGAGTTGATATTTTGATGACATCATAAAAGTAATCCATGCGGTTTCAAAGGTAAACCTGCTTAATAGTTAAACTAGTTGCTCATGTGTAATGGATTTAATCATATAAAATAATAATAAATACTCATCGCTAAAAGCTAGTCTGTCTGTTACTAAGGGGCCGTTTACACTAAACTATTTTCAACCAAAAACGGCCATTCATTGACGGTTTTGGCCATTCATTGACACAACAACTGCATTTGGGAACCTGAAAAAAGTCTTTGAAAACGATACCATTATTGTCTCCGTGTAAACTGCAAAAAACTAGCCTAGAAATCTAGACGCACCCTAGCGGCAGCAAAATGTATTTTGCAGCCAGGTGGGTCTAACGTTAGACACTCTCAATAGACCTTCTAGCTGCAAAAACCCAAATTGGGTCAGGCCAATCACATGCGTATAGAGTAGGCGGGGCGGGCTTAACATAATGACGACAGAGATGTGACGGTTCCCTGGCTTGAAAACAAAGAATGGCTGCTGGCGAACAGTCTTTCGAATCGGCTTTGGCCGCGACTCTGGAGGACTTGGAGTTAAGTTTTTCTTTGAGAAAAGAGCAAAGAACGGCACTTAAGTCATTCTTTAAAAAGGAAGATGTGTTCGTAGTTTTGCCGGTGTTACACCAGATTCTGTGACCGTCATAATATGTGACCGTAGTGGGCGCGGTTGTCACTGCGTGCTCCGTGATCTACGCAAACAGCGTAACTTCTGACTATAAGCCAAAGGTGAAGTATTTACGACACGTTTGTTTAGAAATGCTTTTTTTTTGCCTGTCAGATATGGCAAAAGTTGAATCTATCATCTAACGTTAGCTCAGCTGTTGGGAAAACGCTCTGGTTGGTTGTAGCGCTGTCCTATTGCGTGCAGAGGGAATTTGAAAGACAGCCGTTTATCCCGCCCCTCGGATTGAGCCGTGTCTATGGTGAGTTTCCAGACCTAACATCTTGATGTAGGTCTGGCTTGCCAGGCTAGCAAAAAACAGGAATTTGTGCAAACAGTGACAACATGCGCATGCGTAAAGACGGAACATGTAATAGGTTCCTTTACAAAGTGAAATCGCCAACTACTGGCCTGACATGCATAATACAGCGTTTTTAATCTGTTTTTAATCCGTTTCGCAGATCCATGTGAACAGGGATAACTTTGACAGCGTTCTCGTCTGTATGTGAAAAATGTTTTAGTACATCGTTGTCGTACCCTAAAAAAATTATTTGTAGCAAGAGCAACTGGGGCGAGTGACTTTTGAAATACTTTCATTTGTGTGCTAAAGTACAGGAAGTGTGTTTGATCAGTGCTATTAAGAGGCTGGTAAATATTAATCATGCTTGGAATCACCTCAGGTTATAATTAAGGATCTCAGACATGTAACATCAGACATGTTACTTTGCTCACAGCTGGTCCAATTTCGATTAGAGATCTCTTACCCAGAACATAACCTACCCAGAACATAACCTGCCCCGAAGCAGGTTAAAGGGATACTCCACTTTTTTAGGAAATAGGCTCATTTTACAACTCCCCCAGAGTTAAACAGTTGAGTTTTACCGTTTTCGAATCCATTCATCCGAACTCCGGGTCTGGCGGTACCACTTTTAGCATAGCTTAGCATAGATCATTGAATTGGACAAGACCATTAGCATCTCTCTCAAAAAAATTACCAAAGAGTTTCGATATTTTTCCTATTTAAAACTTGACTCTTCTGTAGTTACATCGTGTACTAAGACCGACGGAAAATGAAAAGTTGGGATTTTCTAGGCTGATAAGGCTAGGAACTATACTCTCATTCCTGCGTAATAATCAAGAAACTTTGCTGCCGTACCATGAGTGCAGCAGGCGTAATGATATGACGCAGTGCCTGAAAATAGTCCCCAGCTCGGTAACTTCCAACGTGACCGGGACTAAGTTTGTCTAACCTATTAGACCTATTTTCAGGCGCTGCGTCATATCATTACACCTGCTGCACTCATGGTACGGCAGCAAAGCATAGTTCCTAGCCATATCAGCCTAGAAAATCGCAACTTTACATTTTCCGTCGGTCTTAGTACATGATGTAACTACAGAAGAGTCAAGTTTTAAATAGGAAAAATATCGCAACTCTTTGGTCATTTTTTTTTTAGAGAGATGCTAATGGTCTTGTCCGATTCAATGATCTATGCTAAGCTATGCTAAAAGTGGTACCGCCAGACCCGGAGATCGGCTGAATGGATTCGAAAACGGTAAAACTCAACTGTTTAACTCTGGGGGAGTTGTAAAATTAGCCTATTTCCAAAAAAAGTGGAGTATCCCTTTAAGCCATGAAGCGTAAGTTACTATAGTGATGATCACCGCTAAAAGCCAAACCACTTTCATGGTTCTCAGGGTTGGCACATACTAAACAGAAACATACCTGGCTAGCCACCTAAACTGGCTTCATGGCACTGGCCCCAGGTCTAATGTCTGTGGACGCACCTTTGTTATTATTGTGAAATGATACAACACCAGCCCACTAATAATCAAATGTGTAGAGGTAGCATGTCAGTGTTTTCAGTAGGAAAATGCTGAATGTGCTGTTGTTTGTGGCTGAACAATGTATAATCAAAGCGTTTTATTGCAAATGTTTCTCTTAGCCAGGGAAATGCTCAGATGGAAAATGGTCTTTGAGGGTGTTCCTGGATCCTGACCTACCAAGCGTCGCATTCACATTATTAATCTGGGTGGCGTTATTTACTTTTGGAGGAGATCTCTCTTGTGACTTCAGAGTTAGAGCACACAAAGGATTTTTCTCCCATGTATAATATTTATTTACGCATTGTGTTGTGTGCCACGTCTGTTTATTATGTAGCATTTAATGGACTGACAGAAAATAATTAAAGTCCCCCTGTGGTGAAAAGTTTAATGTTGTTTATATGTCTATGTGATGTTTTTGAATGTTTTTTTGTTGAGAAATAAGAGGAATTCATGATGTCAGCTGAAAATAAGTTGTTTCAGAGGTGGAGCAAGTTTGGGCATTTTTAAAAAAGGTTATAAAGGCAAATCTTGTTTTTGTTGCTTTTTTTAAATAATATTAACTGATGAATAATTCACAGTCAGACCAGGAACATGAATTATGAAAATAAGTTTTGATTTCATGGTGCACTGCACTTTGTTTTTTAAATGCAAATAAAGTCACACGATTCACACAGCAGTTTTTGAAACACTGTATGAGACAGATATTATGTTCTACAGAAACATGGGACATCAGGTGACCTGCTTGATTTTCCACAGGCCTTTTTTTATTTATTATCTTTTGTTTGTTTGTTTGATTGTTTTAGGTTGATTGGATCTGCTAAAGTCTCTTTAAAAGACCTTGCCAGTAGCCAAGTTAAATCTCTCCCGGTGAAAAACTTGGCTCTAGTGGATGAAAATGGCAAGAACTTTGGAGTAAGTGTTTTTTTCAAAAAATGTTTCTCTTAAATCAAATGACACACACATTTATATTTTTGTTATATTTTAAATACATTTTCTTATAAGTAGGTACTCATATAATCTGCACCCGCAGAACTAATTCCGTCATTCACACAGTCCCGTACATCCTCATCTTTTGCATTTTCTTTTATTAAAATACTTTCAGCTACCAAATAAGTATTATTGGGTCTCATTCACTAATAATTGCGTGGATAATTCGTATTTATGCTCTGGAGAACTTCTCACGAAGATTTTCGGCTAATTCACAACACGTGCGCACAACAAACCCAACCCATGTCCATACAAGGACTTTCCGCACACCCTTACCTTTCATCACTCTCAACAAACACAACGCTCTGTAAAGTCACATTCTAGCCTGAGAACGCGTGCAGCAAGATCCTCGAGCAATGCCAGTTGTGCCATCCTCAAAACCAGTTCAAACAAAACAAACCCCTTTAATAGACTTCTGATTGGCCAGCTGTGTATACGTATATTATATGTGTACATGTACATGATAAAATATATTTAAGATCTATATCTAAGTGTTAAATTTCATCTAGGTCACCAAGTGTATGTGAATTTTGTGTATGAGTGGTTTAAATTTAGAATACATTTTACAATGAAAGTTATTGATGAATTATGATTTGTTCGTGAAAACATTCGTACGCAGATTTCAAGAACAAAGTTAGTGAATGAGACCCATTTGGTCCCATTTATTTACAACAAACTTTACTGGCTTAATTGACTAGTTAACTTGAATTAGGTCGTCACCTGTATTAAACCTGAGAGGCATATTTAAACAGCTCTTACAAAAATAAAAATCAAATGTAGTTTTGTGATGATAGCATCACTGTCAATATTTACACATTCGAGGCACTTTCAGTATTTATGTAATCAATTTGACACATTATTATGAGATAATTAGCTGCATCCTTTTGTAGGGGACCATCAGCATGTTAATTGGCTATGAGCCACCTGCCGGTGCCATGACAAATCCACAAGATCAACAAGATGGCAGCATGGGCGGAAACACAGGTTAGCTGAGTGTGTGGCTCAGTGCTTTTCTGTTTGACCTTGTAATGGAGTGTTATACAGATGACATGCTTGATGGTGTGTGATTCTGTGTAAAAATGAAGTGTGAAATGCATTTTCAAATACTTTATAGTTAAATGTCGATTGCAGGAATGTGTGAAGATCATTTTGTGAAAGGCTTTAGCTTTGAACATGTGTATTGCATGCTTACCATGTTGCATATGTTTGACTGACCCTTGCCATGACGTCCTGCTTAATGTATTTTTTTTCTTTGTGGATGTGCACTGATCAGCTGGGGGTGAAGAGGGTGATGGCACTGATTCTGGGATACCGGGTGCTGTCACATCCCCTGGTGAGCCTGGCGAGAAATTTCGTACTAGGACAAGGAAACGTAATAATTTGGCCAACAAACCTCAGGATTTTCAGGTACAGCAGCGTCATGTAGTCATATTTACAGATGTCTCTTCCAATTTAAATGCTGACTGCATATGCTTTATTAGTCATGTTATTTTTGTCAAAGATCCGTGTGCGGGTGATTGAGGGACGTCAGTTGCCTGGAAATAACATCAAACCTGTGGTCAAAGTGCATGTGTGTGGAGATACACACAGAACTAGGATCAGGAAAGGAAATAACCCATACTTTGATGAGGTACACGATTGATATTACAGAATTTTTGTATTATCATTTAATTTATTTAAAACAGCAACAATTTAAAACGTTTTTTTTAAAACATTTTCTATTCTTAAGTACACAATTCTATTCATGTGCTATATTGTAATAATCTTGCTAATTTTCACCGAACGAAAAAATTTGACCAACTTTTTAACAGTTTTGGGTGAACTGTTTTGGGCTACATTCACACTGCAAGCCTTAGTGCCCAATTCTGATATATATATATATATATATATAATTTTTTGGTTTGGCTGTTCTCATTATTTTTTAAATGTGGTCAATATCAGATTCAAGTGTGAACTGATCACAGTCTCAAACTGACCCCAAAAGAACAATAACAAGACACTGTCATACAAACGTAAACATGTAGGACACTGAAATTAGTGATGTACCCCTGAAGCACGTAAATTCATGTGCAGGCGATAGGGAGGATGATGAGAAAGAAAGCATTTACTCAAAGATGAGTATTTCTAGGTATATTTATATAGTTTTCCCTCAAGTTTTGCTTGAATAGAGCTTTCACCATGATGCAGTCCCTCCAGACTTCTGTCACGGCTGTCTTCCATATTAACCGAGTGACCAAAGACCTACAGTGAAATCTTTGGGGTGACTCCTGTCAGCGCAGAATTGTGACGATTGTCGATCTAGAGTGGTGTAAAAGACGCATGAATTTTGATGTGACTGTTAAGACTGTGGTTGCATTGCAAAACATCTGAACTGTACCAGATTTAGTACCACATATAGAAGTGGTCTAAATCAGAATCAAATAAATCAGATTTTGTGAGTTTTGCTGTTCACATTAAAAACAGATAAGCATATAAGTGAAAACATCAGATTTGAGTCACTTTTGACTTTTGACAGTCTGAATGTAGCCTTAGAATGTATTCCTGATTATTTGAAAAGCCATAATTTCCTAAAATCTTAATAAAATGTCACTAAATACTGTATGTGTCACTCTTTCCAGATATTCTTTTTCAATATCAACATGTTGCCCTCTGAACTGTTTGATGAGGTCGTAAGCTTCCGGGTAAGAAAACTTTTTTTTTTGTTTTTTTTTTGACCAGTTTTCCTTTCTTTCTTTCTTTCTTATCGGTGATGTTTTGTTTTTTCTTTTCTGCAGGTGTATAACTCATCTTCTTTTAGATCAGACTGTCTCATGGGTGAATTCAAGGTAATTCAGTCAAATCCAAAGTGTGCTTTTATTATACTAGACGTGCAGTGTACTTCAAGATGATCTTATGAATTAATTTCTCTTTTTGTAGCTTGATATAGGCTACATCTATGATGAACCAGGTAATTATCTGATACTCACAAAATATTCATTACATTTTATCTGTAGTTGAACAGATCATTAAAGGTTTGTTTTTAAACCCTAGCTCACTGTATCTTGAAGAAATGGGTTCTCCTGAGTGACCCAGATGACTCGAGCTCCGGAGCGAAGGGTTATATCAAAGTCAGCATGTTTGTGGTGGGAACAGGAGATGAACCGCCGGTACGTCCCCTGAAGATCATTTATATTGGCATCTGTGCACTGTATGCAGAACCTGATTTCACCAAGTACAACATGTTCTTGGATCAACATTCCAATCAACCAATCAGATTTGAGGGACAAGGTTTCAGTTTATGTCAAGTTTAGGCTTACAACGAGAGTTGGGTGCTTCTACATCAGTGTTATTCACCTATTATTTCCCTCTGATTTTAGGGATAACTTATTGGTAGTGTTATGTTGAGGGGTAGGGATCTAGTTGGGATTAGATTTTCAGAAAGGAATGTTTTTCCAGGATCAACAAAATATGTTGACCCAGGAACACGTCTAACTAAAATATGCAATAGTGCACGAGAAGACTTTAAAAAACGCTAAAAGACTGCTTTCTATCTGTCATAAATTTTGAACTCCTAAAAATTTGTAAGCTTATGCAATACAAGCTGTACAAACTGGTCTTATTGGTCAATGTTTATTTGACAGGTGGAAAGGAAGGAGGAGGACAGTGATAAAGATGATGTGGAGAGTAACTTGCTGCTGCCCGCTGGCATCGCTCTTCGATGGGTAACACTTAAACTCAAAGTGTTTCGGGCTGAGGACGTCCCCCAGAGTATGACAGTTATTCCTTATGCATTTGTTCTCTGAAGTAGCAGACAATCTTCTTTGGTTGATATGATTTGGATTCAATTGTTAGTCCAGGAAAGGACCACATTGGGGATTCTTTATTTGTTGAGCTGGCACATTGAGTCACTTTCTGATCCCTCAAGGTGGTATCCTACTAGCTTATACAAAACCGTTCCCTGCCATTAACTGTTGAGTTGCTGGGACTGTTAACACGTGCACAGAGTTCCCTGATTCTCAAATGTCTGTCAGTTAAGCTAATGACTGGGGAAAAAATCTGAGAAAGCTGGTTATTTTATTTTGTTCATATTTTGTTCTTATGACCAATCATACAGAATGTTTTTGTGTTTAAAAATGGGTTAAGTATGTAGCTTAAGTATACTAGTTAAGTGTGTGGCTTAACTAGTAGATAAACCCCCGCTTTCACAGACATTTTTAAATGAAAGCAACTTGCACTGACATATCTTAAAATATGTCAATGCCATTGTTTTGTCTCAAGATGTACACCAGTAATGTTTTTTTTCTACGGCACGTTAATAAAAGCTACTTAAATGTCCTAATTGAATTAAGGCCTGATCCTGGCTTAATATAAGCCCTAAACCGGTCATTGAAAATATTTAGATAAGCTGTAGATAAAATGAGTATTAGTATTTAGTAAGTTGTACAAAATGGTTTTTCTTAGGCTGTGAAAGAATAAACTCCACTTTAAAGTGACAGAGTTTGTAACACTGTTTGCATCTCACTACTACTTATCAAAATACTTCAACCACATCTGCTAGCTAAGTTGTAAGTAAAATTTTACTTAGTTGTACTAAGTAGTTTTTCTCAGACCGAAAGAATGAACTGCATTTTAAGCAGCAAAAGTTAGTTAACTTCTTGTTAGATTAAGTAAATATAGTTGGAAGCATTTATTTGTACGTAAAATATAGTAAAATAAATTGTAATTAATAACTTTTATTCTTTTCTCAGACTTTGGAAGAATGAACCCCACTTTAAAGTGTAAGTAAGTTGTAACATTGAAGTGCTTTTTGTTTTCAGTGGATGACTCCATCACCCAGACTTTAAAAGCAGCATTTGGGGGTCAAGAAAACAAGAAAAATCTAGTGGATCCATTTGTTGAGGCCTGGTTTGCTGGCAAAAAGGTACAGTCCACCCAGACATACTGTACATGCATATTTCTTCTGCCTTTTGTCTGAACTACAGTTACATGTATTTCAGCTCTGTACACAAATAATTGAGAAGAATGCAAACCCAGAGTGGAACCAGCAGCTCAATCTACAAGTCAAGGTAATTGGCTGAATTGGGAAAGATTTGTTTTTGCATTTTATTAATTTGTTAGTCCCCTGAAGTTTCTAATTGGAAACGCCTTTGACTTGTTTTCTAGTTCCCATCCATGTGTGAAAGAATCAAGCTGACTGTATTTGACTGGTGAGCATGGTGGTGGTAAAGTTGTGTGGCCACAGTGGATATGAACATTTTAAATCTGTGGTGAGAGAATCCCCTGTGTTAGTCTTGGAATGTGAGCTGTGAGGCAAAGTTTGGTCAGTGTTTTGAGCTGGGAGGACGCAGGCAGGCAGTGTGAGTCATAGCAGGACTGCCCCACCCTCTCCCACAATGCATTCCTCCCCATAAACCAGACTACAGCTGCTTAGGGAACAACTGAAGGGAAAAACTGAGAACTCCCCTAGCTGGACTGATTCAATGACACACTGGAACATTTAAGCTGACTCCCCCTCTTTCTCAGGGATCGCCTCTCTGGAAATGATGCCATTGGCACCACGTATTTGGATCTGTCCAAAATAGCATCCTCTGGTGGTGAAGTTGAAGGTATAAAATACAGAATACATTATTTTCATGTCAAACTCTTTATTTTTTATTTTTATTAAAGGGGTCATGTCCTGAATTTGAGTTGTGTACTATGAAATTCAAAACTTAAATAATCTTTTATTCATCTTTATTTGTTTTCTTTGTGAAAGAAGATTATCCAGGAGATGAATTTTCAGCAAATAAAGGTTGAATATTTGCACTGATTCCAGATCTGCAATCCCTTGTGTCCAAACACATAATTTAGGCCTTATTGTTATTATATTTAGGCATTATAGTTATTCTATAAATTCTAGTTAACATGCAGTTCTTTTAAGTTTTATTGAACAGGTTATTCTCTCAAACCAACTATTTTTATTCGTATTGTCTGAAAGGATATGGTACCCAAGGGGTTGCAGTTAATTTGCAAATTATAAATGCCTGTGCATGCTTTCGAATTAGCATGTTATGCAACATGAAAAAAAAGTTGAACAATGCAATTTAATATAACCTTAATCACCTAAATAAAATGGCATGGCATAATTAAGCATCTGACTTGAATAAGTTTGGAAAAATTATGTTTTTTTGTTTTGTTTTTGTCTTATGCTTACCAAGGCTGCATTTATTTGATCCAAAAATGCTCAAGAAATGTTTTGATGCTTTTTTTATTTTGTGGAAACTGTTATACACTACCATTCAAAGGTTAATATACAGTAGTCAACATTTGAAGTGGATCCAAAAAGTGAATCAAAGTTGTCCTAAGACAAGAACGGGTATTGTTCAAAATGTATAACTTTGATGAAAGGTTTTGATCCACTTGAAATGTTCACTACTGTATTTTTGTTCAGCAAGGATTCAGCTTATCTATCACAGGAATAAATTACATTTTGAAATGTATTAGAAATAAAAAAAAAATTTGTAAAAGTAATATCTCGCAATACTACTACTTTTACTCTATTATTATTATTATTATTATTATTATTATTATTTATTTTTTTTTTTATTTATTTTTTTATATTTAAAAAATGTAGCCTTTTGTAAGAGATACTTATTTATTCCAAACTTGACTGGTAGTGTACGACTGTTATTGTGAAAATATTTCAGTTGTGAATAATCATATTGTGCTAAAATCATCACTAACATTGTTTATCAATGTAGTTGAAATCACAGTATGAATTTAATGAATTATTATTATTATTATTATTATAACTTCATTAATTGTGGGTTTCTGTACATTTAAAATGATTCGTTATAATTCATGACACTAATTTAAAGAGCTCTGCTTTTGAGATGCTTTAACAAACCTTACTAATCTAACTACTAACTAATATCATGCCACTGGAAACTTTTAATTGAATGTGTTTTTCCACAGGAGAGACTGGGGAATCTGAGATGGGCTTCCTGCCTACTTTTGGGCCTTGCTATATATGTCTGTATGGCAGTCCGAGAGAGTTCTCGGGCTTACCTGACCCATATGACGACCTTAATTTAGGAAAGGCAAGTGCAGATGATTCATTTTATGTTTCCATTCCCAAGTAATTAGAATTTGCAGCAAAAATGTTTTCAGTTAAAAAATGCTTTTCAAATACGCTGAAGGATTTGTGAATATTCGCAGGGTGAAGGGGCGGCTTATCGAGGGAGAGTTCTTGTTGAGCTCTCTACTAAACTTGATGGAAAGCCTGACAAGTCCGTGGAAGAAATATCAAGCGATGATATCTTGGTTGTTCAGGTGTGGCCCTTTGTTGAGTTTCCTTTCAGAGTAGTTTTTCACTTGAAGCCTATATTTACAGCTTTGTGTTCTTTTCTTTGCATAGAAATACCAGCGCAGAAGGAAGTATTGTCTGTGTGCAGTGTTTCATAGTGCGACCATGATCCAAGAACCGGGGGAGCCCATTCAGTTTGAAGTTAGCATCGGGAACTATGGCAACAAGATGGACCAAACGTGCAAACCTCTGGCTTCGACCACACAGTACAGCTGTGCTGTTTTTGATGGTGATACACAGTACCAAACAAGTATTTGGTGTTTGTAAAAATAGGATGTGAGGTATTGATTTATTTATTTTTTGGGTTCTTCCAGGTAATAATTACTACTACCTGCCATGGGGCGACACTAAGCCTGTGATTTCCATCACATCCTTTTGGGAGGATATCAGTCACCGGTTAGACTCACTGAACATCATTCTGTATATGTCTAACCGTTTGGTAAGTGAATGTTTTGTATGACATTGAATTTAGGAGTGTGCGATTATAACGATTTTAGATCTTGAACGTTTAAAAAGTCTCAAATCTGCTTTTGAGAGAGATCGTAGTATCATGCTTCAGTACACGTTCTATTCTCAGTTGCAGTTACAACACAACATACCTTCACATCACATGTTTAGCAACGCAACAATAGGGACATTGCAGTTCTTCGCAATAACTAAAGTTTATTATTTGCATGCATTTTAAGCCTTGCCAGGTAAGCATTTTATTCGCACACTGTTCTGACCAAGCGACAACCTTCCTGTCTCTCTCTTGAAACCAATACGTAAGAGACTTAAACTGCAATTCATCAACTGGCCGCTAGAGACAGGCTCCAAAAGAGTCAATCTCATATATCCCCCATGTTAAAATGCCTAACTTTACAGCAGAAATTTTTTTTTACAGCCTGGTGCAACAAGTGGTTTTGGTCTATATAGCTAATTTTGCCCTTCATGACAACTGTGAGGGGGGGTGATTTATTATTATTATTATTATTTTTTTTTTTAATTCATCCGTTTAAATTATATTAAGCCTTAAAGTTCTGCATAATAAAGGGCGTGGCCACTTGAGGACAGGTGGATTGCCGCCGTTTATCTGCTGTTAAGTCACGTCACCTAATCCCGCCTCTTTGCCCATTTTTGTTTATCCGGGAGTGACGCGCAGTGGCTAGGCGCTACCAAGATGGCGACAGATTTTTTTTACAGTCTATGGAGCTTACATGCACTTGTCAGAGCATAAGAGACTTCTTGCCGACCCCAAACTTTAAGTGTGTGTGAGTGAGAAAGAAAGAGTATAATTATTTCTTTGAGCATCAAACTTTTTTTTTAATACTTTTGCAGCAAACAAACCTCAGTATGTTAAAGTCTGCAGTACTGTCCAAAGCTACAGATGCAAGACTAGTAGAAATCTGGCTGAAGCTCATCAATCAGTTAATGGAAGATATCACCAGGTAATGTCCACTTTAGATCTTACTTAGATCCACAGTCATCAAGATGTAACTACATGCATTGTTGAATGTTGTCAGTTAAAATATGGGAGATTTTCTTGTATGTAGGGCAAAGAGAAAGTGTTTTATTTGGGTCATGCATGTTTTAACTGATACAAACTACTGTGTGCTCAGTTTCAAAATTCCTGACCTGGAGGGGAAGCCCAATCTCACAGCCCTGGATATTCAGATAAAGAAGTTGCGGGACAGTGCTCTGGAGAGCATCATGGAGGGGGCCAAACGCTTGTTTGAGGAGGCCACAGATGTTACTAAGTGCTTGAGCATCATTGAAACCTGGCTCGACAGACTCCTGCAACTTGCTGAGGAGGTATGGTTTTATTTTGTGTAAGAATGGAGTTACAATTAGAAATACAAATAGATTTTTTTTTTTTTACTAATTCATACTAATCGGTTCATTATAAATGTATATCAATATTAGATATTCAGTTGTGCTTGCTCATTTACCATATTTTTTTTTTCCCCATTTGCTGTAATCTCACTTAGACGATGAGATCTCATCTTTAGACACCTAATAATTATACAACAGCATAAACAGCTAAATGAATAATGTTTTGGCTAAATGCACTTGTAGCATTTAAAATGATGTGTTTTATTTATTTGAATTTTATGAATCTGCTATTTTTCAGAATAAATTAATATGAAAATAATTAGCGGCTTGTTATCGAACATAATTTTAATATTGATGCATCCCTAAATAAAAAAGAAATCAACCCATTGCTCTTAATTATACTTTACTTTACCAGTGCTTGGTTAGCCTCTCATAGCCAAACTTTACACTTAAGAACCAAGAAACCTGACCAAGACTGACAATATTAGACCAGCGAAAAGAAAATGCACAAATAATTGCATAGCAGTATCTGGCTATGAGTAGAATGTGACTTTCTGTACATCTAAAATGTACTGATTATTTCACAGATAGAACTTAAACAAAATGTTGTATTCCAAATTGTTTTCTGTGTATATCAAGTTAACATGCTCCTATGAGACACAAACAAAACTCTTTAAATGATGCTACAAAGCTGAAAAACATTTTCTACTAGTAAATGCAACTCCAGGCAAACTGGTGCACTTCCAGGAAGTTGTGTGGAGCTGGTTTTCTGCCAATGCTTGTATTTTATTTGTACAGTAACTTTAGACGTTAGGGACTAGTGCTAAATTAGAATTGTAATTTAGGTGCTAATTCTTGTTAATCAGACTAATAGAATCTAACTTAAATGAAATCACATTTAAACATAATTTGTATCAACATCTTTTACCAAAGCCTCAGAACAGCATGCCTGATGTGATTATCTGGATGTTGAGAGGAGAGAAGAGGGTTGCGTACACCCGCATCCCAGCCTATCAAGTGCTGCATTCATCCTACTGTGAGCAAGCATGTGGCCAATACTGCGGGAAGACTCAGACTGTCTTTATGCAGGTATTGAGAGATTGTACTATGCTGCTGTTCAGACATAAGGCATAAAACATGTTTAAGCTTTGCTCTATGAAATGTTCTGTACCTTTCCTTACAGTATCCCATGGACAACAAAAAAGGTTTGAAGATTCCCGTCCAGATACGTGTGAACATGTGGCTTGGGCTGGCAACAGAAGAAAAGAAGTTCAATAATTATGCAGAGGGGATGTTCAATGTATTTGCAGAACTGGTAAAGATTGTGTTTTTTTTTTTTTTTTTTGCTTTGAGGTCTGGACAGATGCAGTCATTAGTTTTGAGCTAATGATGTCAATTGTTTCATTTACAGTATGAGAACCAGGCTCAGGTTTTGGGAAAATGGGGCACCACCGGTCTGCTAAATCGCAGCAAGTTCTCTGATGTCACAGGCAAAGTTAAGCTGAAGCAGGAGTACTTCATGCCCCCTGTTGGCTGGGAGTGGGAAGGTGAATGGCATGTTGAACCAGAGAAAACGTAAGTTGGCCCCCATCCTCAACACAAACATTAAGAAATAGTTAGCAAAATATTATTTGATGTTTCCATGTACTACTACTATTGCTCATAATTAGGGGTAGACATTTGAACAAACTAGTAACTAGTGTTGTCAAAAATATTGATATTTTGATGCCTATCTGAAACTGTTTTATTAACCAATTTTAACAAAGATAACTGCAACAAATGTACTTCTCATTGTTAGTCAATGTTAGTTAATGCATTAATGGAAGCTTAATGTAAAGTGCTTTGTGTACAATAGTATCTGGAGTAAACATTGTATTTCTGCTTTTCCTTAAGTGCCACCTACTGTCAGAGAGGGAATTTAAATGTTCATTCAGCCCATCTGGCCTTTTTTTTTTTTTTTTTTTTTTTTACACATCGTCCTGAACAAATGCGAAAATCTGTGAAAATCATGCCAAATGTTTGTGTTGGTGTAAACAAGACTTCAGTCCCAAACATTTACTGTAAAGCCTTATAGAAATGCCTGGGTAACCCCCCCACAACACCTAGTATCATAATGTCAAGTTTTGCATGGACAACCACCACTCATTTCCTTCAGAAATGGTTAGTTTAGTAATTAAATTGTATTTTCCTTGGGTGGATGGGTAGTCTGATGACTGAGGCTGATGCTGGACACACAGAGTTCGTGGATGAGGTCTATGAGAATGAGACTCGATTCCCAGGAGGAGAATGGAAGATTGCAGCGGAGCCTTACACTGATGTGGTAAAAGAGTCTGTCTAACTTTAGCTTCATATCAGGTGTCTAATCAAGACATTCGTAGATTTTGTTGAACAGTGTAGTTTCTTTTTGAACGGAATCTACCGCACATACAGAAAAGTTTGTAATATCCCTCAAAAATCCTTCTATTCCTCATTGTTATCCTTTTGGTATTTACAGAATGGAGAAAAAGTTCAGGGCCCTACAGAGATTGAATGCCCACCTGGCTGGAACTGGGAGGATAACTGGACTTTTGATGGTAATCGGGCCGTCGATGAAAAAGGTAAGCTTGTCTTTGCTTTTTGTTTAGAAATATTGAATTTTGTTTCCTGCCCACTGAGCCACCTTTAAAATTATTTCCTCCCAAAAAATTACATTTCCAAGAAATTCCATTTAGAATTAAGAATCAAAGGAACACGCCGACTTTTTGGGACTTTAACTTATTCACCGTATCCCCCAGAGTTAGATAAGTCCATACATACCCTTCTCATCTCTGTGCGTGCCGTAACTCTGTCTGACGCACCCACTGCTAGCCTAGCTTAGCACAAAGACTGGAGGTTAATGGCTCCAGCTAGCCTACTGCTCCCAATAAGTGACAAAATAACGCCAACATTTTCCTATTTACACGTTGTGATTTGTATAGTCACAGCGTGTACAAATAACAAGGTCACATGAGACACAGCCATCTTCTACCCGTATACATACGGGAGCTATATTCTCAGAAGGCAAAGCACTGCTACTTGGGCAGAGTGATTTGCTCGCAGCACCTGAGAAGCCCTGTGGTGAGGAGCAGAGAGTTCAAAACACTTTAGAAGCACAAATTAGACCATATGACTTGAGCATTATATTTCAAGTCTTTTCAAGTCATTGCTTTAAGAAACAGACTGCCACTTAATTTTCTAGTCTCTTAAAATCCTGCCTTCCTCTATAGCTAACTTCTGCCTCTGCTGATTCTGCAGACAATGAGATTATTTGCGCTACATCTAAATAGTCTAGGAACAGTGTTTGTTGTAAACTGGTTCTGCAGCACGCTATCAGAGTTCCTCTGAAATCCTCCAGCTCCACCTGCCTAGATCTTATACCGGATTTATATATACCTATTCATGCCACTTCAGCATATCCTACATTCGTACAGCAGTGAGTTAATTATAATAAAAAATATGATATAAATATATGTACATGCATGTATGCGTAAATGTACACTGTGACAGATATGACATTAACGGCATTGGTTCGCACAAAGCATCTTCCTGGCAAACATAAATGATATATGAAAGCTTCATAAGAAGGGAAGATTATCAGTACATAATGAAAAATGTCGGTATGTTCATCACACATAGCACTCAAATGGCTTCAGAAGGAATTTAGAGCCCAAATTAAATGTACTACTTTTAAGGTGCCTTTTATGGTATGCTTTGCCTTTTTCTGGAGCCTGGCAGCTCCTGGTTTTCTTTCATTGTGAAAAATGTGGTGTCAAACATGGCATACACTATAGAAAGTCATATAGGTTTTAAATGACAGTGACAGATTTCATGTTGATGACCTGAGAATAAAAATTCTAAGGCAGTTATATGATGTGTATTTGTGAGTTTAGGTTGGGAATATGGTGTCACCATTCCACCTGATGATAAGCCCAAATCTTGGGTGGCAGCTGAGAAGATGTACCATGTTCATCGTCGCAGAAGAATGATCCGTCCTCGCAAAAGGATTCCTGGTGTCAAAACAGCCACTGATGCAAGTGCATATTGTGCATTTTAAAAGTTTTTTTTTTTAGTTTGTGCCTTTTTATAAAATGTATTTTCTAATTGTCTGACATGCAGAAGAAGGATACAGGAGATGCAGAAGGATGGGAATACTCCTCACTGATTGGCTGGAAGTTCCACAGGCAGCAGCGATCCTCTGACACGTTCCGCCGCCGGCGCTGGAGAAGGAAGATGGCACCCTCTGGTCGAGTTGGAGCTTCTGCCATTTTCAAACTGGAGGGGGCTCTGGTTAGCATCAAAGTTTCCCATTTCTTATCCTAATACTATCCTACTTTTTATTGCCCACATAATGAGCTTTTCACTGTTGATTTACTTGACAGGGAGTCGACATGGAATCTAAAGTTGAAGAAAAAGGCACCAAAGCAGAAGCTTCAGTTCAGCAGTTTGGTGCAAACAGGCCAACTGTATCATGCACATTTGACAGTGAGTTCATTGAGGACAGAGATTACAGAAAGACCTTTCTTTCTCTTTTTTTTCAGAATATCAATTTTATTAACGTTAAGCCTGATTTTTCTTTCAGGACCCAATCCATACCACTTGAGAGTCTATGTTTACCAGGCCAGAAACCTTTCTGCTCTGGACAATGACAGCTTCTCAGGTCCCATAGCAGTTTTGATATTGCTGATTTGTCTTAAACTTAGAATAATCTGGAAAAGTGACCTGGCTTTTATTATAACTAAAATCATATTGGTTTAAATTGCAGATCCATACGTCCATGTGTCGTTCTTGCATCACAGCCAAACAACAGAGACAATCCAAAGCACCTTGAACCCGACATGGGATCAGACTCTTATATTTAAAAATGTGGAAATCTATGGTGATCCCCAGTCTCTCGCCCAGAATCCACCCAGAGTGGTTATGGAAATCTTTGACCGTGATCAAGTGGTTAGTCTGATATATTTATACTCTCACTTTACTCCACTCAGTTGACAATATCGGCTTCTCAAGGTGTCTCAGGATGCCTATTAAATTTTCAAAAATAGTTCACTATTTACAACACAAAAGATCTTTTTTTATATAATAAAAAAATGGATCACATATAAACAGAATTTGTTGTTTACTGGTAAACCTTACGAATATTAGCTTTTCTATTTCTTGCCTTTTAGAATGCAAGTGCACTCATAGTGTGAATGCAATTTGTTCATCCTGTTAGGGTAAAGATGAAATGCTTGGCAGAAGTACATGTGTACCTTTGGTGAAATTGACTTCAGGTGTGGATGGATCACCTAAACTCCTCTGGGAGCCTGTAATGCAAAAAAATGCTCCTGCTGGGGAGGTTTTAGTGGCTGCAGAGCTCATTTTGAAGACCAAGGTATGGTTCTTCATGGAATTTGGGTCATTTTAACCATAATAAAGGGATAGTTTGGAACTAATTAAAATTAATTAAAATTATGTAATTTACTCACCCTCAACTTGTTCCAAACCTGTATGAGTTTCAATCTTCTGCTGAACACAAAAGAAGATATTTTGAAGAATGTTGATTACCAGAAAGTTGACAGTAGCCATTGACTCCCATAGTAAAAAAAAAAAAATACTATTGAAGTCAATGGCTACCATCAACTTTCTGGTGTACAACTTTTTTTTTTTTTTTTTTTTTTTTTTTTTAATATCTTCTTTTGTGTTCAACAGAAGAAAAAAACTCATGCAGGTTTGGAACAACGTAAGGTTGAGTAAATGATGACAGAATTGACATTTTTGGGTGAACTATCCCTTTAATGGCTGCTCTGTGGTTCAAATAATATTCTGCTTGATAATTCATATGTTGTCTACTCTAGGGAAATGACACTGAACTTCCCCTTGCTCCTGCTAAACGAGGAGAGAAGCTCTATATGGTTCCTCAAGGGGTACGACCGGTGGTGCAGCTCACTGCCATAGAGGTCAGATTTATCTCCATGTGTTATGTCCTTTTTGGGAGTTGTTTAAAAGGGGTCATATCATGGCAAATCTATTTCCTTAATCTGTCTAAATAATGTACTATTAAAGCTTCCTCTCCAGTCCAAAAAAAATACCATTTATTGAATTTAAAACATGCACACAAACACCAAATTTTACACCAATGATGTTTGATATTTGCAGGTACTAGCATGGGGATTGCGTAACATGAAGACGTATCAGCTGGCTCCAGTTACTTCACCCAGTCTGGTGGTAGAGTGCGGAGGAGAGAGAGTTCTGACAGCTGTCATCAAGAACATGAAGAAGTGCCCTAATTTCCAAGGAAATGTCCTCTTTTTAAAAGTGGTGAGCATCCGTCTCTACCTATTGAGAAAAGGCATTGTAATTCTTTCAAATAAATGCTCCTTGCTTTGCATTAGACTGTAAAATATCAAATGACATTCAATTACATTTGAATGTGGTTTAATTTTCCAAATGCTTTTTTGAGGCCATAGACCATATGCGATCAGCATCTTGTTTTTTATCTTTAGCTTCTACCCAAAGAAGAGATGTATACTCCCCCTATAGTGCTGAAAATCATCGACCACAGACCCTTTGGAAGGAAACCTGTGGTGGGTCAGTGCACAATAAGTTCCCTGGAAGAGTTTCGATGTGACCCTTATGCCATAGTACCTGATGTTGCCATGTCTTCAAAAAGTACGTCCCTTTCACTTTTTTTTTTTAAGGGAGAGGTAATTACATTGTATAAGGTGACATTGTTTTGAAATTCTTAAAACATTCTGTGAGTTAGGTCACCTTTTAACAGTAACAATTAAACTTTGGCAATTAATTCAGTCCAAACTTCATTCAAACTTTATTTCTTAGGCAGGTATCTTCTGCATTAGGTGTGGTGTATATATACATTTTGTTGTTGTTGCTGTTGTTAAGTTAATGTTTTTGTAATTGCATGCTGAAGTGTTATTTGCATGCCTTGTTTTTCTGATTGTATACTGATTTGTAATTGATTTTATGTCTCTCCAAAAGTCGCCTTAGCACTGCTGATTTTTGTGTACAGCCTTCAAGAAATTTTAAAGAATATTTATCAGCATTCTACTTTTTTCTTTTCTTTTTGTCTCCCTTTTTTTTCTCCTCTTTTCCTGCAGTGTCTTTGATGGCAGCTGGTCCAAGAGACCTCCATGTAAACATTGATGACGGCAGACAGCATCTTCTAGAAGCTCAGGTACTGTTACCAAGTCACTTGGTTTAGTAGGTTTAGGAACTGAAAGGGTTAGTACATTAGTCATTAATTACTCACCCTTGTGTCATTCCAAACCCAACTTTCTTTCATCTTCAGAACACAAATGAGGATCTTTTTAATGAAATCTGAGAGCTTTCTGTCCTTCCCATTGGCAGCTATGCAACGACGACAGCAACGTTCATAAAGATATTGTAAAACTAATCCATATGAATTAAGTGGTTTAGTCCAAATTTTCTAAAGAGACACAATCGATTTATATGCTGAACAGATTTAATTTAGGCTTTTATTCACACAAACATTCATCAACTTACACATCCTTTGTGGTAAATGGAAGCTCAAGGATGTTCACTTGACGTGCTGCGCGAGAACCAATTAGATTCATTCTCGTGTGTCACGCAACACGTTTGAGCTTCTGCAAAGACCAATGAGGTTTGTTCTCATGCGTCAAAGCAAGTATGGCCGAGCTTCTGTTTGTTTGCTGATCAATGTTTATATGGGAATAAAAGGGAATATCTGTTTTATCATATAAACCGCTCAATTCATATGGATTAGTTTTACGTCTCTTTATGAATTTCTTGAAGCGTCAAAATGGTAGTTGCGTGGACTGTCAATGGAGGGTAAGAAAGCTCTCCGATTTCACAAAAAAGTTCTAAAGTTGAAAGTAAGTCTGATGGGTTTGGAACCACATGAGGATAGGTAAATACTGATGTAATTTTCATTCATGGGTGAATTATCCCTTTAGTCTCACCTTGTGAGAGAAAAACTATGTACCGTATTGTTCTGAATGTAAAACAATGTTTTTTTTCTTAGAAATACATCTGAAAAAACAGGGTTGTCCTATATTCATGGTGTAGACCAGGGGTGCCGAACATCGGTCCTGGAGGGCCACTGTCCTGCAGAGCTTTTCTCCAACCTTGCTAAAACTCACCTGCCTGTGGCTTTCTAGTAACCCTTAAGACCTTGATGTTCACCTGACCTTCAGGTGTGTTTGATTAGGGTTGGAGCAAAACTCTGCAGGACTGTGGCTCTCCAGGACCGACGTTCGCCACCCCTGGTATAGACTTACACATGTCAATAATACACCCGGAACAATAGGTGGCGGCAAATACGCGTAAAACGAGTGTGCCAGCATACGGTGTGTCTGAGTGAAATGTTAGAAGATCGCGAGTGCAAAAAGACCGTCTTATAAAAACAAACCGTCAAAGAAAAGCTTAGTCTCGTGACTGTCATGTTTGCGTGCCTCGCTGATGGGACCAAAATGGGACCACGTACGTGACTTTAAAATGTAATACGGTACCCCTGATTTCAACATTGCTACAATAAGATTTCACTTCTACTATTAATGAAATTTTGGTAGGCTATATGGTTTTCACTATGAGATGGATAGTTTAATTGTTATATAATTCAGATGAGCTACAGGTTATTTTTATGGTATGCCAAAAAGTGTTTATTTTTAAATGTGATTGTTGGTACATTTTACCAGCATTTACCATACTTTCAATACAACAATTAAAATATGAGAAAAATTCTGTATGAAAATTATTTTCAAATAAAAGTTTTTTTTTTTTATAAATTTTTTTTTTTTTTAAAGTACATCTTAAAAAAGTGGGGGGTATTTTCGGAACATTACGGTAATGGTGGTACACATATCTGTATGAATCTATTTTTAACTTTGTGAATTTCAGTATATGTATGGCATCTCAGCTGCTGTTGACAAAATGGGCACTGCTAGTCAACTTCAAGTATGTATAGTAATAAGGCACTTCAATCAAAATGCCTGAATTTTGTAATTAAATGTAATTCCGAGTGTGTGTGAAGTGTGTAATTTCTGCATTAGCACTAACGGTACCAAACCGATGCCATTGTGGTTGAACCAGTGTTGTTATGCCTGGCTTGGTCAGGCTGATCACAGAACAGATTGCGATTCTGTTTGGTGCCACTAGAGGCACTGAAATTACATTCTTCAACACCAACACTTAAAGTCCCCCTGTAGTCAATTTTATCCCTTAAAACTAATTTTGGATCACCAAAATTACATAATTAAAAGTTTTTTTTCCTTGGTTTGTCTTATTAAAAACATATAAACAACATTAAAAGCTTGATTTTCAACACAGGGGGACTTTAAGTTTACCTCCCGCTCAGGCTGATTGTGTGAATCTTCTGTAGTTAGAAATGGGTTAAATTGAGGGAATCTCTAATCAATATGTTGTGCTCCGTATGATCAATCTCATTTCCCGTTCAGGCGATTTTGTACAGCTGACCTTCTATACATGAAATCCTTCTAAATTACATTGAAGTGTGCGGTTTTTCACATTCAGTTTCTATACTGTCTTTCTGAATTCAACATTACATTTTTTTTGTCTGCATTCATATTTGCTTGTCTGCATTCAATTAACCAACTCCCTTGTGTGTACTAAAGGTGTTTAATAATGAAGGAAAGTATTAAATAAGCTTGATCAGTGTAGCCTATACATTTGTCAATTTGCTTTTTAAATTATTAAATTTACATTCAGCACTTGAAATGCTAGAATAAATTTTGTTCCTTTTTACTTATATTTGAGATAAAAACATTTCTTTTGAATCTTGTTACACTGATAAAGTTGCAATTAGACTGAAACCTTACATATATGTAAAAGGTTTTCCAAGCCTATTAATATTCCATTTTAACAAATCTTAACATATTTTTTTTTTCTGTGTGTGTGTGTCTCTGTGCGCATTTCCTGGTGTTTCAACAGCGTGAGAAGGTGAGTTCTGTGACAAGTTTACACACTTTCCAATTAACGTTTGATAAGTTGATGATAATTTATCATCATATCTCTATTAGCTCTATCATGACAATGAAACTGTCCATTTTATTAACCTTACAGGAGAAAGAGACTGTTGATTGGTGGAGCAAGTTTTATGCTTCTGTTGGAGAGAGTGAGAAATGCCGCCCATACCTTGACAAAGGTTATGACACATTAGAAGTGAGTTCTGTCTAGCTAAACAATGCAGATATGAATATTTATTTAATGTTACATTTAATAAATGACTAAATATCTTTCTAGATTTAAGGTATGTTATTGCATAGACTAAGGCTTTGAAAGCACCACGAAAGTTGTGCTATTCTTCTCAAGCCGTACATTTGCTGTGTGAGGAACAGATTTTTGTTATTATTTGGTCATTTCTTTAGATTTTCGAAGGCGTTATTTACTGTAGATCATAACGTCCGCCCTAGCTTTCCTTAGTGCATTCATGAATGCTCATGAAGTACAGATGTCTGATTTGTGAACGAAATTTTTCTTTTGAATCTGATCTTTTGAATGAATGAGTTGGTCCAGTTCTCAAAATCTGGACTAATTAAGTTCACTGATTTAGTGATCTGGATGAGCGGTTAACAACTCATTGGAGAAAAAGATTTTCCGTGAATAACAACTGTTCCTTACACAAAGCTATTGCATGACTTTAGAATACTTAGATCCGCAAAGGTTATTTTTACTGGAGTTCTTGTGTTGTTTAGTACTTGTACCCATGTTCTTGTTTTGTTGGCTTTCATAGGTGTATGACTGTGAGCTTGAAAGTGTAAATGAATTCATGGGTCTTACCGATTTCTGCAAAACATTCAAATTGCAACGTGGGAAAAAAGAAAGTGACGATGATGATCCCGCTGTAGTTGGAGAATTCAAGGCAAGATGTTTTATTAATTTGGTCTACAAATGAATGGATTTGGTGCTATAACATGCTACAATGTTTTTTTTTTGGGGGGGGGGGGGGGTATTCTGCATCAATTGGAAATGTCACATAGAATTAAAATGGTTTGAAAACAGCATTTCATGTTCTTAGTTGTGTAAAATGTTATTAATCTTCGGTGTCACATTATCCTTCATAAATCATTCTAATATGCTGATGCTAATTCTAATAATTCCAATTGATTGTTTTCAGGGCTCCTTTAAGGTCTACCCATTGCCAGATGATCCAGGGGTGGCTCCTCCACCACGTCAGTTCAGAGAGCTGCCCGACAGCGTCTCTCAGGAGTGTGTGGTCAGAATCTACGTGGTTCAAGCCATCGATCTGCAACCCAAAGACAACAATGGCAAAGTACTTTTTATCGTTTAGCATTTTAGAAAACTAATTTTGAGTGTCAGTTACTCAATTTGTTGAATTCCTAAGTAAAAAGAAAACGCAACGTTCCTTTTCTTTTTCAGTGTGACCCATACATCAAAATCTCTTTGGGGAAAAAGTCTATTGATGACAGAGACAACTATGTGCCGTATTCACTCAACCCCGTGTTTGGAAGGTAATGAATGCCATAGATTTATGATCTAAACTGACCTATAACTGACCTATAACCGTTTTCTGTTCTCTCAACAGAATGTTTGAAATGACATGCTTCCTCCCACAAGACAAAGACCTGAAAATTGCCGTCTATGACTTTGATTTGCTCACCCATGATGAGAAAGTTGGGGAGACAGTGATTGACTTGGAAAACCGCTTTCTTTCTCTCTTCGGTTCCTACTGTGGTTTACCCCAGACATATTGCATGTGAGACCCATACAATTTATTTAATGCAAACTTAGTATTTTCATTGAGGACAACAGTAAAGACATTAGTTAACTAATGTATTATTTATTAAATAGTTCTGGATCAAACCAGTGGCGCGATCAGCTCAAACCATCTCAGATTCTTGAACATCATGCCCGTTTGAAAGGATTGAGTCGACCCAGGAGTGAAGACAATGGAAACACTTTATCCTTTGGTGGCCGATTATATTGCCTCTCTGACTTTGGTGATTTTAAGAGCTATTTGATTTTTTGAACACCATTATGATGGCTTGACAAACTGTTAATGTATTATATTATAAAAGCTGTTTGAAAGTTGTAGTCAATACTTTGTCAAGCCAACATTCAAAGCTGTCTAGTTATACCTTATGTATGCATTTCAGAAGCGAACAAGAAAATTCACGAACACCTGGGTCCGCCAAGTGAACGGATCGCCCTGCACGTCCTCAGAACTCAAGGCCTTGTTCCGGAGCATGTTGAAACCAGAACTCTTTTTAGTAGCTTCCAACCGACTCTCCCTCAGGTGTGAGGCTGCTTACTAGCTGGTTGTTCCTGTGATATACTTTATAGGCCCCTTTTTGTTTGAAAGCAAGCTCAAAACACTGCTTTATCTGTTTTATAGGGAAAACTCCAGATGTGGGTTGACATTTTCCCCAAAGGCCTTGGGCCTCCTGGACCTCCTTTTGACATATCTCCACGCAAGGCAAAAAAGTGAGAAGAAATTGGTACTTTCAATTCTACTTTTATGTTTATCGACGATAGACTTATGTTGAATCTTTTTATTAGACACTTTCTGCGAGTCATCGTTTGGAACACGTCTGACGTGGTTTTGGATGAAACCAGCATTACTGGTGAAAATATGAGTGACGTCTATGTAAAGGGGTATGTAAAAAATCTTTGCTGTCTCTTAAGGCAAGACACTACAGACAATACCATTGTTTTGTTTTTGAGATTTTAGGCTATTTTGCTTTCATAAGATGTGTTATTTCAGTCTAGTGGAAAGAAAATACCCAAAATACACATTTAAGTGGGCTTATATATATATATATATATATATATATATGTGTATATATATATATATATATATATATATATGTATGTGTGTGTTTGTTTGTTTGTTTGTTTCAATAACCTTACATATCTTTAAATACTGTTTTCTCAAAATGTTTTTTTTCTCACACACTGAGCCAGAAATCTCCACTTCAGCAATCACACTTAAATACACAAAACTTTGACCCATCAATATACTGAAGGTTTTTACAGAGGGGTTTGGTCATATATCATTCCCCTGATTTATTTAACATTTATTTCCTAAAAACATGGTTATTTTAATGTACATTTTTTATATTATATGACAGTATTTTCTGATTTATGGAATGATAAAAAGAGATATTAGAGTTAAAGGTTTTTAGGTAGGGGATTTTGTCAACAAAATGAAACAAACATTTTGAACCTGGCTTTATCTTCTGTTATGGAAATGTAGGCGAATGAGTTAATATTTATAAAGATAGTCTAATTTGCATATTCAAAACAATTGTCTTTATGTACTATAATTAATAGATATCACCATATTTCCCTGATTCTGATAGGTTAAATTTCTAGCCTTATTCACTTGGTGTCTTGTTTTGAGGTGCCCCTATTATGCTATTTTAAAGATTCCTAATTTTGTTTGAGGTCTCCTACCATAGGTTTACATGCATCCAAGCTCAAAAAACACTTTCATTTTCTCAATATACATTGCAGCATCACCTCTTTTCTCACAGCGCCTAAAATGGTTTGATCAAGGTTTCTGTCTCTCTAAACCCCTCCAATCCGAGAGCATACTCTGCTCTGATTGGTCAGATGGCCTAGTCTTTTGTGATTGGTCTATCGTGTGTCAGAAATGAAACGCCCATTGCCATATCTGAATTTCAGCTCCAGAGGCTTCCTGAGCACTTGAAACGCAGTGATACGAACACAAACAATGGCGTTGGCTTTACAGTATCAACTCGAACCAGAGTCCTCATCCTTCGCAAGTGGATTTGCTTTCGTAGCGTAGAACAGTGTCTTCTCAACATGAAACAAACTCTTCCAGGCCTCAGCTACAACTACAGTGTTCGCGGGCAGCCAATGAGGACCTTAGGCTGGCATATTGCAGGCATATTGGCATTTGTTACAAGCCTGAACCCTGCGTAGGTTCGAGCAGGAAGTAAGACTGTAATTGCTAATTACTTGTTTCAGGCAGTTCAGAACCGATTCTGTCTTTTTGGAGACAAGAACTATCTACTCTTTGATATTTTGCAAAACCTTTTACATTAATAAACAGCTTTATTATTATTATATAGGTAATATCCAAAAAAAGCATAATGGGGCACTTTAATGTGTTTTATGAAATACATTTCTTATTTTTCAATACATTCATGCATTTGTGTCTTTGATTAGTTGGATGCCGGGTATGGAAGAAGATAAGCAAAAAACAGACGTCCATTATCGCTCTTTGGATGGCGATGGAAATTTCAACTGGAGATTTGTCTTTGGATTTGAATACCTGCCTGCGGAGCAGCTATGTCTTGTATCTAAAAAGGTAATTTAGATTGGCTGTTTAATATGTGTTATGAAAAGCACTGGGACGTATTAAAATATTCTCTTTCTTTTACAATAAAAAAAGGAGCATTTCTGGAGCCTTGACAAATCAGAGTTTAGAATCCCACCCAAACTGATTGTTCAAATATGGGATAACGACAAATTCTCACTGGATGATTACCTAGGTGAGATGTCTGTATGCAGCTCCTTTCTGAGCTTTTGGGAATTGTTTTTTTTTTTTACATTTTTGGGTCCTCTTGTGTATTATCTCTCTTGTGTTACAGGTGCTATTGAACTTGATCTGCACCACCTCATCAACCCTTCCAAAACACCAGAGAAATGTAACCTCAGCATGGTGCCGGATGGAACTACGCTTCCAAAATCAGATCAATTCAAGTCTCTTTTTGACCAGAAGACAGTTAGAGGATGGTGGCCATGCTACATGGATAAAGATGGGAAGAGGGAGCTTGGTGTAAGTACAGCTAATGCAAATAATCTTGTCTTTTTGTGTGTGTGTGTTCCTGTATGGTGTAGTATGACATAGATTTTTCATGATCCAGTCAATTCCCAATAGATATTAAATCCTGTATGTATGTTCACCAATTTTCAACCCACTTTGTATTGTTTCAATGTTGGTAGTATATGTAAATGAACAATGTTTACTTTTCGTTTTACCTGGTCCGAGAAATTCACGTTTATTTGTAAGCAGATTTTTGACTTTTGACAACTCCAGGGGTTTCGTGAAAACTTCAGATTGTATTTAAGCATTTTTGTATCCCCGACCACGGACAGATGGATAGTAAGAGGGGTATTAACAAAAGTTATTGTAAGAATAGGTTCATCACTGAAAAATGTTATCCCACTTTGTCTACTCTTTACACAGAATTATGGTAAATTGGAACACTGTCAACAGATTTCTTACCTGTAGGCAAAAATATGATGTTTCGGGGGGTTGGGCAGAAGCTTCTCCCTGCTCCTTTTGTTCCAAATCAACTGACAGAACAACCGTTTATTTTATTTCATTTCATTTCATTATTGACCTAAAACACTGTGTTCAGAGTCATCCTGTTTGATATTGAGACTACAAGCACGGATGTCAGATTTTCCGCTGTGGCGTTCTCTCCATATTTATGATTCTTTGCAGCCTTTAATGCTCTGGATCCTTTACTGGAAACCAAAAATAACTCGCACCCGTTAAACATTTACTTTGGATACTTGCACCTTGCAACATTACAAGTCAACACCATTGTGACTAAGTTTGTTAAAAAGTATTCCCTACTCAAGGCTTCAATAGGAGCAGACCTATTGACTTCCATAGTATTTTTTTTTTTTTTTTTTTTTTCTACTATTGAAGTCAATGGGGTCCATCAACTGTATTCTTTTAATTGGGCCTTGTTTATATGTTGTTTCAGGGAAAGGTGGAGTTGACTTTGGAGATTGTGAATGAGAAGGAAGCGGATGAGAGACCTGCTGGAAAAGGCAGAGATGAGCCCAATATGAATCCGAAACTGGATCCTCCTAAGTAATTGAGTTCTCGCTTTATATATGTTTATTGTTCTGTGTGTTAACAGAAGATGACCTCAAGATTTGTTTCTCTTTTAAACCTCTCAGGCGACCCGAAACCTCATTCTTTTGGTTCTCAAGTCCATGCAAGACGTGCAAGTTCATAGTGTGGCGAAAATTTAAGTGGATGTTCATCGGCCTGATTGTGCTAGTCTTGGTGCTGTTATTCATTGGGATCTTGTTGTATTCATTACCAGTAAGGACTCACTTCATCAATCCTTTCACAAAGGTTATGTTCAGACTTTTCACTTAAGATGTACAATGCTAATTCATTATTTTTTTTTTCAGAACTACATCTCCATGAAAATCGTCAAACCCTTCAATTGAGTGCAGGAGGAGTTCAACTTTTTGTTGTTTTAGCCATGTAATGTATTTGGCATGATCAGGGTTTCACACAGTGAAAGCAGTTAACAGAAATGGTTCATACAGACCATCAATACAGTGTTCGTTTTGTTGTGGTTGTTCATTTTTCATGTGGTTGTTTAGGTGTTTTCCATTAATCACTCTTTTGCACCATTATTACATTTCATCATGAATTTTCACTTTTTTGGTCAGGTTTCACTGATGTTTGGAAACATTTGTACACAAACCATGAAGTGTTTTCTATTGTGAAAAATCTTTTATTGTATTATATTCTCAGATCATTTTAAAGTGTATTGGTTAAAGTTATTAAATTGTTAAATAAAGACACAATAATATGTTTGTTTAAATTGTGTCCATTTGTTTTTGTGTAAATTTAAATTGTCCAAATGTTTCAAGTGTAAGTCTATTGGTCCTGATGCATGTATTCTGGGATTGTGATATGATCAAAGCTTACTGGAAAGAAATTCCTAGAACTGGTCAGAAGATTATCTGTAAATCTTTTGCCTTGTCGGAGTAGCCGATTTACACCTTGACCATGGCCTAGAATGTGTGTTGCATTTTTGTACCTATCTGACAAGGCAAAAATTTATACTTTTGTTATGGTCCACTCCTCATATCCCTTCTGTTAATATTTGGCTGTCAAGTTGCATCCCTTTTACCATTTGAAAACTAACTTATGTTTTACACCAGAAGTCTAATAATTTCTGGCATATTTGGTCTCCTCTTAAAAAAATTTTTTGGATTGTATGTTGAATACCTTTATCTCTTGATTTCTGTTCATTTTGGTCCTACCGCCCTTTACTATACCTATCTATACAATATATTATTTGTCCCTGTTCAGGTTCTTGATTTTTAATATTAAAATCATGATATAGTTAATATCTCACAAGTGCTGTTTTTCTATCATCCGTATGATTAAAAATGTGATGTTGAGTTTATAAAAAAAGTTAATGTTTGAGTTATTAATGTACATTTGCAGATGGCTTAATGAGAAGTATGACAAGTATTATCACTGATGGTAATGTATGGACCTTTAAAAAAAAAAAAAAAAAAGTTAATGTTAAGGTACTTACATTTTAGACAATTTATTCAGCTAATGATAAAACTGAAATTTTGATCTCATACATGATGATTAAATGTTTTCCAAAAGTACTTTTCACTTCAAGTATAAAACCATTTAAATGAGGAAAAATAAACTGAATGCACCATGAAATGCATATGACAGAGCATAGTACCCTAGAACAGTGCTTCTCAAACCTATCCAGGGCCCAGCTGTTCTAAAAGTTTGGAAATCCCATGTTTTGCTATCCAGGATCAGGTAATCCATCTTACTTTTGAGCAAAATAGGGATTGGATCACCCTGATCCAGATGCACACTTTTTCAGATGACCAAATCTGGATTATTAGCGCTCTAAAATAGATCAAATATCACTTTGTAGACTACTAGCTATAGTAGCTAGCTAAAAAATATATACTAGCTATGTAAAAAACCTGTTTTTATTTGAAGAAACAAAACAATACAAACATCCCCTTCCTTTTTCACTTTAATTTCAACAGTCAGACCGTTCAGCTGACCGACAACAAATAAATACAAACAAATATACATTTTACACAAATCCATTGGAACATGTGACTTAAATCATAAAGAGGCTAAATGGCCAATAGTTAACAAAATAATGTTTAGAGCTCTTCATTTGAAGAGAGTCCCGCGTTCTGAAGCTCTGCTTTTAGGAGTTGAATCTCAGGTCTTGCTTTGGTTTGCAGCAGTTGGGTAAGAGTGATTTGTTCCTCTGCCAGATGAATCTGTATTTCTGCTCTTTCGGATTCTCATTCAACAAGTGATTTAGGCATCATCATCTTTGCTTGGGAAAGAACATTTCTGGCCCCTTTTCTGAGCTCATGTGGCAATAACTACTGGATCTACCAGTGAGGATCCACCTGGTTCCTCAACAGGACTGAGATCCAGAATAAATGCCCCTGCAATAGGAACTGTGTCGCTTTCTTTGTCAGTCATGGACTCACCAGAGATTGCGAGTTTCTACCTCCAATGATGTCAAGAACCACATCTGTGTAATCACCGCTCCTTAAGGGCCTGTTTTGGTGCATTTGCTTCAGCATGGTCCGTTGTTGCCCTGGCCTTCTTATCTTTCCATATATATTTCACTTGCTCTGTAGTTCTCTTCTGGCCACACACCATGGCATTCACTTATTGGGTGATCTCATCTCAAATATATTTTTGTTAGGCACTTCTCCACCCTTAGTAGAATTAAACTTCCTACTATTGAGGTATAACACCCTCCAGCAAGGAGAGGGTTTCTGCAACTGGGAAATTAGGTCCTTTTGAGACCATGCAACCATCTCTTTGGTGTGGTGAATGTAGAGTTTATTGGCCTTGGTCATGATTGAGTGAAGTCAACACAAGCCAAAGCACATCAGCTAAGTGATGTTTTCTGGGTGTGTTTGAAAAGACCAATCACAGAGTCGTCTTATTCAGCCTTTCTCAGAGGGCTTACATGAGTGGCATTGACATGGCAGGCATTGTCCATCGCCACCACCAGTTTGGATAGAACGAATTTCATCAAAGAGTGTATGTTGAGCGTACAAAACCACTGGAGAAGTACACATCTGTACACTGTATGCTCGCTTTTGCTTTGGGAATATTAAGTACATTGCAGACCTTATCTGCCTAGAACCCGAAGGAGTCTGTGGAAGAACAGGTCCTCATTGCTCTGTGCTTCTATGCAAAAATGGGACTTTCTACCAAGATGTTGGTGACAGTTTAGGAATGAACAAATCAAAGGTCAGTGATGTGATGAAATATGTATCAATCGCATTGGTGAGCCAAGTCAATCAATTTGTTTAATTTCCAAAGGATGACCAGACTGCCCAGAGCAAGCACATGCTTTTTCTTATGGAAAACATGCCCAATACTATTGGAGTTATTGAGCACTGATGTGCACATACAAGTGATTGGGATTGGGAGTATGTCAGTCGAAAGGGAAGGCACAGCATCAACATCTTGTGGGTGACGCTGTCGTGAAGTGACCTGGGTCTTTCCATGCTGCTCTGTACAGAGAACTCCAAAACAGCAGACCGGATGGCATAATAGGAGACAGTGCCTATCCACTCCTACCATGGCTGACGATGACCCATTTTCTTGCAGCAAACGCACCTGAGCAGACATGCTTCAACACTGCTCATAGCAAAACTAGATGTACAACTGGGCGCTTAAATGGAGTCCTCAAGAGGCACTTCGCGTGTCGTAACGTGACTACTTGCGAGTGGAATCACAGGGAGCATTGCCTTATAGTTCTGACTGGATGTGCAATAAGGGATGCAATTGTTAACAACTTTTGACTGGTTGATCTTTGATGACTGACTGTAATTAATATACTGTGACAAATGACAGTTAAAATTTAATATTTTTCTTTGCTATTGACATCTGTTTTGGGGGATTATAGGGACAACATCTTTTATTCAGGGGTGCAGGTATATTACGTCACTTTTTAGGCCATCGGCAGTTAGCATCACACTGGTTCCCTCGACAAAAACCCAGGATTTTTCCATAGGCTTTTGGATTATCGGCAAAAACTAATTTACAAACTTACTTTACGTTTATGATAGGTACATGTTTTTTCCATCACGATAATTTAAACAGATTAACTTTTTTCTCAGATGAACACAATTTTTATGAACTTTTAAGCTTAAATGCAGTCGTCAGAAGTAAAAAGCTAAAGGTAGGCTATAAACGAACTACACCACGGTCACACAACTTCAACGTTATCACCACTAATATTCCGACAACTCTTTCAGTTTTTAACTAAACATTTCCCAAGAAAGTTTGAGTTAGAATAGTTTATAAGAGCACAATTATAAGCATTACGAGGCTGTAAAAGCGGATTGAGCTGACGTTCGGCATGATGACGTTTAATCTCCCCGACAGACTCTGTAGTCTAAATTAAGCCAATTGTTAGCATTAGCAACCGCCTTTTTCCACACACATAACAACTTGTAAAAATCACAAGTGGGGTAATACTGATGTATCATATAATAAAATGTGAAAGTATCTTGATCTTATGTTCACCACAGACCTTATTTCAGCCATTTAACCATAATACATAAAACAAAACAAAAAAACATTGACTTTGGGACGATGGAACCGAAAGTGCTAAAATGCTAACTCGCTTCCGCGTTTTGGCCTACAAAGTGACGTCATACCTGTACCACTCTATTGGTAGCCCAGTGTGTACTTTATACTTAAGCACTATAAAGGTTAAACTAATCAAGAGGAAAATAAAAAGTATACATTTTTGTATATTACACTATTACAAATTGTGTATTTGCGACTAATTTTAAAGTTTTATTACATTACATATTACATTACTTATTTTTGTTGTTGAAATCCATGCTTCTGATGGGATCAGTATAATCCAGATTATTATAAAAAAAAATTCTCCCAATCTTGCAACAAAAAAAAACACAAAAAAACACAAACTGGCCATTTAATCCAGATCAAAATCAAGATTGGATTTTGTGATCTATTCCGATTTCAGAATCCTTTTTTCTTTTGAACAACCTATGTTCAAGATTTGATCCAATCCGATAGTCATAATCCAATCAGATTAGTTTTGAACAACTGGCCCCAGGTGCATCAGAGCAGGTTTCTCTTAATTTTAATATTAATTTGTAATTAAAAAACGTTAAAAATGTTACAGTACAAGCCCTCCTTAAGGGATATGCTGGGGGAAAAGATACAAGTGGGTGTTAATATCTCATTATAAAATATGCTACAATTATGACCAAAGTATAGTAAAATGAAAATAAATTCCATAAATCAAAAATAATGGATATGTCATAGGTCATAATATGCCATAATTAAATATAAAGGCGCTGTATAAATAAAACTTTATTTATATTACAATAAACATTATTAATAATTACAAATAAATTTAAAAAGTAAAACAAGGTAATAATGCTTGGCGGATATGACGTCGTTTCTCAAGGTCAAGTGCGTGACGTAATATTTAAATAGCCACCTGAGGCGTGATTAGAGAAACGACTCAACAATTAACGCCGCGACATCATACTGTAATGTGAAGCGAAGACGATCTAACGCACGAACGTTCAATGCTTAACTACAGTTCAGTTCTTATAGCTTATAGCTCTGAGAGAAAAATAACGACGTTTGAACAGGTAAATTACTTTAAGTTCTGTTTGAGCTGCTAACTGGCTAGTCAACTCCGACAGGTCCTGTTGATTCAATATTTACCTTAACGTTACCCAAAACTAGGTTTCCCTTTGCCGTTATAGCAAAGTATACATTTTCTCCATGGCGTTTGGTACGTTTATTGTGCGTTTTAATGAATCATCATTGTGTGAAATGCTGTGTTTTATTTAATGTTGGATGATGTATTGTTTGTCGTGTTTGTATTTCGCGGCGGTAGGCCGATGCTCTTCTCATTGGTTCGTTCAGTCGCTTTCCCTTGATGATGCGATATTTGAGCTGCCGGAGGGCAGGCTGCCACATATGGATTATAATGGTATAACGGTGAAACTGGTGCTTTTTCTTCTGTTGAAGGCTGGGATTTTTGAGGTTGGAGGACTCCAGACCCGTCCAAGTAAGTCTCCTATTTCTCCATAGATGAAGCGAAGACGCTGCATTTGTATGAGACCGCGTATTATCATGAAACCTGCTTAGGGAATAATACAGCACACTGCCGGGCGATTGACTGCACGTTTGCTTAAAATATTTAGCGTTGATTTGTATATATTTATATTTTTCACATTTGTGTAGCTTAAATGTATCCACACTGCATCCACAAAACAGTAACGTTATGCTTAATGCAATTACACTGTCGTACATGAGAGATTGTCTCTGTCGTTGTACACACACCCTCCTTCCGTCCACAAGCTCAGACTTCAACTTTTTTTTGGTGTTTTAATAATATAAATTATAAATAGCTTGTCTTTAATTCTTGTGTTATGAAAATCCGACACTCATTTATAGGTTAGACCTGTCTGTCATTGCTTGTCCTGTTGTCTAAAGACTTGACTTCACTATTATTATTAGGGGCCAAGCACCGAAGGTGCGGAGGCACCTATTGTTTTTGTTCCGGTTCTTATTATTAGGGGCCAAGCACCGAAGGTGCGGAGGCACCTATTGTGTTTGTTCCGGTTCTTATTAGGGGCCAAGCACCGAAGGTGCGGAGGCACCTATTGTGTTTGTTCCGGTTCTTATTATTATTATTCTTCTTCCGACTGGGCGTCTATGGCAGCCCATAGAACCGATTGCGGGAAAGTTGTTTTGGTTTGACATTCTGATAGAGGACAGTCCCAACATTAAATACACCAATTTTTGTGTTTCTAAGTCATTCCCTCTAGCGCCACCACCTGTCCAAAGTTTCACTTTTATTTTGCTAATAACTTTTGAACCGTAAGGCCAATCAACAAAATTCTTTTTTCCTCTTATTTCTGAGCTCATGCCGATTCGATTGCACCCTATGATTTCATTTTCCGTCATATAAATATGGCCGCCATTTTTAATTTTCTGAAAAAGCTACTTTTTCGAACTCGTCCTAGCCGGTTTGTCCGATTTGCACGAAAATTGAACCAGATCATCTTCAGGCAGTGTTGACCAAAAGTTATGGAATTCAAATTGATTCGTCAAACCGTTTTCGATAAACGCACGAATACATTTTACGTAGCTCTAGCAAAAACAGTCGTAAGGCTGTATCTCCGCAACGGTTTATCGTATTCAGACCAAACTTGGTACATGTACTCACAAGCATGACCTGAGGCTACATGCTGCGTTTCGGCGCAGCGCCACCTACTGGTCCGGAGTTATGAAAAATGGCTATTTTTGCTTATAACTTCTGAACAGTTTGTCCAAAAATCATAAAATTGGTATCGTTACATTCAGGGCAATATGCCGATTCGTATGATATCCAGTTTTACCATATCGGCCCTTTTGACTGTCGGCCATTTTGAATTTTGTGCTAAAATACTGTATTTTAAGAATGCATGAACGAATTGTTACGAAACTTGGTATGGGTCATCAGCACGTTGTCCTGAAGGAGCGTGAGAAGTTTCGAAACAGCGACACCTAGTGGTGAATTTTTTTTTTCAAATGCTTATAACTTTGGGTGTGGTCAACTTATTTTCACGAGACTCATCTAATTAGACTCCTGAAACCTTGCCGAGTCCTACGATACCAAACATGCTAGGTTTTGCCTTACGGTTTGTGTAGCGTTGTGATTTAGCGCTTAAAAAACATTTGGCTATATCTTCGAAACCGCTAGTCCGATCGAGACGAAACCACCGTCAGAAGTTTGGAAACATAGGTCGATAGCTATACGCCAATGCCCAAATGCGAAAATATTGATGTTTAGGGGTAGTAAATTCCAAACAAAGTCATGTGTCAGTCATTTTTTACGTGTTTTTTCATATAAATGCCTATAACTCTGAAGCAAATTGAGATTTTTTCACCAAAACTGACACACATATGTATGGGCTCACTCTGAGGACACGTAAAAAAAATTGTGAGACTGAGCCTCTTGGTGGCGCTATAATAGAACAAAACATAAAATTCCCATTGACTTCAATACAGTTTTGTGAAATAAAATGCTATTTTCATTAAAAACCTACTTTTTCGAACTCCTCCTACACCGTTTGTCCGATTTTCACCAAAATCGAATCATATCATCTCCAGACCGTGCCGACTGAAAGTTATGGATTTCGTGTCGATTGACGAAACCGTTTTCGTATAGCGCAGCAGCAAATTTGAGGCATGATGCTAAAAGCATTATTCAGGCTTTATGTCTGCAATGCCTTGACATATTGACACCAAACTTTGCATGTGTCATTGTCACTTCACTCTGACCACATCACATCAGTTTTGTAACTGCACCACCTATTGGTCGAAAGTGATAATCCATTACATCATATTTTTAATTATTGTTTCTATGATTTTTCAGCCATTTTGCCTAAAATCCTCTTTAAATGTCTTTAATTGCTCATTGTTGCAGTTGGTCTGACACTTTCAAACATGTCGAAATGTCTTGTCGTCTTATTCTGCTTGGCCCCGGTAATTGCTGCTTGCAGCTATATTTATTATTATTCTTCTTCCGACTGGGCGTCTATGGCAGCCCATAGAACCGATTGCGGGAAAGTTGTTTTGGTTTGACATTCTGATAGAGGACAGTCCCAACATTAAATACACCAATTTTTGTGTTTCTAAGTCATTCCCTCTAGCGCCACCACCTGTCCAAAGTTTCACTTTTATTTTGCTAATAACTTTTGAACCGTAAGGCCAATCAACAAAATTCTTTTTTCCTCTTATTTCTGAGCTCATGCCGATTCGATTGCACCCTATGACGTCATTTTCCGTCATATAAATATGGCCGCCATTTTTAATTTTCCGAAAAAGCTACTTTTTCGAACTCGTCCTAGACGGTTTGTCCGATTTGCACGAAAATTGAACCAGATCATCTTCAGGCAGTGTTGACCAAAAGTTATGGAATTCAAATTGATTCGTCAAACCGTTTTCGATAAACGCACGAATACATTTTACGTAGCGCTAGCAAAAACAGTCGTAAGGCTGTATCTCCGCAAAGGTTTATCGTATTCAGACCAAACTTGGTACATGTACTCACAAGCATGACCTGAGGCTACATGCTGCGTTTCGGCGCAGCGCCACCTACTGGTCCGGAGATATGAAAAATGGCTATTTTTGCTTATAACTTCTGAACAGTTTGTCCAAAAATCATAAAATTGGTCTCGTTAGATTCAGGGCAACATGCCGAGTCGACTGATGTCCAATTTGACCATATCGGTCATTTTGGCTGTCGGCCATTTTGAATTTTGTGCTAAAATTCTGTATTTTATGACCGCATGAACGGATTGTTACGAAACGTGGTATGGGTCATCAGCACAATGCCCTGAATGAGCCTGAGAAGTTTCGAAACAGCGCCACCTAGTGGTGAATTTTTTTTTTCAAATGCTTATAACTTTGGGTGTGGTCAACTTATTTTCACGAAACTCATCTTTTTAGACTCCTGAATCGTTGCCGAGTCCTACGATACCAAACATGCTAGGTTTCGCCTTACGGTTTGTGTAGCGTTGTGATTTAGCGCTTAAAAAACATTTGGCTATATCTTCGAAACCGCTAGTCCGATCGAGACGAAACCACCGTCAGAAGTTTGGAAACATAGGTCGATAGCTATACGCCAATGCCCAAATGCGAAAATATTGATGTTTAGGGGTAGTAAATTCCAAACAAAGTCATGTGTCAGTCATTTTTTACGTGTTTTTTCATATAAATGCCTATAACTCTGAAGCAAATTGAGATTTTTTCACCAAAACTGACACACATATGTATGGGCTCACTCTGAGGACACGTAAAAAAAATTGTGAGACTGAGCCTCTTGGTGGCGCTATAATAGAACAAAACATAAAATTCCCATTGACTTCAATACAGTTTTGTGAAATAAAATGCTATTTTCATTAAAAACCTACTTTTTCGAACTCCTCCTACACCGTTTGTCCGATTTTCACCAAAATCGAATCATATCATCTCCAGACCGTGCCGACTGAAAGTTATGGATTTCGTGTCGATTGACGAAACCGTTTTCGTATAGCGCAGCAGCAAATTTGAGGCATGATGCTAAAAGCATTATTCAGGCTTTATGTCTGCAATGCCTTGACATATTGACACCAAACTTTGCATGTGTCATTGTCACTTCACTCTGACCACATCACATCAGTTTTGTAACTGCACCACCTATTGGTCGAAAGTGATAATCCATTACATCATATTTTTAATTATTGTTTCTATGATTTTTCAGCCATTTTGCCTAAAATCCTCTTTAAATGTCTTTAATTGCTCATTGTTGCAGTTGGTCTGACACTTTCAAACATGTCGAAATGTCTTGTCGTCTTATTCTGCTTGGCCCCGGTAATTGCTGCTTGCAGCTATATTTATTATTATTATTATTATTATTCTTCTTCTTCTTCTTCCGCCATGGGAGTCTATGGCAGCCCATAGAACCGCTTGCGGGAAAGTTATGAAATTTGGCACAATGATAGAGGACAGTCCAAAAAGTCACCATACCAAATTTGGTGTCTTAAAACCAATCCCTCTAGCGCCACCACCTGTCCAAAGTTTCACTTTTATTTTGCTAATAACTTTTGAAGCGTAAGGCCAATCAACAAAATTCTTTTTTCCTCTGATTCCTGAGCTCATGCTGATTCGATTGCACCCTATGACGTCATTTTCCGGCTTATAAATATGGCCGCCATTTTGAATGTGCTGAAAAAGCTACTTTTTCGAACTCGTCCTAGACGGTTTGTCCGATTTGCACGAAAATTGAACCAGATCATCTTCAGGCAGTGCTGACAAAAAGTTATGGAATTCAAATTGATTCGTCAAACCGTTTTCGATAAATGCTCGAACAAATTTTACGTAGCACCTGCAAAAACAGTCGTAAGGCTGTATCTCTGCAACGGTTTATCGTATTCAGACCAAACTTGGTACATGTCATCACAAGCATGACCTGAGGCTACATACTGCGTTTCGGCGCAGCGCCACCTACTGGTCCGGAGATATGAAAAATGGCTATTTTTGCTTATAACTTCTGAACAATTTGTCCAAAAATCATAAAATTGGTCTCGTTAGATTCAGGGCAACATGCCGAGTCGACTGATATCAAATTTTACCATATCGGCCATTTTGACTGTCGGCCATTTTGAATTTTGTGATAAAATGCTGTATTTTAAGAACGCATGAACGGATTGTTACGAAACTTGGTATGGGTCATCAGCACGATGTTCTGAAGGAGCGTGAGAAGTTTCGAAACAGCGCCACCTAGTGGTCAAAAGTTATAACGACATTTCCAAAAAGGCTAATAACTTTTGAATAAATCTGGCTACTGAAATGCCACTGGTCTTATTAGATTCCTTGGGTCAAGCCGAGAACATAGATACCAAGTTTACCTTATTTGGCCAAACTTCCTGTCCGCCATCTTGATTTTCATTCAAAACCTACTTTTTCAAACTCCTCCTAGACCGTTTGTCCGATTTTCACCAAAATCGAATCGTATCATCTCCAGACCGTGCCGACTAAAAGTTATGGATTTCGTGTGGATAGACCAAACCGTTTTCGTATAGCGCAGCAGCAAAGTTGAGGCATGATGCTAATAGCACTATTCAGGCTTTATCTCTGCAATCCCTTGAAATATTGACACCAAACTTTGTATGTGTCATTGTCACTTCACTCTGACCACATCACATCAGTTTTGTAACTGCGCCACCTATTGGTCGAAAGTGATAATGCATTAAATCATATTTTTATTGACTGTTTCTATGATTTTTCAGCCATTTCGTCTAAAATCCTCTTTAAATGTCTTTAATTGCTCATTGTTGCAGTTGGTCTGACACCTTCAGCCATGTTGGCATATCCTGTCATCTACTTGCGCTTGGCCCCGGTAATGGCTGCTTGCAGCTATATTTATTATTATTATTATTAGGAGAACATTGTGTTTCTGCTCTAATTAGTTGGACCAAGTCTGTCTGTTCTTGCTTTAGATAATTATAATAAAACAACATCGGCCTGTATTCTGTTTGTATTTTGAATGCATTAGTACATTGCAATTAATTTGATGCATGAGAGTCCAAGATTGACTGTTTTCTTGGTGTAATTGTTCTTCCAAAAAGGGCCAGTGAGCGCTCTGGTGTGTGTGAAACCTAATGCGTCACTAAAAGGACAAGTTTGCCCATTTCTAACTAGCTTTGTATTGTTACAGTGTCTGTAGTAAATGAACAGTAAGTACTGTTTCTCTCCATGTTACCTGCATGCAGATGTTTGTCAGCAAATGTGATATCCATGTGGATACATTTTTTTCTTTTACACACACACACACACACACACACACACACACACACACACACACACACACACACACACACACACACACACACACACAGTATAGTATAGTGATGAGTAGTAAATAATTGTGATCAGGATTATGTAATCAGATTCTTAAAATTAAATACTTGTAATTAAATTATATTACTTTTAAAATACTCCTAATCAAACTACTTTTTCAACTGATTACATTATTGTTATATTCACAAAATGGCTGTCAATTATTCATAATTCAATGATTCTCCCTAATTTTCCTAATTTTATCTTCTAAAAAAAGCCTATTGCTTATATATTTTTGGTAAGTCTTCCAGTTTTGTTTTCAGTGTCATTTTTGCAGGAATGCTTAGTCATAGATGCTCATTCCAGTCTCTCTGTCTGTGTGTGGGAGTCAGAAGCTGAAACATCATTCTGGATGTGTTTGTTTTACATTGTGGTTGAAAAGGATGTTATCCAACACGTAAAAAAAAAAAAAGGCGTGTTAAGCCGGGCGTGCACGGTATGATCTTTGCTGTTGTATGAGCTTGCAGGCTCTTTTTGTTGTTGTTACTTAATTTGTTGTAAAGGACCCTATTGTTTTGTTTTTGTACTTTTTGGGGAATTTTCCAGTAGCAGTTTTAACATTAAGTGACATGGCATCTGACGCACAGAAGCCAATGGCACATGTCACTATGCATATTGGCACATCCGGTCTTCATTGGCATGTGCCAGTGGATAGTGGCATGTGTCACTGACATCGCGACACACTGACACCTGACTGACACCGAGTCAGTGTCAGTGACACATGCCACTATCCACCACTGGCACATGCCAATAATGTCAGTGACACATGCCACGATCCACTGGCACATGCCAATGAAGACCGGATGTGCCAATATGCATAGTGACGTGCCATTGGCTTCTGTGCGTCAGATGCCATGTCACTTAATGTTAATACCGCCTCTTGAATTTTCCCCGCCAAAACTTTCAGGCATTTTTGTGGCCCTAACATGCTCAAACTTTTGAAACCTTGCACATCCTTTGCAATCGTGTGGAAGGGTGCTATAACTTCTGCATACATTGATTTTGATGAAACTTCTGCTGTGTGTTCGTTGTAGGAGGCCGATCACAAAGCAATTGTGAGTTAAAAAAAATTCAAATAACTCAAGTCAACCACTATGCTTGGCAGAATAGATGGTATTCCTCGCCGCTTATGCTGGTCCTCCTCCTGAGTGTGAGCACTCTGACATGACCATACAGCATAAGCAGCGAGGAATACCATCTACTCTGGCAAGCATACTAGTATGTGGTTATCATGGGACTTCTACTTGTGTGCTGATCATGTGACTCTAGTAGGTGTATATTTGCCAGAGTTACTTCCTGTTTACAACTGAAGATTGTGTTTGGATGAACACCGAAATGTCTTGTTAATTTGTTTGTATTTAGTCCAGTGACTTTTAATAAATAATGTAACATTTTATTACCTGGATGTTTTAGATGTCATTAATCCATTAAGACTATTGAGAGTCAGAGTCATGGCGCCACCAACTGGCTGCACGAATTGTCACTTTAAAAATGCTTTGAAATCGGCCTCTTATTTTTACCCGCTTTGCTTCAAACTTCATCAGAATAATGTCAAGACAACTTAATAACAACTTAAGGATTCTTAATATCTTGAATGCTATTGCCATGGCAATGTGTCAAACTTTAATGTTCTTTTAAGTTGTTTTTGAGACTCTTAGCATGCTTCAAATTGCATGAATCTTGCCAGTAGCAGAGTATGCGGAGCAGTGTTGCCAACTTAGCGCCTTTGTCGCTATTTTTAGCGACTTTTCAGACCCCTTTAGCAACATTTTTTCAAAAAAGCGACTAGCGACAAATCTAGCTACTTTTTGGACAAACCTCAGTAACCTCCAAATGTTGCCATCACAGTCCTGCGAGCGCGAGGTTTGCGTTCTTCTTGCCGTTACACACCTCACTCTGCGTCTACCCTGTTCAGTGAATGGCTGAGAGAGGAGCAGCAGCACGGCAGCTGACAGACGTGAATGAGCAGTATTGTTTCCGCGGACTTATCACTTATCTTTTGTTTTATATTTAAAGAATTTAGTTTGCGCATTTTATTTTATTACTTGTGCTTATCACTTGTAATACTCACTATCACAGTGCTTTAGTAGTTCACCCAGTTCCCGAACTCTCTCAATTCAGATAATTTTACACATATAAAAAATAGTCATTCAACAGCTACCCGTTCTATTGTCTTACAAAAAAATATATTAAATTAGATACATTTTTATTAGACATTCGGCTATATTATATTATATTATATTATATTATATTATATTATAGTATGTTATATTAAAATACAGTATGTGAGCATGATTTTAACAATAAAAAACATTAGGCAGGCAGAACGCAAGTACACCGCGATGACGTCATGAATATGCTAATTGACGTATGACGTCATCTAGCGACATTTAGCGACTTTTAGGGGAGGCGTTAGCTACTTTCCTTTGAAAATAGTTGGCAACACTGATGCGGAGTGGAGCGGCAACAATTTCCCCTCCGCGCTCCAAGCATTTAATGATCACTCCGCTCCGGCTTCACCATTTACCGCTCCCCGTTCCACTCCTCGCTCACTGATATCAGAAACACCGCTCCGAGGAAATTGCGAATAAAGTATTAAGTATGCTTTGAAATCTCGCAAAAGTTCTGCTCATAATATATATGCATATTAAATCCAAAAAATAAATAATACTAGGAGAATAGTTTGTGGTTTATTGGATAGTGTGCGAACTTTTCCTTTGACATGCTAAGCTTATTACATGGTTGTCAGCATTAAAAGTTAAATCCTTGCCTTTTTTTTTTTTGCAGTGCACATTTTGTCTGGAAAGAATGACTGTTTTCATCAGTTATTTTATCTACGGGTCGCTACATATTTCTGCTCATTCGAAATCAAATACAGACAGCACTGTAAGATTACATTTGTTTGAATGCAGGTTATTAGTGAGAGCACATTTTAAACGGGTAACACTTATTCACACGCAATCGCTCCTTCACCCGATCTCATGAAAGAGCGTATCTATAGCACAAATTTGATTGCTTGTACCATTTTTTTTCCCCGCCAAAAATATTTTTTGCGTGCATATGATACGCAATTTGCGCATGCATGATAAGCACTTTATGGCGTGTAATACGCATGCACTCCACACCCCTAATTCTACCCAAGGGGTTTAGTGCTTATCATTTGCACGCAAAAACTATTTTTGCCGTATAAATGGCACGAGAAATAAAATTTGTGCTATATATGTGCACTTTCATGAGATCGTGTTGCAGCATCATATTCAGTAGGCTTGAGAACTATAACCTATCGCAGCCATTTGAGTGATCCATCTGTATCATGCTAGCTAAATGTGTTAAAAGTGTGAATCCTTACTAAAAATGCAGTTCTATAATGGGCCGTTGGCATGAATTGTATTCGTGATGGAGCGCTCTCAGAGCGAGTGAAAACCACGACGCTCCGACTTTTTAAAAATCCACTTCCCACTCCATTCAAAATCACACCACTCTGCTCCCACTCCTCTCCGCTCACATGTATTCTGGCCAGTAGACATGGGCAAAGCCTAGAAATGGGTGTGGTGGAGGGGCTCAGTAGCGCCATCTTTTGACTAAAGTGGGGGGTTAGTTTTTACCTACAGTCACTTCTCTACGTAAATTATAATCTCTTGGTGGTTTAGAGTTTAACCCTATCATTGCTGTGTGGTTTTGCCTGCATTACAGGATAAGAAATATCTTAGGACTCCGTTTCGATCAGTTTTAATGGTAGAATAAACGCATAGAATCAGTTTATTTGTGGTGCACTGACAACATGGTTTAATAAGGTTTTAAAATAAAGAAATACTTACAGACTTAAAAAATTGAGCTGCAAATGATAACTTCACACTCATTTGAAAGTGACCTAACAGCCTATGACATGAAATTCATCAATTTAAATGATCTTATGGATGTGGCTGTTGTGGTTCATCATAGCACCAGCTAATGTGGTATATTCAAATGACTTTGTAATTATATATTTACCCAGTGTAAATGCTTATTGCACGCCATGCCCAGTTGTCATAAATGTGTACATATACTTTTTTTTTTTATTTTTTTTTTTTTTAAGAAATTGTGTGGAAATCGTTGATGCTCTTATGGTCGCGACTCTCGTTGTATGAGAGGAATTACAAGCTGAGCAGAGTATCTTATGAGCCCCTCTCGACCTCCCGATAAATTTTAAAACCGTTCAGAGTTAGTTTGATTTTGATCAGTGTATAGGCTTTCCCCTATTTCCAAATCAAACACAACTATGTCACATATGCTAGATCAATGAATATTAAAGCCCAGTGGCTGTCACACTCAACCTCTCATTGGTTTTGTTGAAAGGAATTGCTGTGCTGTTCTCTGCTTTCACCAAATAATTTGCACACTTCTTTTTTCAATTTTTTTCTATCCTAAGCTATAGAGAAACACGCCCCAGTATTCGTGTTTAGCACGAAAGCTCGGCTAGCCGTACAGTACAGTTCTGCTGTGTACCAGTTGCTTTGACAATTATCAGGTTAACTGACTCGTAACGTGTGTGTGTGTGTGTGTGTGTGTGATGGTGCACAACCTCCCAAATGTCTGAACACCGTGTACACCCGCCTTTAAGGTCTTTCCAATTTGTTTTCTGTGATTTGGTCAGGTTTTGTTTTTTTGAATTTTTTGCATTTTTTTAACGACTGGTGTAGCTTATTGACCACATAGACTCATTGAATGATTTCTTTTCTCAGATTGTATATCCAATAAAAAGTCACCCTAGTTTCAAACCACTTCAATTGAGGAAACAAGAGAGAGAAAAAGAAATTGGTCAAATTGCAAAAGTAAATCTAACGTGCTGTAATCATATTTGCTTCCATTTTTCCAAACTTGGCTAAAATAGCATTTTACAAGTAGATCATCACTGAAAATTCCCAGGCTACAAAATGAGTTCTTCGCGGATGTGAAAATGCTTTTTACAAGTTAGAATCTTGCAATTACGGTAATTCCGACATAGCATGAACACACCTCTAGGATCTGGTGGAAGGAGCTTTTTGAGAGATGACTAGTGATTTATTGGCAAAAATCGGACTCTTTTAATTTGGAAGGAAAAATCGATTAAAACGAAAGATGATCATAAGAGAAAGTGGCATTAGTCAGCTTGATTGTAACTAGTTGTCAAATGTCACATTAGATGATTTGATATTGAAGTTGTCAATGCCATATGACCACAAGCATTTGTTGTGTAGACACTGACATCAACATGCAGGTGACAGAGCACATCTAAAGTTCAGTTAAAATGCAAACTTTATTTCGTCTAACTTTTTTTTTTTTTTTTTTTTTTTTTTTTTTTTTTTTTTTTATAAATGAACTTGTGTATATATTGTTAGGGGTTAACAGTTTAGGACCCAAGGAGGAGATGTTTGAAAGAAGACTCAGAGTCAGAATTATAATAAATTGAAGAAAAGTTTTACTGAAGATAGTTTGCAGTTTCATCAGCAGAAGTCAGCTTCAAGAATCACACAGGAGTTCGTAGGCCGCCCTGCTTACAGTTACAAAGATCACAGCAGATATACCCTTCACCAAGGTCTAAGCTACGTCCTTGCTTCAGGTTTCAGTTTCTGATTGGCTAAGAAAAAGATAAACATAGTAATTTTCCACACATATACAGATAGACTGAAGCATATCTCCATTGATTAGGCAGCTGACACTCAGACCCTGAAGTTAGGCACGTCGTGACCTTCCAGGTCGAAGATTTGGGTTGCTGGGCGCCAACATGTCCAGAACAACAACTCAGTCAATCTCCAATAATGCCAGTGGTTCCTTAACCTGTAACCAAGAAGTCTAACACACACACCGACACACGACTTCCTTGAGGTTGGATTTGGCCAGGCTCTAACTATAAACAGGAGAGTCTTCTCAAAACATCAAGATAATACATTCTTTCTTTCAAGGAGCGCTACACTTTAGTCTAACTGGAAAGTATGGCTTTAACAAAGAAATGGTCCCTTAAACTATGACTTCAATGACCCCTGTGACTTATAGTCGTCATGGTATCCTAAAAAAACAGATGTATATATTGACACGTGTTAAAGACCTTTCTCAAACAAAACATCTTTTCATATTTCATTTCTGGAAGCTAAATAAGCAAGCACTGAAGCTAAATTTCAGTAATCACACTTTATATACTTCTATAACAAAGTAAAATCTCACAAGCCTAGAGAAGTCATTCAACTCGTGATATTTAGAAGGAAAAATATTAATACCTTGATTATAATCACTCATTACATATACATTGAAGCAGCATGGATTCCAAAATCCACACCCTTCAATATAATTATTTTCCCTCTAATTAATAGCTTGTTTAAGTTATATCTTGACTTTACAGCTAAAATTTAAGTCCGAGACACTTCGTCATAGAATGTAAACCAGTGATTGGTTTAAAAATGTTTAAGCATTCTTGCCAATGCATCAAAATTGTCACAATCATTTTGGCAATTAAAAAAATTCAACAGAATTCACAACAATAGTTTAAACATTCAGAAAACCAGCATTAGCATAAATAAGACATAAAAGCACAACTAGCCAGTGAATAACAGATCTGTAACTGCACTCGCACTGACCCTGGATCAGCAGAACATCATCATTGCTCAGTCCTGCATGTTACTGCGCGGTGTAAACCGTAATGTGTCTCGGCTGATCACATGATTGGATCACCAGAGATTAATAGCAGGTGTAAACTGGGTCTGACTCTGGATTTCCTCCTTTTTTTAGCAGTTGTACAGATGCAATTCATCCCACGTTCAAAGTACAGCGATGCACCTTTAAAATGGATAGATGGCGACAGAGGTAATGAGGGAGGGACAGGCAATGTTTAGTGGCTCACATGTCACGTATACAGGAGATAAACACAGGAAGTAGAGCAAGCCTTTTTAATTCGCTTGATCCCTCCAGAGCTCCTTGTGCCTGAGTGCGTGCAGATTTTTCCCATGGGATGACCAGTGACGACTCGTGGGATCTGGAGAGCTGGGGCTGGACTGTACTGTGTGTTCTTTTTTATTTTTTCTGTGTTTGAATATATATAGATATATATAGATAAAGCATTAACCTGAATCCTAGCTAAGTGCTGTTTTACAGTTTTTACAGTTAATTTAAGGCTGGAACTGGTAAGCTGAAGTTAATTCTACATTGTCAGGTTACTGTTTAGCATGTTTTGCTCAGCAGCTGCTGTCTGAATGGCCTTTGTCACACTGTCAGACCTCAAGCAAGCAGAACTGCTCCAAAGTTCACAGACTTGAATGCTGGGATTGTTCCTAGAGAGATTGCACAGCTAGTGGAAAATGATCAGACCATTGTGTATTTAATTTTAAGTGTATTGCTTAAGTGCGATGTTTACAGGTTTGGAGTTCATTTTCTCTGTCTTCAGCTTGTTTTATGGTGTTCATCAGCTGTTCTGTTCTGCCCAATCAGAATAGAAGTTTTAACCTATGGAGTCTATGGGGGTTTATGGGCCCTGGAGATGTTTTGACATGCCCTGACATTTGTGCTTATTTCTAACATTTTCATGACTAAAGTCTGATTATACTGTGTAAACTCTATGCAAATATATTTCTCACATTATTGTAGCATTCTTCACTTTATAAATGAACCATACACTGATTATTGATAAATGTATTAAATGCGATCACAAATTCAGTTTTCTTTCACGGATTATTGCACTTGAGTGGTCATGTCAGCACATTTTTTACATTTCCCCACAAAGACAAATGCGTTTCGTATGCATCTCTCTGCGCTTTGACACAAGGACAAAGCCCATCTCTTGTCTAATATCTTTGTTTTCTCCTGATGTTAAGCAACTTGTTATAAAAGGTCTGAAGAGCAAATATCTTCCACAGGTGCAAGACATTTAGGATATATTTGATGTGCTGCCAGTAAAGTGAAACTAAATTACCGGCATGTGGGAAGTGCGCTTTACAAATAAACTTGACCAGCCTTACCAAGTCTAATAACAAGCAAAAACTGTTGAATAGAATTTGATGTGCAAGTTAAAAAAAGAATCTGGCTTACAGTGTTTCTACTTTACTAGAGTAAAGGATCCATGTAGTAATTAAAAGTGAAATGAAAGAACATTGTCTATATTCCCCCTGCGAAAATGGGTGAGACGTGAGTGAAGCTTTGGCAAAAGAAACGAGATTCTATGTCCGGTGGAATAAATCATGGAATATTGTTACGTTCGTGGAAAATCATGTGACCAGATCGCAAAACAGAATATAAAGCCATCAAATGGCTGGAGTTCTCATGTACTTATTCGGCAGGAATTTAAATTTCCATGGTTGCGATTTGATTAAACATTTAATTAGGGCCCGAGCACCGATGGTGTGAGGACCCTCTTGGAATTGCTCTGTTTATTAGGGCCCAAGCCCTGAAAGGGCGAAGGCCCTATTGTTTTCGGTAGGATTATTAGGGCCCAAGCCCTGAAAGGGCGAAGGCCCTATTGTTTTCGGTAGGATTATTATTATTATTATTATTAGGGCCCAAGCCCTGAAAGGGCGCAGAGCCCTATTGTTTTCGTTAGGATTATTATTATTAGGGCCCAAGCCCTGAAAGGGCGCAGAGCCCTATTGTTTTCGTTAGGATTATTATTATTAGGGCCCAAGCCCTGAAAGGGCGAAGGCCCTATTGTTTTCGTTAGGATTATTATTATTATTATTATTATTATTATTGTTCAAGGGTTCGGGGGCTTTTGGGGCCTTTAACGTGCTCAAAAACTCATGAAACTTTGCACACAGGTCAGAAGCTGCGGCCATTAGGGCCGGGCTGAAGATGGTACCTGGGCGTGGCAGGGGGGCTCGACAGCGCCCCCTTGAATGGGGTCCGAGTGCGGTCCGAAAACTTGGTCCATATACCAAACACTCTTGCATGAATTAATATGAAACTCGGTACACATATAGATCTTATTGGGCTGAACAACTTTCGTGCTCTAAGTTTTACGCCAGCCCAACAGGAAGTCGGCTATTATGGGTTGTTTGGAAAACGCATGCTGTGGAATTTGATGTACTCCTCCTAGGAAATTCATCCATTCGCCTCAAAACTCGGTGTGCATGAAGTCAAGACATTGAGGATTATAAATTGCGGACGGATTTTTGATATCTCGAACGGTTTGGCCGAGGCGAGGAAACGAATTTATGGCGAATAATGGGACACAGGAAGTGTATTATAAATTCTGCATACATTGACTGATCTTGATAAAACTTCAGGAGTGTGTTCGTGGTCAGAGGCCGATCACATTGATGTGACTATTGTGAGTCAAAGTTATAGCGCCACCAACTGGCAGCAGGAAGTGTGTCACTTTCAAAATGCTTTGAAATCACCCTCTTATTTTTACCCGATTTGCTTCAAACTTTATGTGTATAATGTAAACACACGGCAGATGTAGACCTGTGAAAGAATTTTTGATATCTTTAATACTGTTGCCATGGCAATGCTGCAAACTTTAATATTCTTTTTTGATGCTTTTGAGACTCTTAACATACTTGAAATTGGATGAAACTCGACAGACACATCACATTTATTAGCCCGTAGACATGTGCAAAGTTTCAGAAACGGGCGTGGTGAGGGGCTCAGTAGCGCCACCTTTAGTCATAAATGGGGCGGTTAGTTTTATCAACAGCAACAAAACTTGGTATGTGTATTGTTCTCATCAAGACGGACAACTTTCTAATTGACATTAACCATCTCCGACCAACAGGAAGAGAGATATTTTGGTTTGAATGTGGATTTTCTGAAGAATTTTCTCTCCCTCTCTCTGTGTCTGTGTGTGTGTGAGGGGAGGGGGGGATTTGACTATTGCTTTTATATTGTTAATCAAGGTTTCAGGGGCTTTTGGGGTCCTTAACGTGCTCAAAAACTCTTGAAACTTTGCACACAAGTCAGAACCCACGGCCATCAGGGCCTTGCTGAAGCTGGTACCCGGGCGTGGCTGGGGGGCTCAACAGCGCCCCCTTGAACGGGGTACTAAAACTTGATCCATATATCAAACACGCTCGCATGAATTAATATGAAACTCGGTACACATATAGATCTCATCGGGCCGAACAACTTTACCCCGGTCAAGTTTTACGCCAGCCCAACAGGAAGTCGGCTATTATGGGTTGTTTGGAAAACGCTTGCTGTGGAATGTGAAATACTCCTCCTAGAAAATTCACCGTGTCCCCTTCAAACTCGGTGTGCATGTAGTCAAGACTTTGAGGATGCTAAATTGCGGACGGATTTTTGATATCTCGAACGGTTTGGCTGTGGCGAGGAATCGAATTTATGGCGAGAAAAGAGAAACACGGAAGTGGAATAACTTCTGCATACATTAACTGATCTTGATGAAACTTCAGCAGTGTGTTCGTGGTAAGAGGCCGATCAGATGGATGTAGTTATTGTAAGTCAAAGTTATAGCGCCACCAACTGGCAGCAGGAAGTGTGTCACTTTCAACATGCTTTTGACAAAAGTGGGGGGGTTACTTTTAACTACAGTAAAGAAAAAATAGTTTGTATATTGTTCTCATCAAGCTGGACAACTTTCTAATTTACATTCAATAGCTCTGGCCATCAGGAAGTCAGATATTTTGGTCTGAATGTGAATTTTTTTGCAAAATCAGCCTCTGAATTTTTAGCCACTCCTCTTAAACTATTTATTTTATTCGTACCAAACGTTTTCAACATGATGAAAATACATTAAATATGCTAAATTGTGAATGGATAATAAATATCTCAAACGGTTTTGCTATGGCGAGTGATTAAAGTAAAAATCTTCTAAAAATGTAATTATATACCATTTATGTCTATATAAAAGTATTCAAATATCACAACTAAACCCATTTTATTCTGTTTTTGCAATTCAAGAAGAATGAAAAGGTTAAAAACAGGCTATTTAGTGCTATTTGGTTCAACAAAAAAGCAAACATAGGGCTATACTGCCCTCTTGTGTCCAAAAGGACATCAAAATAGTATATAAAACTTTTTACCAGGTAGGCCAATATTGTATTTAAATTAGCATTTATTAGGTATGTGTCTGAGGATATTTTCCCACCGGTTAATCGACGTGTGACACGAGTGGGTGCTTTTAAATTGCTAATATAATAGTGAAAGAAAAATAATGATAATGTTGCACACACAAATCACACACATGTGGGAAAGAATGATGCTTTTAAACAACACTAAACCGCCATTAGGTGTCGCCAGGCATCCATCTTAATAAGCGAGTCATTGATTCATTCGTTCAAACGATTCGTTCGAATGAGTCGATCATGATTAAGACAGATGTTTATGGATTGATCATTCAATCTTTGAGTCAACCGATTCGTTAAAAATGCTGAATCGTTCAGTTATGAGAAAACACGTGATGCGTGATGGTTCTGCCGTGATCTTTGTTTAACTATTTTCGCTGCTGAAACAGAACAAAAACAGTCAACATTGCATCTAAAATGTAAGTGACTTAATTGTAACTGTTTATTAACCTGTTGTATGAAATCTAGGGGTGGGAGAAAAAATTGATTCTTAGATGCATCGCGATGCGGACGTGGACGATTCTGAATCGATTCACAAATGTCAAAAAATCGATTCTCTAAAAAAATATTTTTCTAATAACGTAATATTGACGGAAGGCAAAAGGCGGAACTCTAAGCGGACGTGCGTGCAGTCTGTGGCGCGCACATAACAGAGAAGTTTCTTCTGCTCACCAAGGCTGCATTTATTTGATTAAAAATACAAACAAAAACAGTAATATTGTAAAATAGTATTCCAATTTAAAACAGCTGCTTTCTATTTTAATATATTTTAAACTGTTATTTATTCCTGTGATCAAAGCTGAGTTTTCAGCATCATTACTCCAGTCGTCACTGTCACATGATCCTTCAGAAATTATTCTAATATGATGATTGATACTCAGGAAACATTCATTATTATTTTAAATGTCGAAAACAGTTGTGTACAGTCTTTGATGAATAGAAAGTTCAAAAGAACAGCATTTATCTGAAATCTAAAGCTTTTGTAACGTTAAACACTACCGCTCAAAAGTTTGTGGTTAGTAATAATTAAAATTTTATTTTTGGGGGAAAGAAATAAAATAAATCAGTACTTTTATTTATGAAGGATGAGTTAAACTGATCAACAGTTACAGTAAAGACATTTATAATGTTAAAAATATATATATTTGAAATATATGCTGTTCTTTTGAACTTTACATTCATCAAAGCATTTTGAGAAAAAAAAAATCTGTACACAACTGTTTTCAACATTGAAAATAATAATGAATATTTATTGAGCATCAATCATCATATTAGTATGATTTCTGAAGGATCATGTGACACTGAAGACTTGAGTAATGATGCTGAAAACTCAACTTTGATCACAGAAATGAATTACTATGTAAAATATTTTAAAATTGAAAACAGCTGTTTTAAATTGGAATAATATTTCACAATATTACTGTTTTTGTTTGTATTTTTAATCAATAAATGCAGCCTTGGTGAGCAGAAGACACTTCTCCTAAAAACATTAAAAATCTTATTGACCCCAAACTTTTGAACAATAATATATATATATATATATATATATATATATATATATATATATATATACATACATACATATATACGTATGTGTATGTATGTATGTATATATATATATATATATATATATATATATATATATAGCTGCGAGCAGCGATGGAGGGCCAAAGCCGGCGGTAATAATATGGAATAATATTTCACAATATTACTGTTTTTGTTTGTATTTTTAATCAATAAATGCAGCCTTGGTGAGCAGAAGAGACTTCTCCTAAAAACATTAAAAATCTTACTGACCCCAAACTTTTGAACAATAATATATATATATATATATATATATATATATATATACACATATATGTATGTGTGTGTATGTATGTATGTATATATATATATATATATATATAAATATAGCTGCGAGCAGCGATGGAGGGCCAAAGCCGGCGGTACCGCCACCCTGGTGCCTTTAGGTAACTAAAGGCACCGGGGTTGCGGTGCCACCGGCTTGGGCCCGTAATCGCTGCTCGCAGCTATATTTATTATTATTATTATTATTATTATTATTATTGTTGTTCAAGGGTTCGGGGGCTTTTGGGGCCTTTAACGTGCTCAAAAACTCATGAAACTTTGCACACAGGTCAGAACCTGCGGCCATTAGGGCCGGGCTGAAGCTGGTACCCGGGCGTGGCAGGGGGGCTCAACAGCGCCCCCTGGAACGGAATCCGAACACTTGTCCATAAATCAAACACACTTGCATATAATAATATGAAACTCGGAACAGATATAGATCTCATCGGGCCGAACAACTTTCGTGCTCTAAGTTTTACGCCAGCCCAACAGGAAGTCGGCTATTATGGGTTGTTTGGAAACGCATGCTGTGGAATTTAATGTACTCCTCCTAGGGAATTCATCCAATCGGCTCCAAACTCGGTCAGCATGAAGTCAAGACATTGAGGATGCTAAATTGCGGACAGATTTTTGATATCTCGAACGGTTTGGCCGTGGCGAGGAAACGAATTTATGGCGAATAATGGAAACAGGAAGTGTGTTATAACTTCTGCATACATTAACTGATCTTGATTAAACTTCAGCAGTGTGTTCGTTGTAAGAGGCCGATCACATGGATGTGACTATTGTGAGTCAAAGTTATAGCGCCACCAACTGGCAGCAGGAAGTGTGTCCCTTTCAAAATGCTTTGAAATCACCCTCTTATTTTTACCCGATTTGCTTCAAACTTTATGTGTATAATGTAAACACACGGCAGATGTAGACCTGTGAAAGGATTTTTGATATCTTTAATACTGTTGCCATGGCAACGCTTCAAACTTTAATATTCTTTTTTGATGCTTTTGAGACTCTTAACATACTTGAAATTGGATGAAACTCGACAGACACATCACATTTATTAGCCCGTAGACATGTGCAAAGTTTCAGAAACGGGCGTGGTGAGGGGCTCAGTAGCGCCACCTTTAGTCATAAGTGGGGGGGTTAGTTTTATCAACAGCAACAAAACTTGGTATGTGTATTGTTCTCATCAAGACGGACAACTTTCTAATTTACATGAACTTTCTCCAACCAACAGGAAGAGAGATATTTTGGTTTGAATGTGGATTTTCTGAAGAATTTTCTCTCCCTCTCTCTGTGTCTCTGTGTGTGTGAGGGGAGGGGGGGATTTGTTTATTGCTTTTATTGAGTTTTTCAAGGTTTCAGGGGCTTTTGGGGTCCTTAACGTGCTCAAAAACTCTTGAAACTTTGCACACAGGTCAGAACCTGCGGCCATCAGGGCCGGGCTGAAGCTGGTACCCGGGCGTGGCAGGGGGGCTCAACAGCGCCCCCTTGAATTGGGTCCGAAAACTTGGTCCATAGATCAAACACGCTTGCATGAATTAATATGAAACTCGGTACACATATAGATCTCATCGGGCCGAACAACCCTCCCCTGGTCAAGTTTTACGCCAGCCCAACAGGAAGTCGGCTATTATGGGTTGTTTGGAAAACGCTTGCTGTGGAATGTGAAATACTCCTCCTAGAAAATTCACCGTGTCCCCTTCAAACTCGGTGTGCATGTAGTCAAGACTTTGAGGATGCTAAATTGCGGACGGATTTTTGATATCTCGAACGGTTTGGCTGTGGCGAGGAATCGAATTTATGGCGAGAAAAGAGAAACACGGAAGTGGAATAACTTCTGCATACATTAACTGATCTTGATGAAACTTCAGCAGTGTGTTCGTGGTAAGAGGCCGATCAGATGGATGTAGCTATTGTGAGTCAAAGTTATAGCGCCACCAACTGGCAGCAGGAAGTGTGTCACTTTCAACATGCTTTTGACAAAAGTGGGGGGGTTAGGTTTACCCACAATTACAAAAATCAGTAAGTATATTGGTCTCATCGAGCTGGACAACTTTCTAATTTGCAGTCAGTAGCTTGGACCAACAGGAAGTCAGATATTTTGGTTTGAATGTGGATTTATTTGCAAATTCAGCCTCTGCTTTTTACCCACTCCTGCTAAGTGGTTTTTTTTTTATTCACACCAAACTTTTTCAACATGATGAAAATACATTAAAGATGCTAAATTGAGAACGGATATTGAATATCTCAAACGGTTTTGACATGGCGAGGGATTAAAATAATGTCAAAAAAAAAATCAGAAAACATCTCATATATTCTTAAAATTTAATTATACACCATTTATTTTTATATAAAATTATACAAATATTAGAACTAAACCTATTTTATTCTGTTTTTGCAATTCAAGAAGTATGAAAAAGTTAAAAACAGGCTATTTAGTGCTATTTGTTTCAACAAAAAAGCAAACATAGGGCTATACTGCCCTCTTGTGTCCAAAAGGATATCAAAATAGTATATAAAACGTTTTACTAGGTAGGCCTATTGTATTTAAATATAAATTTATTAGGTATATGACTGTGAGGATATTTTCCCATCGGTTAAGCGACGTGTGACACGAGCGGGTGCTTTTAAATCGCTAATAT